>NW_027556402.1:232896005-233496005 GCF_003287225.1 Phascolarctos cinereus
GCTGCACATCCTTCTGCCTACCTATAGCTCCCATCTAGAAGACTCTCCTCCAAATTCTACCAATCATTTGGCTCATGCATTTCCCTTCTCTTCATTTCTCCAAATTCTACCAATCATTTATCTCATAGCCTTCACAGACTTCCCTCTAGGAATTCCTACAAGACTTTATATATAACTGAGCTCTGGAATGTGTTGTATAAATATATTTTGTCACTTAAATACTTAATAAGTATTCATCTTAATAACAGGTGACATTTGTGAAGCATTTAAAGGTGGTAAAACCCTTTACATTCATGATCTCCTCTGATCCTCACAGCAACTTTATAAGGTATCTTACTTGGTATAGATATCTCACCTATGTGAGTCCTGCCTCTGACATATTGGCTGTGTGATCTTCGGCAACTCACTTAATTTCTAAGTGTCCAGGGCAGCTCCCTAAGATTATAAATTGAAAAAAAGGTGCCAACCTGGATTGGTAGAGTTTCCTTACCTGAGAGTTCCCTATATCAGTGGAATCGCAGCTCCAACCCCCCAAAGAATCATTCAAATCCTGGTTGTCCTGACTCCAAATTCAGCATTCTATTTATTGCACCATGCTGTGTCTCTTCTTTTGGTTTTAAAAATGTGAAAAAATGTTAAGGGAAGGGATAGGATTTTATCCTCCTCATATATCTCCCACCTCACCTCTGAGGAACAGTGTTTCCACTCTCCACTTCTTTTTTTTTTTTTAATGAATAACCACAGCCTCTGGGATTTTCCATGGACAGCTACAAACCTTAACTGTTTTTGATCACTTGCCTTTCTCTGTATCCCCAGGACTCAACACAGCGGCAGACCCACAGGAAGCATTTAATGAATGCTTTTTGAAGCATGGAGCTGGACCAACTTATGCTTCTGTTTGTCCTTAGAAAAGCAGAAGGCATCTCCAGGGATGACTTACTCTTAGGAGTAACTGAGGAGGGAAGCCTAATGATATGAGAAGACCCCCACAAGAACTTTAAAAGGGAAAGAGTGTTTGCCAAGGGACAAAAACAAACATTCAAGAAAACACACATATCTAGGGATGGGAGAAGAGAATAACCAGGACCACTCCCACACCCACCTACGCCAATGCTCTTCTTCCAGCTTTAGAAGACTTTGTGAATTACCTTTTATACATATTGGCTGTTTCCCTGACCATTCTCCATTTGGTTGGCACGTTCTTTGCTCATTGCCACTTAGAACATATGAATGGTTGCAAAAGAAGGACATGGTGGTGCCAATTTTGGCATAGCGCCCATTTATGAGCCCACTGCCTTCTGAGGTCCTCCTGTACCCATTGACTGGGCCTCCTGGGTCGGAACAGTTTTTTTCTTCCAGCACTAATGATGGAAATAAAAGAAAGAGAGAGATATGAAACATTATTAAAATTTGGAACGTTCATTTTTAGGAACAAATCATGCAATGTTTTATATTGAATTTAAGACTGTCATTCAAAAATTAATCAACACCAGTGATTCAAAGTCGCCATGGATAGAAAACTCCTAAACAGAAAATTCATCTAATAAAAGTGTTTTCTTGGTGTATCCTTAAAACCAGAATGTCATTTTTGAATCTGGCATCAAAGTCTAGCCTCAAAAGCACTTGTTCTTCTTACAGTGATGGGAATTTTTAGCTTCCTTTGGAAGTTTCAGCATGAGCATGTTTAAATTTAAGTTGTGCACATTCAGAAAAAATATGAACATTTCTGAGATTTTACATTCAGCAGGAATAGTTTAGTGGATGTGACATTTTGGTTGTCTTGTTCTGAATGTTGGTTTTGTTGTCTCCTGAACTTGGGCTATGAAATTAGGCTGGTGAGTTTCATCCTTGTTTTCCATCAATCTCATTTTCTGACTGAAGCATATAGCCAGTAGGTGGCTAGCCACTTCCTATGTTACTCACTCTAACCAACCAATAACTTTGTTCACTGAACTTAACAATAATAACATCAACAAAACCCTCTTGTGCTGTTGTTCAGTTGCGTCCTACTCTTCGTGACCCCATGGACTATATTGCTCGTGGGATTTTCTTGGCAAAGATACTAGAATGGTTTGCCATTTCCTTCTCCACTGGATTAAGGCAGACAGAGGTTAAATGACTTACTCAGGGTCACACAGCTAGTAAGTGTCTGATGTCACATTTGAACTCAGGTCTTCCTGACTCCAGCCCCATCTTTCTATTCACCTGGCTGCCAACAGACCCCTACACTTCCTTTTTATAATGCAGATTTCTATTTCAGTCTAAAATCTTTTCACTAACACTTGCTAAGAAAATCTTTCTATCCTTTAACTCAAGTTGGATGGGAATTTAAAGTGTAAATGGTATCACAGGAAATCTTGAGAACAATCCCAGATTCTTTCTAGACATCCATTTTCACACTTCTTTGAGAGAGGTAACATTTTATTTTGAAGATGGGTAATCTAAGGTAGTGGCATCAACCTCATAGAAAAGGAGACCACTAATCCGTACATAAGGATACCTTTGAATGGCATTTTGACTTAGTTTTAAGATGTAATATTATCTATGTTTTATTCTACTTTTATTTATTTTGTTAAATATTTCCCTATAACATTTTAAGCTCGTTCCTGCATTGTTGTTGATACCTCTGAGCTAACTTGTAGACTGGAAGGAGATTTGTACAACGTCTCAGAGTGAGTCCATTCTAGACCTTCAGTTTAAAGGTCATTAGAGATTTGTCCAACCAGTGACTTCCTTTAAATAATCTCTTCTTGGGCACAAGCTCGCTTATACCTTAAAACAGGCACTATTCAATGCAATGTAGCACTTGTAAAGCCATTTCCATAATCTGCTTTCACTCCCTCCCTCCCCATAACTCAATACTTGTTTACTGAGGATGAAAATAATTTCAAATCTTTAAGTTTAAATAACAACAGAAACAAATTAAACACAAGCTATTTGGTATACTGTCACTTCTATTGCATAAACTTTGTTGCTTGCCTAAGTTGTAGGGAAAATATTTAGTGAAACGGAGTTTCTACCATGGGCATACCCATTGGATTCTAGGAAGTTCATCTGGATGCTCCTTGAACCTTGACATGAGATAAAAGGGATCCCACTAGACCCAAACACCTGGAGCCATGAACTATCAGTGAGAACTACCAAACTAGGGTTTGCACACCCAAGTCACTCTAGGATATCACCATTCCTTTGCCTTCTGGAGGCACACAGAATGATTTTAAAACCATTGCCATAAAATGGTGGGAATCACCAGACCTAATAAAAATACAGGAAAGGCAAATTGCTGTTGGCAAAACAACAACTAAGATGCTAACTGACTATAAGAAGCCTCTTAAGCTACATTCCCCAGAGACTAGCACTTGGTCTGGTACACAGTAGGCACTTAATAATTACATGCAGATTGATTGATTAGAACCTATGGGAAGCAAAGGAGAACCTGGTCAATTTGCAGATAGGCCATATTCTGGGAGAATTGAAATTTTCCAACACACAAGTTTCAAGGCTTTCCCTCAGCTTGCTTTCATTGAACCTAGTAGCTGGTTGCCTCTTCTCTGCAGTAAATGTTATGAGTCTGATGATTTCCTGTGAACAGAACTCTGACCAGGAAGCCCCTCACAGGACCTTATATCCACTAGATTTTTAATCGACTTAGAAAGTAGAGAGTGAAAAGTGCCCCTTCAACTGATATGGGAGAGCTATAGCCTAGTCTCTATTTCTTTCATCATAGTCCCCCTTTCTGGCCTTTGTGAATGGAGTACTGGACAACGTCAGTCAGACCTTAGTCCAAACCCTTCCTCTGATACAAACTGTATGGCCATAACCAAGTCATTTCACTTGTCTGAAACTCAGGCAATTCTCTAAGGTTTATTTACTAAGTTAGAGAAAGGTAGTCCAATCTACTTTGATGAAAGATTTCCCATAGGGCAGCCACCTTCATTATAGAAATGACTACTCCTGGGGCTTAGGAATGTTATTTAGATTCAAATCTTCCCTCATAATAAGTGCTTAATAAATTCTCTCTCTTTCTCTCTCTTTCATTCTCTTTTACTCTCTCTCTCTCTCCCTCTCTCTCTCTCTCTCTCTCTCTCTCTCTCTCTCTCTCTCTCACACACACACACACACACACACACACACATACACACACACACACATACACACATATACACGTACACACAAGTTCTAAGCTGTCATCAGGATGAAATGAGAGAGGTTATCATGATATTTGGAACAGATAGAATGCAAGCTCCTTGAGGGCAGAGACTTCATTTTCATCTTTGTATCTCCAGAGTCCAACACAAATTCTATAATGCAGGGGGGGATTAAAAAGTGATTGCTTGCTTGATCAATTGAGTAAAATCTAGGGGAGTCAGAAGAGAGCTGAGTCAATTCCTAGACAGGCTAAAATGGTAGGGCATTGACATTTCCCAACAAAGAACCTTCAAGAACTTGTGAGAGAACCTTCATTATTAAAGCACATTGGTCAACCTGGGAGAAAAACAAGCAAATGGCACCCTTACCACAGGCTGGGTCGTGTCTGGTCCAGCTCCCATCAAGCTGACAAAAGGCGACCCGACTGCCTTTTAAGCTGTACCCTGGGAGGCACCTGAAGTGAACCTGGGCCCCATATCTAAGATCACTTCCTTCCACCAGCCCATGGGCAGGAACACTTGGAGTCCTACACATCACCACTGAGCATTCAGATATTTGAAAAAATCCACTTTGTTACAAAAACACGACTTTCAGAGGAGTCCAGACCACATATGTTAAAGCATTCAAAAAGGAGAAAGAAAATCATTTAAAATGCCCCTAGGAGGAAAACCAGAACTTTATGACAGGTACATGTAATCTTGGCATTGGAGGGAAGAGCATACTTCATTTTACCTGCTGGCATAATTGGAGGCTAAAACTCTTATTGCATTTATATTTCAGAAGGCAGACCCATCTCCGACCCACCAACGAACACTGTGATTTTTATAGACTTTCTCTTATCACCTTTGGATGTTAAAGTTTCATTTCACCCATACAGTTTCCACTGAAGCCAATCATAGGCACTTATATTTGTCACCTGGGAGAGTGGTTAATTATTCCAGTCTGCTATACTACCCCGAAACAGCCTCTCATGAGCCACAAGGCCAAGTTTAGCCTCAGCAGGACTAAAAGTTGCACAAAGGTCAGTCATGCAGTAGACTTTGATTGGATTTCTTAATCTCACCCACTGGTACCATTTGAAAGGCAAAATACCCTTTTGAAAGAAGGAAGCATCTCAGCATCTGCAGGTGTGATGGAAAGTGGGCTGGACCTGGAGTCAGAGAACCTGGGGCCCTGCTGCTCACTGACTTTGAAATGTAGATGAATCACTAAGCCTTGACAAACCTCAGTTTGCTCATTTGTAAAATAGGGATAATAATAACTGTCCAGATTACCTCACAGGGTTGTTGCAAGCCTCAAATGAGCTGATATGTGAGAAAGTGTTTTCTCAAACTGTAGACATAAGATAGTAATAACATTAAAGAAGATATTAAGAGCACAGTAACCCTGTTTCTTTAGAGATTTTAACAAGTGAAACCTGACCAACCATTCCAAGCAAGGGAATGGGAACTTGAAAATATGCATAAGTCAAAGGTTTTTATAGAATTAAGGTAATACTGAATTAATTGATCTATGACAACTGAGAACAGAAGGTTAAGATATACAGTCCCAGAGCTATTTATTTTTTGTCCGTGTATTCCCGGTCCCTAGCACAGTGCCTGATATATAGAAATAGGAGGTAGGCCTATGATTTCATTGGTACAGGGAACTTCTGGGTAGGAAACTCCCTCTACTAATGTAGATTGGCACCTTCTCCACAACCTATAGTCTCTGAGATTTACCAGGAGCACTAAGAGGGTAAGTGACTTGCCCAGGGTCACACAACCAGGAAGAAATGGGATTTAAATCTGAGTCTTTCTGACTCCATGGTTGACTCTCTATCCACCATATCACATTACCTCTTACCTGATATATAGTAAACAATTAATCAGACACTTATTAAGCATCTACTATGTAACAGACACTATGCTAAGTGCCAGGAATACAATGATGGAAATGAAAGAATTCCTGCCCTCAAGGAGCTTGCATACTAACTAGGGAGAAAACCTGTACTATATATGCATATATTCATATATATGTATTATTGAGAAAATTGATTCACTGAGGACCCCCTACTCAAACTCTAATCAATCCATCCTCCATATAGCTACTAGCTCGATATCCTTAAAGCAAGACTTTGGTTGTATAACTCCCCTGCTCAAGAAACCCCAATGGTTCATGCCTATAGGATAAAACTCAAACTTTTCTATTTGTTTTTTAAAGCCCTTCACAGGTTGGCTCCAGTCTACCTAGCTAGACCTATTGCACATTCCTCTTCTTCATATACTCTACATTTTGACCCAAACTAGCCTTACTAGTCACTCCCTATATTAGACATTCCCTTTTTTTCTCCATATCTTTCTTTGCCCAGGCTCTTCCCCATGCCTGGAATGTACATCATTCTCACTGCTACCTCACTGAATCCCTGTATAAGTCTCCCCACATCTGTCCTCCTAAGCATCAATCCTGATCCCATCATTTGCTAATACCCTCCCCTTGGTAATTACTTTGAATTTATTTTGGTACTAATTTGTGGTTAACTATTTTCTGTACATGTTTTATAGCAATAGAATTTGTGATTCTTGAGGGAAAGGACTGTTTTCTTTTTGTTTGTTTGTATCCCAAATGTCTAGGACAGTGACAAGTATATAAAAGATGCTAAATACAGGCTGTTTGAATGAATTTTTTAAAAAAAGCAAAGTTGAGAGAATTTTAGTAAAGATCAATAGAGGAAGAAACAAAAACAACATTGTCATGGGATAGAATATAAACCAACTGGTCAAAAGAAGTAAATGATAAGAAGGAGAACAGCAGGTGATGCACGGATCCAGTGCTACCCAACTTGCATTTTACTTGTTTTCTTTGTTAAGAGCATTGACTTTCAGACTAGGGAGGACAGGACAAAACAGCTTCACAGGCAGTTGGAAATCAAAATAATCAAAGAAATAGGAAGATAGAATAAAGTGTTCTCAAAAACTTATCAGGCAGTGGTATACTGCATCTTAGGGTACTGAAAGAATCAGCAGATGTAATTGCTGAACCACCACTGGTGATCTCTCAAAGACAGTGACACAAGAATGGAGAAAGGGCAAAGTCCTCATTTTCAAAAAAATAGGTAAAGGGTGCAGTCTGCAAATTATAGAACAGTGAGCTTGACTTTGATTCAGGCAAAATTCTAAGAAAGGATCATCTCTTTCCTAGGTGATTACAAAACTAGCTAAATGACTGTACCAAAAAATTGGTCATGAATGAATTAATCTTAGCTCTGGCAGAGGTCTGTATTGAAATGCCTCAGGGATCTGTCCTTGGTGCTACTTAACATTTTTTATTAGTAACTTGGATAAAGGCATAGATGCCATGCTAATCACACTTGAAGATAACACGAAGGTAGGATGAATAGTTAAGACATTTGAGGACAAGTAAAGATTGAACAAGGTCTTGACAGTTACACAGAATTACAGGCCAAATCCAGCTTTAAATACATACATACATATATACTATACATACATACATATATATATATATATATATATATATATACACACACACACACACACACACACACATATATGTATGTATGTATACACACACACATGCACACACACACATACACACACATATGTATATATTTAAAATCCAACATTTGGGTTTTTAAAAATTGCTTTACAAGTATGGGGCAACACATTGTGTGAAAAAGGTCTGGAGATTTTAGTCAATTGTAATCCCAATGAATTAACCAAGCAGCCAAGAAAACAAATGTAATTCTAGAGTACATTATGGAAGGTGTGGTATCCATAATGCAGGAGGTGACAGTCCTAATGTACTCTGCCCTGGTCATATTACATCTGAAGTATTATGTTCAGTTCTAAGTGCCTTATTTTGGGGAGCTAAAACACATCCAGAGGAGAGTGACCATGATAAAGAGGTGACCAGACATGAAGCCACTCAAGAACCAGTTAATGGAAATGGGGATGTTTAGGTTGGAGAAGAAAAGATATGAAGGGAGAGGAGACAATTTTCTATCTTCAGATACCTAAAGAACTGGCATGGAAGATTAATTGGATTTCTTCATATTGATCCCAAAGAGAAGAATAAAGAACAATAGGAGGAAGCTGAAGAGTCATGGTTGAACTCAATTTGATAGAAAAGTTCCTGAACTTCTAACGGTTGGCTGGCAGTACAATGAATTCCTTCATGAAGTAGTTGATTCTCCATTAGAGGTTCCTTTTAACTCAGATTTTGTAATTCTGGGTTAGCATAGTTGTTAAAGTAAAAAAAAAACTTTGAAATAATTTAGCCTAAGCCACTTATTGGTAACTGAAGCCAAATGCTTATTTATCTAAGTGACTTAAAATTAAGAAAATCTGGGGCAGCTAGGTGGCACAGTAGATAGGGCACCAGCCCAGGAGTCAAGAGGACCTGAGTTCAAATCTTATCTCAGACCAGATATTTGACAGTTACTACCTGTGTAACCCTGGGCAAGTCACTTAACCACAATTGCCTTGCCAAAAAAAAATTAGGAAAAGCTAATATTTGAACTGAGGTCTTCCTGTGGGCACACAGTAGGTCTTTTATAAATGCTTATTGATGGATTCATTCATATACAGTTCTTTTTTCATAATACTTCATTACCAAACCCAAACTAAAAACTTTCACATCTATAAAGTCATCACTTGGGGAGTTCTCCAGCTGAGTTTTCAATGTATATTTGATGTTGAATATGTGAATAAAAACCTGGTAAATTTCAGTTAAACATATAGATATTTTGAATTATAAACCTAGTTTGCTACCGTGATAATAAGATCTGCATAGTAGACAAACAGCAATCCAAGCTATTGAGTAAAAAGTCTCACCAGGAATTTTTCTTCTCATACACTGTTTAATTCATTGATGAGAATGTGAACGGAGAGTCTTCCATGGAATCTTTAAGTCTACTAGCAAATGTCTCTGCCTGGTTACCACTACTCCCTTCTCACTCCCTTCTCCACCAGTCAGTGTACAGTTATCTACTTTCCTGTGAACTCAGGTCTACCTTCAATCTTTTATTTTGTTTTATTTTTAACTTTAAAAAAAAACCCTATTGCTGTTACCTCTTTTTCTATCACCTTCATTTCCAAATGTCTCTTTGCTCCCCTCCCTTCCCCAGAAATACAGAGAGCAGAATTTCATTCTTTTAATTATAAAGTATTCAATGACTTTTCCATCAAGTCCCTCCAGAAACTCCACACTTCTCAAAGACCTAACTCTGAATATTAAAATCCATAACCAAGCTTACCCTGGGTTGGTCTAAGTATTCCTCTCCAAAGCCTAATCTCAGGGTAATCCCTACACAATGGATGTTTCTTGGTCCCTGAGGTCCATGCAGAACACATTGATCCAGACTTCTGGGTTGCCAACCACAGAATCTGCTAATTCATTTCTCTTGATCTAAAATGATGAAAACTTCTAATTTGTGTGTCTATTTTGGACAGCCATTGAGCACATTCCTTTATTTCCTCTCATCTGTTTCCTGGACCTTCTGGAGTATCAATTCATATCGCAATGTCTTTGAAAAAAATCATATATAAAGCACCTTGTCATTCAGGTATCTTATGGCTGAGTCTTCTCTGTCTGTTAGACTCATATGCCTGTCTGAATTTCACCACAGCTTTGGAATTCAGAAAAGTCTTCCTCTTGAATTATTCTGATTTTTTAAAAAACACCTGTTTATCTCTCTTTCAGACACTCTTCATGCTCCCTTTTCATCAAAATCTCATGGGAGCTTTTTACCCCATTTCAAAATTTTTATATGGTATGTTCTTATGTAATGACAAAGTAAAATCTTAAACATATGAATCTCTGGCCTAAGTGAGCAGCACGTTCCTGAATTTTTAAGCAATATGTTCCATTTCCCTATTGCTTTTGGAAAGAAGCCTGAGAATGGAAACTCACCAGACTTTGAATGCAACTTCATTCTATTTCTTTTTTGAAAGAAGCATTCTGGCAAGATTTCTTATTTATTACATTGCTGATATTTCAAATAAATATGGCAGATAGTATTCAAGACAAAAGTAATATATTAGGGGCCAATTCTCAAGTAATCTGAAATATGGCAGAATGTCAAAGTCTTGGGAGAAAAAAAAAATCTCAGACTAACTTGTCACTCTTCAACAAGTAAATAGGAGAATATTAATAACTACTGACCATTGGCAGGGTGGCACAGTGGATAAAGCACTGGACCTGGAGTCAGGAAGACCTGAGTTCAAATCTAGCCTTAGACTCTTACTAGCTATGTGACTCCAGGCAAAGCTCTCTTTGCCTCAGTTTCCTCATCTGTAAAAGGGTAATAATAATATTTCCAAGGTTATTGTGAGGATCAAATGAGATATTTGTAAAGCATTATATACCTTACAAACCTTAAAGCATTATACAAATGTTATCTATTATCATTATTGATAATAATAATTGTATCAGTAGGGATGTGTAGATCTAGAAAAACTTGTAGTATGAGAGAGTTGCCTAGGGTATTGAGAAGTAAAGTGACTTTCCAGGAATCACACAGTCAAAATGTTTCAGAGGTTGGATTTGAATCCAGGTCTTCCTGGCCTCAAGGCTGATTCTTTGCCCATTATTCCATATTCCTTCTTTAATCAAGTAAGGCATAAAACAAGGAGCCATTTGCTTGCCATAGGCATTTGCTATTATGAGAGAGGATGTCCAACACAGAGTGTAGATGGAAGAAAGATCCTTTGACAATAATGAGGTCCTCTGAATGCTCTTATTTAAGAATTACTGCTGACTGCATTGAATCCTTGAATATTTTAATCTTCTAAATGAGATCTAAAATTTTTCTAAATAGTTCAGGCCTGACTATCTACATAAGGAACACCAAGTGGATAAAGCCTACCTATTGTGGAGACTGTAATATATTGTTGGATGCACACTCCATAGAGCCAGTCCATTGTTGTATTTGTCTTGGGCAGATATTATCTATGAGTAATGAGTAATGAGAATTGAACTGAAGGAGGACGGCATGTCAAATGGTCTTTGAGAAATTGGGCATTGATTTTAAGAACCCCACTCCCCGAACTCCTCCTTGGAACAAAAGCCTATCTTTTTAACAACCATATTTTTCTGGTGGTAGCTGCAAATTATAGAGACAATGGTCTCCAAATAATTTAAGTCCAGGATGATCCAAAGGGTAACAGAGAGGCATATGGTGACATGAGTCAGTTGCAACAAATCATTACCAATAAAGACTTGCACGATAGAAGTAAAATAAAGGATGGAATCAGAAAAGAAAACATGCCACTGGACATGTTGGGAGAGAGAGGGATATGCCTTGACAGTCATGAAATGTCAAAAGTTCTAGAAGAAAGACCTCCAGCACATTGTATGGGCAACTCCTAAAGGATTTACAAGATACAGACAAGAGTTTTGTAGGACCAAGAGGGCTTGGACAGATTTCAATTGGCATCGTTTGAGGAAATATCCACACTGATAAGATCCAAGAACTATACATGAATTTTTATGTGCATTGAAGAAACACTATGAAGTAGGTCACCATAACTACTCATTTTACAGATGGGGTGATGTTACTCAGAACTGTGATGTGATTGCTCTAGACCACATAACAAAAAAAATGCTAACACTAGCAAAACATGCACAAGGCTCATAAAGAAACTGTAACACAGACACACCCATGATTGTGACCCTGTGGGTCTAATGGAATGATGTTCCTTATTCACAATTTGGAATAAACTTAAATTTCTCAGTTCTCAAAGCATCGCTGTCAGGGTTGTGACCAACAAGTTTTACCAGTGGAAAAGACAAGGCAGAGGTGGTTGGTGATTTGTTTTAGAAAAAAGCACATGCTGATAGAAAAGTATAAATTAAAACTTGGGGGATTCCCAGATCATTGTCTTGTGATCATATCACCAGCCTTCTGACTCACATTAATATAGGGATATGTTGCTGGTGGAAAAACAGAGCTATTGATCATGTTACATATGTAGCTTTCCTCAGTTGACCAAGATGAAACCCAGAAACAAGCATAGTAATCCAATTCTAGCCCCACAACAATCATAGGTTACTCAATTTAAAGCCATAAGAAACCTTAGAGTTCTAAGCCCCTCATTTTACAGATGAGGAAACTGAGGCCCAAGAGATGGGACTCATTGAAGATCATACGACTATTAAGTAATTAGCTAAAGATGGTATTTAAATCCAAGCATTCTAATGCCAAATCCAATGGTCTTTTGAACTACGGAGTGATGGAGATAGTATTGGGCTTAGAGTTAGGAATACCCAGGTTCGGATTCTGCTTCAGTCATTTATTAGCTATAAGACCTCAGGCAAGTCATGGAACTCCTCTGGGCCTCAGTATGCTCATCTGCACAGGGTTTCACTCAATGGCCTCTTCCGGTTTACTTCAGTAATCCTAAGAACCTATCCCATCTTATGCAAATGTCAACTGAACAATCAATAAAGTGTCTGCCTGAGGAAAACTGTGAAATGGACAAAGGTCATCTTTGGGACCCCTGCTCTCTTCCAGTATCTCACCTCCCTCTGCCTCTATGTTCATCTCAGTTATTGTAGCCTAAGCGGTATTAAGGCTTAGTGGATGGACTGGTGACCATGGAATCAGGAAGACATGGGATCAGTCTAGCTCTCTGCACTTCAACAATAATAGCACAGTGCTTGGCATTTAGTAGACACTTGATAAGTGCTTTTGACGGATTAAATGATATATATATATATATATATACATATATATGTATATATATGTATATATATATTATATATAACTTTAAGGTTTGCAAGGCAATACACACAAATATGTAATATATATGCATATATATGTCTATTATGTGTATGTGTATTATATGTGTGTATATATGTGTGTGCATATATAGGTATATGTATATATACACCTATGTGTATATACATATGTGTATATGTATGTATGTATGTATATGTGTGTGTATATACATATATACACACATATATGTATGTATATTGGTTGATTCTCACAACAACCCTCTCTGAGGTAGGTGCTCTTATTCTCCCCATTTTACATGTGAGATAACCAAGGCTGAGAAAAGTTAAGTGACTTGCCTAGAGTTGTGCAGATTGGAACACAGGTCTTCCTGACTCCAAGACTCTATCCATTATGTCCCTAGCTGTCACACTTGCCAGCTTTGCAACCTTGGATGTAGAACTTAATCTCTCTGTATCACAAATGACTCTCTAAAATTTTACTAAATCATGGAGAGGTTGGAAATAGTTCCCATATCTTCTACACCAGACTTTTCCAATTAAGGAATCCTTGTTAGGAGTAATCAATCTTGTTGGTAACCATAATAGATCATAAGGAAGACCTGATTAAAAGTTACCAGGGCAGGACAATTATCATGTAACCATTTCATCAGCTGATATGTTTTGCACCTCAAATAATTAAGGATTGACCAGAGGCATTCCCATCTCCTTAGAACAACTGTTTTCTAGTGAAATCTAGACATCTGGGGAACTTGTATTTAATGTTTATTCTAATAAGTTAGAATAGAGATAGAGGCTAGGGGCTGGACCTGTACTTTAATTTCATTAGGGGACTTCCAGATGAGGAAACTCCCTTTATGAATACAGATTGCTTTCTCTATAACTTATTTAGTCTTCAAAAGTTGTCTGAGGCACTGAAAGGTTAAGTATGCTGTCGAAGGTGACACAGGCAATCTATACTATTTCATTTGATCCTCTCATCAGATTTTAAGGATTCAATTATTATCTCAGTGTTGATGATTCTCAAATCCTAACCCCTTTACTGATCTCCAGCCTTTCCTCTCCAACTGCCTTTCAGACATCTTGAATTGGATGTCTGGTAGAAATCTTAAAGTCAACACATTCAAAACTGAACTCATTAGCTTTCCTCCTAAATCCTCTCTGACTCCCAACTTCCTTATTAATGTCAAGGGTACCATCATCCTCCTAGTCACCCAGGCTCACATTCTAGAAGTCATACTCAACTTCACACTTTCTCTCCTCCCCAATATCCAATCTGTTGACCAGGCTTGTCAGTTTCACCTTTGTAACATCTCTCACCTTTCTCTCCTTTGACACTGCCTTCATCACTTCACTCCTAGATTATTTCAATAGTCTGCTGGTTAGTCTTCCTGCCATAGTCTCTCCCCCCTTTTAATCTATCTTCTACTCAGTGGCCAAAATGATCTTCCTAAAGTGAAGTTTTGACCATGTCATCCCCCAACTCAATACATTCTTGAGGCTCCCTATCACCTCCAAGTCAAATATGAGATCCTCTGTTTGGCTTTCAAAGCCCTTCATAACTTAGATTACACACAGACACACACAGACACACACCCTTTCCAGTCCTCTTACATATGATACATCCCCGTGACACTGGTCTCTTTGATGTTTCTTGAATGCTATGTTCTATCTCCCAACTCTGAACACTTTCTATGGCTGTCCACCATGCCTAGAATTCTCTCCCTCTTTATCTGCATCTCCTGGTTTCCCTGAATTCCTTCAAGTCCCAGTTAAAATCCCACTTTCTTCAGGAAGCTCTTCTGGATCCCCCTTGATTCTAGAGCCCTCCCTCTTTTAATTATTTCCATTTTGTCCTGTTTATGTCTTGTTTGTACATAATTGCTCACATGTTGTCTCCCTAATTATTCTGAGAGCTTCCTGAGAGCAAAGATTTTTTTTATATTTCTTTGTATCCCCAAACTTTAGCTCAGTGCCTGACACATAGTAGGAACTCAATAAATGTTTATTGGCTGACTGAGTGACTGAGAAGTCTCTTCTTCACATTATTTCTCCCAGTCTTTTTTTTTTAACTTTTTCACTTTTTAAAACTTTTTTTAAAAGCATATTATCTAAAAAGGATAAAAGCCACTAATGATATTGCAATATTACTATAAGGAAATTGTGCAGGCATCATTATTTACTCACTTTCTATATTCTGCTTGGTTATTCAGGAAAAAGTGGAAAGAACAAAAGAGAGAGGCCAAGAACTATTCTTTTTCTTTGTTTAGAACTATTTAGAGGCCAAGAACTATTCTCTACCTTTGTTTCTCTATCTGATTACATCTCTATCTGGCTTTGTCTCTCTCCCCTCATTTTTTAAAAGCACAAATTCTCCACGAATCCCTAATGTTCTTTCCTCTATATGATAATAAAAGAAAGTGGGCAGGTCAAGTGGGCTTCATGACTCATTGATTCTGATTTCAATTCTTGTTATTATTGAATGATGAAAACCAATGCTGTGATAGAGACCTTGTCTGAAACAATTGATTATACTAATCTTATTCCTATGTTTTATAAAAGAAAACCTCTTCACCAAGTCAGGGTTAGTCACCTTGTCCCATGTTGTAATTTTATATGATGCTTCTACCACCAGTCAGCTGGGTTTGCAGAGGAAGGCTGGGGGTGGAGGGAAATGGGGGCAGGAATTTGATTCAACTCAAACCTGCATGTATTCCCTGGGTGGCGTGAAGTTAGTCCAGATTATCTAGGAATAAGACATCCATTTAGGGTTGGCATAAGGAAAATCCTACTATCAATTAGAGCTGTCCAAAAGTGGAATAGCCTGACTCAGGTAGCAATGGACTTCCTTTTGCTGAAGGTCTTCAAGCAAAAGCTAGATGACCATTGTCAGGTAAATGTGTTACAGAAGAAGATTCTTTCTAGATGTGGCTTAGACTCAATGGCCACCAAGTTCCTTTTCAAATCTGAGGTTTTATGACCTCTGAAGCGATGCCTCTGTAATCTTGGTGTTCATGTAAGGACATGACTCACTATCACTGTTCTCTGTACCCATTCTTTCTATGGACACTGTATTTGTAGGAAAGTGCACCTCCTATAGCTACTGTTATATTTAATTTTAGTCAAAGCATTTGCTTTGAACTAATTGTATGTATTGGCTAATTGTTAATGGGAAGTTCTTTGGGGAGAGGAAGGGAACACTCATAACTTTTAGTGTTAAAAGTAGCCTTTTGCAGGGTACCACCCTCTATATCCTCAACCTATGAGAATGAGCACAAGTTGGGGGAGTATCCTAGAAGGAATATTATACTTAGGATAAAAAAATTTAGAGCTGGAAGAGACCTTAAAGTTTCCTTTAGCAAGTGAGGAAATTGAGACCCAGAGAGATTTGTCTTGCCCAAAGTCACCCAGATAATAATTGATAGTGCCAGGATTTGAACCCGGTTCTTCTGACTCTAAATGGAGTGTCCTTTCCACTATACCATATTGCTTCCTGTTGATGAAGCACATAGGACTACTAACCATTAACTTGGTCAAAAACCATGGCTGAGGGCAGATTCTTCCTCCTAGGAGCTTGGTATTTGGCATATTGCCTTCCATAGGATTCTTGGGAAATGTGATTTATCAGAAGACTACAAATTTCTTGAGCGTGCTGACTGGTTTTTGCTTTTCTCTGTACCCTCATTTCCTTGCATATAAGAAGTGATTAATATGTTTGTTAGATGGGGTTGGATTGGTTACAGGTGCAGAGGTGACATCGCTAGAATTCATTTTGTTCATTACCCAGTCTAGAAGTGTTTATTCTTGAGGCCAAGAGGCTGGTTTGTCTCTGTTTCCTTATTTTTCATGACTGCTGATGGTGGGTGGATACTGGACCATGACGTTATTTCTATTGGGAAAGTGAGTCAGAACATCCTACAGTCTTATTATCTTCTTTTTAGTCACCACTAATCCACCAATTACCACCCCAAAGGCAAGGGGGGACCGCCCTCAGTCTGTTTCTCCTCACCCACAGTTCTCTAGTGTGGCTTCCATTCGTATTTCATGCCTCTTGGACAAATGAAATGAAATTTTTCCCACAAAGGTCTTCACCAACCAAGGATAATGAGACTGACCAGTAATGTAATCCCCACTGAAGACCAAACTCTTTTCATGCCTTTCCAACCAATGGAATTCACCCCTCCCTCCCCTGGGTGTTTTGCAGCCTTCTACTTCTGTGAATGAGACAGTATCCATGGGAAATGATGGTCGAGTCACACACACTGTTATTTATTCATCCGGCAGCAATTTGGAGGCTGTTGCTTACAATTAGCTGCTTGATCTTAATCACTATTGTCCTTGGCCCCTGGAACACTGTGTCTTTTGGAGACCACTTTTCCGGTATTCGGATGGCCTACTTAATTAGACAATCAGGACTGTCTGTGCTTAGGCTACTGGGAAGCTGAGTAAAATCTGAAAATTCATTGCCATTTTGCCTCCTGTCTGAAATCTGAAATCAACCCAGCATATCCCCATTTACCCTCAATCCCTAAGTGACTGGAGAGTAGCTGAGTGGTCGCAGGTACCTCCATAGCAACTTGACTACCAAGCAGAATATTCCCCCAGCAAATTATGTCTAGACTTACCCTAATCTCTCAAAGCTTCTGATTCTTATAGTATTTACAGAAACTGACCCATAAAAGAATAAAGCCTCTCCCATCTCTGCACCTTTCCACAGGCTATCTTTCTCATACCCAGAATGTTCTTCCTCCACACCTCTACCTTTATGGTATGCCTTGGTATTCAAGGCTCCATTCAGGTAGGGTCTTCTACTGAAAGCTTTTCATGATACCCCTAATCATTAAGTGAATGATGTCTTCTTCCAATCAAAAATTACTTTTACTTAGGTTTGTACATTCATTGCACTTATTTATGTATATATCAGAACCCTCTTCTCCTTCCTCTCACACCAGTAAAATGTAAGCTCCTTGCAATAAGAGATTTTAAAAAATGTTCTGTCTTTCCATACTCAGCACCCAGCTCCATAGTTCACACATAGTAGATAACACTTAAACTAATACTTAAATGAATTTAATACTGTGCATTTGATGACTTGTATTTATTCTCTTTATATTTTATTCTATAGATATAGATATATTTCCTTGGTTTCTCCCTCATTAGAATGTAAGCTCCTTGCTATGGGGGATTATTTCATTAATTGTATTTGAATCCTCCACACCTAGCACAATGCCTGATGCATATTAGGCAATTCATAAATGCTTATAGATTGAGCATTGAAGCTACTGAAGCTCAAGGAGGTCACATTTTCCATTACTCAATTTATGCATGTAATAGCAGAGTCTTGATTTTAATCCAGGTCTTCTGACTCCAATCCAAAACATTTGTACTAGACAGCTAGTTGCCTAGGTGTAAATGTGAACCACGCAGTTGCCAGGGTTGACAATGGTGATAAATACTATTGACCTGCAGTTAAGTGTGGGTATATCAACTAAGTTCCAAAGGCTCGAGGGGATAAATCACAGGAAAGCTTCTTGTAGACTATGCTTATATCCTTAGCTAGAAAAGAGAAGGGACTTGTTTTCTTTGATGGAGTCACCAACACGAAGGAAAAATAATGTTAAATGACCCTTAATAACTCAATATGGACCAGAGAACCAAGAAAGGAAGTCTCCACCCACAAATGCAGTGAGAAGTCAGAACAGGCAGCCTGGCAGGGAGGGTGAGTCAGGGAGGTATATTAGTCCTTCTCAGCTGCTCCCCTTCTCATTCTCTCTCTCTCTCTCTCTCTCTCTCTCTCTCTCTCTCTCTCTCTCTTCTCTCTCTCTCTCTCTCTCTCTCTCCCTCTCTCTCTGTCTCTCTGTCTCTCTCTCTGTCTCTCTCTCTTTTATCACTTTTGTGCTTCCCTCTTTCCCAATAGGGAGGGATGAGGTCATCCTGAGCTAAGGGGGCTCAAGGCCATCCATCAGGAGTTGAGATGGGATGTCTGCCTCCTCCTACCACAAGCAACAACCTCATATCTGCCTCCTGCCAATAAGTCCTGTCTTGCTGATCTCATCTCCAAAGGCAAGCACAGGAAGCTTATGTAAGCACCAGGCAGAAAGAAGCCCTTAGTAACCTGAGGGCCAGTTTGACTCCTTTATTACTGATGGACCACAAGTGCTTTTTCACCTTGGAAAAATACACAGGATACAACTTTATACACAGGCAAATTGTTCATAAGGCTATCCCTTTTCATCTTGTTATTGGGCAAAAATTATCTTCATTCCACAGTGCACTGTCTGGTAAAGTGTCTCCCTTTGTGCACTTAACCCAAGTGCTGGACTTGAGTGTGAATCTTGTCTCCAACACTTACCAATTTTGTCTCCCTTTGTCTTAATTCCCTCAAGTGGAAAATGAGAGTGTCAGGAAAGATGATCTTAGAGGTCTCTTTCAATTCTCTACCTATGATCCAAGGAATATAACTATCATACATATTACCTTGATATTTGGAAGTAGCTTTTTCTGGAACCCATGTGTCCTCTGCTTGGCCAAACTGGATTTATTATAGCCCCACAAACACATCCCCTGCTTACCCACTACCGTGCCTTTGTGCGACTCAACAATTTAGCTAGCGTCTATTAAGCACCTACTGTATAACAAGGCACTGCACTAGGAGCTGAGGCTACAAAAACAAAAATTAGCCTCCATTAGCCTCCACAAGCCTCTGTTGCATTGGTGAGGAGAGGGGATGAATACAACATATATACAAAGTAACTTTGAGTTGTAGCAATGTAGGGAGCACTGAGAATTAAGATTGTTGAAAAAGACTTCAGGCAGTCAATAGCATTGAAGTGAGCTTGAAGGCTACTGGGGACTCTGGGGAGGGAGGGAGCAGGAAGGAGGGCACTGCAGGAGGAACAGCCAAGGCAAAGTCACCAAAGCGGGAAGCAGGATGTCATTTAAGGGAAACAGCAAGTCTGGAGGGAATGGAGCTTCTGTGAAGAGGAGAAGTGTGACATCAATCTGGAAAGGATGGGCTGGAGCCAGATCTATGCCTCCCTTGAATTCTCGTTCTATCAATACGACTATTTCTGTGCATTTGAGGGTCTGTCATAAGGAGGAAGAGGAGGAGGAGGAGGAGGAGGAAGAGGAGAAGGAGAAGGAGCACACTTGTTCTCTTTAGCCCCAGAGACCAGAAGCAGGAGCAATGGCTGGAAGTCACAAAAAGGCAGATTTAGGCTTGATATCAGGAAGGACGTCCTAATAATTTTCATCTCAGTCATATCCAACTCTTTGTGACCTCATTTGGAGTTTTCTTGGCAAAGATACTGGAGTGGTTTGCCATTTTCTTCTCCAGCTCATTTTCCAGATGAGGAAACTGAGTCAAATAGGGTAACTGATTTGCCCGGGGCCACACAACTAGTATGTATTTGATTTGCATTCAGAAAATTGAGTCCTCCTGACTCTAGACCAGGACCTCTATACACTATGGCAACATCTAGCTGCCCTCCTAATCATTAGAGCTATCCAAAGTGGAATGGGTGATAAGTTCCCCCTCTCTGGAGGTCTTTGAGCAGAGGCTGGACAACTACTTCATTGATATAATGTAGTGGGGATTCTTTTGCTTATGGGTTGGA
Organism: Phascolarctos cinereus; assembly: GCF_003287225.1. NCBI lineage: Eukaryota > Metazoa > Chordata > Mammalia > Diprotodontia > Phascolarctidae > Phascolarctos > Phascolarctos cinereus. Next base: position 232,916,507 of record NW_027556402.1, read on the forward strand.
CTAAACTTCCTTCCAATTCTTGAGTTCTATGATCCTGTAATTCCTACCCATCATTCAAGCCTCAGCTCAAATGCCATTTACACTATCAAACCTTATCCTGTTTCCCTCATTAGAAAGAATTTCTCCTCATCACTAGCAATAGCACTATATAATACACTTCCTATGCTGTGCTTTCATTTTCAACTTTATTTTATAGTCACTTACATGCATATATTTTATCCACTAGCAAACCGTAAGCTTCATGATGTCAGGGATCACAGAAGTAAGCACTGTGGAATGCACAAAGATGATGTTCTACTGGACTAAATGATATATTTTTTTACTTATCATGCCATCTTTTATTAGAAGCAGTTCGTCCCCAGGCAAAATCTTGTAATTCCTGTCTTTTAAGCCATGGTCCAGAAACCTAAATCGAATTCTCAGATACCATTTTCTTAAGCTAACTGTTCACTTCTCAAGTCTAAATCTAAATCTGAATGGGATTGTACCTTCTTCAGATATCCTGGCTCTGCCATTTTATTACTTGTGTGAGCATGGCTAACCATTTCTCAGCTTTTGGCCTCTGTTCCCTCATTTATAAAATAGCAGTATTTGACTAGATTGCATATAAGGTTCCTTCCAGTTCCAAAATCTATGAGTCTGTCTTCTGAGAAAAGTCTACCTAGACTCTGGTCATATGTTAGGTTCTGCTCTTAGCTACCTCCCAGTATAATGGTTCCTGTGTACCTCTCTCATCCTGGTCACAGAATCGGTTCTGTCCTGGGTCTTTCTACTGTCTTGCTTCTCCTCCCCCAAAGATTATCTGTAAAGCACTGATGCCCTGAGAAGTTAAATGAGCAACAATGGGCTGACAGACACTCCATACATTAAATGAATGAGCTCTGAGTCTCAGTGAAAGAAGCAAAACAACTCATTAACACAGGGGCACAGTATTTCTCAGACCTGGCATCACGACGGCCCTGTGTGTATCCACAGATCCACTTTCTCCTCTGATCTTTTCATTTATCACTTTTAATAGCCCCATTTTTCAGGCTTTCCAAGACCTCAAAAGTTTGCCTAATCTTCATGCCAGATGCATTCGTACTTTCCCTGGTCCACCAATTCCATGACGACAATTACACTGGCAATGTCTACTTTTCCTTTAAGCCATACCTCCTGGGTCCCTCTCTCTATCTGTATGCAGAGCATTCTATTAATCAAGGGATACTCAATGGTGGCTTATTCAGTGCCCAGCAGGGGTCAGAGATGCCAATTGGCTGAAGGGACATAGAAGGTCTCCTAATTGAACCCTGGTGGCTTGCATTAAGCCCCTAAATCCCTGGGAAAGTCATTTTACATCACCTAATTTGTAGAAACCTATGTTGTTGTTCTAACCCTTGTCCACAGACTCACTCTTTTTCTTGCTGCCAAATTACCAGAGGTAAGGAAAAGGATCTGTCCATGGTCCATTTGAAGCTCTGATATGGTGAAACCAATAAATGATGCTGTTAAAGAAAAAAGATGACTCACCTGAGAGAACTCAGGACAGTTTGCATCAATCCCAGGTATTCTGTGGCATATTACTCATCTCCCTGTGATTCTAGAAAAGATTGCCCCCCTCTTCCCAGGGGCCCTAGTACGTCACCACTGCCTCAACACTAATGCTTCAGAGAAAATCCCAAAGTTCTTAATAGTCTCTGCTGATGCATAATACTGGCTCCCACTTAAAAGCAAAAGCATAAATTGCACTGAGTTCTGAACACTCTTTTCTTTCTTGCTTTTGGGTGAGTCTACTGGGAAACCTTTAGATGTTCTGGGAACCAAATGAGTCCAGAACCGCCATTTTGCTTTAATTGGTGGAAGTCCCTTGAATTTGAAAAAAGCAGCATCGGAGATTGAAGTGGAAGCATTGTGCCCCCAGATTTAGTCCTGTTGAATTAGCCTTCATTAGGATGCAGAGCAAAACATGACCATCAACTGGGCCAGACAAACAAAGGAAACATGGAAATTGGAGCAGAGTAATGCATCCTTTTCACCCCAAACTTTCAAAACAAGATTCCGACCATTTACTTGAGAAGTCCATTTTTTGCTTTCTTGTCCCATACAAAGGAAACAGGAAACTAAACTTCAGAGGAGAAAGGGCCCCCTATTCCCTTACATGGTGGGCCAGGGTGGCTGGTGATTGCAGAGGGGGGAAAAGGGAGGTTTGCTTGAGTGGAGAGAGGCTGGCAAGAGAGAGCGCTGAGAAGGCCCAACTCTGTGCTCCAGTGTGACCCCACTCTAGCTGGCACTTAAAGCACCCTAAAGAAATAGGAGATGGCATTTTTGCTATGAGAAAACTACTAGCAGTAAGAGAAGTTGGGGACAGTACCCAACTCTGGGATTCCAAAATGATGTACCCACAGTGTTTCCAACATCTAATACTGAAACAATTATTAGACTATCCTCAACTTTCTCTCCCATGGACTTCAAAGACTATATTCTTCAAAAAAGAAAACTTATTAGACCAAGAGGAATCCTTTTAAAAAGACACATTTTGTAGGTAACCAAGAATGAATGCTAGTTTCCAAAATGTTGGACTTTCTCCAAACATTGTTACCTTGAATCATGATAAGAACAACTTATCAGAAGAGAAATAAATGATTGTGAAAAAAAGAAGAACAGTAGCTAGGTCGTTTAAGGTCCTACTGATCATAACTACCACTGCCTAAGTCTGGAAAGAGGCCACAATTTTAGGGAAGGGCTAATGGGACAAAGCAGCTTTTAGTTTACCAGGTGTATTTAGTTGGGTGAGCAAATATGTGAATCATGACTTAAAGCATTCTATCTGGTAGACTGGGAATTGGACAGGGAATCTAAAACCCTCAGCTCAATTCTGTGTTTTGCCATTGAGTCACAGAGTCTCCTTGGCCTTTCTGTGTCTCCATTTCCTTACCCTACTGAATGGAAATTCAGTCATAGATATTTGCAGAATCATGGCATTTATAGAATTCAAAGGGATCTCAACCAACAGCAAGGCCATCCCATAAAAGAAATTCTTACCGTAACAAACTTGATGAGTGGTCGTCCAATCTCTGTTTTAAGATCTTTAATGACAGGGGATCCCACCTTCCTTACTTTGGACAAATAAGTTTTTCCTAAGCATTAAAAGATTCCACAAACCAAATGGGAAAAGACCATGGACAGGGATTCTTTGGAAACAATCTGTCTTTTTTTTTTCACCTCTTGAATAAATGACCTTGTTGCAAACCAGTAAATAGCTAATACTTATATAGATCTTTCTGGTTTGAAAATCACTTTACACTCATCATTCCATTTGCTTTTCACAACTACCCACAAAATAAGTACTGTTCTTAGCCCCATCATACACATATTGTTTAGGGGTTTTACCTTTGATGTTTCCTCCCTGAGTTTTCTGGAAGTGATCTGAAGAACACTGAATCTTCTAGAAAAGGAAAACTCACCTAAATACTCAACCCAAAGTCAAGCTCCATCTGACAATTTGTTGGCATCAATTGTATCTACTTTGCATTTATTTCCTTGAATACATAGAATCATAAATTATAGCTGAAGGACACTAGAGATCAGTTACTGCAGTCCTCTAATTTTGCAGATGAATAAATTGGGACCAAAATAAATGAAGTGATTTATCAAAGGTTCCATGAGCAATAAGAGATAAATGGAGTAATCTAACCCAAGTTCCATGACACCTTGGTCATAAGGTGTACTCTTATCATTGTACCACAACATACTGCATCTTCCTAATAGAATGCAACTTCTCTGAGGGTAAGAGTTGTGTTTTCCTTTGTTACTCCCAGTGTCTAGTACATTGTTGTGCAGGGAAGTACATGGACAAGACCAGTAACTTCATTGGTATTGGGAACTCCAAGGGGAGGAAATTCTCTCTACCAATACAAGTCAACATCTTCCTATGCAACAGAGTCTTAGAGAGTTTCCTAGACCCCAGGAGTTAAGTTTCTTGTCCACAGTCATACAACCAATATGAGTCAGAGGCAGGAGTTCTTGGCTTTGAAGACAGCTATCTATTTAATAGATGATACACTCTATATGCTTTGCACATGGTAGGCACTTAGTAAATGTTTGTTGAAGGCAGGAAGGAAACAAGCATTTATTAAGTGCTTACTATGTGCCAGGCACTTCACAAGTGTTATCTCATTTGATCTTCACAACAACCCTGGGTGGTAGGTGCTATTATTACCCCCATTTTACAGTTGAAATAACTGAGACAGAAAGAGCTTAAATGACTTTACCAAGGTCTTTGTTTCTATCCATTGATTCAAAAATTGCTTATTGAGATATTGTGTACTTGCTTTTGTAACATTTTGGTTATGGAAATGGAAAGAATTGAATTCTCTTCCACAACCTATGCAATGGGACTTTTCAAGTGATCCGAGGGCAGCAAACTATATAACTAGTCTTGTGTCACATACTTGGTTGAACTGGTTAACCCGTAGTCGGAGCATCTGGGTTCTGTTCTTCCAAATATGAATAAATGGCATATTCACAATTTTTGGACCAACTTCTCCAAAGGCATTTTGGCTCATGAGATGAGACACAGAAACTACCTTCACTCCAACATTTAATTCAGTAAGCCTTTGTTAAGTACTTACTATGTGCAAGGCACTGTGCTTGATACTAGGGAAACAAAAGTAAAAGTAAATGCCAGACCCAAGAATTTGTGGTTAATCCTACAGGCAACGGGGAGATATCGACAATTTTAGAGAGGTAGGGGAAACTAGAGAAGCAGTAACATGGTTAGCTCTGTGTTTTAGGAATACCAAGTGGTGACTACATGGACAATTGATTGGAGAACAGAGAGACTGGAAGCAGGGAAACAAATGAGGAATCTGTTGAAAGAATGGCCCAATGGAATGAGCACTGGTTGTGGGATTTCATATTCAGCTGCTGCTTACTATGCCAATGTGACTTTGGACAACTCACTCAACTCCTTTCCACTTCTGTTTTCTCATCTGTAAAATGAGAGGGTTGGAATACAAGACCTTTGAGGTCTATTCCATCTCTAGATCTGTTATCTTATTCCACATGTGAAGCCTTCTCTTGACTAACATTAGCAAAGCAAGCCAACAGCATTCCTTAAGCAGCTACACTAAGCACTGTAGGTGCAAAGAGAGGATGGGGGACAATCTGTGCCCTGGAGAACCTCACAGCCTAATGATATCATAGGGAAAGCACTGAATTTAGGGCATAAGACTAAGATGTAAATCTCGGCTCGACTATTTACTGGTGACTGGGAAAATATCTTCACTTCTAGCATTTATATGTAACTTAAAGGTTTGCAAAACACTTGACATTTGTTATCTCATCACACCCTCATAATCACCATGACAGGTAGATGTTATTCTCATCTTCAGGGTCATACTCATTGTAAGTGTCTGAGGAAGTATTCGAACTTAGATAGCTGACTCCATAGAGTACAGCAGTACTCTGCTTTTCATACCACTTTTCAAAGCGATAATATATGTATGTGAAGCATTAAATGCCTGTGGTGATCATTCTATTCCCCTAGTTCTCTTTTAAATCCTGGCGGTGTGAAAGAAAATCAAGGCAGATTTTACAGATGAAGTTCATGATCTGTCTCCATGAGGCTTTTAGAAACATTTTATGTATGAAGTTTCGGAACAAAATGAAAATAAATATTTTGCTTTTCTGTACTGCATAGATATGTGCCACATGTTTGCTTCTGCCCCAAAGCCTTATAAATGCACAAGATGGTTATTTAAGCATCCAAGGTAAATGGATTCCTCTCTACCTTCCTTTCCTCTTCATCATCCAAGTCAAAGCTAAGAGCACTGAACTTTTAGCAGTCATCAGTAACACCAGTGGCTGGACCAAATGGACGTTATTGAAATTTTTTCATGGGTTTAAAGAATGAGAAGGGGAAGGAATCTAAGAAGTCCTTTAGAACCACTTGATTTTACACTGAGCAGATGTCTAGAAAGGCAATAACCGTTGCTAAAAAGTATGGAACATTATCAGGCTGGGGACCTAGTATGGGTTTCCTGAGGATCCTAATAAATGGTCTCTGAGGGTGGTCCAAAGCTAACTAGTTGTAAGTAATTCTCTTCTAGGCTCTATCCCTGGTACCTGCTGAATCAGAACCTCCAGATCTTTTAAGTTGGAAGGGACCATCTCAAGACTCAAACAAGTTTCCCATACAGTGGTCATTCAACCTTTGCTTGGAAACTTCCAGTGCTGAGGAGTTCACTACCTCCAAAAGCAACAGGTGCTACTTTTTTTATGACAGTTCTAATAGTATGGAAGTTTTTCCTTATATCAAGGCTAAACTTGCCTCTCTGAAACATTTGCCCATTTGCTCCTACCCTCTAGGCCCAAGAAAATCAAATCTAAGCCCTTTTTCATGTGATACTCTTTCAAATATGTGAAGACAGCTATCCTATCTCCCCTAAATCTTCCCTTCTCTGTGACAAACATCCCCAGTGCCTTTAACCCAATTCTCATATTGCAGTATCTTAAGGCTCTTCACAATCCTCATCATATTCCTCTAGATCAGGGAGTTTTACTTAACCTGGGGTCCATGAACTTGTTTTTGAATTTTTTTAATAATTATTTCAATATAATTGGATTCCTTTGAAATCATATGTATTTTATTTTATGTATTTAAAAGCTCCGTTCTGAGGAATCACTAGGCATCAGCACATTGAAAAGGATGTCCATTACACACACAAAAAAATATTGAGAACCCTTGCCATGACTTCATACATATAATGGGTATTGCAATTCTTGCTTTCTCATTGGATTGGAAAAGGGATTGAGGAAGGGAGAGAATTTGGAATAGAAAATAAAAATATTAAAAAATATCCTGCCTTAGATAATTTCCAGATTATCAATGTCCCTCCTAAAATGTGACTGATGCAAAATATTTTGGACTGAACCTGTCATTTTATTGATGTAGGGAGATCCCAGTCAGGTATTCTTTTGCTAATGCAGACCTAAACCTGTTCTGCAAGTTACAGTATAAGGAGGTTACCTGGGGCCACCAAGAGGTTAAGTTGCCCAAGGTCACATAACCAGTATATATCGGAGGCAGGCTTAACTTCTTGGCTGTGAGGCCACGTCTCCATCTACTAAGCCAGCTGCCTCTTCCACTAACATTTCTAAGGTGTCGCTATACTAATGCCAGCAATATGAGCTTTGCAGTTCTATATTGTATTACACAGCTTCCCCTTCAGAGGAATAAAGGGAAAATGCAGTTGAGAAAATGTCTGTAGATATAGAAGAGGGTAGTGAGAATCTGCCATGCCCTGCAGCCCAATGTTTTGCTAGAACAGAAGAATTTTCCAGTTTTCTGAAGGGAGAATTAGAAACAGCAGGCAGTTTGGGAGTGAGGGGCATTTGTGAGGGTGGAATTTCACCCTTTTGTCTTAGCTTTTTGACTTTTGCACACAGGAGCTAACCATGAAACTGCATCCATTCTCAGAAACTCAGGGTCAGCCAGAGAACTCTCTTGCTTCAATAGACAAGCCAGGCTATGAGTCAGGCAGCAGGTGCACAGAGAGGGCTGTAAGATTGAAATGGAAGGATATTGGTGAGCTCTGCCTGGGGCTTGGTCCAATATCACCTGCCCCTATTTCAAGCTAACATCCCCTGGCTCTACCTACTGTTGACTCTTCTGCCACATTATTCTCTAAGTGTTCTGTTACCATATGGAATATGCCTAAATGCACTCTGTCCCCCAGACAGAGTGGAAGTTCATTGAAGGTAGGACAAAGGTTTGGTTTTGCTGCCTCCTGTATTAGACACAATATGGTAAACCATATTTAGTTAATGCCAGTTAATCTTTTAATTTGATTCACTCTGGTCCTGTCCTGGCCCATATTCACTAGCTACAAGTTGAATTCAGAATAATAACAAGTTTATAGTCTAGTATCTTTGGGTTGCCATGTCACTAGAGGTGAAAGGAATCTCAGAAGTCATCCAGATCAAATCCATGATTTTATACATGAGAAAATGGAATGAACAGGCAAAGGCTGTGATTTGCCAAAGTTCACACAGGCAGAAAGTATTAGGGTTGGGATTTGAACCCAGGTCCTATGACTACAAAGTCAGTGCTCTTTCCCCTGTGTTGTTGTTGTCATTTCAGTTGTATCCAACTCTTCATGATCCCATTTTGGGGTTTTCGTGGTATTGCCTTTTCTAGCTTACTTTACAGAAGAGGAATTGAGGCAAACAAGGTTAAATGATTTGCCCGGAGTCACACAGCTTGTAAGTGTCTAAGACCAGATTTGAACTCATGAAGATGAGTCTTCCTGATTCCAAGCCTAGTGCTCTAACCACTGCACCACCTACTTTTCCCCTCTACTATAAGCTCTCCTTGAGACCAGGATCTGGGATTACCCAGTGCCCTTTTGTCACCCTTTGCCACCCACGTGACACCCTTGCTCAAAGGTGAGGTATTAGGCAATCTGATTCTGGAGCCATACTCACGACTTTCACAGTGTTTCCCAGTGTAGCCTGCCAGGCAGGCACACTGATAGGATCCACTTTTGTCAAGGAGGCATGTGCCATCGTGGAAACATGGAGACGAAGAGCAGGCTGTAAGATAAAAATAGGGTGAGCCAGTGTTTATACCTTGGCAAGGTACTTATGCCTTGAGTCTGGGTTCCAGTTTTGTAACTGTCTAGTACAGTCTTGAAAAATGCCTTAGAAGCACAGGATATGAGAGAAATGATTATTCCTCTCTTGTATTAATAACTAATTATTCTATTAAGATCAAGGTTTTTCCCATTTTCTACTTCCTCATCCAGAAACTAACCAATGTGGAAAATCTTAGGCAAAGACTAACCCAAGCCAAGATCTAATCAGACAGTAAAAGAAATTCTAAGTTTGGACTTATGGTTGCATTCCTGCTCATTGTATTTGCTCAGACAGGTCTGAGAAAATGTGAGTTCTTCCTTTTGTCAGACAGGTGATGTGGAAATCTTTGACCAACATTCGGGTGATCCAAATCACATACTCAGAGACCCTCATTGGAATATAGCCCAGCCCCCTCTTTATAATATTCATTCTCACATTAACTGTTAACCAATCAGAGTTGATTGCCACCCTCAGAACACCTTTTCTTCCAAGAGTATATAGTCTGTGAGCCCATCAGCATGAAGGATCTTTGGTCTAAGAGAAAGATGGCCAAATGACCACCCTTTTAATAATAAACATGCTGGCATTATTAATAAAATGATTAAATTACCCAGAAATTATGTCTCTCAAACTTTTTAAACGTCACAGCTGGGAGGGATTATATTAAGATCTTCAGTAAATAAACATATATTATAACACCTACAATGTGTCAGGCACTCTGCAAAGTGCTGAGATTACAAAGAAAGGGAAAAGATTGTTCCTGTTCTCAAGGTGCTCAGAGTCTAATGGGAGAGACATGTAAACAGCTATGTATACAGATAGATGGATGGATGGATGGGAGGGAAGAAAGAAAGAAAGAAAGAAAGAAAGAAAGAAAGAAAGAAAGAAAGAAAGAAAGAAAGAAAGAAAGAAAGAAAGAAAGAAAGAAAGAAGAAGAGGAAGGAAGGAAGGAAGGAAGGAAGGGAGGAAGGAAGGAAGGAAGGAAGAAAGAAATAAAAGAAAGAAAGAAAGAAAGAAAGAAAGAAAGAAAGAAAGAAAGAAAGAAAGAAAGAAAGAAAGAAAGAAAGAAAGAAGATAATCAACCGAGGAGAGGTTAAAGTTCAGGGGATTAACAAAAGATTCTCAAAGAAGGTGGAATTTTAGCTGTCACTTAAAGGAAGACAGGAAAGCTAGGAGGCAGAGATGAAGAGAGAGAGAATTTTAGGCATAGAAGACAGCTAGTGAAAATGACCAGAATCAGAAGATGAAGTGTAATGTGTAACAGCAAGGAGGTCAATGTCACTGGACCACACAACATATAGGGGCAGGCAAGAGTGGAAAGGTAGGAAGGGGCAAGGTTATGGAGGGCTCTCAATGACAAACCTGGAGAAAAGAAGACATTGAGGGCCATCACATGGTAGAAGAATTAGGCATAATCATCTTGGCCCAGGCAGGCTGGACCAGGAGCAATGGGAGGCAGTTGGTGAAGTAATGTTGAATTTGATGTAAAGAAGAAATTCCTAATGATTAGAGCTGTGCGAAGAGTGAAGCGGCTGCCTCTGGAAGTAGTTGATCCTGTCTCATGGGAAATCTTCAGCCAAAACATGGATGACCACTGGCCAAGTATGCTCTAGAGGGGATCTTTGTTTGGGTGCTCATGGAATAGATGGACAACCGAAGTCCCTTTCAACTCCCATGTAACCCCTAAATATATCTAGAATGTTGTCCCCACTCATCCCTGCCTCCTGGCTTTCCTCAAGACTGCTCCAGTCCCACCTTCTACAGGAAGCGTTTCTGAATCCATACCTCTCCCACTCCCCATGTTAGTGTCTTCCATTTGAGATTACTTTCCAATCACAATGCTTTTATCTTACATGTACAACTTCTTGTACATTGTCATCCCCATTAGACTGTGGGGTTCCTCAAGGGCAGAGGTTGCATGTTTGCCTTTCTTTATCTCTCTGGTACTTAGCACAGTGCTTGACATATAGCAAGTGTCTAATAAATGCTGGTTGACTGACTGACTCTGCTCAAGGTTAAACATCCCCAGCTCCTTTGACTGATCTAGATGTTGAGGAATGGTGAAAGGGGAACAGAGGAAAAGAAGGAGAAGATTCGGCCACCCCTTCTCCCTCTTACTGAACACACTGTCTGTGAAACACCGACAAAGTGACCCAAGAGTGTCAGATCCTACGTGGGACTTATTTGAAGCCAATGCTAATGATGGGATCAATCAACATTGGTTCTTGGGGAGCTTTTCTCTCTCACTGATGATCTAAGCAATCATTTTCAGTACCTACTTAGGTTGCTGTTGACAACACAGCATGAGAAGTTTTAATGAGGTTGAGAAGAGGGAAGGAAGGTATTCAAGGAGAGATTCATGTGGGGCACAACTCTAAAATGCCACACTCATTTTAATTCTCTTTACCTGTGATCTCTTCAAAGATGGCATGGAACCCATCAAAGTTCTTAGAGCCGTCTGACTGGAAGAGGATGTGGAGGGAGGGCCCGGTGCTTTGAATGGGGGCTGGCCGCTCATTCCCACAGAAGCGTTTGATTATCCTGCTGTCACTGCTGTCCCCATCCCGGACCTCAACATAGTCATATTGGCACATGTAGTCAAATTCCAGGCTTAACATAACAAACCTGGAAACAGAGACAGGAAGGGGAGAAGATGACATTGGAGGCAACATTGAACAGGACCAGGGGATCTACAGGCTCATAAGATTGAGAGTTGGAAGGGGTCTTCAAGATTAAATAATCACAGGAGCATAGATTTATCCTCTGACAGGTACTTATTCAGTGCCTATAATGGGCCAGACATTGCCCTAGACCCTGGGATTCAAAACCAAAAGCAAATAGTCACTACTCTCAAGAATCTTACATTTTCTTGAGGAGATGATATATATGTATATAAGTACATACATAATGAAGGCAAAATAAATACAAGGTGATTTTTTTCTTAATGAGTAGTAAAGTACTAGCAGTCAGGGAGCTCAGAAAAGCCTCCATAACTGTGGCATTTGAGCTGAATCTTAAAGGAAATTCTAAGAGATGGAAGTGAGGGGGGAGTGTGTTCAATTCAAAGGCAGTAGAGGTATTAAGTGACCTTAAGGGTTATCTAGACCAGTGATCTCAATCTCAAAGAGAAACAGAGCCAGTAAACTGTACCTGAGGCTCCCTACAGGTGGCAAAATCAACTCAGAAAATCATATATTAACATTATCTGTCTGTCTATCTATCTATCTATCTACCATAGATATAGTTATATATTGTGCATATAATCTTTATATAACAGATGTAGACATGTAATATATTATTATTATATGTTATATATATTATATATGATGTTCTATTGTATATGTCAGGGCAGCTAAGTGGCGCAGTGGGTAGAGTGCCAAGCATGAAGTCAGGAAGACCCTTCCTAACTTTAAATATGGTCTCAGACACTTACTAGCTGTATGACCCAGAGCAAGCCATTTAATCCTGCTTGCCTCAGTTTCCTTATCTGTAAAATGAGATGGAGAAGGAAATGACAAACCACTCTGGTATCATTGCCAAGAAAACCCCAAATGGGGTCATAAAGAGTCAGACATGACCGAAACAAATGAACATCATTATATTTGTGTTTATTTTATTAAATATTTCCCAATTACATTTTAATCTGGTCCAGGTGATGGACAAGTGTGTCAAACCTCTGATCTAGGTCAACCCCTTCATTTTGAAGTTAGAGAAGCTGAAAGTCAAAAGTTTAAAGATAACTTACCCAAGATCACATAAGTACTAAGTGTCAGAGCCAGGATTTGAACCTGAGTTCTCTGACTCCAAATCTAGCATTCTTACTGCACTATACTGCCTCCCCAATTCTTTCATCTCATAAGTGAGGAAATTGAGGAAGAGAGAGGGGACATGAACACAATAGTGCTGACTAGAAGAGCCTGAGCTCAGACCTACATTCTCTGACTCAAAATCCAGGCCTTTTTCCATGCCTTTTGAGAGAATCCAAGACTCACAGAGTGGGAAGAGACATTGGGAACTATCAGTGAAACCCCTGCTTCTATGCATACCACCAGGAGCCTGGCTAATGGGAATGGAAACATCCAGAAAGAAGATACATCACACAGCTACCTAAAGAAGAAGCAGCCACCTGGGGGTGGGGGAGAGAGAGTAAAGGGGCTGACCTGACAGGAGACAGAAGCCTTCATACCTGGGAGGTTGCCAGACTTCAAGACAGAAACTTTTAATGCTCACCACTCAAGGCTTCTGAGCATTCTTGGGGAACCTAGTGGATGGGAGCTTCCACCTGGAAGACAGTGTCAGTTCTGTCTGTAAACATGTCTGTCACGGGGGATAAAAAAGCATGGAAGTGTCCAGAACTCAATGTAACCCTAGAGCTCATTTAATCCCCTCATGTTCACAAAGGAGGAATCTCAGCTGAAGAGAAGGTAAAGGATTAGCACACAGTTATCTAGTGGTAGTGTCCAGTCTATAACACTAGACCTCTTGACATTCTTTTACCTCTCATATACGTAGAGAGAATTTTCTCTATGGTTTCCACTATCCTCCAATAGACAATAAGACATTAATGTGTAGAGTGCTCAGCAAACCTCAAAGAGCTATGTGAATATTAGCTTTTATTGCTGGTTGAGAGAATTCCTCACTGGGAGTGCCCTATGCCAATGAATCACAGTTCTGGGCCAATAATAATAATGGTGATTATCATTATTATTATTATTGTTTTTAACATTTAAAGGTTTATGAGAAATGAGGAAACTGAGACTCATAGAGGTTCAGTGACTAGCTCAGAATTATACATAGCAAATTAGTATGAGAATCAGAAAATCTGGGTTCAATTCCTAACTCTAGAACTGGGGCTCTTTCAATCTTTCTACATTGACCTTACAGTACAGGCATCTTAAAGAAGTGAATGCTATAGAGAGTTGAGAGTTAGACTTAGACTTGACATCAGAAAGACCTGAGTTTGAATCCTGAACTAATACTTGCTTGTTGTGTGACCATGGGTAAGTCACCATGGAGAAGAACCTAAGCCTCAGCTTCTTTGTTTGTGAAAAAGAAATAATGATGCCTGTGGTACTTACCTCGCGTGATTTTTGTGAGGATAAAACGAGAGAAAGCACATAAAGTGTTATATAAAGATCAGCTCTCATCACCCACATCACCCAACCTAGAAGCTCCCATCACTTATGGTATACAAAGTGCTTTCCTCACCATAATTCCGTGAAAAAGGGAAGAAGTATTTCACTTACACTAATTTCATTCCCAATTTAGTGACACTCATTCTCACACACAGCTACTAAATATCAAAGGACTTGAACCCAGAATTCCTATCTTCAAAGCCAGTTTTCTTTCCATGATTCAAAGCTGCCTGTATTTCCCATGCCTTCTCATCTCAACCAGACCACTAACCCCTACTAGTTATCATACATAGCATCTTTTTGCTTTCTTTGACTGTATCAAACTAGGCAAGCTACAGTTGAGAACGTCAATTGTGTTTTCCATAGAAAGACAAACATTTAGATCACCAGAGATGTCAGAGGATTCGAAGCAATAGTTGCGCTGTGGCTAGCTACATAACCAAAGAGGGGCAGGAAGTAAGCCACACAGTACTTGGGCGAGAGAGGGAGGGGGAGCCATTGCTTAAAAAAGAAAACACAAACCCACCAAAAAACCTAAACTTTGGCTAAACAGCCAGCACCTAAGGTCCTCTCTGATGAAATGATACGAATGAAATGAAATGAAATGAAATGAAATGAAATGAAATGAAATGAAATGAAATGAAATGAAATGAAATGGAAATCCTGAGACAGCTGCCTTTCTGCACAATGAGAATGCCCCCATCTGCTGCTCATGGCATTTGGAGATACATTTCTACCAAACCAAAATGAGGCTTAAGAGGTATATGGAGAAGCCACGAGGAATGAAAAGAACGGAGGCTGGGCCATTCCAGGTATCCCCCTATCCTCCCTGAGATGTGCTAGCATCCTGGGAGACGAGACATCATCTATTACAGAACAACAAAAAAATGGAAGTGAAGACTCTAGGAAGAAGATAAATAACCTAGAAACTCCAAGATGCATGTATCAACCCAGCCTGCTATGCTGGGTTCCCAAAGGAGGTACAGCCAGGGGAAGATTGATTCGCTTTTGGCAAGGGCTGGCAATATTACAGTCATTAATGAAGATGGAAAGGTGCTCTCTCAGCTACACACCTATACACACACACACACACACGCACATGCACATGCATGCGCACACACACAAAGCATTTGCTACCTATGTTTTGCAAGCATGGATATTCTAGATCTCTACAAGGAGACAGAGAATTATGCTGCTTCTGCACCTGTTCTTTAGCCAACAGGAGCCAAGGTCTCCACACTTTCAGTCCTTGAGCCAGAGATAATGAAAATAATATCTACCTATCCATACGAGGGCTTAGCTTAGTGCGTAGAGTCAGCACTTAATAAATGCTTATTGACTTAGATTCATCTGATTATGTTCTATATGTTGGTGCCATACATCTATATGATTAGACTGCACAGTATCTTACAATGGAAGGAGTATAGGATTTGGAATTAGAAGACCTGGGCTTCTCAAGCACTGGAGAAGCTGTGACACAGGGCCCTGCTCTCTCCTTTTGCCATGGTCTCTCAAGTTGGTGATAAGTTGATGTGCAGTTTTTAACATCTGCCCTTATTATCACCTGGCAGATTCAGCCTCTGTCATGTTAGGCACAGTGGGGCAGCCCAGCCTTCTGCAGTCTAAACCAGCTACCCCCACCACTACCCGTTCCCTGACCTAAACTGCCACTTCCCGACCAGCTCAGTACAATGGTGTAAAAAGCCAAGGCGTTCCAGGATGATGATTGAGTGAGGTAGGATCTGAGATCCAAGATTTAAAGGTGGAAGAGATTTCAGGAGGCCATTCAGAAGGAGGAAGTTGACTCCCCCTTATTTTACAAATGAAGTAACAGAGGCCCAGAGAAGTAAGTGATTTGCCTAAGATCACACAGCTAGTAAATAGCTAAGAAAGGATTTGAACCCAAATCTTCTGACTCAAAATGCAGTTTCCCCTTTTAACTGCACTACACTAACAGGATCTGCTTTGCCTATTAGCTGTCTGCTTATTCCAAGGCACAGACCATCACCCTTCCTGGAGAGAATCCAGGAGAGAGAATTTTGCCCATATCTTACAAAGGAGAAGAGGCATAGGGAAAGTGAATGACTCTATAGAAACTTATCATCCTAGCCTAAGAAACTGGACACTTGTTGGCTATGTTACCAAACCATGAGGAGTGGCAAGGAGATAGAGACAGAGAAAAACAGAGAGACAGAGACAGAGACAGACAGAGATGGAGAGACAGAGACAGAGACAGACAGAGAGAGACAGAGAAAGAGACAGAAAGACAAAGAGAGACAGAGAGATAGTGCCAGAGACAAAGAGAAGGAATAACAGAGAGAAATGAAAACAGAGACGAACTTTCCTACCCCACCAATCCACATTCATCTTCCCTTATTGAGTGACAAGGAGCATGAGGCTGAGACAGGGCTCATAAAGAACAGCCTCTTCTAGGTGAGCCCTTGTACACAGAATTGTGACATTGGAGAGCATGACATAGAGGCAAGTAGGTGGAAAGGTGGATACAGCACTGGACCTAGAGTCAGGAAGGTTTGAGTTCAAATCCGACCTCAGACACTTACTAGCTATGTAACCCTGGACAAGTCATTGAACCTTTACCTGACTCAGTTTTCTGTTCTATAAAATAAGAATAATAATAGCACCTATCTCCCAAGGATAAAATTAAATAATTTTGGTAAAGCACTTTCAAACCTTAAAGTGCTATATAAATGCTAGCTGTTATTATTATTATTATTATTATTACTGTTGTTACTAGTAGACAGAGTATTGGACCCAGAGTCAGGAAGACCTGGGTTTAAACACTGCCTCATATATCTACTAGCTACATTATCCTAAGCAAGCAATGCCCTCTTTCCAAGCCTCAATATCCTCTTCTGTAAAAAGGGTATGAGAAGAGCACTTACTTCGCCTATTATGAAAATCAAGCTAGATAGTGTGGGTAAACTGCTTTGCAAATTTTAAATGTCAGCTATGGTTATTGTCAGTATTGCAATCATCAGTAATAGTGGCTCCTTCCTTCATCTCCACTTTGTTTCCTTCTCTTTTTAATAAAACTTTCCTCTGTATTATTATGAATTGCGTGTTCACAGACGGGAAGTTGGTCTCCATCTGTTGGAGGTTAGAATGCTTGCATGTTCTCAGGTGGGGGTGGGGGTGGGGGTAAGAAGTGAGAAAATATCCCCAAAATGTCTGTTTTATCATGAGAGGCTGTGCCTATTGAAGTCAGAGAACCAATGCCAAGGCGAATTTAAACCACAAAACCACCAGGAATGAGAGGAGGTTTCAATACATACTACCTCAGTCGTTGTTAAGATCCTGGTGGGAACAGTCCATTCCCTGGGGCCACTAGGCTCAAGGTGCACTGTTTCCTTCTCCTTGGCCATCACTTGCTTCTCTGCATCATTGGGCTTCAGAAATTTGCCCCTGACTTCCTACCTTAGCTGGATGATGAATCCAGGCTTGGCGTGGATGGTCCACTCACAGTGAGCATTCAGGGGATAACTTTCTAGTAGAATCTGTCCTTTGGGGGCCTGAAGGACTTGGCCACACCCTGGAAAGAGAAAGTAGAAATTACATAAGGTGATGAGTCATAGACAAGTCACTTGTAGGAGAGCAGAGTAGAATGAGGAAGAGAAGGAGGGTCATCACAATTCATATCAAAAAGCTCTTTCCTTGCAATATCACTGAGAGGTAAGCAGTGCAAATATTATGAACCTCCCTGAGCCTATTTCCCCATCTGCAAATTGGGGATGAATGACTTGTCCAAAGTCATAGATAGAGCCAGTAAATGGGATCCTAGGATTTAAAGCTAGAATCTTAAAGATTATTTAATTCAGCCCTCTCATTTTACAGAGGAACTAATTAAAACCTATGGTGATTAAGTCATTTGACCAAGGTCATCCAGCTACTAAGTGGCAGATCTGGACCTCAAATCCAAGGCCTTTCCCACTACTACCACGCTTTGCGTAGAGGCAGCTAGGTGATGCAGTAGAGGGCTGGTCTTGAGTTCAAATCCTACCCCAGACACTTACTAGCTATGTGACCTTGGGCAAGTCACTTATCCTATGTTTGCCTCAGTTTCCTCACCTGTAAAATGAGGATAATAATAGTACTATGTCCCAGGGATGTTGTGACTCTCAAATGAGATAATATCTGTAAAGTATTTGGCATGTTGTAAGTGCTTAATTTCCTTCCTCCCTGTTGGAAAGGGTCTCAGAGGGTCCATCCATACCAGCACAACAATACTATCTATATCATCCTCAGTGAGCAGTAATCTGGCTTCACTAGTTGACCTCCCATCATAGACAACCCACAACCACCCATACGCAAAATGAAGATAAATGACTTTTTCATAGTCATACAGGATAATGGAGGCGCCATGGGATTTGAAGCTGGGAAGGATCTTGGAGATATGGTCTCCCTTCTCCCCTCTGACACTGTCTCCACTCTAGTGCTGGCTCTCATCCTCTCACACCTGGAATATTACTGGGGGATCTGCCTGCCTTAAGTCTCTCCACACTCCAATGCATCTTCCATTTCAAGTGATTGTCCTAAAGCACAGGTCCAAACATGTTACCCCCCTACTCAATAAACTCCAGTGACTTCCTATTGCCTCCAGGAGCAAATGCAAAATCCTTTGCTTAGCATTCAAAGTCCTTCATAACCCCCTCCCCCCTTTCCAGTCTTCTTAGACCTTACTCCCTACCATGTACTCTTTAATCCAGTGACACTGGCCTCCTGGCTGTTCCATGACCAAGACACTCCATCTCTCATCTTTGGGCATTCTTTCAGGCTGTCCCGCATGCCTGGAATGCTCTCCCTCTTCATCTCTGCCTACTGGCTCTCCTGTCTTCCTTCATGTCCCAGCGAAAAATTCCATCTTCTGCAAGAAGCCTTTCCCAAGTCTTCTTAACTCTAGAGCCTTCTCTCTGTTAATTATTTCCTACTTATCCTGTACGTAGTTGCTTTGTATATACTTATTTACCTGTTGTTTCCCCCATTAGATTGTAAGCAACTTGAGGGTAGGGATTGTCCATTGTGTCTTTTTGTAGCTTAGCACAGCACCTGGCATATAATGGCATTAAATAAATGCTTATTGATTGACTGACTGGCAAACTCTTTGTGCCTCAACCATAAAATAATGGGGTTAGACTCCATAGCTCCTAAGGTCCCTTTCAGCTCAAGATAGCTAACATTTTTACATTGTCTTAAGGTTGGCAAAACACTTTCTATATGTCTCCTCATTTGATCCTTGAAATAATGCTGTGAGGAAGGTACCATTGTTATCTCTGCTCTCATGATCCCTTGTTCTGCAGAAGAGGAGACTGAGGTACAGAGAAGAATGAAATCAGGGCAGTGAGTTTCATTTAGGGTTTTATGAACCAGTCAGTACCACCTCTCTCTTCTTCCGACACACACACAAAAGAATTAAGATTTCTCACCCCAAAGGACAGGCTTGAGTGAACCTCATTAAAAACAAAACTCATTTTCATTCCTCTCCCTGGACAAGTCACATTCATCATTCCTCCCCTGTCTGTTGTAGTGCTTGTGAAATGAGACACCACACAAGGGAAAAAACAAGAAAAATGCTTCTCAGACACATTTGGCCCCCTTAGAAGCTGGCAGCTCCACCAGAGCCCAAGTCCACAAACTCCAGCTCTCCCTGCAAACCTACTAGAAAAGAGGATGTGGGGAAAAAGAGCCAGACTTGGAGTCAGAGGACCACAGGGCAAAACCTGATGCTTCTACTTGCCTCCTTATATAACCTTTGGAATCTCATTTAGCCTCTCTGGGTCTCAGGTTCCTCATCTGTAAAATGGGGGGATTGGGCTAAATTACCTTTGATGCCCCCTCTCTGATTTAAATTGATTTTTTTCTAGGAGTTGTGGATATTTCCCACTTTGGTCCTCTAAGATACAAAGCTACATCACCCAGAAAGACCTCTGATCCCCAAAATCTAGGAATGGACTATTGCAGAAGTCTAGGCAAGAGGGAGTGAGGCAAAGAGGCAAGGTTTGACATCAGGTCCAAGAATT
The DNA here is from genome assembly GCF_003287225.1 of Phascolarctos cinereus. Classification (NCBI taxonomy): domain Eukaryota; kingdom Metazoa; phylum Chordata; class Mammalia; order Diprotodontia; family Phascolarctidae; genus Phascolarctos; species Phascolarctos cinereus. Next base: position 232,936,293 of record NW_027556402.1, read on the forward strand.
GAATAGGTGGGTGAGTTCCCTCTTGCTGGCTGTGTTTAAGGAGAGCCTGGACAGTTACTTGTTAAGTATGTGATTATAGGGCATTCTTTTTAAGTATGTGTTGAACTTGTTGGCCACTGACATCTCTTCCAACTAAATTCTGTGTTAGGGCAGGGTCCATGGAAATATAGAAAAGGGAACAGATGAGAGATGCTGTGGGTGTAGAATCTCCAAGATGTGCTAGCTGATTGGACATGGGAGCTGAAGGACAGTGTGGAGTTGAAAATGACTCCAAGCTTGGGAATTGGGATGAGTAGAAGCATGGGATGAAGTGGGGAGACAGTCAAACCTAAGCTCTCTGACTCTAAATCTGGCATTCTTCCTCCTATAATACCACTGCCCCTGCCCATGCCATTAAGATGCAGCCCTGATTCTGGAGCCTACCACAATCCTCCTTCCCACACTGAAGGGGAGGGAAAACCTGGCCCCGGGATTGGTGGCAGCTTCCAAGCAATCCTAGACAAAGAAGCTACTTCTTGGAAATGGGCTCGATGCAGGAGGGTGTTGGATGGTGTAGACCACGAGGTGTGTGTGTGTGTGTGTGTGTGTGTGTGTGTGTGTGTGTGTGTGTGTGTGAGGGGGTGGATTCACTCAGAGAGAGTCTCCCTTTTATTTTTATTTTGGATAGCTCCTTTAGTTCCATTTGTACCCTCCTTCCCTCTTCAAGGGAAGGGAAAGGTCAGGAGTTCGGGGAGCCCTGAACGTGGAGGCGGGGGGCATACTAACCACCTTTCTGTTGAGAGCTGAACAGTGAAAACAGCCTGTGTGTCCTTGCCAAGGAAGTACCAGTAGCCAACCAAGCAGGTGGTCCTGAGTCTGAAGGGAACTCTTGGATAAGTGCCTTGGAGGACATGTTCAGATTTACTAACGATCACTTGCTTCAGAAAGTGGGGAGGCTTTCTGGAGTGAGAAGGAAACACTCCCCTTGCTCTTACATTTTACATCCTTACACTTGCTCTTACATCCTCCATTCCCAAGGAAGAGGGGTAGCCCAACATCTTCCCTCCCCTATACAAATTAAAAAGCGCTCATCTCATCCCATTTCCAAGACAACTATAGGGCTGGAAAGGTTCCAAACACAAGTTTACATCCACAGCAATCAGCAAGATTTTGACTCTCTCTTTCTTTGGGTAGGAAAAAAAGGGAGACAGAGAGACACAACACAATTCTGCAGAGTATTTTTACATCTTTCTTCTCAAAAAGAAAAGGGGAAAAAACCACAACCCCCAGGAATTTTTAGAAAAGAAAGTCCATTAGACTGAGTGGAATTTAAAGAAGATAGAAAAAGTCAGCCTCAATCCTTGGGGTTTTTTTCCTGATCCTGGAGTTCCTTCTAGTAAGACATAGAGGAACAAATTTGGAGTTCTACAACCCAGGAAGTCTTGTGGACATTCTATGTCAAGGAGAAACTAACCCAAGGATTTATTCATCAAGCATTTATTTAGCATCTGCTGTGTTCTGCACTTGGTTCCTATACACACACATATACGCAAAGACAAAAACTAAGCAGTTTGTCCTAAGAGGATAGTGGAGAGTGGACCATGACAACCATGTCTGGGAAAACTGGATTTGTCTAGAGCAATGCTACCACAGGAAAGGAGACAATGACAACGGAGGTGTCCAGGGTCCCTGACTATAGCAGTCAAGCCCGAGGAAGCAGTAGGAAGATCAGGAACCAGCTACAAGTTTCATCCATCCCACAAGTGGCCAGGTCCAGTCCAGCACAGTCTGCTAAGTAGTGATATGTCTTCTCTATCCAGATAAAAGCTAAAATGTCTTATCACAGAGGCCATGCGCTTGACTTAACACTCACTGCTGGGAGATGCAAACTGAATATGGGACATTTGCAGAGATACTACTCCACCATTTTCCTGCAAGGGTATCTAGATCCACAACCAGTTTAATCATTTTTTAATTTAAATGATTATTTTTTTCTGCTTTGCTGAATTTAACCATTTTGAGTAAATCAACCCAACAGGCTGACTACAGTCTCTTTCTTTTTGTTTTGTTTTTAATAGCATTCATCATTGTACTCATGGATTGTCATAAGCAGTCAATTCAGCCCAGAACTAGTGTGGGCAATGAGATATCATCTGGAGCTCAAGCTCAGATCATTTCAGCAGCTTGAAGTCTACCTGACTTTGTGGCCTAAAGCAAGTCATTCCTTCAATTTAATTTTGCTCTAACATTCGTTAAGTATCTACTGTAGACCAGGTACTATGCTAGATACTGGTGATACAAAGAAACACATAAAATAGTCCTTGCTTTCAAGGAACTAATATTTTCCTAAGAAAATAATAATAATATTGACAATAATAATGATACCTAGCATTATATAGTGCTTGAAGGTTTGCAAAGAGTCACAAATAATATCTTATTTCATAAACAAAATAATGTAGAAATGTACATAATACATAAATGTTATTTTATAAATAAAATATTTATGTCCAAAACAACTCCGTGAAGTAGGTACTATGATTATTCCCAAATTATGGATGAGGAAACTGAAGTTAAGGATCACGCAGTTAGTAAATATCTGAGGTCCGATTTAAATTCAGGGCTTACTGATTTCAGGTCCAGTGCTCTGTTCTCTGTATCACCTAGCTGTCTTTTAATATTAATAACAGCAACAATAGCTAATATTTAAATGTCACTCCGAAGTTTGCAAAGTATTTTGTATATATTATCTCATTCAGTCTTTACAGCCAGTCTATGGGATAGGTGCTATTATTATTCCTATTTTATAGAGGAAGAAATTAAGTCCTAGAGAGATTATGGGATTTGCTCAGGGTCACACAGCTAACAGATACGTGAGGCAGTATTTGAATTCAAATCTTCCATCTAAATCCAGGACTTTATCTAGTACACAAAACATGTGACAAAGGAGACTAGATTTAGAGTTCAAAGTGACCTTAGGCATCACTCCATCCTGCCCCCCTTCATTTTGCAAAGGAGGAGGCAGGTCCTGAGAGGTTGCCCTGACCAAAGTCACACAGGCTGTAAGTAAATGATAGAGACGAGTCTTAAAATGAGGTCCTCTACCTTCAAATCCAGTTCTGTGTCATGCTGCAGGTAAATGCACTCAGAGGACTAAATGCAAAGACAATGAGAGGTAACACATAGTAAGGTCAAGAGGGAGTGAACGGGAATAAGCAGAGGGAATAGTGTGTAAGCTTCCCAAGGAGGAAGTCAGGGATTCCACAAGGGGAAGAGGAGGAGGGCATCCCTTCGAGAGATAGGTGACCACCTGGACAAAGGTTTGGAGGTAGGAGATGGATTGTTGCTTGTCCCAAACGGCTACCTGGCTCATTAAACTAGAAAGGGAAACAAAATAGGAGGAGTAATGTGAAAGAGGACTGAAAAGGTAAGGAGGAAACATCAACCAATCAGCATTTATTAAGTGCCTACTATGTGCCAGGCTCTATGCTAAGGGTTTCCCATGCCAATTGAGGATTTTGTATTTTATCCTGGAATGTTCACTGAAAATTGGGGACCAGGGAAGTGATATGATCAAATGCATGTTTTTTGGAATACTGATTTGGAAGTCATGTGATAGATAGACTAAAGGAGGGAGAGACTAGAAGCAGAGACATCAGTCAGGAGGCTCTAAGTCCAGGAAGAAATTGGTTACCATGCCCCTGGTCTTCCTGACCTCCTCTGCTCAGGCTGCCTAGGACCCATCTGGGGCGGTGGGGCAGGAGGAACTTCCTAACCCTTTACCTTTTCCCTTGACTTGGATGTTTGACTGCTCGTAGGGTTTGAATTAAATAAGGATTAACAGCTCTGCTCTCTCTGATGAGATGGGGTACCACCAGACCTTACTGTCTGCCTTGTCCCCCAGTACTGTCACCTTCACTATTCTGATAACCTAAGGACCATCCCCCCCACTGCTGCACCCTTAGGATTTCCAGAATTTTGTTCAGCTGCTGAATTTTCTTTTAGGTGCTGCTGCCCTCAACTAGTAGGTGAGCTCTTCAAGAGCAGACTGTCTCTCTAGAATGTCAATGCTCAGAACATAATAAAAGCCTAACAAATTCTTTTTCATTTACTCACAACAGAGATTGTGAGAGTGGCAAGAAGAGGACAGATGTGAGAAATATAGAGGCACAATCAATATGAATGGACAACTAATAGGCTAGGATGGCCGAGGGAATAGTCAAGGAGGTGGTGAGCCTAGGGGACTGGGAGAACTGAGTCCTCAGTGGAAGCAGGAAAGTGGGAGGAGGGCTGGACTCAGGAAGAAACAGCTTAAAGACTGTCCCTGCCCCAGTGCAATGTGCAGTGGAATCTCCCCAAATTGATGGACACTTTCTAAATCTAGTAGGCTGTAAGAATTCTTTAATAATATTTCTCAGCTATCAAAGGACTTTAGCACATATACAAACAATGCTAATTGCTATTTGGGAGATTTTTTTCCTACATATACGTGTTTATGTGTGTAAGTATATATGTGAATACATGAATAAATGAAATAGCATTTATTAGGCTCTTACTATGTACCAAGTACTAGAGATACAAATAGAAACAATGTGTGTGTATATATATATATATGTATATATATATATATATTATGTATACATATATACATGTAACACACAATACTCATACATATATACTTGTATGATTATGTATATACAGACACATATAAATATATGCATGTATGCCTATATATATATATATATAATATATATATATATACAAATTCACATATATGATCTTTTAAGTTCATAATCTCGTTCCCTCTAGGAATATCTATCTACTATTTATTCATCTATCTATCTATTGATAGAGCTCTGAGTCAAAGTTCAAATCCAGCCTCAAACACTTCTTAATTGTATGACCCTAAGCAAGTCATTCAACCTCTGCTTACTTCAGTTTCCTTCTGTAAAAATGAGGATACTAATAGCACCTGCCTTTCAGGGTTGTTGTGAGAATCAAACAAAATATTTGAAAAGCACTTAGCACAGTGCCTGACACATTGTAGGTACTCAATAAATGCTAATTTTGTTCCTATCTATCATCTACCTATCTATGTATCTATCTGTAGCTATATCTAAATGTGAGGAGAGCATGGACTTAAAAATAGTAAAGGAAAAAAATCCATGCAAACAAACATATGCATATGCATACACATACTCACACAGGAACACATGTGAATACATATGTACGTGCTATGTGTGCATGCACACAATATACACATATATACATGCAAGGCACATACTCTTACATATGCATTAACACTCACTCATACCTGTGCACTCACAAATGCACGTGGAAGCACTGCACACACAAATGCACATATAAACAAGTCACATGAGAACAAACGCTCACATATGCAGATATAGACTCATGCACATCCAAATGCATATGCAGACATACATGGTCACACAGTACTATGCAGACATATGCACACACATGCACAAACATATACATATGCACACACACACATAGATATGTACATAATCCTGTCTTGTTCTCCTTGTCATCTGTGAAGGACACCAAAGTTTAAGAACCCATTTCAAGCCTCATTCTTTTCCTCAGGCTCACCAGGAAAGCCCCCAGCAGCCCAGATGGATGAGACTTGAGGCCTTCATGTCGCCAAGATGAGTCCTTTTTCAATGACTCAGCCAGTGGGATTTCCGCAGCCTCTCTGAGGGAGGGACACCAATCCATAGGTCAACATCCTTCAGTTCCATTACCCAAGGTTGCGCTCTCTCTCTCTCTCTCTCTCTCTCTCTCTCTCTCTCTCTTTCTCTCTCTCTCTCTCTCTCTCTCTCTCTCTCTCTCTCTTCTCTCTCATTTTCTTTTGTTCAGCTCATTCCTATCATTCTTGGTTCTGACTCCTAGAGTTGGCTCTATCAACCCTCTCTCTGCTTCATGTTCAGACACCACAAATATTTTTAGACATTGGTCATGGCCTCCTCTTCCAGATCCTTAGTCATCTTTTGGACCAATGGGCAGATATCTCCTCGTAAAACCCAAATCATTTGTTGGCCGATTCCTGAGCCTTGAGGGTCCCTGAAGGACCTTGAGGATCAGAGATAGCTCAAAATGAAGTTAGAGGTGTGGTGTCTTGTATCACTCTCTGCTCTCTCACTCAGTCTACTTCTCCTTAGGGAGGAGAAAAAATTCAGTATCAGGTCCAAGTTAAATAAGTGTAGTTCCATTAGGTCAGAAATATCTCTTTCTTTATTTTTCTAGGTCAAGTATTTTTAAGGGGAAGTTGCGGACTTGACTTTAGAATTCAGCTCCTGTCCCTCTCTTGAATTTTCTGGGATTTCACATGGCACTGAAATATTCTGTCACTTGACTCATGTTGTTTTCTTGGGCTACATAAGGTGACCTAAACTTCAAAAGGAGTCATCATCTTTCTCTAAGAATATACAATACTCACCACAGCAGCTGTAATCCAGTATCACTAACAAACTTTACTCAACTAAAGCCACCATAAGGCGATCTGCTTTGGTGGTAGAGAGGTCAACATGAGCAAATGGAGACTAGTCTGGTTATTATAATCCCAGAAACATGGCCACCATTGGTAGCAATAGGGACGGATTTGGGCAAAATGGTTATTGGTGTTTTGTGCCTTCTGACCTCCTTTCTCTTTCTCCTGGGGAGCTGCCCTGCTTCTTCCCAGCCCCTCTCTCCCCACTGACTACATCACCATGCTCCTCCACCATCCTCATCCAAACCTCCTTAGCCAACAAGCTATAAGGGGTTTGATAAACTCATCTGCAACTCCTGGGAATATTTGCTTTTTAATTGGGGAAAATTTTATAGTCCAAGGAATGAGGCTCTAATAATGGTGGAATTTCAGGAATTAGCAAATGTTTTGTGAATTTTAGTTTCATGAGTTTCGAGGGACTTCAGAAATAATCTAATCCATTCCCCTCATTTAGAGATGTTGAAACCAGTGCCCAGAAAGGTTGCAATTTGCCCAAGGTCACAAGGAGAGTAAGAAGAACCAGATTATGAATTTAGGTCTATTGGCTCAAAATCTAGTTCTCTTGGTGCTACAATATTAAGATGTCAATGAAAGAGATGAGAGAGAGAGAAAGAGAGAGAGAGAGAGAGAGAGAGAGAGAGAGAGAGAGAGAGAGAGAGAGAGAGAGAGAGAGAGAGAGAGAGAGAGAGAATGGAACAAGTAAGTCACCACCTCCTCTGCCAACTTATAAGGTTTTCTCAGGGTAGCCATATAGGAAATCTCATAATAAAGAGGAAGATAATCAATTGAAACGTTTTTTGGGTGGGTAGGGTGGCACATACCTATAATCCTGCTACCAAGGAGGACTGAGGCTGGTGGATTGCTTGAGTTTGGGAGTTCTGAGTTATAGCCGGTTCATTGTATTGAGAGTCTGCACTAAGTTCAGCACCAAGATGGGGAATGCCCAGGAGCTGGGCTATCAGGCTGCCTAAGGTCTTGTCAATTGAACTAGGTTAGAAATGGAGTAGGTTAAATCATCCATGCTCATCAGTAGTGGGGATTAAGGTGGTCACTGTGCTTCCAGCCTGAATGAGACAGGGAAACTTTGCAAAGGAAGAAGGGAAGAAGAAAGAAAGAAAGGGAAGGAAGGAAAGAAGGGATGGAGAGAGAGAGAGGAAGAAAGGGAGGGAGGAAGGAAGGAAGGAAGGAGGGAAGGAAGGAAAGAAAGAGGAAGGAGGGAAGGAAGGAAGGAAGGAAGGAAGGGAGGGAGGGAGGGAGGGAGGAAGGAAGGAAGAGAGGGAGGGAAGGAGGAAGGGAGGGAGGGAGGGAGGGACGAAGTTTCCTGTTAGTTGGGGTAGACTTGAGATCTCTGTGATCATTTCGCAAGGAGACTGAAAAGAGATTCCGAGGAAGGAACAGAACTATTTGACATTATCTCTTTCCCATTTTGATTTCTATTTTCCAGAAAAAAAAATGTCAATAGTGTGACTAACAACAGCATTTAATCTTCATCCTCAGTTGTCCAACAGTTCAGGGCACCATCTAGTGGGTAAATGATCAAACTGATGCAGTGTGCCCCAGTCAATAAGACTCGAGTTTGTGGCTTCTTCTGAAATGAGCCATTTTGTCACAAAGTATAGTAAGCAGAACCGGGAAACAATAGACACAGCGGCCATAACAATGTAAATGGAAAGAACCTCCGAAAAAGACCGACACTGAATGCTGCGTGGTTGTAAAGACCAAGTGTAGCCTCAGAGAAGAAATGAGAAGAGGTACTTTGGTTTGCTGAGGTGTGTGTGGGGTGACTTTTGGTTAATTTTGTTGAACTCCTCTCCCTCTCCTTTCTCTCTCTGTCTCTGTCTCTTCTCTCTCTTTGTCTCTCTCTGTGTCTCTGTGTCTCTGTCTGTCTGTGTGTGTGTGTGTCTCTCTCTCTCTCTCTCTCTCTCTCTCTCTCTCTCTCTCTCTCTCTCTCTCTCTCTCTCTCTCTCTCAAGCTAAGCTACTTTCAAAAGAGTTTAGACAGGTTTCTATTGGTACCTCATCTATTAAAATGTAAATCAGCAGACCCAGAGAGCCTCCCAAGCTTCCCTGTAGCTTTCCTTTCCAATCGTTGCTGTAGTAGAAAGATCACTGATCTCAGAGTCAGAAAGACTTGTTTCAAACGCCAGTTGTGACACTTTCCTTCCTGTGTGATCCTGGAAACCTGTGAGGCCATGTGGCACAATGGGAAAAGCTATGGATTTGGAGCCAGGGATGTGCTCAGAATGGGGCTCAACATTTCTTGGCCTCAGTTTCCTCACCTGAAAAAAGGAAAGAGGTTGTACTCAATGGCTCCTAAGGCTCATTGCAGCACTACTGAATATTTTAATTTATATTTTATGACCTCATTTCCCTTCAAGGCACCTTGGTTTCCTCATTCTGTCACATGCAAGATTGAACTATAGGACTTCCAAGTGACTTCTGGGTCTAACCCTATCATTTCGCCTCGCTTGGCCTCAGTTTCCTCAGCTATAAAATGGGAATAATATTTGCACTCCCTACTTCTCTGAACTTTGACCTCAGTGCCCCAGGCACAAGGAACCAAGGTCAGTCTTGTTGAAAGAAAGAAAAAAAACAGGGGGAAAGAGAGCTCTAGCTATCACAGGGACTACTTACTCATGCAGTCTCCTCCGTACCAGCCTCCTCGACATTCAGCGCAATAGAATCCCTTCACGTAGAAGTCGTCCAGAGAGCCTCCCCAGGAGCCATTACGGCAGCTCTTACAGTTCTCAAAGATGGTACAGCCTGGAACACATTCAAGAAAGACTCGTTAGGGAAGAGGTCACATGTGCCTTGATTTGAGAGAGACAGACACAAAGATGGGGTGGGGAGGAGGACAAAAGGGAGTGGAGAGGGAGGAAGGAGGGAAGACAGAGAGAGAAGGGGAGGAGAAGGAGAGAGAGGGGGAGAAGGAGGAAGGAGGGAAGAGAGACAGAGAGAGAAAAGAGGGAGGAAGAGAAGAGGGAAGTGGAGGGAAGAAGGAGGGAGGGGAGAGAGAGAGAGAGAGAGAAGAGAGAGAGAGAGAGAGAGAGAGAGAGAGAGAGAGAGAGAAGGAGAGGAAGAGGGAGGAATTAGGGAGGGAAGAGAGAAAGAGTCACAGAGAAAGGGATCATGAAGGAAGGTAGTGAATGGCTTCTGGGGAGCTGGGTAAAGAGAAAATCTTAAGCTTTAGGGTTCTTCCAAGATATCAGCCACTATCAGATATTCAAATGGATCTATGATTTCATTGATGTAAGTATTCCTTCAGCTCAAATGCCAAGCACAAGAAAAATCTTGGAGTCATCAGGAGCTATTCCTATGAGTCTAATTAACTCAGCAAGTGTTGACTAAGGGCTTACTATGAAGGGTAAGGCACTACCAAAAAAAAAAACCCGAATTAAATCAGTCCTTGCCCTCAAGGAGTTTATATTCTACTGGGAGAAATGCAGCTGGTACACAGATAAGTCCAATAAAATGTAATTGGAGAAAGAAGAGGACTCTGTCAGCTGGGGCATCCAGGAAGAATTCTTAGAAGAATTAATACCTGAGTTGAGTTTTGAAGAAAGAGCAGAATTCTTATCATTAAAGCTGACGGCCCTCTGAGCACAGGCAGATGGCATGAAACAGGTCTTCTTTTCTCCTTCCCTTTTACAAACGATGCATGTGAATCACAAGATTTCAAGCCAGGAGGGACCTTAGGGATGATTGAATCCAATGCCCTCATTTTACAGATAAAGAAAACTGAGGCCCAAGGGGGTTAAAGGACATGCCTAAATTTACATGAGTAGCCAGGTCAGGATTTGAACTGACATTCTCTGACCTTAAATCCAGCACTCTTTCCACTATTAACTATTGTACAGCATGGGATGGTATTGGCAATATGTGTATATATGCATATATATCACATATCTATATATCTATCTATAGATATGTATACTAGATATAGACATAGCTATAGCTATATATATGCATATATACATATACAGAGATACATACCTTTACATGTGACATATGTATATATATATATATATATATACATACACACATAAAGATTTCCAAAACCAACCCAATGCCATATATATAAAATTATCAGTATCTGTAGCATTTATCTGTCTAACCTATTTCTATATCTAAACCATCTATATCTACCTAATCTATAACTAAGTCATCTTTATCTACATATAATCTATATCTATATGTAAATATATATCTAGTCTATATCTAATGATATCACTTCTATCATCCATATCTATTTCTATATTTATACCTATATCTGTATCTACATCTTCATCTATATACCTATTGCACAGGCCAAATATGTCCCTGGAAAGATCTGGGTGCTAAACGCTAAGGACCAGTTTCCCATCATCCCCAGAGAAGAGCATAGTTGCCCCTACATGCATTTTCTCCCCTGGGGAAGTGAATAATGGATACAATGGGGGTGGGTTTTGACTTACTAGATTTTGGAATCAGAGGATCTGAGTTCAAATCTTGGAGCTCCCTATTCTTGACTATGTGATCTTGAGTAAGCCATTGGCATCTGTGGACCTGTCTTCTCTTCAGTAAAAGAAGAAGATTAGATGGGATGATCTCCAAGGTTCCTTTCAAACCCAAATCTGCGAGGCCAGGTCATTTCATTTCTCTGAGCCTCAGTTTCCCTTTTTTTGTAAAATGAAGAGGCTGGACCTCTAGGTTCACTTCCAGCTCTGCATTGATAACCTCATGTTCCCAGCTTTGCCTCTTCCCCTCAGGGAGGCAATGCTCTAGCTGTTCTGTCTATGCAACTGTCGCCAGTGTTGGCCTCTTGTCACAAATTGGTACTTAGCATTGGGGGAAATTCCAAAGATGGCAGATTCTTCTGAGCTCTCTTGAGCCTCTGGTGTCTGAAAAATGTATTTGGAAATCTCTGGGTTCTCCCCAGGAGAATGCTGCTTTTCAGTTTCCTGTCAGCCCAAGGTTCAGATGTTGAGTTGGAGTTTTAAAACTTCCATATGGAAGAATTTTTTTTTAAGATGTCTGTGGAAATGTCAAGGAAGGAATGGATTTCTGTCAACACCAGGCATAAGAGCCATAACTAGCATGCAGTAAATGGGCTTTTGCCCAAGGATGCTGACTGGGGAGGGGACACAAACGTTGACATCTTCCAAGAGGAAGACATACTTTGTCCTAACACAGTAGTAGTGGGCTCTTGGAAGACCACCATATATTCCCACCTCCACCTCCCAACACCTGCCTCAGAGCCTACCTCCTCCCATCACCTTGATTGCGTCAGACCAGGGCAAACTGCCAGGGTATTAGGTAAGAGGAAACCCACACACTGGGAATGCCCAGAGGCCATAATGCGGAAGAGGAGAAGGACTGCTGGATTCAGAGTCAGAATCCCCAGACTGACATCTCTGCCATTTGCTACCTATTTAACCTTGGGTACGTGTTTTAAGTGCCTTGAGCCTCAGTTTCCCCATCTGTACTAGACGGCCTCGCAGGTTCTTTCTAGCTGTAGATCTAGGATAATATCTATAGTGGCACAGGCTGCTAGGAAATTATGTCTCTGAGCCTCAGTCTCCATATCAGTCAAATGAGAGTGAGATCTCCTTACTAGCTGTGCGACCCTGGCAAGTCACTTACCCCCAATTGCCTAAAAAGAAAAAAAGAAAAGAAAAGAAAAGAAAAAGAGAGTGAGATCTCTTCCTAGACTCGAGTCTGTCGTCTTTGTAGGTCCTTTACTTGGGGTTACAGTGTGCCGCCACCAGAGGGCAGTCACGTTTTTGATTATGGCCCCATGATTCAAATTTCTGGGTGTCAACGAAAGATCCAGTTACGTACCTAGGAAAGAACTGCTTAGCATAACCCACTCACCTGGGTGAATCAGACAGGAGTCACACTCGTTCTCCTCATTCCGGCAGCAAGGAATAGTGTAGCCAACTACTTCTTTCTTCCCTGGGCACACACACTCAATCTGGTCATATTCACAACACTCCCGACACATGATATTCCATTCAGCCCCAGGGCAGGCTTCGTTGATCACCGTATACTCTGAAACCCAAATCAAAAGTGAGCAAATGAGGAGAGCCAGGTCGGCACTGTGATTATACTCTCTAAGATACTGTTTCTCTGAAAAATGACTGGTCACTTTAATGAGATTCAACAAACATTTGTTAAGCACCTACTGTACACATGGCAATATTTCTAAGTCTATAAATATAAAATAAATAGTATATATTTATATAATATAATATATAAATATTATATAAATAAAGTAAATAAAATAAATATTTTATACCAGATGAGCAAATACAAAATATATACCAAGTAAATACAATTTTTTTTTTAGGGAAAAGCATTAACAACTGAAAAAAGTCAAGAAAGTCTTTGTGTTTGAGTAAATGGCACCTGAACTGAGCTTTAAGGGGAGGCAGGAATTCTAAGAGAGTGTGGTTATAGGAGGGAGAACATTCTGGAAAAGCATGAAAGCAGGAGATGTAATTTCAAATACAAGGAATAACACTAAATAGGACAGTTAGACTGGAAAGTAGAATATGTGAAAGGGAGGAATATGAACTCCCTCTGGAAGTATAGAAGGGACCCAGATTGGGAAAGGTTTTAAGTGCCCAACAGAAGAGTTTATATTTTATCTTTGAGTCAATGGGTGGTCAATAACGCTTGTTGTGCAGGAGAAGAATATGATCAAACCCAGGTTTTAAGAATATCAATTGGACACACCGTACGGAAGAGGGGAGAGACTGGAACGAGGTGGGAGGTTTATGGTAGACCAGGTAAGAGGGGATAAAGGCATGAAGAAGGAGGCAGTGAGCAGAGATAAGGGTACCAATCAGAGAAGTTGTAAAGGTGGAATTAGTAGAGCTGGGTCACTGATCCCACTCAATGACAGGCAAGAGACTGAAGAACAGAGGATGATGCCAACGTTTCCAGTCTGGATGACTGAAGAGGAAAGAGAAACAACACGGACTCCTCCTGGATTATTACAGATGAAAGGCTTTTTTATTTCTCCTTTTGGCCGATTACTAGATAACTTTCTCGGAGCTTCAGAGTGATGTCTCTGGTTACCCAGAAAGCTGTGTACGTAGTGTCCTCATTGCTCATACACTGACAGCACAAATAAGCATTTGAGATCCGGCGGAACTGAGATGTAACCTACTTACACCAGGTGTCTTTGCTCATGAGAAGCAGTGTTCCTTTCTGGGAAGGACTTTTATTCAATTTTTAAAATATGCTTATTTATAGCACATTTACACCCTTAACTCTGAAAAAGAAACCTGCCAGCCATATGTTAAAATTCAACTATAGAAATTCCCCATAAGGAGACACAGTCACAGGCCTGCCCCGCCAGAATGCAGTCCAAGATGTGTGGTCTAGATGTCTCTCTGGATCTCTGAAAAGACTTTTTAGGAACGAGGGGGATAAAAGATGAACCTGGACAGACTGAGTGTCATCTGGAGAAGTGACAAATACACCAGTACCCATAGACCACACAATCTTTCCATTGCCCTATCATTAACCCACAGGCTATACTCTAAACGCAAAGATATGATGATTTCGATGAGGGCCTCCTCAAAGCCACAGTGAGGTTAGAACCTGGGAATTGGAATGGACATAAGTGACTCTACTGTCCTTGCGTGGAATCAGCCAGGCAGGATAAGTGTGGTTGGGAAATCAGGAAGGACCTAGATTAAAATCCTGCCTTTGAAACTTACCAGCTCTCTCAAAAACCACATGAAAATGAATGTTCCAAATCACTAATAACTATAGAAATTCAAATTCTAAAAATACATTTTATCTGTATCATTTGTTTTTTACATAACTAGAATTTTCTACCAGTGTTTCTTCACCTACCTGCTCCCAGGGAGCCAGCTCATAAAATGAATATTTTTAAAGGAAAATTCAGCAAAAAAAAGAGAAGATATATCCACAGTGATGCACACTCACAGACCTCCCTCCTCTGCAAAGGAGGGCAGTGATTCAGATCTTCTCTTATCTCTTCTTTGGGGCCAAATTTGTCCTTTATAAATTCACAACATTCACTTTTGATTGTCTTGCAGTTTTCTTCTTTCCATTTATGACATTAAAATCCTTCCGTAGATTGGTTATGTTTACTTCACTCTGTGTCAGATCATGTGTCTTCCCATGATTCTTTGTATGCATCATAGTCATCATTTCTTATAGCACAATAATGTCCCTTTACATTCATGTACCATAGTTGGTTTAGCCATTCCACAATCAAGTTTTTCCCCAGGTCTTTGCTATTACATAAAGTACTACTTTAGATATTTTGATGTTTTATGGGAACTTTCTTATTACCAATAACCTACTTGGGATATATGCCTAGTAGTGAAATCTCTGGGTCAAAGAGTATGGGCATTTTAGTAATTTTATTTGCACAATTCCAAATTGATTTCCAATACAATTCAAATACTGCTTCAAAGCTCTACCAACAATGCACTGGTGGGCAATCTTCCCTCAGTCCCTTCAATGTTATTTCCACTTTTTCTTAATTTTGCCAGTTTGCTGGGTGTGAGATAAAACCTCAGGTTGTTTTGATTTTTATTTCTCTCATCATCAATGATTTGGAGCTTTCTTATGTAAAGAAATTCAAATTAAAGTAATTCTGAGGTTTCAGCTCAAACCCATTAAACCGACAAAGATGACAACATCACAGATGTTGGAGGAGCTGTGAGAATCTGCACATACCAATGCGTGCCTGGTAGAGCTGTGAATTGGTCTAGCCATTCAAAACTATGCCCTAAAAGTTCCCAAACTATGCATACCCTTTGACCCAATTATATCACTATTAGACCTATACTCCCAAAGAGATCAAAGAAAGAAGGAAAAACGTATATGTACAAAAACATTTAATAACAGCTCATCTAAGGGGATGTCCACCTACTGGGGAAGAGCTAAACAAATTATGGAATATGAATGTAATAGAATATTAGTATGCTATAAGAAATATCAAAGTGGACCATTTCAGAGGAAACAGAAGATTTCTCTGAACTGATGTAGAGTGAAGTAAGCAGAGCCTGGGGAAAAAATTATGCAACGACAACACTGTGGAGAAAAACAACCTTGAAAGATTTGAGAAGTCTGACCAATTCAATGATAAACCATGAGTTCAAAGGACTGAAAATGAAATGAGCCATCTGCTTCTTGAGAGATGGTGGATTTAAAATGCACTTGAGACATATATTTTTGGTCACGGCCCATGTGGGAGTTCATTTTCCCTGCATATATTTGTTATAAGGGTTTTACTTTTCAGGGGTTTTTTAATTGTCCAACTGGGGACAGTAGGAGGGAAGCTAATAAATCCTTGCAAAAATAAATAAGTAAATAAATAGTTGTTTAAAAGAAACACTAATTCTGGGACCATGGGCAAGTCATTTAATCTCCCTTGATCCCAGCTGTAAAATGGGCATAATAATGCCTGTAGTCCTTACCTTACAGAGTGTTTCAAGACTCAAATGAGGGTTAAGTGCTTTGGAAACTTTAAGGTACTATATAAATGTCTGTGTTATTATCTAAGGCCTACCCACAGGCTCGTAAACCTTCAAGAGCTATAGAAATGGGAGTTATTATTAGGTGTAACTATATTATTAAGGTTTAGAAATGTGTCCTTGAGGAAGGCAATTACAGTGTTCCCTGGGCCCCCAGATGGTCCACTTAACGATTCCACTGACACGAAGCTGTAGGGGTCTATAGAGAAACAGATCAATGGCCCATTAAAAAAATGTGTGTTTTCTTAGCACCTTCCTCCTAAGAGGCCAAAACCCATAAAGATAAAATACAATTAAGCTTTGGAGCTTTCCACTGAGGTGAGTCTGGAGCACACAGAGGTGAAGGAATTTACCCAAAGTCACAATAAAATAAAGGTAAGGGAACTCTGGGGTCACTTACAAAGGAGATGCTTCCAGAAGACTGAGCTCTGAGAGGTAGAGATTGAAAGGACCTTTGCAATCATGACCTGCTTCCAAGCTTTTCTGGGGAACAAACAACTTGGAACCACGTGCCCAGAATCAAAAGCCAAACTCTGCTAGCCTGGTCCTGACTCTGGAATCCTAGGAAAGGGCTGGGACATCCTGTGGGCAAGCTTCTATTGATGGGGACCATCGAAAAGACGGGCTTTGCAGTTAAGCGAACCCTGAAAGATCAGGGCAGGTTAAAAAAATCCCAATACACCAAAGTTGTCATTCTTATAGCCTGAGAACTCTGAAAACTGGCAGGGATCAAAGGCTTTCTAAAGGTTGATCTCATTCCCCTCAGGCTCTGACAGACCTGACCCTCCCAGCTCTAGCACAAATGGAGTCAGGGCTGGCTCAGTGAATCAGTCTCAGAATTAGAATGTCAGCTCATACTCTGACCTTTTCCTTCCTCCAGCAGACCTGAGACCTCCACATCTGGAAAGTGGAAGTTTTAGAAGCCTAAAGATACTTTTTCATTCATTCATTCATTCATTCATTCATTCATTCATTCACTCATTCACTCACTTATTTCCTTGTTCATCCATTCACTCACTCATTCATTCACTCATTGATTTATTCACTCATTATCCCTTGTTCATTTACTTATTCATTTATTCACTCACTTGTTTATTTATCCACTCATTCATTCAATCATTTGTTCATTCACTCATTCACTCATTCATTTGTTCACTCATTCATTTGTTCACTCATTCATTCACTCATTCACTTGTTCCCTCATGCATTTTCTTTCATTCATTCATTCATTCATTCATTCATGAGCTTTTACCTTATCTGGCTAGGTACCAACATACTACTGTGTTTGCAGCTAAATGCTGTAGTGGTTAAAGCACAGAATCTAGAGTCAAGGCCTAAATTCAAATCCTGCCTCAGACACTTCTAGTCCAATGACTCTTGGCAAGTCATTTAACTTCTGTCTGCCTTTTTCCTCAACTGTAAAATGGGAATAATTATAGCACCTATCTCCCAGGATTATTGTGAGAATCAAGTGAGATGATAGTAATAAAGTGCTTTGCAAAATCTAAACTGCTTATAAATGCTATTGTATATACTCCCTCATTTTACAGATGAGGAAATTAAGACCCAAAAAATATTAGTGACCTGCTACAGTTTAAAAGCCTAAAGATGCTTTTTCATTCATTCATTCATTTACTCATTCACTCACTCATTCCCTTGTTCATCCATTCACTCATTCATTCACTCACTCATTTATTTACTCATTCTCACTTGTTCATCCACTCACTCATTTATTCACTCACTTGTTCATTTATCCACTCATTCTCAGTTATTTATTATTTTGTTCATGCTGCGGCTGCTTTTATTCCAGGCCATCCCCAAGCCGTATCTCTAGACATTCCCTTCAATTCACCACCCCACCAGCACCCTGCTCTTCACCTCTAACTCCTCTTTCTATGTTGTCTTCCCTATTAGAATGTTAGACCCTTGAGGACAGAGATTGCTTTGTTGGCTTGTTTTATGTTTAATGAATTTTTTTTGATTCATTTATTCATGCATGCATGCATGCATACATGCATTCCTTAAAGAGAGGGAAAGTTTCACTTTTGTCTTTGTATCCCCAAGCTCAGCAAAGTGCCTGGCACATGGTAAGCATTTAATAAAAGCATATTGATTGAGTGATTGACCTCAAAGCTGGGAGTAGGTAGGTGACAAAGTGGATAGTCAGTGGAGTCAGAAAGACCTGAGTTCAAATTCTGCCTCAGATACTTATTAGTTGTGTGACAAGAGTATATCATTTAACTCCTGTCTGCTTCAGTTTCCTCTACTGTGTAAAATAGGGGTCATAATAGCACCCTCATAAAAGCACCTACGTCGAAGGTGTAGGCAAATGAGCAGGTGAGGAGCAAATGAGAGCATTTTTGTAAAGCACTTAGCACATTGCCTGGGATATAGTTGGTACTCAATAATTACTTGTTCCCTTCCCCACTAGTCCATCTCAAATAATAACAACTGTACATAAAATAGCAACATAATAGCAAACCTTTATGTAGCACATTCAAGTTGGCCAAATGCAGTGTCTGAGGTGGGATTCCCATTCAAGCCCTCCTAACTCTGTACCCTGGGCAGCCTGATAGAAATCCCCTCTACAGTAACCCTGACAGGCGGTCATCTCCAGTGAGGAGGAACTCACTGTCTTCTCATGCAGGTCATCCCAGCTTTGGTTGGACAGCTCTCACTGTTAGCACTCCCAAGCCCAAATGAGCCTCCTTGCGCATCACACCCAGTGTTTCCTTTCTGCCCTAGCAGACAAAGAAAACTAATTCAACCCCCTTCACATGCTTAGGATCCCAAGATCAGAAGATCAGAGCTGTTAGGAAGAGATCCTAGAGGCCATCTAAGCTGATTTTACAAATGAGGAAACTGAAGCCCAAAGAGCATTAGTGATTTGCTACGGTCACACAGCAAGTAAGCGTCAGAACTGGGAATTTCATGCTGTTCCCCCCCACCCATTGCCCCGCGTCTTCTCTTACTCAGGATCAACATCCCCAACTCAGCTGACATGCCTTGCACGTGATCTCCGGGACCGCCACCATATTGGTTGTCCTCTGGACATTTTCCAGCTGATTCATCTCTTTTTTGAACAGTGAAGAAAAAAATGAAAATTCTTTCCATAGCCAAAAGAAATATCACAGGAGGTCCTTCTGAAATCCCACTGTTCTTTACCAAAATGCTTCAAGTTATTTCTTTTTCTCTCAATCTACATTGGGGTATTTTAAACTAACTGGTCTTTATGGTTTAATTTTATGGGATGGATTTATTTTCATTCAACAGGAATTTTGTGCCTAAATGAGCCAGGCTTATTTTTAAAACAGCTTTCATTTCTCAAGCCCCAAGAGATCTTAGCAAATCAAAAAAGGAGTGTGGTTCAAAGTGAAATAGAGTCATGTGATTCTGCAAGCATTGACTAAAAAGCCTACTGTGTGCCTGACACTCTGTAGGCACTTACAGTACATGTGAAAAAGGGAAATGGCTCCTGTTCTCAAGGAATTTATATTATTTTAATTTTTTAAAGAGTTTTTATTGATATCTTTTTTTTTCACACAGAAGTCTAAATTTAAACCTGGAAGGAACCTTAGAGACCTTCAAGTCTGACCCTTTCCCTTACAAATGAGGAAACCGAGGCACAGAGAAATTCAGTGACTTGCCCAGAGTCACATGGATATTAAGTGTCTAAAGTGGGATTAGAACCTAGATATTTCTGGTTTCAAGTCCATTGTTCAACACACCAAGTTGCCTTTTAATAAATGTGGCATAAGTAGGGATCAGACCCCAAACCAGATCAGACTCCAAATCCCTAGGGATTTGTTCTGTGAGGTTCAGATTCAGTCAAAGGGCCACTCTTGAGGACTAGAGGACCTCAAGGCCACAAGTCCCCCACCCCTGCCCCAAACTTTGGTATTACCAGTACCATCAAAGTCATCTTCATTGCCAAGTATGTGCCCCTCCAATCTCCTACCCATAGAGCCAGGGAAGTTGAGACTTTACCAGAGATGACAATATAAATGTAAATAGGTAAATACAAAGCAGCTAGGTGGAGAATTGGGTAGAGTGCTAAAGGAAGGCCTGAGTTCAGATACAACCTCAAACTCTTGCTAGCTATGTGATCTTGGGCAATTCATTTAACCTGTATCAGCCTCAGTTCCCTCATCTCTAAAATGAGCATGATAGTAATAGCATTTTCCTTTCTAAAGTATTGTGAGAATCAAATGAGATAATATATATGAAGTGCCTGGCAAACGTTAAATTGTTATATAAATGTCAGCTGTTATTATTATTATTATTAACTAGAAAATAATACAAAGCAGTTTGAGGATGGAGAGAGAACCTCGGCTGAACAGAGGTTGAGGGGGATGTCAAGGAAGGCCTTAAGGAGTTCCTTATACCTAACTGTGCTTTGAAGGAAACTAGGGGTTAGCTCTTTGCCCATTCTTGCTTCAAAACCAGGACCCATGATGCATCCAACCTCCTTGAATGTTATCTCAGTCTTACGAACCAAAAATCTGATGAGTGCAACGCACCATCAGCACAATGGTCTTCAGTCACAAGGAACCCAAGGACAGCCTGACAGAGCATAGCATGAAGGGAGGGATAAGAAATTGAGAAAGCCACAATGAAGTGCCTGTGTGGAGTCCTAACTCCCCTGCCTTGGACTCTTGATTGACCAAGAGCTACCATTTTGTCAGTAGACCACAGTCTAAGCCTGACCAGACGTCCATCCTCAGCTAGCCTCTACAATCCTTCTTCACCTACTGGTTTTCATCATCTTATAATCACGTCCTGAAACCCAGGGACTAGGGAAGGACTTACCTCTGATGAGATTATTCAGGGAATGAGACCTAGAATGGGTTGGATTTACAAAGAAGCAAATTTAGGCTTGAATTAGGGAAAGATTTCCTAATTAGAGCCATCTCAAGCTGAATGGGCCTCTTGGAGAGACAGTGGGATCCCAATGGAGGCCTTTAAGCAATGGCTAGAGGAACACTGGTAGGAGACAGAGGAAATTCTGTGTCAGGCATAAGTGGGCTTGGACAGCTTCTGAGCTCCCTTCCAGTGCAAAGGTTCTGCAGGTTTTGTGATTCAGTACTTCAGAGATTTGGTTTTCAGCACCATTTTCATAGAATCATAGATTGAGAGCCATCGGCTCTAACTTCTTTGTTTCATAGATGATGAAACTGAGGCACATATTGGCTAAGTTTCTGGCCAAGGGTCACACAACTCATTAGTTTTTGAGGCAGGACTGTACTCAGGTCTTCCTGACTCCCAAGTCCAGCACTCTCTCCATTATACCACCTAGAGCAAAGGTAAGAGGAACCCGTTGTCTTGAGGGCCAGAAACACTGCTCTTTCCTTTACTCAAGATCTCTAAAGATCAGAAGCATATCACTGTTCTCTGGTGCTTGGGGCTACTCCCAGTTCTCAGAATTCATAGTTCCATTTTATACATTAACTCAGTATTACCTAACATGTGCAATGTTTGCAAGTTAGGGCTGAGAAGCAGCATAGCCTACTAGGCAGAGGGCTAGGCATTTAGGCAGAAAGCCCTGGGTTCAAGTGTTGCTTCTGACACACACACTACCTCTGTAATCACAGGCTAGTCATAGCTACCAGGAATTTTCTAAAATTGTGAGTTACGCCTAAGTTGCCAATCTGCATCAGTGGAGAGAATTTCCATACTAGGAGCTCTCACAGAGATGAAATCACAGATTCAGAGCAGAAGAACAAAGTTAAAGCTATTAGGTTTAGTAGAAAGAACATAGGACTTTGGAAATACCCAAGTTTGAATTCCAGCCCCACTACTTATCAGCTGAATGGTCTAGGATAAAGAATAATAACCAGCATTTCCATGGCACTTTAAAGTGTGCAAAGTGCTCCACAAATATTTTATTTGATCTTCACAATTTCGCTGGGAGATAGATGACATTCTTGCCCCAGTTTACAGATGAGGAAATTGAGGCCTACGGAAGTTAAATGACCAGCCCAAGGTCAAACAGATGGAAAATAACAGAGCCAGGATTTGAACCCACATCTTCTAACTCCAAATCCAGTGTTCTTTCCACTGAAACACATCCATCCAAGTCAATGGCACCAAGGGATATTCTGTGGGAGGCACCAGTTGTCATTTTTAGTGTTATCTCCATATTACATATATATGCCCCAACTTCCTTTGCTAACCCTATTATAACTTTTTCTTCCATGGATATCTATAAGCTCTGCCAGAACTTACCTACCTTCTCCTTGGTCACCATTTCAAGGGGTGATGAGTCCTACAA
Source organism: Phascolarctos cinereus (assembly GCF_003287225.1). NCBI lineage: Eukaryota > Metazoa > Chordata > Mammalia > Diprotodontia > Phascolarctidae > Phascolarctos > Phascolarctos cinereus. The sequence goes on from NW_027556402.1 coordinate 232,958,550, forward strand.
ATTCATTCTCCACTGTATAGTTATTTTTTATTGGCCTCCCTTTCCATTTTTCTAAACACATACCTACTTCTTCTGTTATATGCCCCAGTCAAGGATTCAAGATCCCGGTGTATTACTTTTTTTTTTTAAGATGGTGAATAGAACTTAGCTAAACTCAGGAAATGACAAACCTATTTTCCCTAAAACTCCAGAAATATGCCAAGGAAAAAATTTCAGATTGTCACCAAGTCTAATGAGAAAATGGATATGAAGAATTTTAGAAGAAAAAACTATATGCAAACAGAAATAATTATTGCCACTCCCTGGCCGAAGGAAAAATCATCATGCCTTTTCTTAAGACACAGATGGCTGCAAAAATACCGGAAGTAGGCAATGAGTTCTTATTCACAGAACTATAAATACATGGTGTTTCCAAGGCGCCTAATCATGCTTCCATAATGGAATGTTGGCTTCCTCCCACTTCCTTCTTCACCAACCCTCCCTTCGACATCCATCTCATGGCATCCTTGAGGAAGACATGTCTCACCTCCCGCTGCTGTCCTTTAGAAATAAAATCCCACATCCTCAGTGACTGGGACATCTCCAAGACATCAAAACTTGGACTGAGTTCCCTTTGGCTGCCACTCCTTTGCCAACTAGGGGTGTCAGGGAGAGGAAGCTAAAAATCTTAGAGTGGTAGTTCCTGCTCCTGCTAGGTGTTTCAAAATTTGGAGATTTCTTGTTTGAGAGGTTCATGAGATGCCTAGATAATAATAGAAAAGCAAAAACCACTGTCCAAGGTGAATGAACTGATAATTTTACATTACTCTCTGTTCCAATGAAACTGACTCATCAACTCACAACATTCCATCTACCATCTACACCTTTGCTCAGTGTAGTTCCTCAACGTTGGAATGTGCCCCCCCCCCACCTTCAAAGCACAACTCAGGAGCTGTCTCCTACATGAGTATTTCCTGATGCCCTTCAAATATTAGCATTCTTCCCTCTTGAAATTACTTCGTATGTTTCTTATTTAATTATTTGTGTGTGTCCTATTCCCCTAGAAGATGATAAGCTCCCCAAGAGCAGGGATTATTTTGTTTTTATGTTTGTATTTTCAGCATAGTGCCTGGGACATTTTTTTTCTTTTCTGCTGGAACTTTAACTCCTCTGGCATAGAGAAATCACAGGGAGGATATTCCCTCTCTCATTGCCCATATGCAACTGTTGAATACATGCACATATATATTCATACATATGTATGTTTACACAAAATATGCATTATGTGTGCATATGTACATGTGTGTGCGCACATGTGTGCGTGCCTTACATGGTATACGTATTTGCACATGTGCATATATGCATACATATTCGTATAAAATATAACTTATTGTCAACTGCAGAATGGAAATAATAATAGCTTCTACTTCACCGGGTTTTTGCAAGGATCAATGAGATAACATTTGTAAAGTGCTTAGCAAAGTGCCTGGTGCACCATAGGTGCTTAATAATTGCTTGTTTCTTTTCCTTCCTTCCTTCCTTCCTCCCTTTTTTCCTTCCTTCCCTTCTTCCTCTCTCCCTTCCTCCCTCCTTCCCTCCCTTCCTCCCTCCCTTCTTCCCTTTCTTCCTTCCTCCCTCATTCCCTTCCTTCCTTCTTTATTCCCTCCCTTCCACCTTCCCTTACTTCTTTCCTCCCTCCCTCCCTTACTTCTTTCCTTCCTGCCTTTTTTCCTTCCTTCCTCCCTCTCTCCTTTCCTTCCTTCCTTCCTTCCTTCCTTCCTTCCTTCCTTCCTTCCTTCCTTCCTTCCTTCCTTCCTTCCTTCCTTCCTTCCTTCCTTCCTTCCTTCCTTTTGCCAGTCTGGTTAAAACTATGAACCCCTTCTCAGAACAATGTTTTCTTAAATGCATAAAATAAAATACATTGGATTACAAAGGAAACAAATTATATTGAAATAGGTATAAAATATATATTTTAATACATAGGCCTCCTGAAATCTATCCACAGACCACCCCCCTTTAGGAATCTGTTAACCCATGGGTTAAAAATAGATGGTATAAACTAATTACCTCATTTTACCCACAAGGAAACTGAAATCCAGAAAAGCTGAGTGATTGCTAAGGTCGCATACATATCACATGGCAAATCTGAGATTTGAATTCAGGTCCTGAGACCTGAAAGTCTCAATGAGACTCTGGTGTCCCAAAGGGCATGGGATGACAGACCAGAGTCGTTTTAGCGCTACAATGGACCTCAAAGACAAACAGCGGGCTTAACTGCTCTATTTCAGGGACCATGTTCTAACTGTTAGCTTCACATCCAAGCCAGGTTTTCTTTTTCACCAAGAGCAGCTTTCCCATGACAGTTGTGAAGTGTGGAGAGATGTTCAGCGGATGAGCTCTTCGTCAAGTTATGCCCCAAAGCTCCCTAAGCCTTTTCATCAGCTCCAGGCAGGGCAGCCTGGATGGCTGCCTCCCCCAACCTTACATGCTGAGGCAAGGCAGAGTGGAAATGGAGTCCCCTGAAGATGCCAAGCTCCACCCAATGCTCAGAACAGGTGGTTACAAGGGACATCTCACCCAGGGACTAATGTTTTAAAAATAATAATAAATGAGCTTTATTGAGAACATTTGTTTCTAAATTAAAGTCATATGTGTATAATAAACAATTCCCTTCCCCAATAATAAACTGTCTAGTAACACTTAAGGAAAACTAACCCACACAATAGCCACATATAACAGTGAATTCGATTTGCTCACCAATAACTCACCTTTCTACAGAGAGGAGGGAGAGAGGCATTAAATGATTGTTTTGATAGTGATTTGAAATTTCATGGGCAAGCCTCTCCTGTCTCACAAGGTACATAGGCATGCTCATTTTATTCGGTATTTATTAAGTTCAAGATAAAAACAAAAATAACATTTGAAAAAGAAAAAAAATATTTACTTGTTCTTTAGGACAAAGATTGGTCTGTATAACTACTCAGAGTTCAATTTCCTTTTTAATGCTCATTTCATTTACAATGTATTTATTAACTTTTACAAAAGCTTTATTGATGTCCTCTGTTTTGACATCAAAGTTCCTGGTACATATTAGTCACTTAATAAATGCATTTTCATTTTTTCATTCATTCATCCCTTTATCCATTCATTCACTTTCAGCTCCGTCATTCCCTCCAAATCCTGGTGAGTATATGTGTGTGTGTGTATGTGTGTGTGTGTACGTATGTCTGTGTACACACATAAATATACATATATATGTATACACATATGTGCACAGCTAAATGGTACAGTGAACAGAGTGCTAGAATCAAGAAGGCCAGAGTTCAAATTCTGCCTCAGACTCTCACTAGCTATGTCACCCTGGGTAAGTCACTTAACTTCAGTCTGCCTCACTTTCCCAATATGTAAAATGATGATAATAATAGCACCTACACCAGAGGACTATTGTGCAGATAAAAATGGGATAATATTAGTAAAGATCTTTGGAAACCTTAAAGCACTATACACAGTAAATGATAGTTACTATTACTATATATGTATATTTAAGCAAATACATATATATTTGAGCACATATACACATACAAAATACATATACATATGTGTGTATCTATCTATCCATTATAGAAAACCAAGCCACACTTAGACCTAATAGCAACCTTAGTAGATGAACAGGATACAAAGGTTCATAGATTCACAGACTTAGGACTGGGAGGGACCTAAAACTGATGTCATCTGGACCACTCCCTCCCTTTACAGATAGGGCACTGAGACCCATGGTTTGTTCAAGGTTGCATGGGTAGTAATTGGCAAGGTTGGTGTGAGAATCCAGGGCCCCCAGTTGCCAATCCAAGGATTTCTCACTGGGCCATCATCTTCCCCACCAACAAAACACCTTTCTGGGGTTACCTGTTGGAACATGTCCCTGGCCCCATTTTATTGCTGCAGCCCCAAGACAAGCTTTCCACACTGGGCTTCTCTCTTCCTCCAAGGTGGGTTAGTGACAGAGCCAAGAACAGGAGAGCTTTGTTCAACTGTGCTGTAATTACAGATCTTGGGGGTTGGGGCCACTGACTCAGAGCTTTCTAAAACAGTACTGATACATTAAGTGATGTAGAGGTGATGGGTCCTAGGGAGTCAGAGGAGCACTCTCAGCTCTGAGGAACAATGAAAGATGTACCAGGTTTTCCTTCTCCATGGTGAGGGAAGCCTCCTGGGATGGGAGAGGAGGGCTGGTCCAGGCTGGCTGAGAACCACATGGGGCCCAAAGCCGGGAATGAGATGAGAACCCTCTTAAAGCAACAGCTGGTTGTGCCTCTCAGGCAACAGCTGTGGGATCTGCTAGTATGAGACACCTCAGGGCCACACAAAGAAAGCAGGCAGGATCAATGCCATAGCATGTGTGTGTGTGTGTGTGTGTGTGTGTGTGGTGTGTGTGTGTAGGGGGAGGGAGTTTTGTGACAACATGTAGAATACTAAGCCATCTTAATACCATCAAGAGAACAAGATCCAGTGGAAAGGGGAGAAAGAGAGAGAAAGAGAGAGGGAGAGGGAGGGAGAGAGAGAGAGAGAGAGAGAGAGAGAGAGAGAGAGAGAGAGAGAGAGAGAGAGAGAGAGAGAGAGAGAAGAAAAGAAGGAAAGAAAGAAAGAAACAAACAAACAAACAAAAAAAGAAGGAAGGTAGGAAGGAAGGAAGGACTTAGTTTAAGAACACTAAGGCATGAACTTGTGCATGGTTTTAACGTAAAAACAAAATACATCAATAAAACTAAAAAAAGAAACAAAACCCAGCTCACACTCATGTGCCACTCCTCAGGGATCCAACTCTGACAAAAACTGCCTCAGTCACTTCCAGGTTGTAGGGGTCCCAGTGACGAAGATACACGAGAAAGGGCAGATACTATCAAGGCAGGAAGATCCAGGGGAAAGGGGAGAGGGAAGGAGGGGAAAGGAAGAAAAGGAAGGAAGGAAGGAAGGAAGGAAGGAAGGAAGGAAGGAAGGAAGGAAGGAAGGAAGGAAAAGAATAAGCTTGACAAGGACCCCCATATATTGGTCTTAAGCCCAGTGGGGGATAAGCCAAAAACTATTCCCCATTCTTTTAAAGGGGCTAGCTGCCTTAGTTCTCTTCGCCATTGCTCCTGGAGGCTGATTAGTTGGAAACTCCAATCCAATCAATCACAAAACATTTGTTAAGTGAGCCTGTTATGTGCCAAGAACTGTGCTAGGTACTGGGGAAACAAAGACATAAATAAAATGGTTTCTGGCTCTAAGGGAAATGCCATTCAGTCAGAGGAAACAGGATTATAGTTTTATGTATAGATATAGATGTAATACGTGTATACACACACATATACATATATAGGTACTTATAGGTTGTAATTACATTTTACTGATAATATGTTATATTAAAATATATTAATATTTTATATAATACTAAACTATATTAGTTTTAGTGATATTTGTAAATTTTATATATTATATAAAAAGAAAAGAAAATTTCCAGGAATGGGGGGGGGATACACTAGCAAGCTGGGAGGGTCAGGAAAGGCCTTGCTCAGAAGGTGGAGTTAAAGGAAAACTTTGAAGAGGAATTCGGGATTTTAAGACATGGAGGTTAGGTCAGAGGTTCCTAGTTTTAGGCTGAAAGGTGCCTTAAGAGACATCGAGTCCAGCTTTCCCACAAAGTCACTGTGTCCTTGCCCATGACTCAAGGTCCAGCCTCAGACTCATTTTCTGTCCATAATTAGAGCCTGTGCAGTCCAACGAGTGTTTATTAAGAAGCCACTTCCTGTCCCCCGTGCCTGGAATGCTTCCCCTCCATGCGTTCACCCCTGGGCTTCTCTGGCCAGCAGGAGGCCTTGTCCTCCTCTCCCCAGCTACTAATGCCTTCCCTCTGACATTACTATTCCCTTACACTGGACAAACCTTACAGCATATGGTCATTTGCATTATCTCCTCTATTAGAATGAGAGCTTCCTGAGGGCAAAAGTTGTGGTTTTGCCTTTCTGTTGAATTCCCCAGCACTTAGCATAGTGTCTGGCATAGAGTGTGTGCTTAACAAATGCTTGTTAACAGACTCCTAGGCATTGTGCTGGAGATATACAGACAAAAATGAAACAATCCCTGCCCTGAAGGAGCTTAAATTCCATTAGAAAACTAGCATGTATGTATACATATAAATAAATTTACATATATGTGTGTGAAATCATGTATGTATACAGACAGAGGCACATATATACATGTATATATGTACATTTTAAGTATTATCACATTATTAAATATATATTATGTACATATACACACAAATACAAATTCTCTCGATGGTTGTATACGAAAATGTGTCTCATTCTGCCCCCTGAATCCATCACCTCTCTATAATGGGTGGCGTATTTTATCATTAGTCCTCTGGAATCATGGATGGTCATTGTATTGACCATAATTCTTACAAAGGTGTTATTATATAAATTGTTCTCCTGGTTCTGCTTATTTGAGAGAGAGAGATGGATACATAGATATAGACGGATAGATAAATAGGTATAGACAGACAGATAGATAAAGATAGTTATAGACAGACAAGCAGATAAATAGAGATGAATAGACAGATATAAACAGACAGGTATAGACAGACAGAGAGATGGATAGATAGATATAGACATAGACAGATAGATATAGACACACACAGACAGACAAAGACAGACAGACAGATAGATGATAGATAGATAGATAGATAGATAGATAGATAGATAGATAGATAGATAGATAGAGATGGATAAACAGGTCGATAGAGACAGAGACAGAGACAATAGAGATAGAGCCAGAGATAGCTAGAGATGCAGTCATATTGGAGAAGGTCTTTGCCCCCAAGCAAGTCATCCAATTTCCCTCTGCCTCCGTTAAAAGAGAGGCTTGGACCAGATAGTTGCTGTTTTCTCCTGGCTCTAGGTCGATAATCTCATAATACACTCTATAGTCCCATGAATGGCCTTTCCTAGGAGGAGGCCCTTGATCTGACCTTTAAAGACAGCTGGGTGCTAAAAGATGCTAAAAGGCATCAGGGAGGGTGTAGTGCACTCCAGGCGTGGGCAACAGCTTATACCACGATACAGAGAAGGAATGGCTTCTATGAGAGAACAGAACATAGGCCAGTTTGGCTGAGCCATGAAGTGCACAGGAGAGGGGAGTGATGTAGATAAAGCCAAAGTGGGCTTTAAAGGTCCTTCAGAGGAATCTGCATTTTACCCTAGGGGATACAGGGAGCTATGGAAACTTCTTGAGCAGAGGAGTGACATAGGCTTCAGGAATATCAGTTTGACAACTATGGGGAAGGTGGATTGGAGAGGGAAGGAACTTGAGACATGGAGATCATGTAAAGTTCTTAGGATGAAAAATAAAAAGGAAATGATCATGGTCCTCGAGGAGCTCACATTCTGCTTACATAGGAACTAAGAGGCAGGGAAATAAGTAGAACTTTAGAAAGGGTATTTATTGTGCTCTCCCAAAATATTCAGAACATCCAATAAGCTACTAAAGCTTAAGACTGCACTAAGACTCTTGGGACACCCTGTATTAACATCAACTTAAACAAGTAAGGAACAGCCTAGCAAATTGTCATCTGAGGACCTAATTATCACAGTACAAGAGATGAGGCAGTTTGGCATAGTGAATAGAGAGCTAGCCTTAGTCAAGTCAAGCCAATAAATCAACATGAAATTATTAAATACCTACTATGTGGCAGGAGGGGTAGCTAGTGCTGGGCCTGGAGTCAGGAAGACTCATCTTCTTGAGCTTAAATCTGGCCTGTGTGACCCTGGGCAAGTCACTCTACCCTGTTTGCCTCAGTTTCCTCATCTGTAAAATGAGCTGGAGGAGGAAATAGCAAACCCCTCTAGTACCTCTGCCAAGAAAATCCCAACTGGGTTCACGAAGAGTTGGACATGACTGAAAAAAATGACTGAACAACAAATATTGAAATACAGTAATCAAAATATTTATGAGAAAAGTTCACAGGTCCAAGTTCAAGATCACCTCTAAGACCATAAATTACAGACAAGCTGCCAACAGTGTAATCAGAGAGTTTCCACATTGGGCTTTCTCTATATGGATGAAATCACAAATGTCTCCCTAAAAAAAAAAACACCCAGCATGATAAATGTGCTGACTTCAAGTGTTTAAAAGAATGGTAGCAACAGAAAGAAAAACTGATCTTAAAATGTGCAAGGAGAAAGAAGGGTCCTCCTTACAGATCCAGGAAGCCCTTGTTAGGACACATTGGAGACTGGACTCCTCAAGAGTTTCAGAGCTGACTGTGTTGGCCACACCCTCAGCTCCTTAAAGGAATGATTCCTGGAGCTGAGAGCTTGGCTGGTTGAGAAAAGAGCTTTGTTGCTAGCACCATTGGCTACACTTTGGTTTTGGCTTCCCAGAAGGCAGCCTCTGCTCCAGGTACCTCCAGCGGCGCCCACAGCAGCCTCTTCATTGATAGGCAGACTTCCTTGGTCAAGTCACAGAATTCCCAGGACTGGAGACACCATGAAGGAAGGGGACTTGGAAACAAACATGATGTGAGTGCTACTGTTTCATATACATATTTTAAAGTAAGCAAATAACTTGGAATGTGTGGTTTTATGAACAAGCAGATTCATCTTCCTGAGTTCAAATCTGGCCTCAGACACTCACTAGCTGTGTGACCCTGGGCAAGTCACTTAACACTGTTTGTATCAGTTCCTCATTTATCAAATTAGCTGGAGAAGGAAATGGCAAACGACTTTAGTATCTCTGCCAAGAAGACTGCAAATGGGGTCATGAAGAGTCAGACATGACTGAACAATGACTGAACTGAGCATTTATATTCCGCTTATTTAAATGTTTTTGGGAATGGTTCCTAAATTTGAAGGGTAGTATACTGAAACCAGTTACAAAGGAGCTATGAAGAAGATGCTAATCACATCCAGAGAAAGAACCGATAAATAAAAGTATGCATATTATGGTTTTACCTATAAACACATATTTGGGTCTAATGTAGCCTTCTCTAACTCCAAACCAATTAACCAAATATTTATTAAGCACTCTGTTAGCCACTATGCTGGGCATACAAAGAAAAGGTGCTGCCCTCAAGGTGCTTCCATTCTAAGAGGGGAGGCATGGACAGAATATATAGCATACATACAAAATGAAGGTGGTTTGAGGTGGGTATAGTAGCAGCTGGGGGAAAGGTTGCGTGTAGAAAGCAATGCTTGAGCTGAGTCCTGATGGAAACCAAGGATCTCTAGAGGTGCCCATGAGAAGAGAGAGCATCCAGGCATAGGGGCCAGCCAGTGCAAAGGCATGAAGATGGAATATGAAGAGTCGTGTGGGCAGGACAGTAAATAGGCTGTATGGTTGGATGGTAGGTAGAGTGTGAAGAAGGAAATAATGTATAAGAAGATGAGAAAGGTGAGAAGGATCCAAGTTGTAAAGAACTTTCAATTCCAACAGTTTACATTTGTTCTTAGAAGTAATAGTGAGGCACTGGAGTTTATTGAGTAGCACAGTGACTTGGTCAGATCTGTGCTTTAGGAAGACCATTGGGACAAATCTAATGTTCTTTCTCCTCCTATGCTGCAAAACCTCTGTTTTAAAGGAAAATGCTCAGGGCAGCCATGTCTTCATTCCTTTCTGATTCTCTGGATCTTTTCTACCATTTCACAGCAACATCCTCACCCTTGAAGTGCATTCCACCAAGGGCTGGTAAATGTCTAACAACTAACTGTCTGGGGCTGGGGCAGGGGCACAGTGGGAGAAGGAAGTACAGGCCCCATTTCCCACTTTTAGGCTTAAATAGAATTATTAACACTTCCTCCATCCTTTCCTTAAGTCTAGACATTCAATAAGATGATGAAATCAAGCCCTGATTTGGAGCATTAGCTAATCTCCATGGCCTAAATGCTCATGCTGAAAATGTAACAATCAGCCCTCAGAGCTGGTACCAGCATAACCTCTGCCCCTGTGCCCACTTTCTCTGATTGGCTTGTTCCTCCCCAAACCTCCCCATTTTAAGGAAACCTCTTAGGACAGCCATTCTCTCTTGTCCTTGACTTTTTTTCTCTGCTCAGGTACTTTTCCTTCCTCCTTTATAGCATCCTTTTATGTGTTATCTTTCTCAATTAGAATGTAAGCTCCTTGAGGGCAGGGACCATCCTTCTTTCTACTTGTATTTGCACAGTGTCTGGCTCATAGTAAGTGCTTAATAAATGTTTATTGTTGACAGAATGGAACTAGACATTATAATTCTGTAAGTGGGCAGGGATTAATTGATAGCAATCATTACCTGGAATCTTGGTATGTTCAGTTTGTAGCTACCTGGGTTTAGTTAGGACAAGAAACATAGGACGGTCATATCATCAGATCCTTGTGAGGACTTCCCAGCTTGGAGAGTCAGTGGACTGATCAGGGGAGTCTAACTCACAATGAAGGGATAGCTGTGGAAATGGCTAGATGCAGACAATCTAATTTTTAATAACAATTTTTTTTATTTTCAGTTCCAAATTTTCCTCCTTCCTCTACTCCCTCCCTTGACCATTGAGAAGGCAAGAAATATGATAAGCATTATACCTATGAAATCATGCAAAACATATTTCTGTATTAGTCATATTTTTTAAAGAGCAAAAATAATAAATGAAGAAAAAATATGCTTCAATCTGCACTCTGAGTCCAAAAGTTCTCTCTCTGGATGTGGATAGCATTTTTCATAATGAGACCTTTGGAACTGTTGTGTGGGCCATTGTATTGCTCAGAGTAATTAAGTCTTTCACAGCTGACTATCTTTACAATATCGCTGTTAATAGGTAAATTGTTCTCCTGGTTCTGCTTGCCTCACTTTGCATCAGTGCACATGAGTCTTCCCAGACTTTTCTGAAACCATCCTTTTCATTATTTCTCATAGCACAATAGTATTCCCTCACCATCATATGCCACAACTTGTTCAGCCATTGCCCAATTGATGGGGATCCTCTCAGTTTCCAATTCTTTGCTACCACAAAAAGAGCTGCTATAAATATTTTTGTATATATATGGTTCCTATTCCTTTTTATTCCTATTTATTATTAATTCCTATTTATTCCCTACTTATTTATTTATGTGGGCTACAGACCTAATTTCGGTAGACAACTAGATTCTTGCTAAGAATGTGGTGAACAACCAGCAACAGAAGTCCTTTATTAACCAGACAACTTCTTTTCCCTGCTGTGGGCAACCCAAGGAGCCAAGACTATGTTGGAAATGTCACATAGTTGATGAATTATTTGAAACTCACAAGTGGTTTATACATAACAAGTTGGAGATCTCAGATGTTCCTTACCAAGCCCCATCACAAGTGGTCATGTGTTGTTTCCCCTGTAATAGAGTGTAAGCTCCTCTGGGGCAGGGATTGATTCTTTTTTTGTCTTCATATGCCCAGCACCCAGCACAGTGCCTGGTACAAAGTAGGCGCTTAATAAATGCTTGTTGATTGATTGCTGCATACAGTAGGTGCTTAATAAATGCTAATTCCATTCCATATACTTGAACTAGACCACCCACCCCCAGGAGATATGCCATGATGAAGTGCCTCAAACCTCACTATGGGATAGCCTCTATCTTTAATGAGGGTGGAAGCTGGGTAAACAAGGAATGGACTTCATTTCTCATTGCTGATGAACTTTTAAAGCAAGGGTTATTAATCTGAGGTCTGAGAGCTTTAAAAAAAAAGCATATTTTGATAACTGTATTCCAATATAATTGATATCCTTCCTGTTTAAAAATAATATTGTGAGAAAGGGCCCACAAACTTCATTACGCTGCCCAAGAGATTCATGCCATGAAAAAAGGTTAAGAACTCTTGCTTTACGGGGTCAGAAGGTCATTGATTTAGAATTGGAAGAAACCTTAGACACCATTGAGTTCAACCACCTGATTTTACCAATGAGGAAACTGAGGCATAGGTTTTAAATTATACTTCCAGTCACATGACTAGTGAGTATCTTTAGATAGGATATGAACCAAGGACTTCTTGACTCTACCCTAGATTGTGCCATCTCCCCCTCTTCCCTGCTCCAGTAACTTTTCCTACACTCTCTACAGGCCCCAAGTTCATTTGTTTATCCACCAGAGACTGATTGTGAGATGACAAAAGCCAGGTATTTTCAGTGAATTGGAGTCACCTACGGTTTATTCATCACTTCTCTGTGACAGTAGTTCTGTTTTTTCCATCACTCAAGTGGTCTGAGTAGATACTCCACTTACTCAGGTTTGTGCTTGCCAAACCACTAACCCAGCCTGCTCCTTGCCAGCAGGGACCTCAGGGAGTGGAGTGATAAAAGCCCCCAGAGCAATGGCTTTATTAGTTCAGGGGAAATCCAAAAGCAGAAGGCTTAGCAGAAACAGAGGCTTCGGGGAAAGTCGGCTAAAGCCAAGCCAAGCCGATAGCTTCTGTTGTTCCTGGGGTGAGCTCCTTCTCCTTCCCAAGATTCATGGAAGAAGGTAAGAGTCTAACCTTCCTTCCAGAGCTGGAATCTCCTCTACAACTCAGGCGGGCAGGTAGACAGTCAGGACACTGTTTTACTACAAGATTTCAGAGTTGGAACCCTCTAGCATAGGGGTTCTTAACCCAAGACTGTTTTTTAATGTGTTGAATAATTATATTTACAATATGATTAGTTTTATCTGGAGTCCTATAGATTTTATTTTGTGCATTTAAAAGCCTTATTCTGAGGAATCTGAAGGTTTCACCAGACTTCCATAGAGATCCATGATATAAAAAAAGGTTATGAACTCCTGGTGTACCCCAAGGTATAGTTGAATAAGAATCATCTTTATACCATACCTATTTCTATTAAAATATAAGCTCCTTGAGGGCAGGGAATGATTTTGCCTTTCTTTGTTTCCTGGTGCTTAGAACAGTGCCTGGCACATAGTAGCTGCTTAAAAAATGCTTGCTGATAGATTGATACCTGACAGACAAGTGATCTAGTGTTTGTCTAAAGACCTTCACTCAGAGGGAACCCCCCCCTATACTTCCTATTGGGATAGATTTCATTATTAGAGATTTTTTGATGACCTCTAGACTAAAATTGCCTCTTCCCAACTACTACCCATTGCTCCTACTTCTAACTACTAAGGCAAAGCAAGCAGAACAAATTAAATCCATCTCTCATGCAAGAGTTCTTCAAATATATGAAGACATGTTTCAAATGCATCCTAAATCATTTCCAGGTGACACATCTCCAGTTTTTTCAATATAAATTGATATGGCATGATCTTAGGATTCACTATCCTCACTGTCCTCCTGGGGAAGATCTCAGGTTTATGGATGCCTTTATAAAATAGGGTGACAAGGATTGAATATCATACCGAGGATGTGATCTGCTCAGGACAAAGTATAGTAGGACCATCACCTTCCAAATCCTAGACAGCATGCTTCTTTAACGCAGCCTAAAAATGCATTAGAGGTTTTGGCTGCCATGTTATATTGTCAAGTCATACTAAACTTGTTGTCAGAATCTGGTGGAAGTCCCAGATCTAATCAACCAGTTAATCAATCATCAAACATTTATGAAGTACCTATATAATCCCTCCTCAGAGGAGCTTACATTCTAAAATGTAGATCTCAGGTACAGAGAGAGGGGAGGAGCGGGAAGGGACAGGACCAGACTGTTTGGAGGAAGGGCCCACATTAGGAAGCAGTGGAACATGAGACTGCAGAGGTAAGTTGGGCCATTTGATTGAGGACTTTGAATACCAGGCTCAGAAGTCAGTCAGTCAGTCAGTGAGTCAATAAACATTTATTAAGCACCTATTGTGTATCAGGTACTGTGTTAGGCACTGGGAGGATGCAAAAAATAGCAAAAGACAGTCTACTGTGAGCAACTTGAGGACAGACTATCTCTCTATATATGGGGGATGTGGAAGGGGGAGGGAAAGAGAAAGAGAACTAGAGAAATGTGTGTGTGGGGTGTGTGTGTGTGTGTGTGTGTGTGTGTGTGTGTGTGTGTGTGTGTGCATGTGTGTATAATTGGAAATAACCTATAGAAGTTTGAAACTGACCTTATTCAGAATGATGGTAGGGTTTAAGCAAGGGCATAACATGGTGTCAATGGTGTGTTGGGGCGTCTAGGTGGTATAGTACACGGAGCAGTGAACTTGAATTCAAGGAGGCCCTGAATTTAAATCCTCCTCTCCCAGACTCAATTTCCTCATCTACAAAATGTGCATTACAACAGCACTCTCTTCACAGGATTGCTGCAAGACAATGAGTGTGTGTACACACACACACACACACACACATATATACACACATATGTGTGTGTGTGTGTGTGTGTACACACACTCATTGTCTTGCAGCAATCCTGTGAAGAGAGTGCTGTTGTTGTTTGTCCTTCATCTTTTCCCCAAAGAAAACCAATGACATCACTAGTGACGTCCTGACTGTTGTGCCAGTTGGATTTAGGTGAGGCAGGATTGCACAAAGCCATCAGCCTCACTCTCTCTTCCACAGTCTTTGATGTCCAACAGCAAGACAAAAGTCAGGATGACTGGTGATGACCTGGGATGCAGTGGATGACCTTGGTGTCTTCCATATCTGACCAAGGTCTAAGCACTCCACAGCACCTGCTTCAGCCCCTCCATGGCCATTGGAACAAATTGTTCTCATCTGTCCTTTCCACAGGGGAAAGTCTTCACATGCTTGGGGTAGACATTCCCCTAATTCACTGAAGGGTTTGAGACTCCTTGGTTACTCTCAACAAATATGCATATATATGTACACACATATTTATGTGTACATGTGTATACATATGTATATAAAGTATATCTGTGCATACATATAGAAAGACAGATAGACCTTGAGATGCCTTATAAATATTAGCTGTTATTATCAGTATTACAATTATTATCATTATTATTTTAGGGAATTTGACCTGTCAATGTTGGCCAAGGTGGTTCAGGATTAAGAAAAGATCTAAAGTCCGGTAAACAACCTAGGAGGTTATTGCCATAATCTAGGCATGAAGTGATGAGTCCCAGAACTCAAGCTTTCAGAATGTAAAGGGAGAGGAAGATATGAGAAAAGGAGAAAAGAATTAGTTGGCTGTTGGTTGCCAGGACTGAACAAGAGGATTTGCCACTCTCCAGACATAAACACTGGGGAAATGATGATAGTGTCTTAAAAAGAAATAAGGAGGGTGTGCTGGAGATAGCAAAAGGGAAAGAAGTTGAGAGCTGTGTCATTTAGTTTTGATGCATGACACTTTTCACATTCCAACAGATGACATGCCAGCAGAACATTCAAGTGTTAATGACCTGTTGGCAGATAGAGTCCCAGGGGCTGAGGTGGGAGATGGAGGAGTCCATCTCTGAAACCAGCTGACTTAGAGAAAAGGGAAGAGAGGAATATGATTCTTGTGGAATCTTCTCTTCTACCTTGGAATTGCAGATTTTAAATCTTCAGGATTTTTCACCTGCAATTGAGAATCTTTTAACCTACAAAAATTGGTTAAAATGTGGGAGCTAAGTTGGTGAAGAAGAAAAATACTGGGGATAGAAATCGCTTTTCTCTCTAGCTCTTCAGTTTGAAAGTTTCTCTTGCATCTCTTCTCCAAAAAGCATGGAAAGAACTTTTCTGTCACATCATTCCCCTTTCCAAATCCATCCGGTTCCAGTTTTTACCTCCAACATGGAGAAATCTCATAATGGTTTCCTTAGGAGCAAATGGAGAAAGGGGAGGAGGAAGGATGGAATTTGGAAAAAAATACACTAAAACTAAAATAATATGTCAACTGTCCAGTGGCCACAGACAAGGGGAGAGAGAATGTTTTACGTCATGGGGTGGGCTTTGAACCAGGAACAATGATCTCCTGGAGGAAAACATAGACTCAAGCTTTAAAAAAAAAGGAAGAAGAAGGAAATGAAAGAAACATCTGTAAATGCTGCCTTCCAGAATGTTTTGATTTTGTAGATCTCAAAGCACTTAAGAAATGAATCACCCTTTCCAACTCCATTTTTCAGAAGCTATTAGAGAGTCTTTGACAGTTTCCATGACTTGCAAAAGGGCATCTAGGACTCTCACTGCCACCGTGCCAACTCAACATCTCTTTATCTGACCTGGATTATTGTAGCATTTTCCTAATGAGCATCCCTGCCTTGGGTGCAGCCCTCACAGAGCTGGAAAAATATTTTTCCTTAAAGGTAGAATTGAATCAGTACCACTGTACTGAAAAATCTTTGGTGGGTCCCCAATGCCTACTGGATACCACTATTCTACCTACCAGGAAAAATTTCCTAAAAATCACCATTCCAAAATGCAATAGGGTGCCTTGAGAGGTAATGAAGAGCTCCCTGGAGGCTTTCAATCATAGGTCATATAAGCATTGACTCCACGAATTGTCAAGAGGAATTTTTGTTTTGGTTTTCTTTGGACTATATGACCTTGAGGTCTCACACAGCTCTGAGATTCTGTGATTGGATCATTAGAACTATCCCCAAATGGAATGAGCCTCCCCTCAGACACTCTTCAAGGAGCAGTCAGGTTGGTGTCCTGCACATTCTGTGAATTGTCTATGATTCACTCCCACTTTTTAAACACCTTTCTATGACCTAGATACCAAACAAATGGTTAAGAACTCAGCAGAGTGATATGTGAGCCTCCAGAAATAAATAAGGGATGTGTGGTCAATAGCAACCTCTCCCACTGATTGGGCATATTCACCTTTGCACAGAAATATTGGAAGAACAAATTTAAGGGCATGTAACCATGTTTTCTCCATGACTCATTTTCCCACATAAGCCTCAGTGAAGCCTGTCATCTAGCTTTCTAATGAGAACAAATTCCAGTCCCATAAGGACAGACTGCCCTACAAAAGCCCTGATGTCCACATAATAAGCTAAATTGATCTCCTGTGACATCAAGCCCATCTATTTTCTCCTATGGGCCTCCCATCACCCTTAGGCAATAGACTAGAAATCCCTGAAAACCAGATTCAGGATTTCAGAGACGAAAGGGCCCTCATGGGCCATCTTGTCCAACCCACACCGGAACTAGAATCCTCTCCGCAACATACAAAAAAATGGTCAACCAGATGCTATGGGAAGACTTTTCCCAGAGGGAATTCACTTCCTCCCAAAATGTCCCATTCCACTTGGGTCAAACTCCAATCATTAAGAAGTTTTTCTCTAACTTGATCCAAAAATCTGTCTCTTTACAACTTGTATTCATCATCCCTAGTTCCACCCTCTGGGGTCATGTCATGCTGATGACTCATGTCAAGCTTGCCATCCACTAAAACCTTCAAACCTTTTCCACCAGAATTGTTGTCCAGTCCTAATGCTCCCATCCTTTGTCCAGCTGTGCCTCTAATTCAATGGCCCTTTGAACAGCTTACAGCTTCCATCTTTTCTGAGTCATCTTAGGTGCTGAGATTATATAGGAATAACAAGACCCTATTCCCACCGCTCCTATAGGAAGGAAGGAAGGAAAGAAGGGGAAAAGATGCAGCTAATGAGCCAAGTGCTAGAGGAGAGTATCCTATTTCTGGACAGCAGAGCCAACCTAATCAGCATGGTAGCTGTACCTATCATTTTAAGACGTGGTTTCCAGGCATATGACAGATGTGTGCACTAGCCTGAAACAGGGTCCACCTTGTGCTGTTTTTATTTTCTAAAGCAATGTGAGACAGTAGAAAGAACACTGAATTTGGAGACAGAGGTTCTGGGTTCAAATCTCTGCCACCTGTGTAGCTTTGGGCAAAGGAAAAAGTTCTCTGGGTCTCAGTTTCTTCAACTGTACAATGACGGAGTTGGACTGTGACCTCAAAGGTCTGTTCCAAATTTATCCATTCTATATTGTGCTTTAAGGTTGCAAAGCACTTTAGATTTGTAATCTAATTTGATCTTCATGGTCTCCTTCTGAGGTTGGTGTTATTATACCAATTTTATAGATGAGAAAGCTGTGGCTCAGAAAATTCAATAACTTGCCCATGGTTACACAGTTGATAAGTTTCAGAGTGAACAGGAATCTCATCTATACTAGACTAGCCACATAGCCTTTACCCGAGAGACTCTTGAGCAGTCCATTCCTCTTTTAAATAGTTCAATTGGTTATGAAGGTCTCCAGTCCATTGATCCAAATAGTCTTGTCTGCAGTTTCCATCCATTTGGACAGAACTGGGGTCCCAGTAGAGCAAAGCTGGTAACAGCCCAAGGAAGACTTTCTAGAGAAGATGGCACCTGCATTGGACGTAAAAGGATAGTAATGCAGAAGGCTGGAAGACAGAGGTGAAAGGGGGTGATAGACCTTGGAGAGGGGCAACAGAAAGTGAGATTTCCTGGGGGAATCCAATGTCTCTGAACAGCCAGGACAGCCAAAGCAAACAAACACTATGAACCTGTGCCAGCACAGGCACCAGGTTCCTTAATTCTTCTGGTTGGTTTGCTTATGCATCTGAGGTTTTTGTCCTTAGTGACTTCATTTCTTCATTTTCTACTCAAGGGCTTTGGCCAACACTTTGGAGGTCTGAGGAAAAGAACTCCTGAAGCTGGGACCAGACTTCCAATCGGGCAGCATTTCTTCCAGTAATATCACAGGTCCCGCCTTTCCAGATGGCTGCCTATCCCTGGACCCTCAAATTCAGTAATGGGAATACGTAAACACTGAGTTATTCTTCTCCTTTAGATAAAAGGTGATACCAGAAGGCTCAGTGCTTTTCAACAGTGCTTCTGTAGAAGGATAATAGACTCTTCACATTTCTTGGCCCAGGGCTGGGTATTCTGCATAAAATCACAGATTTAGAGCTAGAAGAGACCCTAAAGTTTGCTGAGTTAAGCCCACTCTTTTTTCAGATAAGAAAACAGAAGCCCAGACAGGTAGTGACTTATCCAAGGTCACCCAGGTAGTAAGTAACATAACAAAGCCAGGATTAAAAAAAATAATAAATGTCCTCTGATTCCAAATTCAGGACTCTTTCTATTACACTACATTGCCTCTTCACCTTTTATCTGCTCCAAGTCCACTTCTTTGGCCCTTAAATAAGGTAGCAATTCAAGAGAACAGCTGCTCGTTATGTCCATGTGTAGTCTCCCCAACCGGACTGGAACAACTAATGCCTTGTATTTAATAAGTGTAGGGTCATAGATTTAAAGCTGGAAAGGATGTTAAAGGCTATTGAGTCTAATGTCAACTCAGATACCTTCTAGTTCTGTGACTTGGGAGCATCTCTGAGTCTCAGTCTCCTCATCTGTGAAATGGGAACAATAATGCCTGCAGTACCTACCTCACCCATAGGGTGGTTGTCAGGATCAAATGAGATAACGCATGCGAGTTCTGTCTATTCCATAGCTTCTTCCCAGCTAGCTAGTTTTTCCTATTCTCGTTCCACACAGCTGGAAATATAGAAAGAAGTTTTCTTTTGCCTGCAGTCCAACATCTGGGTGGAGGACCACGGGCTCGCTTCCCTGGAAATATAATTCATCTGTCACTTTCAGCCGACACAGCTGAGCCAGTGGCATCGAGAATAGCTCCATGGTATGGATGAGGTCCCATATTTTCAGCAGCCCAGTCCTAAAGACTCCGCTGGATTACCAGTCAGTGATCTGCCCCCAAATCATGCAGTGGAGGTGTCTGTGGCACAGACAGGGATGCAGACTGGTGTGCTGGAAAAAGCATTGGATTTGCATCCAAGAAGCCCTGGGTTGTAACCCAGCCTCAGACTCTTACTAGCTCTGTGACTCTGGGCAAGCCACTCAAATTCTCTGAGCCTCAGTCCCATCATCTGTAAAAACTAGCACCTACCTCACAGGGGGACGCAAGCTGGGAAGAAGATGATGCATGGAAAGCACTTTGCAGCCACTAATGAGCTACGTGAATGTCACCTATGCTGGACAGTGCACTGGGCCAGACATCGGAAAACCAGGGATCTCATCCTGGCTCTTCTACTAACAACTCGTTGAGCCCCTGAGCAGAGTTTCAGCTCTCTGAGCATCAGTTTCCTCATTTGTAAAAAGGAGTGAGGCTAAATCAGAGCTTTTTAACCTTCCATTTGGGGAGAGTGAGGGGTGCCAAGGAGCCCTTTGGGAGTCTGGAGGAGTCTACATGCCCCTTCTCAGAAGGATATTTTTAAATACATAAAATAAAGAAGATTGCAAAGAAAACCGGTTATATTGAAACACGGTCATCAAAATATTTTTAAAACTAGTTCACACAGGTGAAGAACTCCCTGAACTAGATAGTCTTTAATCAATCAATTAATAAGCATTTATTAAGCATCTACTTCATGTCAGACACTGATGGGCATATGCAACATTTGCAAAGCCATCCCTGGTTCTCATAGCTGCTGGTAGATCATCTTCCCAGACAGACTATAAGATCACTGAAGACAAGGTCAGCTTCGCTCATATATTTATACCCCCAATAGCTAGCACAGTAGTCAGCACATAGTAGGCACTTAACAAATGCTTATTAATTTATATGTCACTTTTACCTGAACATTTGGTTTCATTGGCATAGGAATCTGCCAGTGAGGACATTTTCTGCATCAGTACAAATTAACCCTGCTCTGAAATTTAAAATCTTGGAGACTTGCCCAGACCACTAAGAGACCAAGTAACATGCCAAGGGTCACAAAGTCAGTATGTTTCAGAGGCAAGACTTGACTCCACTTCTTCTAGCTACAAGATCAGTTCTCTATCTACTATTCCACAGCTGCCCGTCTTTGTAAAGTATGTGTAAAAAAAAAATACAAAGTCAATTGGGAAGGATTAGGGCATTAAGGTCCCTTCCAGTTCTAAAATTCCATTCCTGAAAGATTAAGTTATGGTAAAGTTGAGAGCTGGGAGCTTTCAGAAGTGGCTTTCAGGGGAAGTTCCCATCCTCACCCCCACCCCTGCAAGGAAGGCTCTTCATTCCTGGCTCACTCTTAATACTTTGCTGCTATAATACATTAGAAGCTGACAGCTCATTTCTTGGCCACTGCTGCCCCTGTCCTCTTCCCACATTCCTCCTCAGGAGGCTTCTTTCTTTTGCCCACTAACTGTCTTTGTTTCATATTTCCCCCCAGATGAATTCAGGTTTTTCCAGCAAGCTAATGTCTGCCCTGGAAGCCACACTTTCAACATTATCCATATTAAGAAGAATTCCCAAGTGGGGCATATTCAAAATGAGGTTTTCCTATTAGAGAGAGTAACCTTGGCAGAGCTCAGACTACTCAGCAGAGCTATGTTTCTGAGCTGGGTGTGCTTGAATGACTATGTTATCATTTGACCTATTGTTTTGATTCTGGTTGTCCAGCAAATGTCATGTGGCTGTGTTATTCCACCAGTCCCCTCCCAGACTCCTGGAGAATGTTTACAACTCATCAGATCCTTAAAAAAATCATTAAACAAGGTCAGTGTAGGTCTCCTAGCCAACACTAGATTCTCAAATTCTCACTGAGAGGGGACTGCTCCAAGTTGGATTTTTCTTTTCCATGCAGCTTCTTTATCCATCTGGGTTCGGATGCCCGATAGCTACAACATCCTTTCAAAACACGTGAATTTCTTCTCTGCTAGGATTAGCAGCTCTGGCTGCCAAGATGAAACGGATCCTCCCTTGCAAATTTTCCATAGCAGAAGGTGGAAGAGATTCTTGGGTCAGGAATAAATGAGCTTTTCAGATCCTGGTCTAGTTAAAGAATGAAGAGTTGGAGCTGGCTGGTTGATTGGAGCTATATGAGACACCTCACCTACCTGCTGCCTCATGAAGACACAACAGAGGCATATCTGACCTAGAGAAGAAGGGAACACTCTGAAAAGTTCATAAGGGATTGTCAAGATCCAAAAGAGTGCCCTAAGTGGTGGGGGGTAGAGAATGCTACTGCCTTAGCTACCTATAGTGTATCTGTCCATATTTAACCATCCCAAAGAAATATGATCTCAGTGTGAAAGATCTGAAATGAGGGCAGGAGTCATCTCACTTTTATACTTATATCCTCAGGGTCTAGCAAAGTGCCTGGAGTATATTAAGCACTGAATAGCAATCAATCACCAAGCATTTACTAAATGCTTACTATGAGCTAGGGATGTAAAGAGAGAAGTCATATAATCCTTGCCCCCAAGGACTTTACATACACAAAATAAATGGAAAAGAGATGTTCCATGATGAGAAGAAGGTTTTGGGAGCTGAGAGTGGGAGAGTAGAAGGTAGCATTGTAGTAAATTATTAATGATTGGTTAATTGAATTTGTCAGTATGGGAAATTCCCCATATGAGAACTCCCTCCATCATCTATGACTAAGTAGGGACTGCAAAAGATACATAGAAGTGTTAACCTGAAGTTAAGGTAGAATTTGATCAGGGTTGACTAGCTAGTGTCAGAGATGGGCTGTGAACCCAGGCATCCCTGACACCAGGTTCAGCACTTTGTTCACCAGCCAAGAATTCATCTCAAGTCAGAACTTAGTCCTCACCAATTTCAACAAAGCCATTTTGATTACCGGGGCTGTGGATCCAGAATGTGGGCTGTCCAGATTCTTCTCCTTCTTCAACAACCATTGCCTTTTGATTCCTTCCCTCACTAGCCCTTTTCCTGATGCAGTTAAGAAGAAGGAGAAAAGGAATTAAAAATTCAAGTGAATCCATTCTGCCAACTTGTTAGTGACTCAGACAGAAAGATTTAGTCAGAGGTGAGGTTGGAGGTAAAAAAATGAACTGGGAATTAGGAGTGGGTTTTATTTATTCATGTTTTACCTGTCACTGCATCAGAAAATCTCAGAGCTGGAGAGGCACTTAGACAACTTCTAGGCCAATCTCTTTATTTTACAAAGGAAGAAACTGAGGCCTGGGGAAAGATGTGCCTGAGTTCTTTTGTCAGCTTGTGTCAAGATACGTACTTTATGAATATTATCTCTTTAGAGATTCATAACAATCCTGTTGGTGCTGTTATTATTCCCATTTTTACATTTGAGGAAACTAAGGCAGGCAGAGATTAATTTCCTTGCCCAGGGTTACGTGGTGAGTAAGTGTCTGAGGCTGGATTTGAACTTCCTGACTCCAGACCCAGTGGTTTACCCACTGTTGACGTCATCTAGCTACCACTGCAAAGCGGAAACTAGAACAGGGTCTTCTGGCTGTCAGCTCAGTACCTCCTTCCTCCATACCATAGCATACTCCCTTTCTACTGACATTCGCTAATTAATGAGTTTTTACCATCCCTTTTCTTTCCTGGCATAATGAATTGTCAATGCTATTATTTGTTCCTTTGTTCTCTGTCACTGTCCCTGCTCAGTGTCCCTCTCTGTGCATCACTCTATAGTTCTTTGTCTTTCTCTGCCTCTTTCTCTCAGTGTGTGTCTCTGTCTTTCTTGGTGTCCATGTGCATATTAATTTATTCTACTCTCTAGATGAGCAAATCAAGGTGAATAAACAGAATGCAATAATTCAATACCTTCACGACCCCTTGGCTGAACCTCTAATGCGTCAAGCTTTCGTTCAAGGTTTGCCCAGGAGGCCTTTAAAAAGTCAAGGCTAGATCCCCAAGGACTTACTGGGAGGGATGCTCCACTTTTCCCTTCATGCTGCCTGTCCTTTAATGTGAGCCCATAGAAAACCTGTCCCTCCTTTGCTTCTGTGCCCGGAGGGGTCTCAGCTGCTCCCAAACACTCAGGTGACCCTTCACATGGAGTCTGTCTAAGCATCTCCTTAGAGATCTAGCTTGTCCCTCTCTCCTCAGAGAATAATGGTGTGACAAGCCCAAGGCTAGAAGCCAGAGTATTTGACAAATGAGGCTGCTGAAGTGATCAAAAGCTAAGCACTGAGCAGAGCCACACATTCCAGGTGTACCTTTTACTCCTGCGAGGAGCACAAAACCTTCTGGGTGAGGGTTTAAAAACAAAAACACTGAAGTTGAACTGCTAGTCACCATCCTCTCTGCCCTTAAGTGAAAAGTTTAGTTGGAGCTTAGCTGAAAGATGAAGAGAATACCATCAAAATATAATTTGTCTTTCCTTTCTTTTGCCTTGATTTTTTCCTTTTTCCCTTTCCTTCTTTTTTTCTTTTCCTTCCTTTTTGTCTTTTGCTCTCTTTCTTTCTTCCTTCTGTCTTCTCCCTCTTTTCTTCTTCCCTTCATTCTTTTTTTCTATTCATTCCTTTCTTCCTCCCTCTCCTTTTTTTGCTTTCCTTCCTTCATTCATTTTTGTCTTTCCTTCCCCTCTTCCTTCTCTTTTTTCTTTTGACTTCCTCCCTTTTGTTAAATCCTTTCCTCCTTCTTGTCTTTCCTTCTTTTTGTCTCTCTTTCCTTCTTTTTGTCTCTCCTTCCTTCTTTTTGTCTTTCCTTTCTTCTTCTTGTCTTTCCTTCTTTTTGTCTTTCCTTCACTTTGTCTTTTCTTTCATCTTTTTGTCTTCCTTCTCTCTTTTGGCTTTCCCCTCTACTTTTTAATTTTGCTTCTCTTCCTCACTTGTCTCTCTCTCTCTCTCTCTCTCTCTCTCTCTCTCTCTCTCTCTCTCTCTCTCTCTCTCTCTTTCTCTCTCTCTCTCTCTCTTTCATTTCCTTCCTGTGTTGTCTTTCTGAAGGAACCACTTTCTTAAGGTATCCATCTACCCTTTTACAAGTCAGAGCTAAGAACCCAAACCCAAATCATCCTCTGTTGTGATGTATTAACAACAGAGAAAAACAAGGCAAACATAGCAACTAGAGCACCCTCGCCCCACACCGATACACACACCTGTAGAAATGAAGGAGTCGGTGTCTTCCCTGAGTTTTACAACTTGGACTTTACAAAGGAATGGACCCCCCTCCGCATACATTACATCCCTCAGCGTCATCAATAGACAGAGACAAAGATTCGCTCCTCTGCCCCCTCCCCACTCACTCTCCGGAGGGCTCTCATCCTGATTCTGGAGCTGAGCTTTCTGCCCTGCAGCACCAGCTGAAATGCCCCCTCCTTGAGAGGGAGTTCTGCACACTTGCCAGTCTATCGGGCTACTTACAGTACCTCTTGGCAAGGAAGAGATCAGAAGAAGCTGCACCAAAGTGAGCCCCGCTTGAGTCCAGAACGCGAGCTCCATCCTTCCCCAGGGCCGGCGCACCGGAGAACTGCTGGGGCTCTGGCTCCAGGCAGGGAGGCAGACGGGAGGGAGACTCGCTTTTGCCTGGGACCACACCAAGCCTTGGCTAAGAGGCAGCTCGGGTTTCAGCGAGAGCTGGCTCTCCCATCCTCATCAGAGGGGAACTACCTTCAGCCAGAGCAACGTCAGTCCGAGCCTCCCTCCGCGACTGCTGCCTTAACCCTTTCTGGGCTTGGGTAGGCGCTGCTGCCCTCATCGGAAGGGGCTGCTGGGGAACGACCCAGGCTGGAGCAGATAGGGAAGGCACAGACCAGACTTCCCCTCCCCGTAGGCTTCCCTCTCCTCTGGGCTGCTCTCATTCCCACGGGGTTCCTCTTTTCCCCTCTGGGCTGCTCTCTTCTCTTGGGGGCGATGCCCCAGGGAAAAGCTGACAGCCGGCGAGGGACTGGGACAGGTGGGAACCCCCACCCCACTGCCTACCCGCTCCCCCAGCCGCTGGGGTAGCAGCCGGGCAGATCTGCTGCTCCCAGACATGTTATTGTGATAACACACATTCTCCGACAGTGACTGAATGAGGAACCTAATTACAGGCTTATTTCTGCCGGGGTGCGCTGGGAATAGCAGGACCTCAGGTATACCAGAGCTGGAGCTGCTAGGGACCTTAGAGGCCATTTAGTCTGACCTCCTCATTTTTACAGATGAGGAAACGGAGACCTGGAGGCAGGTTTGTTGCTCAGTGGATAGAACACTGGGCCTGGAGTCAGGAAGACCTGAGTTCAAATCCAGCTCAGATGCTCATTAGCTGTGTGACCCTGGGCAAGTCACTTAACCTTACTTGCCTTAGTCTGCTGGAGAAGGAAATGGCAGACCACTCCAGAATCCCTGCCAGGAAAACCCACGGACAGTATTAGTGTGCTAAAAGTCAGAAAGGACGAGAAGGTCATTCAGCTAGAAAGCAACAGAATTGAAATTCAAACTCAGGTGCTCTGAGGGGTTTGGACTATACAGTCTCTGACTTTTCTTCCAGTTTTAAATTCATGATCTAAATTCAGCTTCCTTCCCCCTGCCCAACATTGTGACTGGCCTGTTGAAGTTGATCATCTCGCCTGATCCTACCCTGCCTCTTTCCTCTCTTGAGGATTCCCGGGGACTGATCAGGTTGGAGGCCTCAACCAAAGTCAAGGGCGATAAGATTTCCACGAAGACAGACTTCCCAGGGCCTTGCTTGGTCCTTTACTCACCCTGGAAAGAGCAGATTTGTTTCGTATTGAAAGACAGTGTTTATATTAACTAGACCAGGGTGGGGACCTGCAGCCTGGAGGCCACTTGTGGCCCTCTAGGTCCTCAAGTGCAGCCCTTTGACAGAATCCTCTAGGTCCTCAAGTGCAGCCCTTTGACTGAATCATCTAAGTCCTCAAGTGCGGCCCTTTGACTGAATCCTAGAAGTTCAAAGGACCTAGAGGGCCACATGTGGCCTCGAGGCTGCAGGTTCCCCACCCCTGAAGTAGACTATACTAGTTTACATTAGAAAGGGTGCCAGATGGGGCTTGAAGAGACATGACCTTGAACCAGGCCTCTACCCTACAGCTCCTGCCCTCCAGGAACTTACATTCTTTTACATAAATAGATAGGAGTAAATAAAAGATACATTTGTTAAATCACTTAATAAACATAAAGTGCTGTATACACTTCTGATTACTATGGTTGCATTAAATAGTGGAAAGAATAATACATTTGAAGTAAGAGGAGAAAGTAGGTCTCCTTCCTGCCTGCCTCCCTCCCTACTTTGAGGCTGAGCCCCCCAGCATTCCCTGAGTTCTCTGGTCTGGGGAAAAACAGAGATCACCTTCTGGATGCAAGTAGGTCTCACTTTTAGAACTGGATGTGAACCCCAATTCTGCTGTTTATCATACGTGTGGCTCTGGCTGAGTCTTATCCCCTTTCTGGACCTCAGTTTTCCAATAACTGGAAAAGATGAATGAATAAATAAATGAACCATTTACTAAGCATGTACTATTGCAAAACACTATGCTGAGCTCTGGGGAGACAAGATAGAAAATGAGGACAGTTCCTGTTCCCAAGGAGTTCCCAATTCTAATGGGAGGAATAACATAAATGGAAGGTTTAAGCAATAAATCAGATGGAAATTCCCATGTCCTTAGGGTGCAGTGGCAAAGCAAATGTTAATGCCTCTTTTTTCATGTCATTATTTAATGTCACTATTCTCAGGGAGGGCCCTTGGGCTTATGGTTTTGGGCTGTCCATTTCAAGGTCTGGTAGTCAAGGTGGTGGTGGTATTTCACTTTGCCTGGCTGGGCATATGGATGCCTAGCTATTTTAGATGACCATTAAGGTCCCTTCCAACTTTAAATCTATGATTTTATGATGACTAAATACTATGTATTATTCCATTCCATGAGAACTTTGTAGAGGAGACTGGATGGACATAAGGAGCACCCAATCTCTTCTATGACTACTTATTTAAGGGCCAAATAAGTGGAGTCAGAAAAAATAGAGGTGAAAAGGGCAGTATAGTGTAGACTCAGAGGAAAGAGCCTTGAATCTGGAGTCAATGGACTTGCATTTGCGCCTGGATTTGTTAGCTGCTACCTGGGTGACCTTGGATAAGTTCCTTTATCTGTCTAGGCCCATAAAATAAGGAAGTTGGGCTCTATGTTCTCCAAAGTTCTTCTGGGTCTAAATCCCATAGGCATAGTGAGGTGGCCTGCCTGGGGGTGCTTCACAAAGGGTATAAGGCAAGTATTGGTTCTTGAAGGAAGTAGGGGACTAGGGGGAAGGAGTGGGGAAGGTATTCTAGGTGGGGGATGGGTACAAGCAAAGGCCCAGAGGAGAGAATATTCAAGGGAAAGCATGTAAACATTTGGTTCCAGTAAGGAGTTTCTGTACAGAAGTTAAGAGAAAAAGGTTGAGAAAGCAGTGAGCAATAAAATGATGAAAAACTAAGGAGGTTAGACTTTATCCCCTACTCATAAGGGAGTAGCTTTTAGCTTTAAAAAAAGAAAAACGAAGGGAAGGGAAGGAAAAAGGGAAGGGAAGGGAAGGGAAGGGAAGGGAAGGGAAGGGAAGGGAAGGGAAGGGAAGGGAAGGGAAGGGAAGGGAAGGGAAGGGAAGGGAAGGGAAGGGAAGGGAAGGGAAGGGAAGGGAAGGGAAGGGAAGGGAAGGGAAGGGAAGGGGAAAAAAGGAAAAAGGGGAAAGGGGAAAGGGGAAAGGGGAAAGGGGAAAGGGGAAAGGGGAAAGGGAAGAGGGGAAAGGGAAGAGGGGAAAGGGAAGAGGGGAAGGGAGGGAAGGGTAATTTTAAAAAAAGAAGAAAGAGGAAATTAAGGGAAGAGAAATAAAGAAAGGAAAGAGAAGGAAAGAGGAGAGGGGAGGGCAGAGAATAGAAAAGAAAGGAAAGGGGAATGGTACGTGCAAAATAGTGCTTTAGGAAGAGGCATCATAGTACAGCAGCTTGAGGGCCAGTCTTGGAATCAGAAACAACTGAGTTCCAGTCATACCACTGACTCATACTAGTTGTATGACCATGAATAAGCCACTTAACTTCTTAGTGACCCAGATACTGTCTAATTACTATTAGCTATTAATCAGCATCAGTGGAAGGAATTTCCACACTGAGAGTTCCCTATAGGAATGATACGGCATTCCCACCTCCCAAAAAAAATGTCCTGGCAGCAGTGGGTAAATGGTGTAAGGGAGTGGGTCTTGAAGGCTCAGAGCCTAATCAAGAAAGGAAGAAAACAATGAAGTGTTTAACTGTAAAATGTTCAGCCATGCTAGATGATCCCTTAATATGGTACAGAATAGTCCCAGGATCGGATCTTTAAAAGTCATTTCAATCAGTCCAGGAAATAGACTTAAAGGAACCCAGCTGCCCACAAGACTAGAAGCCACAAGAAGCCACGTGGAGCTGGGAAGCAGAAGTACATCCCAGGTAGGGGGACAAAGAAAGGGGCCAGGTGTCTGGGACCTAAGTGACTTGGCCAACTAGGCATGAAGAGTATTCAAAGAGATGTTGTGGTTCTGAAACTCTTACTACCTAGGCCAGTCATTCTATATCTCCTTTCTCCCCTGAAAGTCTCTCAGAGGAGTCAGAATGGACATGGGAAAGTCTATTTACCATTTTTTGCTTTAGTAATTGTGTTGCTCAGTCATTTTTCATTCGGGTCCCACTCTTTGTGACCCCATTTGGTATTTTCTTGGCAAAGATACTGGAGCGGTTTTTCCATTTCCTTCTCCAGCTCCTTTTACAGATGAGGAACTGAAGCAAGCAAGGTGAAATGACTTCCCCTAGGTCACACAACTGGTAAGTGTCTGAAACTGGATTTGAACTCAGGAAGATGAGTCTTCTGCTTTGCCTTTATAAACGACATTGTCTATAGGCCTTTTCTAGCTTGGAAATACTCACTGAAAACAGTTAGGAGGAGGCAACCAAGAAAGAAACATCCCCAGAAAGGAGATAGAGACAAACCTAATATGAAAGTGTTTTGCCAGACCTGCTGTCTCTGGGTGAGCCCTCAAAGATAACAAAAATGATCAAGAAAATTACAGATCTTTTGGTACCACTTCCCAAAGTGGAGGAATGTTTATTCCATGAATAACCATATGAAAAATGAGTCAGTAGTAGGGTAAGGGGAAAATTGTAGTGGTAAAACAAACCCTCATCACCATCCCATCTCCTTAACACTATGATAATGATTTAGAAGGGAGAAAGAGGAAATATTCCAAGTGTTTAATGGTAAGGGCCTGGACTAGGGTGATGACAGTAGGAAGGAAATAGTAGGTATAGACACAAAAGGCAATATAAGAGATAAGTCAACAAGATGACTTGGGGAGAGAGAGGAAGTGAGAAGAGAAAGTGAACTCCAATAAGCCACTTAATGTGAAAGGACCTGTTGTTAAGTTCACAGTAACCACCAGCACATCTCTGGGGACAGGATGGATTGGAAGCTCTGGGGATAATTAGACTGTGTATTGCACCCAAAACGAAATAAAGGGAAACCTTGATGTATCTATGGGATGTACTCCTTGCATGCCAGTGGGAACTACCAACCCCCATCAGTTAAGGAGACAGTGGCACATAGGTAGAAAAGAGCTGGATTTAAAATCAGAGGAGATGGGTTTGGAATCCCAGCTTTGGCGCTATTTTATGACTTTGTGTAAGTTCCTTCTCCTCTCTGGGACGTAGTTTCCTAAAGTATAAAATGAGAGACAGAGATGGAGACAGAAAGACAGAGACAGGCAGAGACAGGAACAGAGAGACAGAGAGCAGCTGGGCCTCTAGGCGGCGCCATAGTGCATAGAATGATGGGCCAGGGGTTAGGAAGACTCATCTTCCCGAGTTCAAATCTGACTTCAAACACTTAGTAGCTGTGTGACCCTGGGCAAGTCATTTAACCCTGTTTGCCTCAGTTTCCTCATCTGTAAAATGATCTGGAGGAGGAAATGGCAAACCACTCCAGTATCTTTGCCAAGAAAACCCCAAGAGTTGGACACAATTGAACAACAAAATGAGAGGGTTGTCCTAGGTACCTTTGAGCTCCCTCCTAGCCCTAAAACTGTGAGTCTATGGGACAGTAAGTCCTAAAGGGATTGCATATATGATTAATATTAATATTAAAATTTATATGAAGAGGGAAGGAGGCACTGTTTCTATGGAGGTGGTCCTAGTCTCTTGGAAGTTGGAGGTTAGAGTAGAGGAGATATGGAATTCCAAAGCCTATGATCACTTCACCTCTGATACTAACTGCCTACCTTGGCCAAGTCACTAACCCCCCCACCTCAAGTCTCAGTTTCCTTAATTGTAAAATGAGGGGCTTGGGCAAGATGACTTCTGATGTCCCTTTTAGCTCTAGACTCACAACCCATGATTACATGATTCTCCATCACTAGCTGTGAGCTCCACCTTCCTCCCTCTCATTCCTTTCTTGAGCTGCTATCCATCTGCCTAGTTTCTACAGCAGTTTAGAGCCCCCCCCCCAAAGTGGAGACCCTAAAGCTCTTTTAAGCCCTGGTCACCAATCTGAGTTAGAATCTGGTACCATGGCAAACCACTCCAGGATCTTTACCAAGAAAACCCCAAAAGGAGTCATAAAGAGTCAGACATGACTGCAAATGGCTGAACCAGCAACAACCACCGTCCTGTCCTCTTGTAGCTTGGGATGCTAAAGGCACAAGGCTGAGCTCGCTTTCCTAGAATTTCTGAGATCACTGATTACTCTTGATTGGTCACTGACTCAGCTTTCTAGATCTTTTAGGGCAACTGGGAGCAGTTAAGAAAGGAATCTAAAAAAAAAGGGGGGGGAATCTAGAAATGAGCAAGGGAGTCTTGCCTGAACTAATCTCCAGACGTCTGCAGAAGGTAGCAGGTACAATCAAAAGAACACTGGCTTTCTTCATTTGGAAAGAGAGCCTCTGAAGTCCTGCCAGCTCTAAGTCTATTATCCCCTGGAAGAACTGAGTTTGAATCCTGCCTCCGATATTTATTAGCTGTGACCCTGGACAAGTCCCTTAACCTCTCTGCACCTCAGGTTACTTATCTGTAAAGTGGGAATAATAATAATGCCTATACCCCAGTGTTGTTTGAGGATCAAAAGAGCAAACATTGTAAAGCACTTTGCAAATCTTGATGGGCGATAGAAACGCTACCTGCCCTATGCTCTCCTCAGTCTTCAAAGTAATAGAAGGAGGTAAGGAAGATAGAGATGGAAGAATTCTAGGGAAGGGACAGAAGGGAGATGTTTCCAAAGTTACATAGCACAATAGGTTAGAAATGACATCTCTCCTTTTATAACCAACTTCTGAGCGTTCATACAGATGAGCACTCCTATGAATAAGCCTGAATTGTGACTAATCCACGAATTATTTGTGTTTTGAAAAGCACTTTGGAATTTACAAGATATTAAAGTCACGTTGTAAACCACAGGAGATAATTTAGAAATCTTTTCCCCCGCCCTGAGCCTCTGTCCTTCCCTCTGCCTCACCCCTGCTCTTGCCTCCCTAACCAATCAAACTAAGTGAAGAACTGAACAAATAAGGCTAGATTGTATGGCTGAAGAAGGCCATGCTGGGAAGTATGGGGCAGGGCTGATGGGGGAGGCAATTGAAATCAATATTGTGCCCCTGATAATCCACAAGGCCTATAATTTATATACTCCAAATCACTAATGGGTTGCACCAACTTTTTAGTCTTAAAGCTCAGAGAACGTGAGAATTGAGAGGGATCTTTGAATGCAGAACATTGTTGATTTCCTGAGCTAGTAGGAACCTTAGAGATCACGTAGCCCAATCTCTCATTTTATACACAAGGGTCTCTGATCCTAATCCCTAAAGGAGACAGGAGTGCTAGATGGTGTCGAAGGTTCATTCCAGCTCTAAATCTATGATGAGATCATTGAACACTATTTACTTACCTTCTAAAGTCCATTTTTTATGAAATGAAAGCCCATGAGGTCATAGATTCAGAGTTAGAATGGACCTCTGAGTTCATCATGCCCTATCCCTCACTTGATAGATGAGGTATACATGAGCCTAGAGAGTACACTTGACTTGCCTAAAGTCATTCAGGTTTTAGGTAACAGAGTCAGGATTTGAACCCAGTTTCTCCAATTCTAAATGCATCGTTCTTTCCACCTCACACCACCTGGTCTCCAGAGAAGTTTTGACTCCAGTTTGCAAAGACCTGTGAGGCTCTCTCAAGCATCAGAAGATGACTTTTCCTTCTAACCTTAAAGAAGAATAGATAAATTTCAGCAGGGGAGAGGGTGAAAAGGCTATGAGTACTTGTTGGAGAGAGAACCATCCCACCAGGCTGCAACATGTGGTAGAAGAAACTCAGCCCCACCATGAGAACCACCAAAGCTAATGAATCCCGGCTGTTCACCTACACAATAAGGAATACTGTTTTAGCTCTGCATTTGGCTGTTTCCTTCTGTTTCCACTGAGAGCCAAGGGAGCTGGTAGGTGGGTCTATGACTCCTGTTCTATCCACATTCTTCTCTCTCTATGTAAATCTTTATAAGGGAGATGCAGATTACTCTAATTCTCAGGGCCTCCCTCCTTGGTATTCAGCAATCTCCCTGAAGCCCTTGGCTACACAGTCTGTTTCTGACTTTTTAAAATGGAAAATTATGCATCTGGATGCAAAAAATTATATAGCCCATGGTGCAACTGAACTGTGAAGCCATTTTAAGTGGGAACCAAAAAATGGTGACCGTAGCTCATGTAGATTGCTCAAAAAGCGCCATCCTAGCCTGATGCATAACGAGTGAGCCATTTCTTAAAGAAATGAGCAGGAACTCAGTAAAGGTAAAATTATTTATGAACTTCCCCCCCATCTCTGGCCATTCTCTGATAGTCACCCTCAGAATATTTTCCAAGGTTGGACTGAACCAGTTTTCCTTTAATTCAAGACCAACTATATTTATGTTCTTTCTGGCTTCACCCCAAACTTGAAGCAAATATATAGTGCAACGATGGTCTCAGGTTAGTTTATGCTAAATTGATGACAGAATGTGGACAAGATGGTAAGCCTCTCCTCATTTTAGTGTAGGGTAAAGTCAATAAGCATTTATTAAATGCCTACAAGACACCAGGCCCTGGGCTAACCACTGGATTTGAAAATAAAAGGTCTAGATTTTCAAATCCTAGCTCTGAAATGTAATTAAGAGTTTGAAATTGACAAGTCACCCCTTTGTTGGCTTTTGCTTTCCTCATCTATACATATACGCTTTTTGGCTTTTGATATAAGTAAGAGTTGATCTGCATCATATTGAAAATAGAGAACAGAACTGGGTGGAAATGATAGGAAGGTAGATTTTGATTCACTCCCTGGGAAAACTTTCTGGCAGGTAGTGAGTTCTCCTTAACCAGAGGTCTTCCTTGGAGGTTGGATGGCCATTCACCAGAATGTTATAGAGGAGATTTACTCTTTAGCAGGGGTGTACTAACTTACCTCAACGGCTCCTCCCAGCTATGCTTCAACTAATCTTGGAACTGTCCTGAGGAGTCCTAGGTCACCAGAAAGAAAAACAAAACAAGAAGGAATTGGAACCAATCACTGAGATACATCTGTCTGAGTGTAGGTGTCCCTCTGCACAGCCAACTAAAAATTATTTTAAAATTATTTATTGTTTGGCATTATCCATACTTCCCCCCATGAAAATAATAAATTTATTGATCTTCTGTTCTATCACCTTAATTTCTGAATTTATACCTTTCTTCTCCTTCACCCAACAATCTATCACCTGTTAGCAAGGAAAGAAAAAAATGGTTTGGCAAAACTAAGCAGTCCATTAATCAATCTGATAGTGTATGCAATATTCTATAGCCATAGTCCCCCACCTCTGCTAAGAAGGGAGGGAAAGTACATTTTCTCACCTCTTCTGTAGCATCAGTCTTGGTCATTATATGTAAATAGTAACTTAGACATGATAATAAATCAATATAAATGGCTTTATTTAGTGTGTATTCGTTAATAGTATATATTAGATGGAACCCAGATTTCATCAGTGTGGATTCTCACTCTATGGGGGCAGAGCACAACATCTTCACACTTGCACATTCTGCCCAATTTTTAACCATTTCCTTCTGAGTCCTTCCCAAAGGAATCACTTGAGGTCTTGAGGCCACCAATAGGGCACCTAGAAGTAGCTAGGTGGAAAAATGGAAAGTGCTGGAGTGGGGATCAGAGATTCCTGAGTTCCAAGGTGACCTGAAGCTACTTAACCTCAGTTTTTTCATTTGTAAAATGGGGGAAATAACACTTACCTTCCAGGGCTGTTGTAAAGATAAAAATGAGGCAGTGTTTGTAAAATTCTTTCCAAACCTGAAAGTGCTGTATAAATGCTAGCTATTATTCAAACTCCCAGCCTTAGCTCTTCATTCTCACTAAGTTACATGTCTGCCACGTGGCACAGCAGAAGGCCAATTGTCTTTGGAACCGAAGGAACTGAATTCAAATTTTAGTTCTGATGTTGGCTATCTGTGTGACATCAGACTGATCACTTTGCTTCTCTCAGCCTCAGTTTCCTCATGGGTAAAAAGAAGGGGTCAAAGTAGTTGACCTCCAAAGAGTCCCTTCCTGTTCTAAATCTATAATCTTATGATCTCTTCTGGCCATACATGAGCTTAATGGCAGCTTTTAATTCCATTTCCAACAGTTGGTAAAATACTAAAGCTATCTCACACTTCTTAGGTTTCCTTCTCTTGCCCTTTGAAGCACCTATGATTCTCTTTCTTCTGAGATCATGGCATCCTATGCTTGACAGCCAAACATCAGCACAGAAAGAATATGGTATTTCAAAGTAGCAAGAGACTTAGGACCTTTAACAACCGAAATGAAAGCGGAATGACAGGAACTTTGCCCAAGGGCTCTGAAACTCAGGGAATGCAAACATTTTCACCTGCCAAGGTTCTCAGGTGGTTCTGGAGTGCTCACCTCACCCCTTTCCTTAAGGACTGACTCTTCAGCCAAGCCTAGGACATCCTAGCATCTGCCTCCCTAATCCAACAGTCAGTGTCCAGACTCTTCTCGCAATGAGGCCAGTGCCTAGCTTGCCACTCCCCCACACCCACCCCCAGGTGACTTAAAAGCCCATTCACTGTTGTTTGATCTGGGTACCATTTTGTACCTCTCTCTCTAGCCATCCAAAGTATGAACTGACCTTTGAAAACACTGTCATTTCAGATGGGATCCCATTGTCCTCCTCCTTTTAGATTCTGGGCCCAGATCATTGGCCATCTTCAGTGCCCATCCACAATTATATCTGTCGATGGACTATTGGCTCTCTGTCCAAGTTGTACAGTGGATGAGAAATGTACATCACCTGTAATTTTTCTATTGTGGATGCTTAAAAACCGAACTCTTTGGAATTACTCACATTTCACTAGAGAAGCTTTGTAATGCCCCAGGGTTCAGCCCAATTAGTACAATGTCATCTGTAAGCAGAAGCATTGCTAGAGCCCAGCTATTCATAGAGAACCCTCCTCTTTGCACTCTCTGCAGGGTGTCCTCCACAGGAGGGCATAGTGCCTTGAGGTTAACATATGTCTCTGCTCTATCCTCTGCTTCTCAGAGTGGGTCACTGAACAATTTATCTCTGTAGTCATATCTGTGACAGAACATTCATGAGAAAAAGCAAGTTTTATGGCCTAACTTTCCACTTGTCTGTCTCTCGGTTGAGAGATCACATCTCCTCTTCCCTAATGTTCCTACTGATGGAGTGAAACCCCGGTGGGGAGAGAGGGTGAGCTAGAAACCAAAGAATGTCAGAGCCCGAAGGGACTTTGGGCCGCAACCAGTTCCAAATCCTCAACTCAATTCAAAATTTCTGGGAAGTGTGAGCACTTAGCAGAGTGTTTAACATATGGTAGGAGCTTAATAAATATTTGTTGATTTGACTACTGCTGTATCTGTAAGGCACCATTCTAGGTTCTAAAGAGACCAAAAAGAAAGTAAGGCTAGCACTCAAGGAAGGGAATAAGCACTTAGATCATACCTACTATGTGCCAGGCACTGAGCTAAGTGCATTATAAATATTATCTCATTTGATTCTCACAATAACCATGAAAAGTAGATGCTGTAATTACTCCCATTTTCCAGTCAGCTGAGGTTAAGTGACTTGCCCAGGGCTACCCAGCTAGTAATTCTCTGAGGTCTCATTTGAACTCAGGTCTTCCTGACTCTGGGCCTAGCACTCTGCACTATGGCACCCCCTAGCAGCCTGAAACTCAAGGTGTTTACATTTTAAAGAGGAGATACAGTATCTAAAGTCTTCTATATACCTCGTATTTATTCATCAATCAATAAGCATTTATTAAGTGCTTATTGTATGATAGGCACTAAAAAATGGAGACTGTTTTCCTTTTGTCTTTGGATCTACCTGTATGGGCTTGGGCAAATCATTTCACTCACCTGAGTTTCAGTTTTGTTGTTTTTTCTTCATTTCCAACTCTCCATGACCCCATTTGGGGTTTTCTTGGCAAAGATGATAAGGCGGTTTGCCATTTCCTTCTCTAGCTCATTTAACAGATGAGGAAACTGAGGCAAACAGGGTGAGGTGACTTGCCCAGAGTCACACAGCTGGTAAGTGCCTGAGGCTGGCTTTGAATTCAGGAAAATGAGTCCCAGTGCTCTAACCACTGCACCACCTAGCAGTCAGAGGAATAAGCATCTGATCCCAAAGACCTGAGTCCCTATCCTTGGCTCTAAGCCACTGGTTTAAATTCCTCAGTAGCAATGGATGAACACCACAGTGAAGGAAAACCTTCCATCTAGCCTGAAATTCCAGGAGTTTTAAAAAAATGTGACACATTGTAAGGCTTAGGAAAAGCTTAGCACTCAGGTTTTATTCCCTCCTCCAGCTATGACTGACCCTGAGCTTGTTCCAAGATGCTGCCAAGAACCATCAGAGAGTCTGCCTTTCTCTGGAAGACCTCAGGACTGGAAGGAGCCACAGTTTCCAAATTCTCCTCCCGCCTCTTGATCTGGACTCTGGACAATTCTTGTTTCTAGTAGTGTCTGGGGGGTAAAGTACACTTGTCACAGGAAATTAGGGTCCAAGCATTAGAAGGGCCCTCAGGGCCTGTAGTCCCTCTCACATCTGAATAAGAACCCCTTCTATGATATCCCTGACAAAGCAGCCATCCAGACTTCAGGGGAGGACACCCAGGACCTCTTTGAGGTGGCTTGGTTCACCTTTGGGCAGGTCAAATACTTGTTAGGAGGTTTTCCTCGGGTGGAGCCTCTACCTTCCTCAGCAACTTTCGCTGTTGGCTTCTAGGTTTGCTTTCCCACGCCAAGCTAAAGGAATCTAAATCCCTTTTCTCCAGGATAACCCTCAAGTGGGCTACCACGGCCCCCATTACGTCTTCTGGCCTCCAGAAGGACATCTCGATTTCCCTCGGTACATCTCTGAGTGGTCTGGAGCCCTCTCTCCCCTTGGAAGTCCTCTCTCCCCTCAGACAGACATCCTCTCTCCCCACAGACAGACATCCTCTCTCCCCTCGGCCGCCCTCCCTCCCCTCGGCCGTCCCATCTTCCCTCGGCCGTCCTCTCTCCCCTCGGACGTCCTCTCTCCCCTCAGACAGACATCCTCTCTCCCCTCAGACAGACATCCTCTCTCCCCTCGGACGTCCTCTCTCCCCTCAGACAGACGTCCTCTCTCCCCTCGGCCATCCTCTCTTCCCCTCTGCATTCTGTCCAGTTTGCCGATGTCTTCCCCAAAATGCAGCGCACAGAACCAAACAGAATACACCTTCAGATGGTGGGCTCCCTGAGGGCAGGAACTGTCTCCGTATCCCCAAATCTCAGCGCCCAGCGCATGCGTGTGTGTTGCTCTTCAGTTGTGTCCAGCTCTTCATGACTCCATTTGGGTTCGGGGGGTTTTTTTGGTTTTGTTTTTTTTTGGCAAAGATATTAGAGTGGTTTGCCATTTACTCCTCCAATTCATTTCACAGATGAGAAACCTGAGGCAAACAGGGTTAAGTGACTTGCTCAGGGTCACACAGCCAGCAAGTATCTGAGGCCAGATTTGAACTCAGGAAGGTGAATTTTCCTGACTCCAGATCCAGTACTGGTAAGTGCTTAATACATATTTCTTGGCTAACTGGCTGATATACTTCAGTGGACAGTAGGATTATCATTTCTTTTTCTCTGGTCATCATTTTCTCTTTTTTTGGGGGGGGGAGGGGGAGATAGGTTTGGACCTGTAATTTCATTGGTGCAAAGAATACCCAGTGAAGAAACCCCCTTTACCAATGCAGATCTGAAACTACTTGTAACTCACAGTCTTGGACCGATGCTTTGGGGACTAAGAGATTAAATTACTTTCCCAGAGCCACATAACCTATTTATTGTCAGAGGCAGGACTTGAACCCAGATCTCTCTAAATCTCCACTCTGCCCCAATTCCTCTGATCTGCACACTATGCTTCCCTTAATGGAGCCTGACCACCTTAGATTTCTTCGAGCAGGAGTGGAGGGGTGGAAGGGAGGCCACCATGTCATTCTCTTAACTCATGTGAAACTTACCATCCACTAAACCATTTAGATCTTTCTTCACACAAATACAACATGGCCCTCAAAAAATTGGATTGGTCTACTTTGGGGAACACTTCAAACTTGACTTATTTGGGGACAGTCTGCCAGATTTTTTTATGCTTTGTTTCAAGAAATGCTCACTGGCTTAAGAAAGAGAAGCAATCTATTCAGAAAGGAAGCTGGTATAAAAACAAAACTTATCAACAAAAATCAGTTTTTTAAAGAAAAAAATTAAGTGAAAGTGTATTCCTCAGTGTCAGTGAGAACAGGCCCATAGATTTCGTTCTTCAAAGTCTGACAGCTCCAATAGAATTATAATAAGGAAATATAAAGAGCTCTCAGAGGGAAGCCATGGGGAACAATCATTGTGGGGGGCAGGACTCAGGTATAGCCCAGTCTCTGCGTTCTTTACGTGGGGCTTTAATTCCCTTCTTTGAAAAGGTGGTCTCCAGACCTCCTAAAGAACCGTCTGTGAGGCTGGGCCCAAGCCAGGCTGAGATTTAGCTCATATATATATATATGGTGTTCTGGTGGGTCTGAGACCATTAGCCTGGTGAGTTGCCTTTGGGTTATATATATATATATATTTTAGAGTCTGTAATCATATTTCATTAAGAAATCTGAGCTAGGTTAAGGGCTGTGTTTCCAATTGTGTTTCTGGGCAG
Source organism: Phascolarctos cinereus (assembly GCF_003287225.1). NCBI lineage: Eukaryota > Metazoa > Chordata > Mammalia > Diprotodontia > Phascolarctidae > Phascolarctos > Phascolarctos cinereus. The sequence continues at coordinate 232,998,287 of NW_027556402.1, forward strand.
TTGACCAGCTGGAGGGCAGGAAGCCAGGCAAATGTAAACAGTCAGTGGAATCTAACAAGTCGACCTAGCTTAAACAGATATTTAATAGCCCTGTTTGAGTTTGGCCCTCTCGTTTCCTGTTCTGCTCTCCTCTGTTCTTGGTCTGCTTTTGTCTTTAGTCACCCCAGCAAGGTCTGAAAGGAGTTTCAACAAAAGCCAATGGGAAACCAGGGCCCTGAGGAATGAGATGAGTTTCCCCAGGTCCCAGAACTAGAACTAGAATCTATGCGACATGATAGTCAAAGGTCCTTCTTCCAAGAGGCTGCATGGAAAGAAGACCAGATCTCAATTAGGGGAACAGAGTTGAAATTCTAGCCTCTCTGTGACGTGTGTAATCTCAGGCAAGTGTCTACGCCTCTCTCTTTTTATTTCAAATTTGCTTCTACGTATATCGATTATCTCCCATGGTAGAATGTAATCTCCTGAAAGGCAGGGGCTATTTCATTTCTGTCTTAGGGAGAAGAGTCTCGGCAACTATACATTGAAGAGAAAGTGTTGTCTCCTTCCCCTGGGAGTTACCAATACCAGAAAACACAAGTGGAATCCTCAACCCTGTTTTTTGTCCAAGATTCAGCACAGGGCCTAACATGAGTGGGGAACCTGTGGCCTTCTCAAATCCTTAAGTAAGCCCTTTTGACTGAATCCAAAATTTTACCAAACTCCTTTCTTAAGGATTTAAAAGGCCATATGTGGCCTTAAGGCCTCCGGTTCCCCACCCCTGGTTAGATCATAGTCTATGCTTAATAAAGGCTTATTGTTTGACTGATAGACAAATAGATATATAGAGACAGACAGACAGACAGACAGAGAGATAGATAGATAGATAGATAGATAGATAGATAGATAGATAGATAGATAGATAGATAGACAGAAAGACAGACAGATAGAGAAACAGATAGGTATAGACAGACAGACAGACAGACAGACAGATAGATAGATAGATAGATAGATAGATAGATAGATAGATAGATAGACTTAGACTTAATTTTCTCCTTTGTAAAATGATAGGGGACCATCCAAGATCTTGAAGGTCCCTCCCAGCCCCAGATTTCTATAAGTCTATAATCTATAACATGGGCTTTGGGGATATAACTTGATTAGAAAAGGAATACTGCAAACAAACACACACATATGAGCTTCCCATATCAAATGGAAGTGGTGTGATTTACTTTAACTCATAGCCCCGAATGATGTCACTGGCCTTGGTGGATTAAAAAGACTACCTTTCTTTTAGGTCAATTTCTATCACACATCATTTAACAAGAAATAAATAGGGACCTGGTTGTTGATAAAAAGAAAAAACCAAGGGAAGAGGTGGAGCCTGAGTGACCACCTGTACTTTCCTCATACACAGGGAGAAGGCAGGGGAAAGATTGTGCAAGGGATTTGCTGCATCCCAAGTATAGACATGTCTCTAAATCACGTCATTTCCCAGAGGCAAAAAATGTAAACCTCTAATGGGAGGCAGGTGAGAAGCCCACCTGCAGCCTGTCTGCTAGATGCCATTAAACAGTGGCCTGGATAGTCTGGGAAAGGGAAAGTCTGTTCAACCACTGACTTGGGAAAATAATCTGTGGTCAGAGCCTGTTCTCTGTCTCCCCCCCCCCCCAAAACGAGGCAGGTCTCAAATTCAACAGAGGATTGGAGGTCTTTGAAAACTAAATTGATTCACATCTGTCAAACCACTTGGCTTAGAGGTAACCTCACCTGATATAAACTTGGAAGATGAATTTGGCCTTCCTCCCAGCTCTGCCTTGGGCTAGCCTTGTTGAAAGGTTGTCTAGTTTGTGGGGTCTTCTCCCCATTTTGGTCTGTTACAGGTCACCCTCCTCTCTTTTTTGGCATCTTCCTCCAAGTACTCAGTGCCTTCATTCTGCCCCGGGGCCACTTAGGTCTCCCCATTCAACTCCCTTACTTTCCCCACCAGAATTTCTTCTTCTTGTTGTTCTGAGACAAATTCCTCTAGGGTCCTGACCTCTGCTGGAAGAGGTCAATTAATAATAGCTAGCATTTGTATAGTGCTCAAGGTTTGCAAAATGCTAAACAGATGGTGTTTCATTCAGTCCACACGAGAACCCTGTGAGGTAGGTGATATGATTATCCTCATTTTAGGAATGAGGAAACTGAGGCTGAGAGTGATCCTGTGACTTTCCAAGGGTCACACATTTAGCAAGTGTCTAAAGCAGGATTTTAATTCAAGTCTCCATGACTCCAAGTCTAACATTCTGTCTACCACAGTATTTACCAATAAAATGGGTTAATAATGTTACTTCTTCCAGGTAACATATTTCCCCTAAAAGCATTTTTCCTATTATACCTAAGATCCTTTGAATTAGAGCCATTCTTTTGGGGATTACCATTAGCTAGGAAAAAAGAATTCCCTGTTAAAATGGAAACAGTCCTCAAATCCCGCTGCAGAGATGAACACATAATATGCCTACACCTAGGGTCTCTCAGAGTAATTTCCATCTCCATCTGCTTGGTGATCTTAAATTCTGGACCTCCTACACTTGTCCTGACCTAATTCCTGCTTGCCTGAATCAATAAGACAGAGGAATAAGTTGAAGGTCAGTGTTGAAGGCCAGAGACGGGACTTGTTTAAAAGCCACTGCTCACCAAGGTAAATAGAAACTGACGTACCTGAGAGTACCATTTATTAAGAATTGCAGGCACTGTCCTTGGTGCTGGGGGTGCTACTGGGGAAGAAATGGAACAAGTTATGAACATATAAACGTAGAAAATACATAAAAAGTCATTTTGGTGGAGAAGAGGCCCAGGCAAGCCTGAATTTTAAAGGGAAACAGAGCTTTCAAGATATAGAAGTGAGGAAAGAAAGCAAATTTCAGGCATGAGAAACAGTCTGGACAAAGGTATGGAGGTAGGAGATAGGAGATAGAAAGTATTGCATAAGAAACAAGACACAGACCAGTTTGATTGGAACTTGGAGTGCAAGAAGAGAAATAACAGAAAATCATTCTGAAAGAAGAGGTTATAGCCAGATTGCAAAAGAGCTTTAAACGTCAGAAGAGTTTACTTTGACTTTATGGCCATTGAAGTTTGAAGATCCCTTCCAAGTCTTGGATTCTGATTAGATCAATCATCAATGAACAGTTCTCAAGTTCTTACCATATGCCAGGCACTATGTTAAGCTCTAGGGATACAAAAAGAGGCTAAAGACAGTCTCTGCCCTAACAGAGCTTACAGTCTAATGGATTAGATGAGTCCATGTGACCATTGAATATAATTTTAGATTCAGAAGGGATTTCAAAGGCCATTAAGCCCAACCCCCTCATTTTACAGACGATGAAACTGAGGTTCAGAGTGGTTAAGAACTGAAGTTATGAAGCAGGTGTCTGAGGCAGGATTTGAACTCAGGTTTTCCTGACTCAGAGTTCAGCACCCTATTTTCTACCTCTTCAGGAAACCCTTCTATTTCTCAAAGCCTGTAAGTGATTTCCTGCAGGTTGCTCTCTGGGAAGTCTCTGCTTGCCAGGATATTTACCATGTGAGTTCCATGTGCTGGGCCATGCAGATGCACTTCAAAGACCCTCACCTGCCAAGCTGTTGACTGAACTTAACCTCTCTCCCTTCCCCAGTTCCCCCCTCACATATATATATACCATAAGATATACTCCAGTAGGACAACTCACTGCTTCTCAAGAAAACTAGTCACAAAGAGCAGCACCAATGACTTTTAAAAGACTGATGAATCTGTTTGGAGAAGAAAGCACCATCTTTCTCAATCGTATCTTATGTGTTGCCTAATGGTTGCAACAGGAGCCCAGGAGTCAGTGTGTCTGCCAGAAGTCCAGGCTGGAAAATCAGCATAATCCTATTCTTCAGAGCAAATGAAAGAAGCTTTGTATACATTCAAGGCATAATAACTATTATGGATAGGCTGAAAGAACTGGGGGTGGGTAGCCTGGAGGACAGAAGACTTATGAGGGACTTCAGTCTTCAAGTGTAGGAGAATCTGTCACAGAGAAGAGGGATTGGACTTGTCCCATTTGGCTCCAGGGGAGGACTAATGGAGAAATGGAGAGAAGTTGCTGAGAGAGACAAGATTTCAGCTCAGTGCAAGACTGAAAAAGAAAAGAAAAGGAAAAAAAAACCCCTAAGGACTAGAGAGCTTTATTCATTTTTGCTTTTGTTACTTTATTTAATTCAACGTTAGGAAAAAGAATAATAGAACTAACTAATAGAACTACCACAGAGTGACAGAGAGTATGAGGTTAAGTCCTATCTCATATTGTGTGTGTGTGTGTGTGTGTGTGTGTGTGTGTGTGTGTAACCCTGAGGCACCGTCCCCAGCCTCCCAGTGTTCTATGTAGCTCTATAAGTGGCAGAGAAAATGCCAATCTGCAGGAGTAGAGAGAGTTTTCTCCTCTGGGAGGTCTCTATATCAGTGAAATCACCAGTTCAGACCTTCTTTCTACTAACAGCCAACATTCATATAAGGCAAGGGCTCTTTGGTGAAGCTTGTGGATTGCTTTTCAGAATTATGTTTTTAAATGCATAAAATAAGAAATAGTAAAATAAGAAACAATAATAAAATGATAAATAATAAAAATGCATAGAATCACAAAGGAAATCAACTATATTGAAGATGATTTTTTTTCCCATTCAAGTTCATAGTCTCCTTGAAATTTATCCATAGACCTCACGTTAAGAACCCCTGGACTGGCATATCTCTAAAGTGACTTCTAACCCTAGAGCTATGTTCCTAAATTGAGCTCCTCTTCCAGGTGAACAGGGAGAGAAACTAAGGCTCAGGTATGGAAAATGATTTGCCCATTCATACCTACACCCTTGGATTCCAAATGCTCCCCAACACTCCACATGGCACCTCACCAAGTCTATGTGTTTTTGAGAGAGTGTCCATCTGAATTGATGGAGGAAATTCCTTCCTCCAGAAGAATGCTATATCATCAACATTAGGCAAGTAACAGGTTATTTTACAGACACTTGCTACTGACTTTGGTTCAACACATCTGGCTATGGAAATTCCTTCCCTTTCTGGTCTCCATTCAAATTGTCTTCCCCTATTTTGGGGTCACAGGCCAAAACACATGCTCAGATTTTGTGCTGGTGTACAACGTCAAACAGTAGTCCCCAGTCTCTAATTTCTCTGGGTAGCCCAGAAAATCTGGGCTCCTAAAGTCATCCCTAGACATCAAAAGAAAGACCCAATTCCACACCATCGAATGAAAGTGAGTCTAGTGATCCATCGAGCAGGGCCTATGAATCTTCAGTGGTTTTAGGTCATTGTTCTAGAGCAAGCCCTGTTAAGACATTTTATTTTATTTATCTTTAAAAACCTCACTTTACAGGGGAGATAAATCAGCAGTTTAAAAAAAAACATTTTGAAGACCAACTTGGCAAGTTAGTCTCAGAAAGAAGCTCAAGTTGCTTTATTTTCCATTCTCTCACCGTAAAACAAATAGGTTTATCCTTTTAGGATATTCTTTTAAGGTCAACAAGCTCTCTAGGATTTAAACCATGGCGCTCAGCCCATATAAGTTCAGAGCATGATCTAATGATGTTTGGTATTTTAAAAGAGCAAAAGGGGGGTGAGAGTGGGGAGAGAAAAAATTGGCCTAGATAGGACGTTTTCAAAGTTGACCTCAATGCAAGGATGTTTTCCAAAAGTTTCTTTGGAGGCTCAGAAGATATCCAACATCGTTCAAAGTTTCCTTTGTGTTGATGATAATGGGTGGGACAGGTCTGGTTAGACCAGAGACTCTTCTTCTTTTCATCATTTTCCCAAAGATCAAATGAGATAATATTTGTAAAACACTTGACTCAGTGCCTGGCACATAATGCTTAATAAATGGTTGTTCCTTCTTTCCAGAGACCATCACCCACCTTCTCACTACTTGAAGGTTAGGCTTTTCTCTGTTTCTCTGCACAAATGCCCTCAAAGGATTGCTGTAAATCAGTGAGACAGTGAACAAGCATTTATTAAGCACTTAGTAGATGCCAGGCATTGTGCTTAGCTATGCAGATATAATATGTAGAACAGTGTGCATACTAGATATATATGGTGTAAATGGAAGGTGCGTCTCAGAGTGAAGTCTGTGAAGGGGAAGAGAAAGACAAGAAAGGACTCAGGAAAGTAATTGGTAGTTGTTGTCGTTATTCAGTAATATAATTTTTCAGGATATTTTCGGCAAGGCAATTAGAGTTAAGCAACTTGTCCAGGGTCACACAGCTAAAAAATGTCAAGTATCTGGTCTGAGACCAAATTTGAACTCAGGTCCTCTTGACTCCAGGGCCGGTGCTCTATCCACTGAACCACCTAGCTGCCCCTATGTTTTCCTCTTTTTAGAAAAAGTAGGCATGCAACTTACTGAAGGAAGAGATAGTTGGGAGGATAAACCTTTCTCCCATGTTGTGCTTAATTAACACCAGGGTTAAATTGCAGAAAAAGGAGAAGAGCTTGGAAGATATAATCTTATAGTCCTCTGAAGGTGGTGATCTATGTGGGGCTGACCACTTTGTCTGAAGAGATTCCCAGGGGTGATTGGGAATGTTGCCCTTTGGCCCCACCAGAGTTCAAGGGAAGGATATCCTGACTCTCTCTCTCTCTCTCTTCTCTCTCTCTCTCTCTCTCTCTCTCTTCTCTCTCTCTCTCTCTCTCTCTTTCTCCCCCCCCCATAGTTCTTTGTCAAGGAAAATCCTCCACCAGAGTGCCTCATTATGGCATAGATATCATCCTCGTTTCCTAAGTCATTTCCAGCAAATCACAAATTTCAGTGGGTCTTGCCAACATAGGAAGATTTAAGTGTATGCTCATTGATTGCCTGTGTGATCATTGTCCAAGGACCAGCCTATTCAAGATTGGAGAGGGTCATCACTAGGTAGGCTCTGGGGTGATGAATATTTCAGACATGGTAATTCTTGAGAGTTAGAGGCAGCAAGATGGCTCAGCAGAGGGAATGATTAGCCTGGGCTCAGGAAAACCTGAATTAAAATCTGGCCTCAGACACTTACTAGCTGTGTGACCCTGGGCAAGTCACTTCACCTCTGTTTGCCTAATCCATTGGAAAAGGAAGTGGTAAACCACTCCAGTATCTTTGCCAAGAAAATCCCATACAGGGTCACAAAGGGTCAGAACACAACTGAACAACAACAACAATTCTTGAAGCCCTTCTACCAAGGTACAGAGGGGTTGTTATCTGCATCTGTGTAGGAAGTACCCCCCCCTACACTGACCCTTGATAAATCATGGAAGTATGCTATTAAGAGGGGGCAATGGAGGTCAATGCCATAATGAAAATCACATGTCAATTGAGAATAATTATGGGGCAATGGGGGAGGCTGTAATATTGCACCTAAGAGCTGGAAGGGCTGCTTTGGAATCCTAAATCTGGTAACTCTTGGAAAGCCAAAGATCCTCTTTGAGCCTCAGTTTCCTTGTTTGTAGCATGAGAGGGTTGGTCTGATGATGATTCCTGGGCATCTTCCCTACCCCTCTGTGAACACATTGCACCTACTCTCTATATATTTGTATTACCTGCTTACTTACATTTGTCTCCCCATTAGATTGTAAGCTCCTTGAGGGCAGAAACTGGTTTTGCTTTTCTTTGTATCCTCAGCACTTAGGACTGTGCCTGACATGAAGGAAACATTGATTAAACGTGTATTGATGGACAGATTCAGATCCATGCCTTCATGCATCTAGAGCTGGAAGGTTCCTCGGAAGCCATCTGGTCCAACCTTTATATTTTACAAATGAAGAAACTGAGGCCCAGGAAGTTAAATGATTTACCAAGATTCTGTGATTCCTTAGCTAAGATTCTAACCTAGAAAAATTGAAATCAGAGTCTAGTTTTCCAGTAGACAGAAGCTGACAAAGAGGGATGATTTAAGAAACTTCTCAAGCATGCTTCCCTACCCCAAAACCTCTTCATTCCTGACTGAAGGATTTTTGAAATCCTACCATTTGAGATTCATTCCTTTGAGTCCTGAAGGCTTTTAAGTCTTCCAGAATCCTTGAAACAGAAGTGGGCATGGAGTAGGGGGAGGGGAGTAAGTGGCAACTAAGCCCTCCCGAGGAGAAGCATTGGGTTTGGTTAGAAACTAGCTCAAAGGAAAATAGGTTCCTGGGAGACAGAAAAAGAGACACTCAGAATGTAGAAGAAGGATGTCAAAAGTGAAAAGGATCTTTGTCGTATTCTTACCTCCTCTAGTTTTTCAGTTTTTGTTTTTGTTTTTGTGGGTTGAGCATTTAGAGAACAAGATGGTAGGACCATCATTGCCCCTTCCAGGAATAACAATGCAAACAGTGGAGACAGAGAGAATACAGAAGAGTCATAGGATCTAGCAGCCACTTAACCTAGAGGGTCTTAACCTGGGAGCCATGTGTTTTTTTTTTAATTTTAATATTTTGATAATAGTTTCACAATAGTTGGTTCCCTCTGTAATCCAATGTGGGTTTTTGGTTTTTGGTTTTTAATTTTGTGCAGCTAGGTAGTAAAATGGTTAGAGTTCTAGACCTGGAGTTAGGAAAACCTGAATTAAAATCCAGCCACAGACATGAGTTGTGTGACCTTGAATAAGTCACTTAACCACTGTCTGCCTCAGTTTCCTCATCTGCACTATTGGAATAATAATAGCACCCAAAGATAAATAGAGCTGGACTCAACTCGTGAAATTCTGAGCTCTTACCCTACCTTGGTAATACATCCAATTATACTACAATAATTCTACAATTAGACTATAATAATTCTACAGTTACACTACAGTGATTCTACAATTATACTACAATAACTCACCCTGCTTCTATCTCTTGTGCACTATGCTTAAAATAGGTTAGAAGACCAAAACATCACGGAGTCAAGCTGGAAATATCTCAGAGACCATCCAGTCGAACGTCTCCATTTTATAGATTAAGAAAGGAAGGCCCACAGAAATTCAATGACTTGTTCGAGGCACTAAATGTAAGAAGCTGGATTTGACCCAGCCCTGCTAACTCTGAAGTTATCATACTGAACCTCACTGCCTCCTACCTGGATTCTAATCCTGACTCATACACTTCTTTGGTACATGACACACTGCAAGTCAATTAACCTTTATGAAGCCTCGGCTTCCTTTTCTGTCAAATAAAGATAATACTACTTGCTCTGTTTACCTGCCATTGTTGTGAGAAGAGTTCCATGTAATATGAGTTACTCTGATTTAGTATAAATTAGTCTCATTAGTTCTTACTGAAACTATCCACACAGGAAAACTAAAAGTATGCTCATTGTCCAGACTGATCTACAATTGGTTAGTTAATTCATAGAGCTGGTCCAACAGCATGTGTATGCATATGCATCTATATCTATCTATCTATCTGTCTATCTATCTATCTATCTATCTATCTATCTATCTATCTATCATCCATCCATCCATCCATCTATCTAACTATCTATCTATCTATCTATCTATCTATCTATCTATCTATCTATCTATCCATCCATCCATCTATCTAACTATCTATCTATCTATCTATCTATCTATCTATCTATCTATCTATCTATCTATCTATCTTATCTATCTATCCATATACACACATATACACACACGTGTGTATATATGCATGTATATGCACATATATACACAAATATGTATCTACACACATATACACACATACACACATACAAATGCATACATACATGTGCACGTATGCATACATCTGCACATTCATGTACACATACGTACATAGATGACAGGTGAATTAAATGAATTGTGGACTAGATTCAGACTTGGACAGGAGGATAACCTTTGGAAAATGATGCAGTGCTTTTAATGACCTCAAGTCTCTCACTTAAATGAAGGTTCGTCATTTTTTTCCAAACATTAATATCATTCTGTTGATGCTGTATGAAAGTGAGACATGTACTAGTACCGTCTCAAAGAATAAAAGTTGAGAAAGACCCTATAAGGGATGGAAGAGGAGCATGGTGGGGGGAGTAGGCTGCTGGATAGGACCAATAAAGAATTGCAGAAGGGACATAACTAATAGCTGAGAGATGTAGGGCCAGAGAAAAAGAGGGGTTGGTTAAGTCAAGTCAACAAGCATTTATTGAGTGCTTACTCTATGCCTAGCACTGTGATGGAAATACAAATACAAGCAGAAAGAAAGCTAGTTCCTGCCCTCAAGGAGCTTCCATTCTAGACAAACATCATCATAATATGAGCGGCTATGGACGGATCACTACTGAGGTTGCTACTGGAGGAAGTAGCCCCAACAGAGGGATCACAGAGCTAGGGAAGCACCAATGCAACGAAATGAATTTTTGAGTTTTATTTTTCTGCTGAGAGATTAGAGACAGGGACCCAAGAACCCTGGGAGGAAAGCGATCGGGAGGGCAAGCGGAGGAAAAGAAAGGGCAGCAGGGAAGACAAACTGTTTCAATTTCCCAATTTTTCCCCAGGCTGGCCTTTCCCCTAAATGCAACCAATGCTGATTTCTGCCAACTGCAGTAGCGCATTTGCACCAGACACCCAGACGTCATATGGATAATGATGATGATAACGATAATTATGAGAAAACTTTTCTGAAAACATTTTCTTTAACAAATGCTTTCTATCCTGTCAAGAAGCAAGAATTTCCATTGACTTGCTACAGAAATTTGTCCTATCGGTCTGTATGTAACTTGCCTTTCCCCAAGATTTTTCCTACAGGGAAAAGGGATAGAGTCTTAAGCTGTGATTTCGCTGATAGAGGGAACTCCCTGGTGAGGCAATTCCTCCCACCAATATAGATTGGCCACTGCTCTTCAATTTGGAGTCTCAGAGAGTTTGGCCAGGCTAATACATTCTGTGAGGGTCAGAAGTGGGACTTCAACCCATGTCTTCTTTCTTCAAAGGCTGCCTCTCTGTCCATATTGTCATGATGTGTCTCTCTCGTTTCCCATTGGATAGAGAATTTCAGGGTTTTATGCTAGGAAGCCTAGCATCACAGATCTGGAGCTACAGTGGCTCTTGGGGGCCATCTAGTCCAGCCCCACCATCTTCCCTATGAGTAACTGAGTCTGAGAGAAGTAAGGTAACTTACCTGAGATCATAGAGGTAATGACTTGCAGAGCTGGGATTATCAAGTGTTCCTATTCTCAATATTCTGGGTATGATGCTGCCTTTCATCCTTTGCCATGGACAGAGCTGCTTGGTGATCTTCCCAGTCCAAGCCAGAAAGAAGGCTAGATTTGGAGACCCAAGGCTCAGCTTAGAATCCCAGCTCTGCCTCTTACTCTCTGTCTGACCTCAGGAAAATCGTGCCATCTCTCTGTGCCTCTGCTTCCCCATCCAAAATGCAAGGGAATCATAGATGGGAGGGCCTTTGGAGGTTGTCTAGTTCAATGCCCTCATCTTATAGACGAGCAAATGGAAGCCCTATGATATTGGGAAACCCAATCAATTGTTTTCCAAGCCTTACTTGAAAAATTCTGGTCAGGGAGACCACACTAGTCCTCACCCCCTTCCAGGCAGCCCATTCCATTTTTGGATAGGTCTTCTGGTTCCCGACACAATCATGCATTTACTTCATTGGAGTTCCCACCCATTGCTCCAGGTTCTGCCCTTTGAGGACAAGTCGAACATGTCTTAGCAGTCTTCCATGGGGTGGCCCTATGTGTACTGAAGAGTTTTTTTTTTCTTTTAGCAAGCTGTTGACTTGTTTTTCATGATTTCCTTGCATCACTCTCATTTCTCTTCCCAGCTTTTCCTCTACTTCTCTTACTTGCTTCTCAAAATCCCTTTTGAGCTCTTCCAAGGTCTGGTACTAATTCAAATTTTTCTTGGAGGCTTTGGATGTAGGAGCTTTGGCTTTGTGGTCTTCTTCTAGTTGTATGTTTTGATCTTCTTTGTCACCAAAGTAAGGTAATATAGTCTGACTCTTTTTGCGCTGCTTGCTCATAATCTCGGCCAATTACTTGAGTTTTAAACTCTTTGTTAAGGTAAGAGTCTGCTTCTGATGTCCCAAGCTTCAGAGGTTTGTGTAGTTGTTTTCAGAGATATTTGTAGGGACCTGTAAATTTTCAGTTCTTGCAAGGTGGTATGATAAGGGACGAGGTGTTTACTCCTTTCCTGGCCTGTGCTCTAGTCTGTGAGTGACGACAAGCACTCCTTTCTGTCCTAGAACTGTGAGGAAAGTTCCCTGTCCACAGCCACTACAAGCTCCACCATGCCAGTGCTCCTCTTCACCCCAGGACCACCACCCAGAACTGTGACCTAGATCCAAGCACGGGCAAAGCAAGAAATTCTTGCCTCAGCACTGGCAAAGAGATCCCTTCAATCCCCCTCTGATCAGCCACTCGATTCCCCCTCAGTCTGTGGGCCAGAAGCTCAGGACACAGCCACCACCTAGGGGCCCACTCTCAGTGCTCTACCCTCTGGAACTGGCTCTGAGACCTAGCTCCTCTCTCAGCACTGCAGAAACAGACTTTTCCCACTGACCTTCTAAGTTGTCTTTGGCTTTCCTGGGTTGAGAGGTCTGGAAACCTCCACAGCTGCCCAGGATTCAGTCTTCTGAGGCCTGCTCCAGGTTCTCTGTGGCCTGCGCGCCCACCCACACTGCTCCTCTCACAGCCCTGCATGATATACCTTTCTGATCAACCATCCAGGTTGTCTTGGGCTGGAAATTTGCTTCACTCTGTCTTTTTTTGTGGGTTCTGCTACTTTAGAATTTGTTTAGAGCCATTTTTTATAAGTATTTGGAGGGGTTTGGGGGAAAGCTCAAGCAAGTCACTGCTTTCACTCTGCCATCTTGGCTCCACCCCCTCAGGGTTAATTCTACACTATCCCTCTGCCAAGGGATTTTCGAGTTTTTTTTTCCCTATTGCAATTTTGTATTGACATAGAGCTGATGGTAAGAAAAGAGAAGTAAATGGATTTAGGAGGTGGGGGACAGAGAGGGAAGAGTCAGTCGACATTCAATTCTGTTTGTAAGAAAAGAGGAAATGGCCTTGTGGGGAGATGGGAAACAAGGGAAATGAAGCCCCAGTTGGGCTTTTGAATTGGCTGCCATGTTCTGGAGTTCCAGTCCTACTCTACGGAGTCCATTCATTTGTGAAAGAAGGGCATTACTATTTGCACTATCATGTATCTGAATGGCTATTACATGGAAGAATTGTTCTCCTTGACCCCAGAGGGCAGATCGAGGAAGGATGGGTGGAAGCTGGAGGAGGCCCCGCCACCATGAACAATTTCCTCGGGACTCAGACCATGATTGGAGCTGCTCCTTGAAGAAGCCGCTGTGTCATGATGAGCAATCCAACAGATGGGGAGCTCACCCTGCCCCGCCCCACCACAAAGGAAACATGTCTGGCACAGGGCTAGGGACAAGAAGTGGAGAAAGCCAACAGCCAGCAGATTTATCACCCACACTGATGCACTGAGGTCGGTGGAAGATCAAAGGAAAGCCAGGGAGAAGGCCAACAGCAGCCGGGGATGAAATATCTTATCATTACTCTAGTTTCCTTCAGGTCTCTGCTCAAGTGTCTGCTACCTCCTACAAGAGTTTTTTTTCTCCTGATTCTTTCAAGTTACATTGCATTTACCTAATTACAGTCATCCTCATCATCACTCATATTTACATATCACCTTAATGTGTGCGGAGTGCTTCCATATACTCTTTTTTGATCCTCACAACTTTACAAGATAAATGCAATTATTATTCCCGTTCTGTAGATGAGTCAACTAAGGCACAGAGAGATTGTGACTGATCCAGGGTCACACAGCTAGTGTCTCAGCATAGATTTGAAACCAAGCCTTCCTGACTCCAAGTCCAACCTTTGACCCACACTGTTTCTCTGGGTGTTCATTGTCTCCCACAGTAGAAAATGAGTTCCTTGAGGACAGGAATGGGTTTTCAGCTGTCTCTGCAAGCTCAGCACCTAGGACAGCGATTGGGCATTTTCCCACTTGGTGGTCCTCCTTTGGTGGTACTTCTCCCTCATTGCCTCCAAGTATCTGATCATCCTGCAAGATTGTAACAGCCTTTGGACTCACTGTACCCCAACAGCATAGGAGGTAGCTAGGTGACTCAGTGGATGAACTGAGGGGCCTGGAGTCAGGAAGACCTGAGTTTGACTCCAGTCTCAGACACACTAGCTGTGTGACTCTAGTCAATTCACTTAACCCTCTGTTTGCCCAGGAGACAGCTTGGTGGCACAGTGGACAGAGCTCTGGACCTGGAGTCAGGAAGACCTGAGTTTAAATCAGGGCTCAGATACTTACTAGCTGTGTGACCGTGGGCAAGTCACTTACCCTGCATTTGCCTTAATCCACTGGAGAAGGAAATGGCAAACCATTCCAATGTCTTTCCCGAGAAAACCCATGGATAATATTGGCATTCTATGGTCCATGGGCTCAGGAAGAGTCTGACATAACTGAACTTGACCTTGGTAAATGCTATAGGAGCATAGGATTATTCAGCACTAGAGGATCCTCAAAGTCACCAGATCCAATCCCTTCATTTTAAACAATAGGAAAATTAATCCTACTGACATGAAGTTATCCTTCTCAGGTCTTATAGTAAGCAGCAGAACAAGGATTTGAACTCCTGTCCTCTAGTTCCATAGCCAACATGCTTTCCATTGGGCTCTACAGCCCTCCTTTGCACAGACAGTGTTCTCAGTGGCAGAGGGAGGGAATAGCCACAAGGTCAGGACTTTTAACACCTCATCTATGTTTTTAGCATTGTTATCCTTTAAGAATTAGCTTTTCAAGCACTGGAGGTTTTGCTGCCAAAGGTCCCCACATATTCCTGGGTTAGAAAAGTCATATTACAGTGATGTTGCCTGACTTGAATTTGCAGACTCAGCCTCCAGAAGGCCAGTGAAATATAGCAATAACAGCCACCCCATCCTTGGACGGAGTCTCTTGGCTGAACACCCCATGCCCTGGTTTTGTATATGTGTATGAGTGCATGTGTTTCTTTTTCCTGAAGAAGATTTATGGTGTGTGCATTGAAACCTGAAGCTAAGCCTGTGTATTCCAGTAGCCTCATCCATCCCTTGGGCCCCTGACATTCCATAGCACCGAGCTCATTAGCGCTGCCCTGCCCTGACTCCATGCACTGCCTGCTATGAGCAGAGAGGTTCCTGTTACCGCAGGAAGGCCATGCCCCTCAGAACCCAGATGCAATACCACGTGACTCATCAGGACCAGCAGCCGTGCCAGGGAATTAGCTTTATCACCGCAGCAATTTTGGAACTTGGCAAGTTACCTAGAACCAGTGGTGGCTGAGTTTTAAACCAAGGCTTTCCTTGTAGAGTGAAAACATGTGAAGCAGACTGGTGCCTACCTCCCCAACATCTCTGGGACCTAGCTCCTCTGTATCATACAGCCACCGCTTAAATTCAATACCTATTGCAACAGCCTAATTTTTCTCCTTGTTTTAAGCCCTTCACTCTGATCTACCCATTGCCTAAGTGGTTTTCTTTTCCTCTCAAAGTGCAGATCTGACCATGTCACTCCCTTACTACACCACAGTGGCTCCCTAATGCCACAGGGCTACAGTGTCAACTCCCCTGTTTAACACCATTCTCAGCTTGGCCCCCACCTACTTGCCCAGTCTCATTATTGCAGCCAATTGAAGGGCTTCCTCTTTATCTTTCCTTCATCTCTTCCCCTGAACTGACTCCATCCAATTTGATATTCAGTATATGCTTATGTATGTACATGTGATCTCTCTACATAGAATGCAAGCTCCTTAAAAGCATGGATTGTTTCATTCCTGTATAATTTTGAACAAGTCAAACCTCTAGAACTCAGTTTCCTTATCTCAAAAATTGGGAGGTTGGACCCCTGAGATCTCTTTTGTCTCTAAACCTATAATCCTATTATTATCTGACCTCATAGAGAAAAGAAGTTAGGAGCGCTTCAAAAACAACTAATAATTTAAGTAGGATATGCACATATCACCATAACCTCCCCCCCAACCTAACTCTGAGATGTCCTGAGAAATCAGAAAAGTGATAACGATGGCCCCTCGATCACTGCCAGTAATCATTCATTCTCTCAGCAAGCACTTTAACTTCCATCTATATTTAATTGAATGCCTACTTCCTACCACGTGGGAGCACTGAATGCCTTCTCCTATATCCAGGGTGTATGGAATGATCATGCATTTGCTTTCTATTCAATTCAATCAGCTTTTATTAATCATCTGCTGCATGTCAGGCACTGTGCTGGGGATACACAGACACCTTGCCCTCAATGAGATTACATTTTAATGGAAGAATCCCACAGAAATTCAAAAAAATAAAGACAAAGTAACAACCAAGTTGGGTCGGGAGGAATAGAAACTAGGAACTGTAATGGTGCCAAGCTCTTAGTACAGTGCCTGGCACATGGTAGGCACTTAATAAATGTTTATTGACTGACTAACTGGTAAAATCAGGAAATGCTTAATGTAGGAGGGGACATCTGAGCTGTATTCCTGCCTTACTAGACTGTAAGATAATAAATCAAGAGTAGTTCTAGGTGTGAAAAAATTCATTATGGAGTGGACTTCATGGCAGATGGTACTTTGGAATGATCCATTTGTGAATAAAAGTTCAATCTAAATAGATTAAGAACCCATAGAATCAGTTAAGGTACAATAGGGTGGGAGATTCTGAATTTTTAAAAATCTGAGAAGAAAAAATGAATTAGTAGATTCTTCTTCCTTTAACCCAAAATATAGTAACCAAGGATCATCAATGTGGATGATTCTTGGTTACTATGGTGATTCCTAGATAATCCTCCCATTATAAAGTACTAATGGGGTCATATAGACCACCTTCCTATTTTATAGATCAGCAAACTAAGACTTAAAGAAATTATGTGACTAAAGAGATGGCAAATGGTTGAGCCAGAAGTCAAACCCAGGTATTCTGACTCCAAGTCCAGTATTCTTTTCACTGCACCATATTGTCTCCTCTGTTACCTGACATTGAGAAAGGGCTTGCCACCAGCTTTGACCTAAAGCCTTTCCCAGTCTAGCCCCCATCTACCTTTCCAGACTGATTACACATTACTCTTCTTCATTTGGGGGCACTTAGGTGGCACAGTGGTTAGAATACTGGGCCTGAAGTCAGGATGACCTGAGTTCAAATCTAGCCTGTATATGTATAAATATATGCAAATATATGTGTGTGTGTGTGTGTGTGTGTATACATAGTTTCACTTGATCTTTGTGACAATCCCAGGAAAAAAATCTACACATTGTGACCTCAGGCAAATTTTAATTTAATAATCTATTATTGTTTTTTTGAAGATAATTTCAGAATTTTCTCTTTAATTAATCTAATCAATATGATACAGTGGAAAGAGTCATACCTTGGTTCAAAACCCCAGCTCCATCAATTTCCCTAAGGCAGTCACTCAACTGCTCCGAATCTCTGTTTACCCATCTAGAATATGGGAATGATAATACTTGTACTACCTACCTCATGTTTTGAGGAACAAATGAGATAGTAGATGTAAAAGGTTTTACAGACTTTTGGGGGCAGAGGAAATGGTGGCGGTGACCTTCAGAGCGGGGAACTCTCTGTGTGGAAACTCTCTCCAGCCACATACATGGCAGTGTAGTTGGTAGCTTTAGAGCTAGGAGGAAGCTCAGAGGCCATTTAGTTCCAAACCTAATGTTACTGAAGACCAAAAAGGTTCTATTGTGCCAAGACCATACAAATAGTCTCAGAAAGAGAATTTGAACCCAGGTCCTTTGACTCTGAAGCCAGAGCTCTTTCCATCATACCAGCAGCAGAGAATGGCATGGAGCCACCTACAAGCTAAGTGATTTGCCCATGACACCCCACCCCCCAAAGCCAGTCCATTTCAGAGGAAGGCCTTGAACCCAAGACTTGCTGACTCCAAGGCTGGCCTTCTGTCCACTCCCTGACACTGCTTCTAAATGTTGTAGAAGTCCCACCACCAATTTTTCTTCTTCTTTGTCTAAGACGACTCCAGGTTTTCTTCCTATGAAGTTCCTTTGCTCCCCTCCTCTCTCCCTGCCCCATGTTAAGTGGGGAAACGGGCAGAGAATTAAACAAATTTCACATTCACTCAGGGGCTCCTTGTAGAGGTAAAGCGGACCATGTGAGAGGACGGGATTGTTTCCTGTTTGTCTTTCTATGCCCAACAACCAGCACAATGCCTGACACATAGTAGGCATCTCATAAATGCTCATCGAGTTGGATTGTCTTTGACAGAGGAATCAATAACCTGTATCATTCAGACTGAGGACAAACTTTTACCTAAAACACACAGATAACCAAGAACCAAGTCATTCAGGGGTGTAGATAATCTCACTATTCACCTCCAACTCCATGTGTAGACACAACCTCAGTGGGACTTTTTCTCCCTATAGCCTCATCATAATCTCTTCAGCCCTGGAAGGGAAAAACAAACAGAATAAGAGCCTTGATTTATGGGTCATATATTTCTCTTGCTAACATCTCCAGAAGGCTACACTTTTTGATTACCCCTTGAAAAAAATGTGTTTATTATTCTCCCTGTTGCTATAGCAAACAATGTTTCCATGTTATGGGCCTTTTTCCCTGCAGACATTACAACATTGACTCATGGGCCAGACCTGAGATTCCAGGCGTTTTCAGACAGGGGAAAACTCATCATTGGGGTTGGAAAGGCAGCTGAGGGTGCCCAGAGCTATGCTTGTCTCGAGGGGCACAACACCAGCAAAGAGGAGAGAGTGGAAATGCTGGTCAACCGATCTGGGCAAGACCAAAGCTTGGCCTCATTCCCTGTCAGACATGAGAACCGGGGTTCTCTCGTTGGAGACATGCAGAGAGAAACAGTAACTAGCTGGGGGAAAGCCTGTCAGAAATTGTGCCTCTATGGGCAACATGCCGCTGCAATGGCTATGATTCCAAATCTCAGCCCCGCCTCCAATGCTCTCCCCGAGCCCCATACATTGTGGTTATATCAGGATGTGCCAAGAGAAGTGTGGATTTCAGGCAATATTCTAGACAATTCAAGCAAAAAACCAATATGTTTTTGCCTTAATTATTTGAACCACTTTGGCAAAACTGTGTTCAGAGCTTAAATTAAATAGATAGGATCTTATTTCTCTCAGTTTATTTAACACATTTGTATTCATTTGCGTAGTTTGTTGTCTTTGGGGGAAGGAGAGGATAGGTCTGGATCTGTGACTTCATCTGTGTAGGGAACTTCCAGACAGGAAATTTCCCAAAGTCATCTCTAAGTGCCCAAAGTGGGGTCAGTGACTGACTGTGGTCACACAGCTAGCATGAGTCAGAGGCAAGATAGGATCACAGAATTACAGCCAGAAGTGACCTCAGAAGTCATTTTGTCCAATTGCCTCATTTTTACAGATGAGAAAACTGAGACCCAGAAATGGTAAGTGACTTGCCCAATATTCCACAAATAGCATGTAGCAACGTTGAAAGTAAAACTCAGGTTCTCTGACTCCAAATACGGCACTTTTCCCCTGGATATTATAGACCTTGGACCCATACCTTCCTGATTCCAAAGCCAGACCCAAATCCACTATACACATTGCCTCTCCTATTTTACTTATAAGAGGAAAAAAGTTTCATTTTGTAAGAACTAAAAATAATTGATACATAGTACTCAAGTGCTTTTTCATATGTCTTTGGAGTCTGACAACCACTCTTTAAGGTTGGTATTAAATTTACAGTTGTAATAATTATTCCTATTTTACAGATGAGAAAACTGAGGCTTAAAAAAAGGTTAGGTTGCTTGCCATGGTAACAAATGTTAGAGGCAGGATTAAAACCCAAGTCTCCTTGATTCCCAGTCCAGCACTCTACCCCTTATGCCACGTTTCCTTCACTTTTATTTTGTTTCTATTTTCTCTGCACAAAAGAATAACCTTTGGAAAG
Source organism: Phascolarctos cinereus (assembly GCF_003287225.1). Taxonomy (NCBI): domain Eukaryota; kingdom Metazoa; phylum Chordata; class Mammalia; order Diprotodontia; family Phascolarctidae; genus Phascolarctos; species Phascolarctos cinereus. The sequence continues at coordinate 233,018,182 of NW_027556402.1, forward strand.
AACAAGACAAAAATATCCAGGAGGGAACTCAAAATCCAAGATAACCAGGGAAACTGTAAGAGAGGATCTAGCTGCCCTGGGGGAGTTCAAGATGTCAGGTCCATAGGAACATACAGCAGAGGTTGTAGACATAACCACAGGGCTACTACTAATAACCTTTGGAAGATTGGTGTGAACTGGAGAGAAGCCACAACCCTAGAGAAGGGCTAGAGCTGCCCCAGTCATCAGGAAAGAAAGAAAGAGAATGTCACCTGTAAACCACAGACCAGTGAGATGGATTTCAATTCCTGGCACAATTCAACATGTCTTATCAAAAGGGTGATGAGTGAACATCTGGAAAAGGAAGCAATAATTTCAAGGGCTAGCATGACTTCATCAAGCGCGAGGCATGCCAGACTCCATTTCTTTTTTGACATGGGTATTCGATTGATAGAATGGGAGAATCCTATAAGTAGAGTTGACCTGGTTTTTTTAAGGAAAAAAATTTGACAAAGAATCTCATACTCTCTTGTGGATTCCATAAAGATATGCAGGTTAGATAATAGTGCAGTTAGGTGGTATAGGAAATGGTTGGATGGCCAGGCTCAAAGAACTGACAGTTTGGTGTTAATTCAGAAGAAGAGGTGTATTGCAGTATCTCAGGGATAGGTTCTTAGCCTTACACTGTTCTGTTATTTTTAATTAACTACTTAATTAGAAGCATAGAAGGCACACTTAATTCGCAGATGGCACAAACCAAAGGGATCACTACCATATTGGATGACAGAGTCAGAGTCCAAAAAGATCTCAACAGGCTAGAGCTTTGGGTGAAATTGAATGGGGAAAAAGAATTAATAGGGATACAATGCTAGACATATATAGAGGTGTTCTGGTAAATGTTTAACAACTAGTCTCCAGAAACACACACACACACACGCACATACATGACACACTTTTAAGTTGAAATGACTAAAATTTTCTATCTTTTTAATTCTAGGAAATGAACAAAAGAACAAATCAAACCCTGGTTTGTACCATTTGCTGATTTCTGAGGCATAATAGGTCACCTGGCAAGAAGGTATAATTTTATATATATTTTTATATATATATATATATGTATACATACACACATACATACACATATACATAATACATATATGTATGTATGTATAGTGTGTCATTATACATATTAATATTGATATTATATCAATATTATCTCATTTGATCTTCACAACAACCCTGAGAGTTATTATTGTTGCGCCATTTCAGGTGAGTCTAACTCTTCCTGACCTCATTTGTAGTTCTCTTGCAGAGATATTGAAGTGGTTTGCCATTCCCTTCTCCAGCCCACCTTACAAATGAGGAAAGTGAGACAGACAGAATTAAATGACTTGCCCAGGTCACACAGCCATTAAGTGTCTGAGGTCAGATTTGAACTCAGGAAGATGAGTCTTCCTGACTCCAGTATTTTCTTTCAGTAACTTTCTGAAGGTTTGTCATGGGGAAGAAGGTTTCGCTTTGTTCTGGGTGGCCCCAGTAAACAGAAAGAGGCATGGGGGTGGGGTATAAGCTGCAGAGAGGTCCCAACAGCAGCAGGGACAGAACAAAGGAGAAGGGAGAAGATTGTGTCAAAGACCACATAGTTCTTCCACCATCTCTTTTGCTGTTATTCACTGATCTTTCAGTTGTGTCTGATTCTCTGTGACCCCATTTGGGTTTTCTTGGCAGAGATACTGGAGTGGTTTTGTCGTTTCCTTCTCCAGCTTATTTTACAGATGAGGAAACCGAGGCAGACAGGATTAAGTGACTTATCCCGGGTCACACAGCTAGAAAGTGTCTGAGGCTGGATTTGAATTCAGGAAGATGACTCTTCCTGATTCCAAACCCAGCTGCCTGCCCTTAAACCATCTAAAAACATGAATTAATTTGAAATCAAGAGTTTTGAAATGGACTAAAAATGGGCTGCCAACACGCCAAGGTTTAGAAGGATATGAAAATATATCAAACTGGATTAAAAACTGTTTTGGTTTCAAAACAAACTGGTCTGAAACCAAATCACTGAAGCCAAAACATTTAAAAACTAAATAGTCTGGAATGATCTTAAACCACTTATGGGTCATGCAAGACAGAAACCAGAGTGTCGTAGAAGCTGGTTCTGAAACTAAATGTTGAAATATTTTCACAATGTGCAACACTAAATTATGAGAGGCAGCCAAGCACAGAGTGATTAATGGATTCTGACTTTGGGGTCAGAGAGAACTGGACTTAAGTCTCCTCATACAGATCTCAACCCTTCCATGCTTTCTTATTCTGGTGGTGGAAGGCGGGGGGGGGGGGCTGTCCATGTATTTCTGTAAGTTCTCCACAGAACTCTATGGGGAAGGCAATGCTTTGGTTCATTTAACATTTAAGAGTCATAGGAACAGAGGCTTCTGGGGAATATGATGGTGGTCTTCAAGTATTTGGATTTGTTCTGTTTGGGCCCAGAGGAAAGAACCCGGAGTAATGGATGGAAGTTTCATTGAGGCTAATTTATATTTAATGACAGGAAATACTTCCTCATAATTAGGGCTAAACATATGTGGAACAGGCTGCCTATAGAGATGGCAAGTTCCCTTTTCTTAGAGGTTTTTGAGCAGAAACTTCGTGACCACTGGTTGGGTAGGTTAGAGTGGGTTGTTTTCCTTTGCTTATGGCTTCAGCTAATGGCCAGTGAGGTCCCTTCCAGCTCTGAGGTTCTATGATTCCGGGCAGCACTCAGTCCAACCAACTGCTATCTCTGATTCTCACTACATAATATCTGGCATCCTTTTCTCATCTTGTGCCCTTGGATGATGCCTTGCCCACAAGCTGATGTCCTTTGTCATTAATTTCTTATAGAAAAACTCACACTGGATGTCCCACACATATCTTTAACTCAACATTCCTAAAACTCTAACTACCAACCTCTTTGGCTTCCTTTATGTCCCAACTAAAATTCCACCTCCTGTAGGTAGCCTTCCCCTATCACTCTTAATTTTGGGGCCTTCCCTCTGCTAATTGTTTCCTATTTTTCCTGTATAGAGCTTCCTTTGTTTCTATTTGTTTGCTTACTGTCTCCCTTATTGGATTAGGAATTTCCAGAAAGCAAAGACTGTCTTTGGCCTCATTGCCAGTGCTTAACACAATGCCTGGCACATAGTAGGCACTTAATAAATGTTTATTCAGTTGAATTTATTAAATAAAAAATTGAACTTACTATCCTTTCCCCTAAATTCTCCCCTTTTTTCAAAATTCCCTACTTCTTTTGAAGGTATCATCAGTTGAAGCCATCATCCGTTCTCCATGATTCAACACCTTGGCATAGCCTGAGCTCCTCACTCTCCCTCACCCCACAACCCAATAAGTTGCCAAAACAAATCTCGGCATTTCTGGTTCCATAATGTCTCTCACATCTGACCCCTTCTCTCTACTCTAACACAGCTACAACTTTGGTCCAAGCCTTCATCACCTCTTGCGTAGATAATTATGATAACTTCCTCATTGGTCTTTTTGCCTCCAACCTCTCACCACTCTCATCCATCTTACTGAGGCCAAAGTAATTTTCCTTGACCTAAGGCATCTAGTTGAGGCAGTGTGCCTTCTATGCCTCTATCCAAGTAATTGAATTTTTTAAAAAGCAGAATAGCATAAGGCCAAGGAATGATCCCTGAGATACCAGAACCCTCTTCTAGATTGACATCAAAACCATTAATTATTCTTTGGGTCTGGCTATTCAACCATTTCCTACGCCAACTAACTATACTATTATTTAACCTGTGTATCTCTATCTCATCCACAAGATGACTATATGATTTTGTAAGTCTCTAGGTGAGTATAAAAAGCAGCCAGCAGAACCTGCTACCATTTTTCTCACTCAGTCACCATGTGGCCAAGAGCATATGATACTACTATTTCTTCTGCCTCTATTGTGTTTATCCTTTTCTGATCTTAGGTGAATGTGTCTTAGAATAAACCAGCCTCCAATCTTGAGAATAATAATAATAATAAACTAGCATTTATGCAGTGCTGTAAGATTTACAAAGTGCTTTGCAAATATTATCTAATTTTATCCTAACAACTTAGGGTGAAGAGAAAGACTGATAAGGAAATTGGTGAGAGAAAACAGCTGAGGAAACTGAGGCAGACAGAGATTAAGTCATCTCTTAAAATGGCTAATGGGACCATTTCAGAGAAACCTGGGAAGACTTATGTGAATTGATCCAGAGTAAAATAAGCAGAACTAGAACCATGGCTGTGGAAAGAGCAGCATTGTAAAAGATAAACAACTTTGAAAGATTTAATTCTGATTGGTACATTGACCAAATGTAATTTCCAAGGACTGGATACTGAAGCACCCTGGCAAAGAGGTAATGGATTCAAAATGCACAATGTGATAGACATTTTTGGGCACTGCTGATGCGGGAATTTGTTTTCCTTAACTATGCTTATGTTAAAAGTATTCCTCCCCTCCCCTTCACCTTTTCCTAACTTCCTTCTTGCCATCTCATTCTCGACTCTTCATTCTTTATCTCTCCCAATAACATCAACCACACTAATAATAGCTGCTATTTACATAGCGCTTTATCATTTGCAAAGTACTTTAAACACACAAACTCATTTGATAGTCACAATCACCCTGGGTTGTAGATACTATTATATTATCCCTATTTTACAGATGAGGAAATTGAGACAGACAGTGGTTAAGTGATTTGTCCAATATCACACAGCTAGTAAGTTTCTTGATTCTAGACTAGATTTGAACTCTGGTCTTTCTGATTCCAAGATCAGTGCTCTATCCGCTGTGTTACCTAGCTTCCAAATCCAACCAAATAGACTTGGAATCAATCAAGTCCAGGCATTTCCACTTTCATACTATCTCTCCTAAATTCTCCCTTTTCTCCTCCTCCAACACTTCCACCACCCTGGTGCAGTCCTCTTGTCACCTGGACTATGACAATAGCCTTTGGGTTGGTCTCCAGCCTCAAGTGTCTCCCCATTCCAATCCATTTTTCACTTAGCTGTCAAACTGTTCTCCCCAAAATACATGTCTGACCATATCACCTCTCTAGTCAATGAACTCCATTATCTCCCTATTACTTCTGGGATCAAATATAAAATCCTCTGTTGGAATTTTAAAAGCCTTCATAGTTTGGTCCTTACCCACCTTTCTGGTTTTTTTACACTCTCTACCTCCCCATCTCTGCTTCCTAGTTTCTCTGTCTTCTTTCAATTCACAACTAAAGCCCCATCTTTTCCAGGAAGCTTTCCCAGCTCTCCTTAATCTAATCTTAACTGCCTTCCCTTGGAGATTAGCCCCAACCTATCCTGTAGATGTCTTATTTGTCTGTAATTGTTTGTATGGTGTCTCCTTCATTAGACTGGGCAATCTTGGAGAGTAGGGACTGGTTTGGGATTTTTGGTTTGGGTTTTTGGTCTTTCTTTATATCCTCAGCACTTAACACATCTCCTGGCATATTGTAGGCACTTAACACATTCTAGTAGATCACGTCACATTACGATATTTTTATTTTTTAATTTTTTCTATAAGCAATGAAAGTAAAGATTTTAAATTAGGTCATCCTCAACTAATAACCTCCCCCTTGAGATTCCCTGAACTCTGAGAAAGGAAGAAGTTGATATAAGCCACAGAACAGTAAGATAAGACATAAGAAAACAAGCTGAAAACCTTGAAAGAGGTCATTTCTTGCTAAATAATCAAAGTGGATGGCTGATCTGGCTCTGCAAGTGGCTTCTGACATCTGTTCAGGATGTGAGGTCCGGGGAAGAAGGCCTTCCGGGCTTTGGTAGAAATAGTATCCAAACACAACTGACTGGGGAGATGAAAAAGAATGGGAAAGCCTGTGGAAGGTCCATGTAAGTTAGGTACCAACAGAGGAATATATAATTAATCGTAGATTGCCCTGGGAGTGCTCCTAAACTATCAGTATGGTAGTGTGTGGGCAACTTAGTCCTAAGACTTGATTTTGACTTTTTTTTTTATTTCATGAACTGGCCTTGAAGTAACCAAGACCTGTGTTCAAATCCTACCTCTGAGAAATACTGGCTGTGTGGCCCTGGGTTGCGAAGTTTCATGTTCTAGGACAGTCTCTAAGATTATAAATTATAGAGAAGGGGCTGATCTGAATTGGTGGAGTTTCTGTGTGTATGTGTGTGTGTGTATGTGTGTAACCCTGGGCAAGTCACTTAAAAATGTTTGCCTCAGTTTCCTCATCTGTAAAATGAGCTAGAGAAGGAAATGGAAAACCACTCTAGGATCTTTGCCAAGAAAACCCCAAATGGGGCCATGGAGAGTCAGACACACCCAAGATCAACCGAACGACAACAAAACACTCCACACTGAACCTGAGGCATGGTGAATGTTGTTGTTTAATCATTTTCAGTTGTACCTGACTCTCTATGCCCCCATTTGGGGTTTTCTTGGCAAAAATACTGGAGTGGTTGGCCATTTCCTTTTCCAGCTCATTTTACAGATGAGGAAACTGAGGTAGACATTTTTAAGTGACTTGCCCAGGGTCACACAGCTAGGCCTGGTCTTCTTGACTCTAGGCCTGATGCTCTATCCACTGCAGCACCTAGCTGCCCCCACTTCCCCATCACAGCTTGTGAATCATCCAGTCAATCATTGTTTCAATTTTGGTTGTTTTGTTTGTTTGTTTTCCATTAGAAAGAGCCTCCATGGCGGGGGAGGAGAAGGAATCTTTCTTTCCGGCAGGTTGAGGACAAAATAGCAGGTTGGGCTCTGACTGTGGTCACCCTGTACCTCTCAAATAAATGCTCATTTTCATTAGCTTTCTCTGACGCATGTGTGGATGAACGCCAGCCCTTGAGCTCAGTGGCCACCTCCTTATCCACTCTTCTGCAGTTATCACAGCTAAACAATGCTACGTGTGAAAGTCCTTCAGTTCTGAGAAATGCTTCCATCAGCTCTCCTCTCTAACCTCTCTCCCTCTGCCTTCAAAAACTCAATAAATGTGCTCAGGCTTGTCAACACTGATGTCCTTCCCCATGGAGAAGCAGGCCGTGAACTCCATATGGATTTTTCTTTCTTCTTTTCTCTTCCTCAACTTCCCTTTCCCCTTCCAATGTACTTCGCTGTCAGTGCTTGTTACTCCAGTTTGAATTAATTAGCTGTATTTGTTGACCTGTCTCTTTCTGTTCTCATTTGTAGGTTTAGTCTGGTGTGGTCTATGTCCCTGCCAGGAAACTGAAAGGGGGCACAGCTCACCTTATTTCATTTCTTAGATAGGAGTGGGGAATCTATCTTTTGGATTGATAGAGATTCCTGACACCACAGCAATGCTTAACAGACAATACAGAGGCCCAGCCTCAGAATTTTAGCTAGTTTATTTTCTTCCCAGGTCCAAACATAGAGTTAGTCAACAGGGTATCATTAGACTATGGGCTCCTTGAGAGCAGGGACTGGGTTTTGCCTTTCTTTTTATGCTTAACAATGCTTAGCCCAGTGTGCAGCACATAATGTTGCTGAATCATTTCTGACTCTCTCTGACCCTTTTTTGGAATTTTATTGGCAAAGATACTAGAGGGTTTTCCCATTTCCTTTTCTAGTTCATTTGACAGATGAGGAAACTGAGGCAAACAGGATGAAGTGACTTGCCTAGGGTCTCACAGCTAATAAGTGTCTGAGGCCGGATTTGAACTCATGAAGATGAGTCTTCCAGATTCCAAGATCAGTGCTCTATTCACTATGGCGCCATCTAGCTGTCCCTGGCACATAGTAGCTTTTAATAAATGTTTGTTGATTGACTGCCATGCAAAGAGCTCTGGCTTTGGAATCAGCAGAAATAGTTTTGAATCTGAGCTCTCCTCCTTACTCGTTGCGTGTACTTGCACAAGTTTCTTAATTTCTCTAGATTACACCTAATTTACTCACTTGCAGTATGGAGGACCTGGACTAGATGATGCCTCAGACTCCTTCCAGCTCTAATGTTTATGAGACCCCACTCTACCTGCTCCATCTTCTGGTTTCATGGGAGGCACTGCGGGGTAGCAGATAGGAGAGCACAGGGAAGATTTGGGTCTGAAGCCCCACTCTGACGCTTACTTACTGTCTCCCTCATTAGACGAAGCTTGATGAGGGCAGGAAATTCTGTATTTGCCTTTCTTTGCATTCTTGTTATTTAGCATATAGTAAATTACTGATAAGCATTTGTTGACTATGTCTACAGGCCAAGTGACCAAACAGCTCTGAACCTCAGTTTCCTAATTTGTAAAATGTGGGTAATATTTTCTGTAAGAACTACCTCACTGGGATCCAATGAGCCAAATTTTAAAATGCTATAGAATTGCCAGTTGTTATTCTTAGAATCTCAGCTGTGTCATTGGTGTGCTGGAGGAAGGAAGGAAGGAAGGAAGGAAGGAAGGAAGGAAGGAAGGAAGGAAGGAAGGAAGGAAGGAAGGAAGGAAGGAGGGAGGAGGGAGGAAGGAAGGAGGAAGGAAGGAAGGAAGGAAGAGGAAGGAAGGAAGGAAGGAAGGAAGGAAGGAAGGAAGGAAGGAAGGAAGGGAGGGAGGGAGGGAGGGAGGGAGGAAGGAAGAGAGGGAGGGAGGGAAGGAGGAGGGGAGGGAGGGAGGAAGGAAGGGAGGAAGGAAGGAAGGAAAAGGAAGGGAGGAAGGAAGGAAGGCAGGAAGGAAGGAAGGGAGGAGGGAGGGAGGGAAGAAGGAAGGAAAGAAAGAAAGAAGAGAAGGAAGGGAGGGAGGAAGGAAGGAAGGAAGGAAGGGAGGGAAGAAGGAAGGGAGGGAAGAAGGAAGGAAGGCAAGAAGGAAGGAAGGCAGGAAGGGAAAGGAAGGGAGGGAGGGAGGGAGGGAGAAAGGAAGAGAGGGAGGGAGGGAAGGAGGAGGAAGGGAGGAAGGGAGGGAGGGAGGGAGGGAGGAAGGAAGGAAGGAAGGGAAGGAGGGAGGGAAGAAGGAAGGAAAGAAAGAAAGAAGAGAAGGAAGGGAGGGAGGAAACAAGCATCTATTGAGCACCTATTATGTTCCAGGCACTGTGCTAAGTGCTTTACAAATGTTATTTCAATTAATACCCACGCAACCTAGGGAGGCAGGTGCTATTATTATCCCCACTTTATAGATAAGGAAACTGAGACAGAGGCTAAATGACCTGCCTGTAAGTCACCCAGCTAGTAAATATCGAAGGCAGAAATCCAATTCACTTGCAAGTCAGGATGTCACCTTCCTGATACCATTGGTTCTCTTCAAGAGCCAAAGGACAAATAACAGAAAACAAGGCAGAACTGGAATTCAAGTCTTCTTGATCTGAGCCTTACTGCTCTATCCACCGCACTCTCTAGTGGCCTCTGAAGAGAATACTCAAGTTAAGGAGAGAGCCCAGACCCACATCACTCAGTACATGGGGCCATGATTGAATCCACAAATAGTTGAAAACATAAAAGAGTAAGGAGCCATATCAGGGATTCAACTACATTTTAAATCTAGTCACTCACATTAGGTTGTCCCATGAAGGAAAGATTGGACTTGTTCTGTTCATCTTTTTGGACTAGGAATATTGGGCAAAGGGCAAAGAGGAAGAGTCAGAGCTGATGTCATGACAAGTTTCCTAATAATGAGAATTATCCAATAGTAGAATGGACTGCCTCGAGAGGTTGCCCCACCCCAAGCTCTCATCTTCACCTCCCTTCATTGGAGGTATTAAGATAAAGGTTTGATTGTTGGACTTGTTGAGGTCATAGAGATAATTTTTTAAAGTATGAATGGAATGAGAATGCCATAGATAGAGTACCAACCCCGGGATTAGAGGGCCTAAATTTGGATCCTTACTGTGCCATTTGCTTCTAATGTGGCTTTGGTTAAGTGACTTCATCTCTTTGGGCATCAGTTTCTTCATCTGTAAAATTAAGAAGTTGGTTATCAATGATTTTTAAAGCCTGTCCCTGTTCTAATTCTAAGATCCTATGATCACATGGCCACTGATAGTCTTCCAGTTAGGAAATTTGGTGACTCTTTAAAGACAGGAATCATACTTTGTACATCTTTGTATCCAGTGCCTTGAGCGTAGTAGGTGCTCAATAAATGCTGCTGATTTCAAGATAAACAAATAATGGAAAGAGAGGTACACTTGGACTAAGAAGACATGATCATAAAGTCTAGTTTGCCACTTGGTGGGTGCATGACAACCTTGGTCAAGTCATTCATTCCACTTTTACAGATATGAAAACTGAGGTGCAGAGAGGTTGATAATTCTAGAATTAGAAAGTGTTTTGCATAACGAAGAGTGCATTCTGACTGTAAACCATCCTTAGATGATAGTCATGATGTATGCCTATTACTTCTTTCTCCTGACTGTCCCATGGGCTATTGCAAACTTAAGTTGAACCAAACCAAACCCACAGAATGAAAGAAAATTCAGCCTGAAAGAAAATTCAAAGCCCTTCATAGCAGCCCTCCTATCTTTCCAATCTTTACCTGACTCCACAAAATGTTCTCTCTGATCCTCCTGGCCATTCCCAAACAAGACACTCCATCTCTCAGCTCTGGGCATTTTCTCTGGTAGTCCCCCATGCCTGTAATGTTCTCTGTCCTCAACTCCACCTATTGACTTCCCAACTTTTATAGGAAGCCTTCCCCAAGTAATTCCAATGTTTCCCCTCAGTTCATTACCTCCTATTTTCCTGTATATAGCTTCCTCTGCTTATATTTGTTTACATGTTGCATCCAATATTATATTGTGAGCTTTTTGAGGGCAGGGACTGTCTTTTGCCTTTTTGGCATCCCCAGCACTTGGGGTGCATGGGGTGTTCAGGTGGACTAGCACCTCTGGTGTGAGGGCTTGCTGAGCTCTTTTCAGGGCTCCTCATCCACCTTTGGTGTCTACCTGGCACTCGACTCTCACCTGTGGCTCCAAGAAGCCATAACATGTGCTATGGACACAACCCAGTAAAACTGTCTCAGCAGACAAGCTAAATTGTGTTGAGGGTAATCGATGGGCCTCAAACCCATCGGTGAGTTAGGGGGTGTTCACCCCAAGCACATGAAGGTTTTCCCAGGAAGAATGGGTGGATGAGAATAATTTGCTCCAACAACCACAAAGGCTGAAGCAGGCACTATGGAGCACTTAGATCTTGGTCAGATGCCAAAGTTGAAGACACAAAGGTCATCCAGTGCATCTGGGTCTACAACCACTGCATCCATTGCATCCACTGGACTCCGATGACTCTTCAGTAACAAAGGCTAACGACTTTATGCAACTCTGCCTCACTTAAATCCAATTCACCCAAAAGTCAAGGCATCATCCGTGATGGTCTGGTCCTCTTCATTTATTTGTGGTTTTCAACATTCATTTCCACAAGTTTTTGAGTTCCAAATTTTCACCCCGTCTCACCCCTCCCCCCACCCCAAGATGGCGTGCATTCTGAATATCCCTTCCCCTAGTCTGTCTCTTCTTCTCTCCCCCTTCTCTTATCCCCTTCCCCTTCTATTTTCCTGTAGGGCAGGATAGACTTCTGTACCCCATTTCCTGTATTTCTTATTTCCCGGTAGCATGTGAAAACATTTTTTTAAACATATGTTTTTAAAACTTTAGGTTTCAAATTTTCTCTCTTCCTCCCTCCCCACCCACACTCATTGAAAAGGCAAGCAACTCAATATAGGTTGTACATGTGCAGTTATCAAAGCACTTCCATAGTAGACATGTTGTGAAAAAACTAAGTCTATTTCCCTTAATCCTATCCTGCCCTCCCATTTATTCTATTCTTTCTTTTGATCCTGTTCCTCCTCAGAAGTATTTACTTCTGATTACCCCCTTTCCCAATCTGCTTTCTATCATCCCCCTGCTCCCTTGTCCCCTTCTCCCCTATTTTCCTGTAGGTAAGACAGATTTCCATACCCAATTGAATGTGTATGTTATTCCCTCCTTAAGCCAAATCCTATGAGAATAAGATTCGCTCATTCCCTCTCACCTTCCCCTGTTTCTCCTCCACATTAAGAAGCTTTTCTTTTCTGTTTTTTTTTGTGTGAGATAATTTACCCCATTCTACCTCTCCCTTTCTTCTTCTCTGAGCATAATCCTCCCTCATCCCTTAATTTTATTCTCCAGATATGACCCCTTAATCTTCAACTCACCCTGTGCATATAATTTTTTTCCTCCAACTACCCTAATACTGACAAAGGTCTCATGAGTTATAAATATCATCTTTCCATGCAGGAACATGAACAGTTCAATCTTAATAAGTCTCTTATGATTTCTCTTTCCTGTTTACCTCTTCATGTTCCACTGGAGTCCTGTATTTGAAAGTCAAATTTTCTATTCAGCTCTGGTCTTTTCATCAGGAATGCTTGAAAGTCCTCTATTTCACTGAATGACCATTTTTTCCCCTGAAGGATTATACTCAGTTTTGCTGGGTAGGTGATTCTTGGTTGTAATCCTATCTCCTTTGCCCTCCAGAATATCATATTCCATGCCCTGTGGTCCTTTAATGGAGAAGCTGCTAAATCTTGTGTTATCCTGATTGTGTTTCCACAGTACTTGAATTGTTTCCTTCTGGCAGCTTGTAATATTTTCTCCTTGACCTGGGAACTCTGGAATTTGGCTACAATATTCCTAGGAGTTTTCCTTTGGGGATCTCTTTCAGGAGGAGATCTGTGGATTCTTTCAATTTCTATTTTGCCCTCTGGTTCTACTATATCAGGGCAGTTTTCCTTGATAATTTCTTGAAAGATGATGTCTAGGCTCTTTTTTTGATCATGGCTTTCAGATAGTCCAATAATTTTTAAATTCTCTCTCCTGGATCTATTTTCCAGGTCAGTTGTTTTTCCAATGAGATATTTCACATTGTTTTCTAATTTTTCATTCTTTTGGATTTGTTCTACAGTGTCTTGATTTCTCATAAAGTCACTAGCTTCCAATTGCTCTATTCTAATTTTTAAGGAAGTATTTTCTTAAGTAGTCTTTTGGACTTCCTTTTCCATTTGGCCAATTTTTCTTTTTAGGGGATTTTTCTCCTCGTTGGCTTTTTGGGCCTCTTTTGCCATTTGGGTTAGGCTATTTTTTAAGGTGTTATTTCTTCAGTATTTTTTGGGTCTCCTTTAGCAAGCTGTTGACTTGTTTTTCATGATTTTCTTGCATCACTCTCATTTCTCTTCCAGTTTTTCCTCTACTTCCCTTACTTGCTTCTCAAAATCCCTTTTGAGCTCTTCCAAGGCCTGGGACTGATTCATATTTTTCTTGGAGGCTTTGGATGTAGGAGCTTTGACTTTGTTGTCTTCTTCTGGTTGTATATTTTGATCTTCTTTTTCACCAAAGTAAGATAATATAGTCTGACTCTTTTTGTGCTGCTTGCTCATGATCCCAGCCAATTACTTGAGTTTTAAACTCTTTGTTAAGGTAAGAGTCTGCTTCCAATATGGAGAATGTACTGTCCCAAGCTTCAGGGGTTTGTACAGCTCTTCTCAGAGATACTTGTAGGGACCTGCAAATTTTCAGTTCTTCCAAGGTGGTATGATAAGGGGCAAGATGTTTACTCCTTTCCTGGCCTGTGACCACAAGTATTCCTTTCTGTCCTGTAGCCTTGAGGAGGGGTTCCTCTCCACAGCCACTACAAGCTCCACCATGCCAGCGTTCCTCCTCACCCCAGCACCGCCGCCCAGAACTGTGACCCAGATCCAAACATGGGCAAAGCAAGAGATGCCTGCCTCAGCATTGGCAAAGAGATCCCTGCAATCCCTCTCTGATCAGCCACTGGATTCCCCCTCAGTCTGTGGGCTGGAACCTTGGGAAGCAGCTGCCTCCCCTCCAGGGCCTCGCTCTTGGGGAATGGAGCTGAGACCCCTCCTTCCTTTCTCAGCACCGACAGAAACAGACTTTTCCCACTGATCTTCTAAGTTGTCTTTGGCATTAGTGGGTTGAGGAGTCTGGAAACCTCCACAGATGCCTGTGATTCACTCCTCTGAGGCCTGCTCCAGGTTCGCTGTGGCCTGCACACCCACGCTGCGCTCCCAGGCCGGTGCGATGCACCTTTCTGATCAATCATCCAGTTTGTCGTGGGCTGGAAATTTGTTTCACTCTGTCTTTTTGTGGGTTCTAATGCTTCAGAATTTGTTTAGAGCCATTTTTTATGAGTATTTGGAGTGGTTTTGGGGAAGAGCTTAAGCAAGTCGTTGCTTTCACTCCGCCATCTTGGCTCCACTCCTGGTCCTCTTCAACAACAAAGGATGAACAACAATCCCTAGCCCTTAGCAGTGCCTGGCACATAGTAGGCACTTAATAAATGTTAATTTATTGACGGATTGGATAGTATGGTCCCACTAAGGGCAACGTTTTTTGGAATCTCTTCTGACTCACAGTCCAGTCTCAGTGCCCATATAGCCGACAACGGAAGACATCATTAAATAACACAATTGAACTCTCCCAGCCCTTAGCGATCCAAAGGCACTCTTTCCAGAAGGCAAAAAACCACCTTTGGATGTTGGTTGGATTCCATGATGTAGTGGAAAGACCAAGAGTCATGGAAGTCAGGAGACCTGCCGTAGCAGGTTTACTCTTCATTCTCCAAGAGGACCATGACATCAGCTAGGTGATGCCATGACCTGCAAATGAACTGGACTTAAGTGAGGGAGGGCTGTGAAGAGTCACCAGCCTCACTTTCTCTTCCAGAGCCATCAGGTTCCAGTGGCAAGATAATAGATCAAGACCACTGGAGATGGCTGTAGCACTTATATGTGAGCTATGTGACTGAGGATGAATCACTATACCTCTCTGGGCCAATAAAATCTATAAATATTGAGGGGACTGGACTGGATTGGACTGGACTGGTATTCCCCAGGCTAGACTATTCTGGGGAACACATAGGCCAATGATATATGATTTTATCAGTGAGGATACTCCCTTCACTGATAGCTATCCTCAAGTCTTTTTAGGTTCATATAATTACAGTCACAAGAGGCCTTAGAGAAGTTCTTAAAGCATCATCCAGGGGTCCTTGGGGGTCTCCAAGAGCCTTTCAGTGGACTCTAAGAGGTGAAAATATTTTGGTAATAATCCTAATTTGTTATTTGCCAATTAAAATACTTTTTCCTTTTCCAATCACATATCTATAATGAGGCTGGATTCTCTCTATATAATTCAACCAAAATAACTTATCAATGCAGATTGAATACAGAAATAGGTATGAGAATCCAGCATCTTCTACTGAGCCAGACATTAAAGAGATTTGCAAAAATACGTAAAACAATGTTACTCTTCTCACTTTTTTTTAATTTGGAAAACAAATGTGTTAACACATGAGTTTACTACTGTTATTCTTAATAAATAAATATTTTTAAAATTTCTCCATTGTAACTTCTAATAAGGTAAATATCCATAGATATAAACCATATAAACAAAAGCTTTTGAGGATCCTGAATAATTTTTAACAGCGTAAAGGAATCTTGAAACCAAAAAATGAGAGCTCCAATATCCTCTAAGAAAATGGAAGCCCAGACAAGTGAATTGACAAATCAAGGCCACGAAGCTGACAAAGAAGAAAAGGTCAAGTTTTGAACCCAGGTCTTTGATGGACTCACAAGTCCATCACTGGGCCCATGCTAGAAGGCATTCCATATTGGTACAGTAAACCAGAGCTTTCACTCTACAGAATTACATCCAAGAATCCAGAATTCCCTCCACTGCAAATGATCATAATACCAGCTAGCATTTCCATAGTATTTTCAGGATTGTAAAGTACTGTCCATGAGATAAGAAACATTGATTTTATTTGATGCTCACAGCAACCCTGGGAGGAAGGTGTTGATATTGTCCCCATTTTACAGATGAGGAAATGGAAGCTGACAGAGGGCAAATCAAAATCACACAGTTACTAAGTGTCTAGGGTATGATCTGGATTTGGATTTTGCTACTTCCAAATTTAGCCCTGTTGAATACTGCAATACTCACCTGCCCTACCTACTGTTGGACGAGGATAATAGTTAGGGGAGGCTCTTTATGGACTTATAAAATATATAAATTCTCTTTTTTCTCCATGATTGAGAAAACGGTTCTCATTTAGATGAGGGAGATCTGCTCCTAGTCTGAGAAAGGAACAGGACAAAGGAAGTTTGGTTTGGTTGTAATTTATTGGTCTTCAGAAGTAAGGACATTTTGGTAGTAAAATTCTTGAGGACAGAAAAATTTGCTGGTGAGGCTATGGTTGCAGAATAATGAATTCACATAAAAAATGTTGTTTAGTTATTTATCAGTTGTGCTTGACTCTTTATGACTCCATTTGGGGTTTTCTTGGAAGAGATAATGAAGTGGCTTGGCAATTCCTTCTCCAGCTTATTTTACAGTTGAGGAAATTGAGACAAACAGGGTTAAGTGACTTACCCAGGATCACACAACTAGTATGTGTCTGAGGTCAAATTTGAACTCAGGTCTTCCTGAATCCAGGCCTGGCACTCTATTTATTGTACCACCTATCTGTCAGTAAAAAATTATATCAATTATTTTTATGTTTTCTTTGTTACAGAGTCACAGGGGTAGGGAAGGGGGGAGAGCAGTTATATCCAGAAATGACTGTGATATGAGAACAGACGTCATCCATAAAACTTATTTCTAATCAAAACAGCTTGCTTGGGATCCATAGCATCCCCCAGATCGATTGCTGAAAGGCTCTGGGCAACTTGGTCTTCAGGGCTCCTTCCAGCTCTATGGGTCTGTAGGGTCTAACAAACAAAAGGTCCTTTTGTCTGCTTCCTGTCCTAAGCCATAACTGCTGCTTAGTATATAACTATATGACAAGGGTAATAAACACCCCACCCCCTCTGAGGCAATGATGCAGAAAATAAAATATAGAGGGGGTTGTGTCTTAAAGCATATATCAATCTCCGAAGTGCTTTGAGATCCTTTGAGAGGAGAGGCACTATAAACCTGTAAGTTATGAAGATGTTCAATCAACTCTTCTCTTACCGATGTGTGTTCTCTCCGAGAGGTCCTGTGATTTACTGCTACCTGTGTTTACCTACAGGATAATGTTCCTGGTGGACCACAGTGTGTAAGGAAATAGATGGTTTTCATGGGTGATAAATTGCCCTAGCAGAATTCAGGAGTCCAACACCGAGAACATTATTCCTATGGTGCCGTAAGAAAGGTGGAGAAAGGTATGTGCATAAGTAAAGCGGAAGCCGTGTTCTCACTTTGGGGAAAAGCACTGTCTTTATGACATTTCCTGGGGATGCCCTCTGGAAGCTTGGGACAGCCCTCAGAGGCTTCCTCCAGAGGCTTCAGAATCACCCTTTCCAAATTCAGCTCCTTAGCATTCAGGGAGCTCTGATCTGTGCTCAGCGCTGGGCAGTTGCTGGGCTAGTGAACTCACCTGTGTGGACACAGGCAGCCGAGAGCAATGGGAAGAGACTTCTATTTGGCATCAAAGGACCCTGGTTTGAAATTTGGTTCTGCCCTTTTGACCTTGGGAAAATCACCACCTCTCTGGCTTTTTCAGCCATAAAGTGAGGGTCTTCCAAGGTCCATTCTAAGTTTATGACCTTACTACAAGCTTAAGGCTGACCCAAGAAAAGAAAATGGTGTAAAAGATAATGACACTTCGAGAAACTACCAGATTAAATGATCATCACTTGCAGATCATGTCTTACGAGTCTACTTGAAGACAGCTCTCAGGGGAGGGGGTATCCACGTTGATAAAATCACATATCATTGAGAAATAGGTCCTTCAGTATAATATGCACTGAGAAGCAACAATCCAGGCCAGTGCCTCATTGCTTATGGATTTTATCGGGTTATCGAGGGGGTAATGAATTGGCCTAGGTCACACAACTAGTCAGGGCCAGAACAGAGAACAAAGAAACCCCAGTTTTGTCCCAGGGGGAACCAAGATCCTTCCTGCCCACCCACCCACCCCTCTTTGCATTTGGAATATTTCTCATCTCTCGCTGTCAGGGAGTGTTGGACCAGCAAAAGAATGGGGAATAAACTGAGCTCACAGCGAAGTGAACATGTGGCCAGCTTAGAACCCAAAAGACTGGCTTGAGGGGGAAAAAAGAGAAGAGAAAAAAGAAAACCAACAGAGTAGAAAAGGAGGTTCAGGTGATTCGTCCAAAGTCATGCAGCTAGAATATAGCTGAGTCAAAGATTCGAATCCAGAGTGTTTTTTCCACTTTGGCCCTCACTCCTAAAGGCCATAGAGAGCCGCTAAAGATCTCAGAGCACAAGTTTGAAATAGAAAAGTCTGGATTTGGAGTCAGAGGCCCTTGTCCAAATATTGATTAGCCACATGACTGAGGACAAGTCATTTCTACGCTTTAGGCCTCCCTTTCCTTATCTGTAAAACAAGGTTGGGGGTGCTGAGCTCAGAGGTCCCTCCAGCTCTCACTCTGTGATTGCATGACCTCCTCTTGTGGACACTGCTGCACCTCCGAGCTGACCCTCAGCAACACGAACAAGGCCAATTTGTCAGGGGGCTCTTGTACACCCAGAGAAAACAGCCAGAGAGAGCAGAGCAAGGGTAACCCATCGCCTGCTCCTGCTCTGTTATTCCTGGTCTGGTATTACTGTCTCCAACAGGCTGAAATAAATCACAGGGCAAGGGTCCTACTAAATTTTTAACTCACTGCAGCTTTAATAGCCCATCAGCTTAGGTTTAAATGATCTTGGAGAGCAAAAGAGTGGTTGACCTTAAGCAAACCAGTTGGATTCAACCTTGACATTTGAATATAATTAAACAAAGAAGATTTTCCCTCATTAAATGTTATTTTTGTTTCTCAGGCCATGAGTGGAATAGTGAATGAGACTCACCTTCTTGGATGTGCTTGGGGAATGGGGGTAGAGGTGGGGGACTTGCCTGGTGTACACAGTGGCTGTCGGCAGCAAAGAGCCTGGACTCAGGCAGGAGAGAGGTTTGGACTTAAACTTCTGGTGGAGGTGATGCCACCCTTTCTCCTACACCAGAGGCAAGGAACCTGCAACCTTGGGGCCACATGTGGCCATCTAGGTCCTTGGATGTGGCCTTTTATGAAGGGGATTTGTTCTGTGAAGTTTGGATCCAGTCAAAGGGCCTCACTTGAGGCCTCCAGACTGCAGGTTCCCCACCCCAGTCCTGCCCTCAAGGCCTGAGAGTGGTTCGTTCCTAGGGGCAGCTTCTAGGGGCACCCCTCTCCATCAGGAGCATGCAGCTTCCCATTCATCCATTCATTCAATAAGTATTTATTAAGGACTATTACATACAGAGAACTTCACTAGGCATTACTGAAGAGAAGACATGGTCCCTGCCCTCACCGAGCTTACAATCAAGCAAGGGGCTTAGACATAAAAACAGATGACCATACTCTACAACAGTAAATGTTGCTTAGTCATTTTCAGTTGTGGCCAAGTCTTTGTGACTCTTTTTTGGGATTTTCTTTTCCTTTTTTTTGAGAGGTAATTGGGGTTAAGTGATTTGCCCAGGGTCACACAGCTAGTAAATGTCCGAGGCCACATTTGAACTCAGGTCTTCCTGACTCCAGGCCTGGCACTCTATCCACTGTGCCACCGAGCTGACCAAAATACATGCCCCCAAAATGGGCAACTTCTCACACTCAGCATTACAGAGGAGCAAAACTTCTCTGAGGCGAGCACCCTCAGGGCAGGTGTGGGTATCCTCAAAGCTTAGCATGCAGAGAGCAATAATAAACGCATATTAACTTGCCTGAAAAAACAAAGTATGACAACAAGCATTTACTAAGCCTACTGGGTAGGAGCTCTGTCCTAAGTGCTATGGATACAAAATACAAGCCAAAAGAAAGTCCCCATAATAAGAACAAATCACCATAATTATAGTTCACATCTACATAAGCATCTCAGGTTTCCAAAGCGCTTTGCAGCCGTAATTCATTCGGTCCTCCTGACAAAACTGGAAGTTAGGCGACATTATTATCCCTCTCTTATAGGCAAGGCTGAGGGAGGTTAAGCTGGCTGGCTAGGATCACGCCGTAGTAATTGTCTGAGGCAGGATTCAAACTCAGGTGTTCCTTACTCCAAGCCCAGCCCTCCAGCTGCTGTGGAATGAAGACACACTATTTATTGTTTTCAAGTATATGATGGACTGTCCCAGGAAGGAGGAATTTGATTTTTTTGTGCTTAGCTCCAGAGGACAAAATCGGGCTATCAAGGGGGTAATGAATTGGCCTAGGTCTGTTTCACTTTTGGACTAATTGTAAGAAAGTTTCTTCACACATCAAGCCTAAATCTCTCCTTCTTTGGCTCCTGGACAGCTACTTTGTTTAGGCTTGATATGTGAAGAAACTTTCTTACAATTAGTCCAAAAGTGAAACAGACCAGGTTGATTCTCCCTCCATTGAAGTCTGTGAACAGAGACTGCACAACCCTTGGCAGATGTGGGATGCTGGAGGGGATGCTTGGTCACACAGAGGTTGGGATACATGCCTGCTTACATCCCTTCTAACTCTGGGATGCTGGGCTTAAAGGGGGCACAAGCACCAGGGATGCCCACCTGCTGTTACTAAGACTCGGCCTGGTGAGGTTCTATCAGAGTGCACATCAGAGTGAGTGGCACTAGCCCTCTCCTGGTAGGAAGGAAAAACACTGAGCCAAATTGCATAAGGTAAATCACATTTAGCCCAGAGACTCGTCATGCCTGTTCTCTCTCCCACTCTCTCTGCCTCACTTTGACAACTGACTTATCATGGAAATGGTCCTTTGGTGATTGTGAGATGTGTACAGAAATAGTGAGATTGAACTGAAGAAAAATAACTCCATCCCCCCGCCCCCATCATCCAAATCCCATAGGGGTTAAGGGAAGAAGAAGCAGAGCTGAGGCTTCCAGAATTCTTCATCTTGGGGAAAAGGGCTGGATCAGAATAAATGGGCCGACATTTTCTTTTAGGCTGAGAAAGTTAACAGTCATCCAGGACTAAAGCATTCAGGAAGAAAAGGCTTTCTCTTTGACCAGAAGAAGATCATGGTGCTAGAGAGACAATGAAAGTAAAGGTTGAAAACTCCTGGTGTAATGGGGAGTGGAGGAAGTGTATATGCACTGCCTCTGATTTATCTACAAAGAGTAATTTGGAAGTGATGGCAGTGAGGGGCCGCAAAGGCAGGGTGTCGATATTATAAGATGGTTGGCTCACAGAGCTATGACCAGAAGGACTGTCTGAGGCTCTTTTGTCCAGCTCTCTTATTTCACAGATGAGGACCTTGAAGCCCACACACAGGGAAGTGACTTGTCTAAGGTCACACACAGAGTAAGTGGTAGACTAGGATCAGAATTGAGGTCTTCTAAATCCAAATCTAATATTTGCAAATACTAAATCCTTCCAGGACTTAATATCATGTAGAGTGAGAAGATAATAAAATTCAACCACTACCAATAATAATAACTGATATAAACTTACATAGAACTTTAAAGTTTGCAAAGTAATATATCTTTATAATTTGCAATATATGCAAAATGCACACACTCTCTTTGTCTCTCTCTGTCTCTCTCTGTCTTTCTGTTTCTGTCTCTGTCTCTGTCTCTCTGTCTCTCTCTCTCTCCATACATACACACCCAAGAGGCATCTAGGGGGCCCCACAGTACATAAAGTGCTGAGTTGGAGTCAGAAAGACCTGAGTTCAAATCTAGCCTCAAAACATCCTAGCTGTGTGACTTTGGGCAGGTAATTTAACCTGTCTTTGCCACTGTGGAAGGAAATGGCAGTAAAATAATAAGAAGAATAACAATAAGAAGAAGGAGGATGAGGAGGAGGAGGAAGAGGAGAAGAAGGAAGAGGAGAAAGAGGAGGAGGAGATGAAGAAGGAGTAGGAGGAGATGAAGAAGAAGAAGAAGAGGAAGAAGATACTTGGACATGACTGAAACAACTGAAAACATATATATCCACATACGTACTCTATATGTGTATATACACACACACACACACACACACACACACACACATATATATTTATATATGTCTGTGTATATATATGTATATAATATATATATACATATATATATATATATATACATATATATATTTAAATCTCATTAGAGCCTTGCAACAGTCTTATCAGGTAGATACTATAGGTATTATTTCCATTTTACAGATGAGGAAACTAAGGCTTAGTAAGGTTATATATGACTTTTCCACAATCACACAGCTGATAAGTATCAAAGTTAGAATTCAAATCAGCATTTGACTCCAAAATGCTTTCTGACTCCAAATCAGCATTTTAGTCACTATATCATGCATTGGGTTTCACCTATATATTCTTACTTAAGGAAATAAATAATTTTTGAAAGCACTCCTAACTAATATTCATCTTATAGTTTGTCTACAGTGTCAATTAGATTCTTTTCCATCGTGCAGTCATTTCTAAACTTCATACAGGTGTGATTTGCCATCATTCTTAGGTACACTAACCCAAATGTGTAATTATTAGACTTCATCAAGCTTGTCATTGGCTTATGCTATGTGAAAGGATTGGAGAAATGAATTCACTCCCTTTTCCCCACGGTATTGAGGCAACTTCCTCTCTTGATGTGTTCTGTAAACCCAATGTGTACATTCTCTAAACCAGCAACATTTACATCCATGTTCACATTTGTCTTTGCTCATGGAAACTTGGGTACTAATCTACTAACCCCCAAAATGGACAACTTCCCACACTCATCATATCCCAGCCCTGGCACTATCTACCCAGGAGCAAATCATTTCCTCTCCCTAGTTCTCATTTCCTCATTTGTAATATGAGAGGAGTTAATGAGTCAATTAGTCAACAACCTCCGAGCCTTGGACTTCTAAAGTCCATTCAAACGCTCAATCTGTGATCTTATGACCCTCTCTTTCCCATGCCTTTCCAGAAAGCTGAGCCATGCTTCATGTCACCAAATGGCTCCTTAGCTGATTACTTGCAGGCTCATGGGACCCAGTCTACGAGTAGGATTGAATCACCTTTTGCCTGTCATTCCTGGCCATTCCCACAATCAACACCATTGCCCCAGACATGGTGAAAATATTCATGGATCCCAGCCCCAAGGCCGCTCTGCACTGCAACTCTCCAAACGAATTGTCAACTTGCCCTAATGGTAGATGAGGCCAGAGGCTGTATTTCCTTGGCTTGTTTGGGAACAGATTGTGTGGAACAGAATCTGAAACCTTGCTGAAGTCAAAATATATTTTCTCTACGGCTTCTCTCTAATCTTCCTGAAAAAGCCAAGTTGACAGAAAGCCCAACTTCCCTCTCAATCATGTTGCCAATAAAAACATGGAAAAGGAGCTCTGGGCTTTCTTTCTGGACAACAACATGGGTCACACTGATTAAGAGACTGTCTGTCAAACGCCCATGGGACTTTTGATGGCTGGGATTGGAAGAGGCTTGTCTTCCCCATCATGCCCCCTGCCCCTTGCTTCCTAACACCCCATGGGGGAAAAACGGATCAACAAAGTAGCTGTCCAGGAGCCAAAGAAGGAAATTAATGACCCCCAAAGACTTTGGGGGGGGTTGGAATCCCCTTTTCTTAACTCTGTGATTTCCTTATTTCTTTTCAAATATGGTTTCTTATAAATTATTTGTTTGTAGTAAAGAATATATTGGGTATGACAACTACCCGACTGTTTTTCCATACTTCATTAAAGTTTAAAGCGTGAATGTGCAGGAACTGGGTGGAGCAGTGGATAGAGTACTGGTCCTAAAGTTAGGAGGACTTCAGTTCAAATCTGACCTCACACATGTACTAGCTGTGTGACCCATATTTTGGCCCATATTTTTTCATTGTTGGCGGTGATTGCATTAGCGTAAGAGCAACAAAATAATAATAATAATCATAGCAATCATTTTTATAATACCTACTATGTGCCAGGCACTGTGTTTAGCATTGTACAATTATTATCTCATTTTATCCTCACAAAAACCCTATGAGGTAGATGCTATTATTATCTCTGTTCTACAGTTGAGGAAATTGAGCCAGACAGGTTAAGTGACTTGCCCAGGTAATAAGTGTCTGAAGCCATGTTTAAACTTAGGTCTTCCTGAGTCCAGGGCCAGCATTCTATCCACTGAACCACCTAGGGGAGCTCTGAATATGAAAACTCTCTCCATTGATTTAGATTGGCAACGTATCTGGAATTTAAAATCTTGGAGAGTTGCCATAAGTGAAATGACTTATTATGTAGTGAGTAGATGTTGGAAGGAGGACTAGAACTCAGGTCTTCCTAACAAAAAGGAATTCCCTATGCCATGATGCCTTTCTTCTTCACAGTTCATAGATGAGAAAACTTATACCTGAGATATGAAAGGATTTGCCCCAGGTCACAAAGCAAGTTAGTTGACAGAGATCTTTCCACCATATTTCCTCGCCTCTCTGATTCTCATCTATTTTCTCCCTGCCCCCTTCTCCTTCTAATATTATTTTATCTATAAGAATCATGGCTCCCAGTTTAGTTATTTAACGCTTTGTGACCTTGGGTAAATCATTTCTTAGGGCTTCAGTTTCCTTACTTGTAGAATGAAGGGAGGGGTAAGCATAATGGCCCCATGGAAGTCCTGGCTCTAGAACTAGAGGTTTATTATTAGAGATTATTAGTTTATTATTATTAGAGATTACTAGTTATGTGACCTCAGGCAAGTCATGTCACTTTTCTGACCTTTAGTTAATCATCAGCAAAAGCACTGGCTTAAAGAGCTTGAGGTTCCCTTCTCGTTCTAAATTCTGTGATCTTATCTCTGACCATGATGCATATCCATCCATACCAAATCCCACCTTAGTTAACATAGCCGTCAGTGAGATTGCAAATCAAGGTCCAGAAGGGAGGACTCCACCTCATCCAGCCTCTTCATTTTATGACACTAAGGTGAAGTTACTTGTCCAAGGTCACACAATTAGCAAGCGGAAAAGCCAAGATTTTTACTGAAGACTTCTGACTTAAAATCCAAAAGTGTTTTCACTATACCACGCTGCTTCCCCCCATAATCATGTGCTGAGCCATTCCCCTATTACTGGACATTTGAGTTGGTTCCATTTTATTGTCTCCCATGAATAAGTAGAAGATAGTTCAAATAAAAACCCTGGTTTGAGCTAGGAAGGCCCACAGGAAAGGCCTGCCCCCAAAACTGCAGCGTTGGCATAGGGTCATCTGTGCAGAAAGGGATACTCTCTGGGAGGTCTGGTTCAACCTTTCTTCCAAGAGTCAATAAACAAGAAGAGAGAGCAGGAAAAGCATGCAATGCCTGTTTTCTCTCAAGTGCTGGGGAATTTGTGCAAAGGGAAAACAGGTGTTGGTCATGTTGGCTAGTGACCTGGAGCAGCTGAGAGAATCAGCAAGAGTGCCAAGAAGATTGAGAATGTGAGAAGACAAATTGTTTTCCTCAGAACTTGTGCCCCTTCAGGACCAGAAGGGTTCTGGGGTCTTGGCTGGTATGGGTAGGAAAGAAGACAAGCATTTGTCAACCAGTGTTCCCATGGCATTGATGCCGGATCGAAGCACAAATTAATGAGAGAAAGCTAACCCTGGAGTAAGGAAGAACTAAATTCAAATCCAGCCACAGATATTTACTAGCTACATGACCCTGGGCAGGTCACTGAACCACTATCTGCCCAGTTTCCCCAAATGTAAAGCGGAGATGATAACAGCAAGTGTTCTCATCTAGAGGAGCACCTACCTCATAAGACTGTTGTGAAGATCAACTTTAAAGTAGGGGCAGTTGAGTGACACAGTAGATAGAGTACAGGCCTGCAGTCAAAAAGATTTATCTTCATGAGTTCAAATCTGGCCTCAGACACTTATTTACTAGCTGTGTGACCCTGGGCAAGTCACTTTACCCTCTTTGCCTCAGTTCCCTCATCTGTAAAATGGCCTGGAGAAGGAAATGGCAAATCACTCCAGTATCTCTGCCAAGAAAACCCCAAATGGGGTCACAGAGAGTAGGACAAGACTGAACAACAAAAATCTTTAAAGTGCTGTGTAACATGCTAATCATTGTCATTATTACTGATTATTAAACCTACCTTGATTCCAGCCACAGCCTTGTCTGATTTCTCCTTCATCCTGCACACAACCTCTCCAGTTTTTTTTTTCTGGAGACAACTAGGTGATGCAGTATATAGAGCATTAAGCCTGGAGCCAGGAAAATCTGAGTTCAAACTGGGCAAGTCATTTTTTAAAATTGTGTTTGCCTTAGTTTTCCCCACTGTAAAATGGGTATAATAACGCATCTAACTCATTGGGCTGCTGTTAGTCTCGTGAGATAATGGTGCTCTATAAACACTTATTCCCTTCTCTTCCCTTCCTTTCTCCATAGTCACCAGGAAGAGGTGCCAGATCTGACATCCCAAACAAAGCCCAGGTTGGGATGACCAAGCTTTGAATTAATCATCACTAAGGTCCCTTTACACTCTAACATTCTATTATTCTGTGCTGTGGAAAGCATTCTAGAGTCAAGGGTATTTGAATGATGCCTTTGCCACTTACTACCCTAGACCTCAGTTTCCTTACCTGTAAAATAAGGGGGTTGATTCAATGACTTCTAAGGTCACTTTTAGCTGTAAATCTATAATCACATGAATCTCTCCTTATTCCACAAACTCAATTCAGTTTGATATGTATTTACTAAACACCTACTGGAAGCATTGACCTTGGATAGCACTTCCAGCTTTGCTGAGCACTTCAGATGAATTATTTCTTTGCAGACTCACAACTATGTGATGCAGGGACAACAGGAATCATTATCCCCAGTTTACAGCTAAGGAAATGGAGGTTCAGGAAGGAACAGTGACTCCTCTAAGGTCACCCACGGCAGTCAGGATTTAAGCCTGACTCTAAATCCAGCTCTGTTCCCACGACAGTGTAAGATCTGCCCGGCACCACACACAGTTGTCGGCACATCTGGGACCTAGGCTCAGGTCTGTCGGCTCCCCGTCTGATGTGTTGGTTTTGACCGTGTGATGCCGTTCCTTACTGACAGCTGTCGTGGGGTTACAAATAAGCTGTCTGGCTCTCCAAGCCGAGTGCGTGATGCAATCCCCGGGCTATTTGTTATCTCCTTGGTATGGTTTGTGGTCTCAGATGAATGTCAGAGGCCCCGATTGAAGGAGTTCTGTCAGACTAACAAAGAACAGAGCCAGGGGAGAACACAAACAGAGAAAACAGAAAGCGCAGGCTCTAGAATGCAGCGATTATGGGGGGTTTTTTTCTCCCTTCCCCTTTGGGGGATTTATTTTATCCTTCTCATTAAAGTGTTTATAAGAAGCTCAGCAGTCAAGCACAAAGGAAAGGAAGCGAAAGTCAAAGCCAAAAGATTGGCCAGGATGCCCTGGAGGGTCTGGGAGCTGCTTTCCTGTTTCCGAACAAACCACCCATAAAGTCCCCTGAGTGAACATGGCCAACAAAGCCCTATTCAGGAGAGGGGTAAAGCAGAGAGCTGTAGACGTCAGCTTCCTAGCAAGGGGACCCTCCCGCGCTGGAAATCCAAACACAACCTGAAAGCTCCAGACCCTTCACAGCTGGGAAGGAAGCCATTGCTCTCCCTTCCTCACGTTTCCAGAGAGGGACACAGTAGAAGCTCTGATTCAGGAAGACTGCCGGATGTGCTGCAAAGGGTACTGGAACAGTAACCAACAACTACTAGCACTGTTGTCTACAACATTTCGTGACCCCATTTGGGGTTTTCTTGGCAAAGATACTGGAATGGTTTGTCATTTCCTTCTCTGGCTCATTTTACAAATGAGGAAACTGAGGCAAATGGGATGAAGTGATGCAGCTAGAGAGTGTCTGAGGCTGGATTTGAACTCAGGTCCTCCTGACTTCAGGGCTGGTGCTCTATCCACTGCACCACCTAGCTGCCCCTAAATTTTGTTTTCAAAAGAAGATTTGCTATCTCTTCTTTCAACTTCCCTCTCTACCCCCATCCCTGCCCCCACCACCACTGAGAAAGCAAGAAAAACGAAACTACTCTTACAAATGTACAGTCAAGCTAAGCAACTTCTTACATTGGCTAATGTTCCCAAACATGTCCCAGGCCATACCCGGACCTCAACATCTCTCTGTGAGGAAGAGGGTATTCCATTTCATCATGAGTTCTCTGCAACTGTGGTTGACCTTGTGCTAATCCCAAGTCTCTCAAAGCCATCTTTACAATATTGTTGTTATTATATAAATTGGTCTCTTGGTTCCATTCCCAACATTTCCTAAAAGTCTTTCCGGGTTTCTTTGAAACCATCTCCTTCATCACTTCTTGAGTGACACAGGAGAAGCTTAACAAATGGTATTTTTTAAAGGCCAACCTAGAAATCCACAATGGAAAAAGCAAGGGGATGGAGTGTGCCTATAACCTACACAATAACATGCAATTGGATGAGATGTCCATTGAGTTGGTCCACTGGGACATGCATCTTAGATAAGTGCTTAGAGATAGCAATGAATTGGGCCCAGAATTAATTTGGAGAAACACAGAAGGTGAGATTGTTTGCATGTGGGATTGCAACACTTTCAGAGATTCCAAGATGCTCCCTATTGCAAAAGCCTGTGGGTGTAATACCAGTCTCCTCCTCTGGATGCTAAATAACGGCTGTCAGTGAACCATGGAATATCTCACCTCAGCAGAATCAAAATTGTAGGTAATCACTCAAAGCAATGGGAAGATGCAGAGTGGGGGTAAAGAGTAGGCAACACATTACCAGAGCTTATTTCCACAAGACAAGTAGCATGAAGTACGGTGCCTAGGACACAGATGAATAGGAAAAAAAGTGGGCTACTCACGCCAGTGACCTTGGCCAAATCACTGAAATTCTCTGGGCCTCAGTGTCTCCAGTTGCAAAATGGGATAGTTGAACTATGGGCTCTGAGGGGTCTTAAGATCATGGCACTGGAAAAGACCCCTCAAAGACCAACCCCGCCATTTTATAGATGAGGAAACTGAGGCAAAGTGTTTAAGTCATGAGTATCAAGTCCAGGATTTAAACTCAGGTTTTCCCAATGACAAGTCCTTCACCCATATCATTCCATACTAGAATCCCTGATGTATCAAGAGTCTTGAAGATAAGCCTTCAGTATTTTGTATGGAGGATTTTTACAAAAGACAAGAATTCCTCAAGATGTTCTCTTGGCCTCATTTTCTTCTTCTATAAGATAAGGGGTTTGGATTAAGGGAAAACAAGGTACAGTGGAAAGGGTATGCTGAATTTGGGGTCACAGGGCCTGCGTTCAAATCCTGACCCTAACACTTGCAATCTGTGTGACATAGGGCAAGAAGCTTTACCTCTCGGGGCCTCAGTTTTCTAAAATGTAAAATGAGGAGGTTGATCTAAGGTCCCTTCTGACTATGCTTCTATGATCCCATGACCACTAAGCTCTAAATGGTAATTCCTGAATTTCGTTTAGACTTAGCAGACTCAGATTTTAAAAGATGGTTATTGTGCTTGAAATAAATACCGACTGGCTAGAAACGCAACATTTACTGCAAATGGGAAGCAAGAGCAGCAGTCTCCATTACAGCCGTGCTAAGACTCAAACACAGATTTTAATAATTGACTTGCCATTTTGATAATACACAATAACAGGTCTATTAAACCAAGCGTTTTGCATTTATTAAATGCTAATTCAGTGGCAACTGAGTCAACAGTGGCCTCCCCAGTTATTAAAAACTGCCTGTGCCCCCCCCCAAGGGATTGTGTGGGAGGAGAATCTCAGGTATGTTGCTGCTGCTGGTGGTGGTAACAGTGGTGGCGGTTCTTTGATCTGGAAGAGGACCAATGACATCAGGCATGGAAGGGAGAAGAGAACCAAAGCGAAAGGAAGGTTGAAACTATCATTTGGCCTTAGCTGGGTGATTTGGCCCATTATTCTAACTTGGAATGGGATGGGGAAAGTTGGAGAGATTCTGAGTTCCTGGCTTTGAGAAATCCCTCAATTGCCCCAAAACAAAAGCATCACATAACATTCAAATGAGTGCCATGGTGTTGGACCATGCTGGTGTGATAGTGAGAATTTTCTGTGCAAGGTCTGTATGATATTACAATAGGTAAAATAACAACACCTAACATTTATATGATATTTCAAATTTTGCTAAACACTCTATTACCTCATTTGATCCTCTCAACAACCCTGGGAGGTAAATGCTGTTATTCTCCCCATTTTACAGTTAAGAAAAGTGAGGCAGACAGAGGTGAAATGATTTCACATAGCTTGCAAGTGTCAGAGGCACCGTTCAAATGACAGTCTCCCAGACTCCAAATCTGGCACTCTACCCTCTATGTCTGGCCAATACTGGATGAAAAGTCATTGTCTGCTTGTGGTACAGAATTGCAGTCAGAGAAAATGGGGTCAAGTCCTGCTTATTCCACTGACTCCCTTCATGACCTGTGAATGATGTAGTATATAGAGCGATGGACTGGAAGTCAAGAAGACCTGAGTTCAAATCCAGCCTTAAACACTTCCTAGCTATGTGACCCTGGGCAAGTCACTAAACCCAGCTTTCATTTCTTCATCTGTAAATTGGAAATAATAATAACACCTGTCTCCCAGGGCTGTTATGATCAAATGAAATAATAGAAGTAAAGTGCTTTCCATATCTTAAAGCACCATATGAATGTTAGCAATCATTATTCTCTGAGCCTATTTCGTCATCTATAAAATGCAGGAGGGTGGACTTTTTGACCTCTACCGTCCTTGCCAGCTCTAAATGCTTTGGCCCGACAAATAGCACATTGTAGGTGCTCAACAGCTAATCCCAAATGATCATTTTCACCAAAGGCAGAGCTGAGTATAGTTGATAGGTAGAAGTCTCCTAGGCTTGTAGTCTTAAATCAATAAATTGCAAGGGCCTCCAAGGATAATCTTTTTAAAAATTTTAATAATTAATTAGCATTTATTTTCTCTCTCCTACCCCCCCAAAATAAAGGAAAAATAAAACCTCTGTAACAAATATGCCCAATCAAGTAAAACAAGTTCTCACATCGTCCATTTCCAAAAATGTGTGTTTCATTTTGCATCTTGAGTCCATCAGTCCTTGGATGCCATGCATTGTTCAAAGTTCTTAGGTCTTTCAAACCTACTTGGCTTTACAATGTTATTATGTCAATCATTCTAGCTCTTCTCACTTGGCTCCGCAGATTAGCTATTTTAATCCCTCTAGAAAAACTGACAAGCAATCTTCCAGTGTCCTCCTGAAGACCTCCAGGAACAGAAAATTCAATATTCAGTTCCTGTAATCTCCGTTCCATGGCCCCACTCTCAGACCATACACACCTCACCAGAAACTTGGACTCCATCCCCAACTCTGAGAGGTGAGCCTTTTGCCCTATATTGCCCAGAACCAGGCCACCACACTACTCCCTCCACTCTCCTCACCATATATGGATCACCCCCTCTCTTTCCTGTATTTGTTGTTTTCCCTCATTAAAATGTAATCTCTTTGAAGGCAGGGACATTCTTGTTAATCTTCTTTGTGCCCTCAATGCTTACATCAGAGCCTTACAACAAACAGCTTAATAAATGCCATCTATCTATCCAACCATCTATCTGTCTGTCT
Organism: Phascolarctos cinereus; assembly: GCF_003287225.1. Classification (NCBI taxonomy): domain Eukaryota; kingdom Metazoa; phylum Chordata; class Mammalia; order Diprotodontia; family Phascolarctidae; genus Phascolarctos; species Phascolarctos cinereus. The sequence continues at coordinate 233,049,662 of NW_027556402.1, forward strand.
ATCTGTCTATCTATCTATCTATCTATCTATCTATCTATCTATCTATCTATCTATCTATCTATCTATCTATCTATCTATCCACCTATTTATCCACCCATCATCTATCTACCTACCTGTCATCTATCCATCCATCCATCCATCATCCATCTATCTCTCTCCCTATTGATTTAATAGTCAATCTATTGGTCTATCAACATTTATCTTCTTATCTATCTCACTTTTGGAGAGCTCTAATTAGGAAGTTTTTCTTTACCTCATTTGAAAACCTTTCCATAACTTCCTCCCATGATGCTCAGTTTTGCCCTGTGGGATCAATCAGAATTAATCAAACCTCTTCTCCACATGACAGCCCTTCAAATACTTGAGCACAGCTGTCATGCATACTATCCTCATTCCTCTCCCCACCCACCGGCCACTTTTTTCTTGTCTGAGCTAAACACCCTCAGTTCCTTCAATCAATCCTCATATGACATGATCTCCAAGAGCTCCCACCATTTTGGCTCTCCTCTTCCACATTTACCCTAGCTTGTCAATCTTCCTTCCTAAAATGTGATAATCAGTACTGAACAGAGAAATTCAGATGGCCCTCCATAGCAGAAATCAAAATGCCCTGTAGGTACAAAAAATGGCAATCTTTTGAAATTTCCCAGACCTTTGACCAGTTAGTAAGGAATGGAATTATAGCTCATCTACCCCTGGAGAAGAGCTTACAGAGACTGGCATTAATATTATTTGATTTCTGTTGGTTTATACACTGCTGACACTTGCGGGGTTTTGATAGAGATTTGATGAGGGTACAATGTTGTTTGAATTAACATCATTTATTTCAGGAATATTTAGAGGCAGCTAGTGCAAGAAAATACACTTCTAAAAGGTCTGCAAAAAGTTGACAGGATGCTCTAACATTTGGTCTGAAGCAGCACAGGAGAAAAATGTCCTACTGGGCTCAGGACAATTCTCCTATCCATGCATAACCTTCCTCACTTGGGATATAACAAGCCTACTTTCCTTTTAGCATGGTAGAAATAGTGTACTGTGTTGGAGGTCTGCTCTATGGTCATTCAAGCAGTGGGTCACTTCATCTCTGTAAGCCTCAGTTTCCTTATATGTAAAATGGGGTTAATATGAACTATGTCCTTCACAAGGTTATTATAAGAAAAGTGCTTTGAAAACCTGAAAACACTACAGAAACTATGACCACCATTGAGCTATTTCTAACTCTACCGCATCTTTCACATCTGACCTCTTCTCTCTACTCACATAGCCACCCACTTAATACAGAGCCTCATCATCTCTCACCTAGGTTATTGCAAAAGGCTCCTAGTGGGACTCCCGGCCTCAAGTCTCTTACCATTCTAGTCTAGCCTAAAAGCTGTTGCCAATGTGATTTTTCTTCACCACAGATCTACCCATCCCATCCCATAGTGGCTTCCTATTGCCTCTAGGATCAAATATAGGCTCCTTTTAAAAAAAAAAACTTTTAAGGCCTTTCTCAACCTAGTCCAAACCCATTTTCCTGCCTCATAGGATGTTACTTTTTCTCCCCCACTGGGATTCAGCCAACCTAGCCTTCTCTGTTTGTTGCTCTCCACTTCCCATCTCCACACCTTTGTATTGACCAACCCAAATGCCTGCAATGCACCCCTTCCTTGCCATCACCTCACAGAGACTCTATATTCTTTTAAGATGCAGCTTAAACACCATCCTCCCAACCGCTATTGCCCTCCCTTTAAAACTACTTTTTATTTAACTTCTTTATGTGATGACACAGTGCACTGGGCCTGAAGTCAAGAAGACCTGAATTCAAATCCAGCCTCAGTCACTTACTAGCTGTGTGACTCTGGGCAAGTCACTTAACCTTCATTTGCCTCAGTTTCCTCATCTGTAAAATTAGAATTGTTATTATTATTATATATTATATTATACACTCTAATAATATTGTTATCATTTTGATAACAATATCTGCCTCCCAGGGCTCCTATGAGGACCAAATCATATGATAATCATAAAGCACTTAGCATAGTTTCTGGCATGTGATAAGTACTATGCAAATGTTAGTGATTATGATTATTATATTTACATTTATTCATTTTACATATGTGTTATATATACTTCTAATTGTCTTCATTGCCCTCATCACAATGTAATGAATGTAACAGGGATTATTTCATTATTTGTACTTAAAAATTCAGTGCCTAGCACAATGCCTGGCACACAGTCAGTGCTTAATCAATGTTTGTGGCCATTGGCTGATCTGAAACTTGTAGTCTTACAGAGTTGCCTGGAGCATTGAGAGGTTAAGAGAATTTGCCCACGGTCACAGAGTTGGTATATCTTAGGAGTTGCTCTTGAACTATTATGTCTTCTTCCCTCTGAGGCCAGCCCTCTTTATGAAGCCATTATATGAGCAATAATGGTTCATGATTCTCTTGTCTTCTGGAGAAGCAATTATAATAATCATCAAATGCTTTATTAAGCTCCTTAAACTTCTAAAGCATATTGCACATGTAAGACAGCTATGGGTCACTCAGGCAGACAGTCAACAAGCATATATAAGTGCTTCCTATGTGCTAGGCACTGGGCTAAGCAAAAAGAAAGACCCCCCCTGCCCTCAAGGAGCTTGCATTCTAATCATGAAAGGAAGCAGAAAGGGAATGGGGTGGAGGAAGTACCCCACAGGGGTGGGGGAGGATGGAGAATTCTAGAGGAATGTAGCCTGATGGGAAATTAAGAGATAGCTGGCCTGAGTACCTCCTTACATGGAGGTTCTGGGAGGAGCTGTCCAATCAGAGGGCGAGGGATGCCAGAAATGGAGGCTACTTCCACGCTGTGAGTTCCAAGGTTGAAATTGATCTTTTAAGATGAAGAAGTTTCTAGGGCATGATAAGTCCAGAGGAGTGAAGGCTGGTGAAAAATATGAGTGTGGGACTGTCTGATATAGCTATCTATCTATCTGTCTATCTATCTATCTATCTATCTATCTATCTATCTATCTATCTATAGATAGATATAGATATAGACATATACACACATACATGTATATATACATACACACATACATACATATATGTGTGTATCTGTATCTGTATGTGTATATGTATGTATGTGTATGTAGTATGTATATATGATGGCTGACTTGCACACAACATGGATAGATATCTCTGGAATCTGGCTTAGGCAGATGGCAGTGGGAAAGGCAGTGGGTGCTTGATCTTTCGCCCACCTATCTCCAAGTGGGTTGTTGGGCTATAATTACACTTATCTAACACATTTCAAATGTCTGTACAGTCTAGGAGTAAACAGTCCAGGGGAAACAAAAATTTATGCATCACCACTCTTAAGGAGGATTATACCCTTTAGCTTATACTCACCATCTTGGCCCCTCCCCATCTTACGTGAATTACACAAAAGACCCTCAAAAATAGTGAATAGCAAATAAATCCACTTGCCCAAACAAAACAGCAAATCAAAGCTGGAGAAATTCTATAGATTAGAATATAACAGGAAAGACATAAAAGTAGATGAGTTTTTTGGCTGGGAGTGAGGCAAAACTTTAACTCAACCAAGGACAGAACATGATTCCACCCAAAAGAGGTCCATTCTCAGCAGTCTCTAGAATATTTTTTTGTAATTTTTTTAAATTTTAAACTTAAATATAAAACAAGAAAAGAAAAAAAATGCCATGTACACATCAGAACATAAGGGAGGATTCAATATAAAACAACAAATTTCCATTTTACAAAAACCAAAATAATAAATATCATGCTTTGTTTTCAAAGCTGTCTAGCTTTTCTTTGCTTCCTTCTAGGTTTTCTTTTGTTCTCTGCTATGCATTTTATACTTTATTTTTTCCCTCCCTCTCACTGCCCCCCAAAGAAGGCCACAATTAAGCACAGATATATGTGTGTATACATATATATGCACATATATAATATATTAATAGTATGTATACTATATATTATATATACACACATAGATATATACATAGATATCTATAAACATACACACATGCACACATATACACTCATACACATATATTTAATACCATATTCTGCTTATTTTCACTTGTCATCTGTTTCTCTGAAGGTAGATAGCATCTTCCTTCATAGGTCAAAGTCTCTCCATGTTTTTCTAAATCAAGAGCTCATCATTTCCTGCATCATAGCAATATTCCAACCCAATCACATCTTATCTGAGAGACGGTCTATGAACATTTTCCCCCCAATTTTCTGCACTCCTTCCACTCTTTGCTGCATAGGTTTTTTTATACAAGAAAACTTTAATTTAAAATAATCAAAATTATCAATTTTACACTTCAACAATGCTCTCACATCATAATATAGTTTAGGGTCTGATACTGCTGAATCTGCTTCCTTTACATCTTTTCCCCTGGTTTCTTTGAAGTTCCTAACTTTTTGTTCTTCCAAATGAACCTTGTCATCATTTTTTCTAACTCAGTAAGATAATTTTTTAGTAATTTAATTGGGATGATCTTGAATAAATAGATTAGTTATGTGAAATTGTTATTTTTTTTTTATTATATTGGCTTTACCCACCATAGTTCCTGTGACTGTTTAGGCAGGTATACTCTCAGGTATTTTATACAGTCTAGTTATTTTAAATGGTCTAGAACAATATTGAATAATATTGCTGACACATAGTATTGTTTCCCTATTTTTCTCTTTTGATTAAATCTATTTTAGCTTTAACTTTGTATGACATCACAATTACTACCCCTGCTTTTTTTTTTACATAATAAATTCTACTCCTGCCCTTTATTTTATCTTTGTGTGTATCTCATTTTTATAGTGTTACCTGGAAGCAACATATTGTTGAATTCAAATTTCTAATCTGCTATCAATTTCTGTTTTATGGGTAAATTCATCCTATTCACATTCTATGCTATAATTACTTGTATATTTTCCTCCTTCTTATTTTTCCTCACTATCTTCCTCATCCTATTCCTATCCCTCCTCACTCCTCTGCTTTACTTCTACCTGCTACCTTGCCCTCCTATACCTTAACCTGCCCATATTTCCAAAAGTCCCTCCCTTATCCTCTCCCCCACCATGTCCCCTGCCCCTTTCTTTCTTTCTGAATTTGGAAGACTTTTATATAATTATGTGTGTGTGTGTGTATGTATATGTATATGTATATATATGTATATGTATATGTATATGTATATGTATATGTATATGTATATGTATATGTATATGTATATGTATATGTATATGTATATGTATATGTATATGTATATGTATATGTATATGTATATGTATATGTATATGTATATGTATATGTATATATGTACATATGTTTTCCCTCTTTAACCCATTCTTGATGAGAGTAAGATGCCAGCCCTCGCCCTACTAACTTTGTCTGTATCAATTTTTCCTTTTGTGCCTCTTTTGTATGAAATAATTACTCCTTTTTATCTCTTCCTACACAGTTTTATTTTTTTTAGAATCACCCTGAGCCCAAGCCTTTCTTTCTAACTACCCAAATAAGGGATAGTCATAAGAGTACTGATAAAATTTTCACATATAAGAAGTAAACAATTTGACTTCCTTGAGTCCCTTATAATTGGTCTTTAATGTTTACCTCATATTTCTCCTCAGTGTTATTTGGCAAATGTTCACTTAAGTTCTGCTGTTTTTACCACAAGCACCTGAAAGTTTTTCAGTTTGTTAAATGTCCTTTCTTTTTCATTCAGGATTATGCTTAACTTTACTGGGTAAGTTATCCTTGGTCATAACCCCAGCTCTTTCGCTCTACGAAATACAATATTCCAAGACCTATGGTCCTTCAACGTGGTAGCTTCTAGGTCTTGTGTAATCCTTACTATAGCTCCACAATATTCAAATTGTTTTTTTTTCTTTTTGCTTCCAATATTTTCTCCTTAACCCGGTTGCTTTGAAACTTGGCTATGGGAGGAGCCAAGATGGCTGAGTGAAAGCAGTGACTTGCTTGAGCTCTCCCCCAAACCCCTCCAAATACCTGTAAAAATGGCTCTAAACAAATTCTAGAGCAGCATAACCCGCACAAAGATGGAGTGAAGCAAATTTCCAGCCCAAGACAACCTGGACAGCTGATTGTAAAGGTCTGTTGTACCAGGCTGAGAGAGGAACGCAGTTCAGTATGGGCCCCACAGTCAATGATCAGGCCTCAGTGAACCTGGAGCAGGCCTCAGGGGACTGAATCACAGACAGCTGTGGCAGTTTCCAGACTTCTCAACCCACAAATGCCAAAGACAACATAGAAGGTCAGTAGGAAAATCTGTTGGACCACAGTGAGAAACAGCTCAGTATGGCCCCAGTCCTGGTAGCCCTGAGGTGGCAGCTGCTTCTGGAGTTTTTGGTCCACATGGACAGGGGATCAAGTGGCTGAGCAGAGAGGAATTACAGGGATCTCTTTGATGGCACCAAGGCAGGATTCTCTTGCTTTGCCCATGCTTGGATCTGGGTCACAGTTCTGGGTAATGGTCCAAGGGTGAGGAGGAGTGCTGGCCTGGTAGAGGTTGCAGTGGCTGCGAGAGAGAATCCTCTTCACAGTTCCAAGGCAGAAAACAGTTCTTGTGGTCACTCATAGACCACAGTACAGGCCAGGAAATGAGTAAACACCTCGCCCTTGATCATACCACCTTGGAAGAACTGAAAACTTACAGGTCCCTAGAAGTATCTCTGAAAATAGCTGCACAAAACCCCCGAAGCTTGGGACAAGTACATTCTCTACACTGGAAACAGACTCCTACCTTAACAAAGAGTTTAAAACTGAAGTAATTGGCCGAGATCGTGAGCAAGCAGCTCAAAAAGAGTCAGACTGTATTATCTTACTTTGATGACAAAGAAGATCAAGACATACAACCAGAAGAAGACAGCAAAGTCAAAGCTCCTACATCCAAAGCCTCCAAGAAAAATATGAAGCAGTCCCAGGCCATGCAAGAGCTCAAAAAGGATTTTGAGAAGCAAGTAAGAGAAGTAGAGGGAAAACTGGGAAGAGAAATGAGAGTGATGCAAGAAAATCATGAAAAACTAGTCAACAGCTTGCTAAAGGAGACCCAAAAATATACTGAAGAAAATAACACCTTAAAAAATATACTAACCCAAATGGCAAAAGAAGTCCAAAAAGCCAATGAGGAGAAAAATACCTTAAAAAGCAGAATTGGCCAAATGGAAAAGGAAGTCAAAAAACTCACGGAAGAAAATAATTCCTTAAAAATTAGAATGGAGCAAATGGAAGTCAATGACTTTATGAGAAATCAAGAAACTATAAAACAAAACCAAAAGAATGAAAAAAATAGAAGACAATGTAAAATATCTCATTGGAAAAACAACTGACCTGGAAAATAGATCCAGGAGAGATAATTTAAAAATTATTGGACTACCTGAATGCCATGATAAAAAAAAAAAGCCTAGACATTATCTTTCAAAAATCATCAAGGAAAACTGTCCTGATATTCTAGAACCAGAGGGTAAAACAGAAATTAAAAGAATCCACCAATCACCTCCTGAAAGAGATCCCCAAAAGAAAATTCCTAGGAATATTATAGCCAAATTCCTGAGTTCTCAGGTCAACGAGAAAATATTGCAAGCAGCCAGAAAGAAACAATTCAAGTACAGTGGAACAACAATCAAGATAACACAAAATTTAGCAGCTTCTACATTACAGGATTGGAGGGTTTGAAATATATATTCTGGAGGTCAAAGGAACTAGAATTAAAACCAAGAATCACCTACCCAGCAAAACTGAGTATAATCCATGAGGGGGAAAATGGACATTCAGTGAAATAGAGGACTTTCAAGCATTCTTTATGAAAAGACCAAAGCTGAAACTTGGCTATGATATTCCAATAAGTTTTCCTCCTGGAATCTCTTTCAGGTGGTGATTGTTGGATTTTTTTTTTCATTTCTACTTTGTCTTCTTGTTCTAGATCTTCAGGGTCATTTTCCTTGATAATTTCTTATAATACTGAATCAAGATTCTTTTCTTATCATAATTTTCAGGTAATCTGACTACTCTTATATTATTTCTCCTCTATCTGTTCACCAGATCAGTTGTTTTTCTTATGAGATATTTCATATTCTTTTCTATGTTTTTCATTCTTTTGATTTTGTTTTATTATTTCTTGATGTCTTGAAACGTCATTAGCCTCTCTTTGCCCAATTCTAGTTTTCAAGGAATTATTTTCTTCCTTAAGCTTTTTGTTCTCTGTTTCCAGTTGGTTGACTTTCTTTTCATGATTTTCTTGAACTGCTATTAAGTTTTTTCTACTTTTTTTTATCTTTCTTATTTGATTTTAAAGTCCTTTTTAAGTTCTTCCAAGAACTCTTTTTGTGCTTGTGACCATTTGATATTTCTCACTGGAAAAGGAGTGGCTTTTTTTTTTAGCTCCATCATCTTCCTCTGAATATGAACCCAGATCTTCTCTAGCCCCATAGTAGCTATCTATGGTTGGGTTCTTTCTCCTTTGCTTACTCATGTTTATTTTTATTTCTGTTTTACTTTGGTTTTTTAGCAGCCATTAGTATAATCAAGTCCTGCAGTATGGGGAATGATGCCCCAAGCCTCAGGTCCTTCTTACTGTTATTTGCTGAGGTCTGTCCCAGGGCTCAACATTGGACTCTCCTCTCCACTCCCAAGCCACATCTAGAGCCCCCAGACATACTGTCCCACAAATGATCTTGCTCCCTGTAATCTCTCCAGCTGTAAATTCCAGCTGTCCTCTCTGCCCTGGAACTGAAACCAGGGGCTCTGCTCTCCTGCAAGTGCCCATAGCCAGCAGGGTCCCCACCCTTCTGCTACTGCATTCACCAGGTGTATGCTAGCTTCTTCTCCCCCTAGCCACAGCCTGGGATGTGCCCATCAGCACAACTGTGCTTGGCATCCCCCAACAGTGGAAGGTCATTCAATCTTCTCCTACTCAGCCCTCAGACCCCCAAGGTGTCTTCAAGATGGAAGTTCCTAAGGCTGAGGCTGCCTCAACATAGTTGCCCCCAGGGCTCATTGATTCCCCAGAGGAGGCCTGGAGGTGTTTGCATTTCACTCAGGCCAAACCTCCGCCCTGAAAGTTGGGTCTTTCCTGGGGTCTTCTCAAGTTGTCTTAGGAGAACAATGGTTTCACCCTTAGTTTTGTTTATTTCTGCTACTCTACATTCCCTCTGAGGTGATGTTCTGTCTTTTTTTGTGGAGGAAATTTGGAGTCAAAAGTTTTCTGACCTACTCCATCATCTTCCCAAAACCCTCTCCCTCCAGTCTCTCGAATTTCAAGAAAATCCAGATATGTCATGGGGTCAGCTTCTCCTGTAGCTCTTGTACTCCAAAGTCATTCTCTCTCTGCTTTCTCCAGAGAGGTCCTTTCTCCTTGCGTCTTTCCCAAAGAATGTCTGGAACCAGCGCAGTACTTCCTTATTCAGGTACACAGCATCACATTGAGCATTCTCTCCATGAATTAGGAGTCACATCTCAGTTCCTATATGCAGAATGCAGCACAAAGCAAGGAGCTCTTATACATTTAAATCTAATTTGAGCCTCAAAAAAAAATCCTATACTTATATACCCAACAGGTAGAAAAAAGAAAACAAACATTTTTTAAATGCCTGTTATATGCCAGGCACTGTGCTAAGCACTTCAAAATTTATATTTCATTTACTCCTTAGAACAACACCAGGAGGTATTATCATTATCCCCATTTTACAGCTGAGTAAACTGGGGCAGAGAGAGATTAAAGGACTTGCCATAGCTAGTATGTGTCTGGAGTAGAATTTGAACCCAGGTCTCCCTGACTCCAGGTGTATCACTCAATCCTCTATACCATGTAGCTGTCTTATTCAGCTTTTGCTTGAAAAACTCCAGGGACAGAGACATATTCCTTCCTAAAGCACCCTATCTACTTTGGACAGTTCTATCAGTGAGGAAGATTTTTTTTTCCTGTATGTGAATTCCAAAGCAGCTTCTTAACAGTGGATTAGAGAGCGCAGGCATCATTCCCTATGCTGTCCTCTCCCTTATCTTCCTCCAATCTCTTATTCCTTTGCTTCAACTTCAGGGGAGCCATAAGGCCTGCCTGGGTCACAACACAACTGAAGAAACCATCTCCAGAAAATATGGAAATAGAATCTAAACTTGCCTCAAGTGTGACTGAGGAAAGCAGGAGCCCACAGCTGGGATGAGTCATTCAGAGACTCAGATCCTCACTTTCCTCTCTCTCTCTCTCTCTCTCTCTCTCTCTCTCTCTCTCTCTCTCTCTCTCTCTCTCTCTCTCTCACACACACACACACACACACACACACACATTTTCCCCCATAATAGACATACCACATTGTAGACTGACTTTGGTGCCCTGGGTGCCAGTAGTTAGGACTAGATAGCAATGATTGTAGAAAAAGGCAGAGGATGCTAAGTTCTTTTTTCCATTATCCTGGAGTCTGCATTCAACTCCCTCTCCAATAATTACAATAATAAGAGATAAAATATATATAGTGCTTTGAGGTTTGAGAAGCTAATTATGGTTGGAGAGTCTGAGGGAGCAAATCTTAATTGCAACAATATTACTACATTTGGCCCTCATAACAACCTAAGAGGCAGGTACTTAACATGTGATGAAACTGAGTGAATGTTTCAAGTGGGCTTTGCATCCAAGTCTTTTTTAAATTTTTAATAGCATTTTGTTTTTTACCAATTACACATAATGACAATTTTTAACATTCATTTTTTTTTAAATTTTGAGCTACACATTATCTCTTTCCCTCCCTTACTATCCCCTCCCTAAGATGGTTAGCAATTTGATATAGGTTATATATGTGCAATCATGAAAAACATGCCCTTATGAGTCACGTTATGAAAGAAACAGGTCAAAAGAAAAGAACCACGAAAAAATGAAGTAAAAATAGTATGCTTCAATTTGAATTCAGACTCCAGTTTTTTCTCTGGAGGTAATCCAAGTCTTCTTGACTGTAGTTCCAATATTCTATCCACTATGCAACAGTACCTTTCAAATAGAAATGATTAAAAAGCAAAAACCAAACAAAATCTGGCCAACAAATCCCCCCTCCAAGGCATTAGCCCCACCAATCAGAACCTCGGACTCCATTTCCTGGAACTACCCTAGACTTTGATTGGCAAGCTTGTGTCTCATTTTGCCCAGATTCAGGCTTCATTTCCTGGATACCTCCATGCTTAGCATCTCCCTCCACCCCCAGGTCCCTCCATTTAAACCTCTTCTCTTTGTGTTTGTTGTCTTCTTCCACTGGATTGTTAACTCCTTGATGTCAGGGACAGTCTTGCTTGATTGTGTTTTTATCCTTTGCGCTTGGCAACATAATAAGCTCTGAATAGACTCTATCTGTCTTTCTATCTATCTATCTATCTATCTATCTATCTATCTATCTATCTATCTATCTGTCTGTTATTTGTCTGACAGTCTATCCATCTGTCTATTTACCTGTCTGTGTCTGTCTGTCTGCCTTTCTGTTATCTGTCTGACATTCTATCTATCTGCCTATCTATCTAATCTATCTATCTATCTATCTATCTATCTATCTATCTATCTATCTATCCATATCTTTCTACACCTATTTAGCTAGCTAGCTATATAGAAGACTGAAAACAAGAGGAAGGAGGGGTGTTATTTGGAGGAAGGGGAGAAGGAAGAAAAGCAGAAGAGAGGAAGATGAGAGGAGAAAGATCTAAAAATTACATTTACATATCTCTTTAAAACATTTTTTCAATGAACAAAAATTTATTTTCTTTCCCTATCACCCCCCATTTAAAAATAGAAAAACAAAACTCAGTAAAAAATAAAAAATGCACAACCAAGCAAATAAATGTGTGCATTGAACAAGTCCAAAAAACTACATTTCTCTGATTCCATAACATCTTTGTCAGGAAATGGATAGCATGCGTCATCGTGAAGCATTATTTCCAAATTGCTTTCCAGAATTTCTAGACCAATTCACAGATTCAACAGCAGGGCATTAATATGCCCATTTTCCTGTAGCCTCTCCAACTTTGTCATTTTCCTTCTTGGTCTACTTTGTCAATCAGATGGGTATGCAGTAGAACTTCCAAGTTTCTCTAATTTGCATTTCTCTAATTATTAGTGATTTGAAGCATGTTTTCACATGGCTGCGGATAGCTTCAATTTCTTCCACAGAAAATTGCTTGTTCATATCCTTTGACCACTTATCACTTGGGAAACATTTCTGATTCTTAGAAATTAGAACCAGTTCTTTATACAGCTTAAAATTAAGACCCTTATCTGAGAAATTTGCTACAAAGATTTTTTCCCTAATCACCTGCTTCCTTTTTAACTTTAGCTGCATTGGTTTTGATTGTGAAAAACTTCTTTTAATTTTATGTAATAAAAATGGCCACTTTATCTTCTGTGGTCCTCTCTACCCCTTGTTTGGCTATGAACTCATTTATTCACAGAATAGAGGCAGTTCAGTGGCGCAGATGATAGCGTGGTAGGCCTAGAGTTAGGAAGACCTGAGTTTAAACCTACCATCGGACACTTACTAGCTGTATGACCCTTAGCAAGTCACTTAATTTGTTTTCCTGTTTCCTCGGCTGTAAAATGAGAACAATAACAGCACCTATCTCCCGTGGTGGTTGTGAGGATCAAATGAGATAATACTTGTAAAACATTCAGCAAAGTGTCTGGTACATAGTAGGAGCTGTATAAATGCTTATTCCCTTCCCCTGCATTTGAAAAATAATTATCCTTTGCTCCTCTGCTTTATGATGTCATCCTTTCTATATATCCATTTAGAGTTTATCTTGGCAAACAGTGGGAGATGTTGGTCTACGCATCATTTTTTTCTAGGCTGCTTTCCAGTTTTCTCAACAATTTTTTGTGTTAAATAAGTACTTCTACCACAGTAGCTAAAATCCTTGGTTTATCAAGCACTGGGTACTGTTTTAATTTCTGTATATTGTGAAGCTAATCCATTCCACAGATCAGCCTCTCTATTTCTCAACTAGTAGTAAGTCATTTTGATGGTTACTGCTTTACAGTATATTTTCAGATCTGGTTTGTTGTTGTTCAGTCACTTTTCAGGCATGTCTGACTTTTCATGACCCCACTTGGGGTTTTCTTGGCAAAGATACTGGAGCGGTTTGCCATTTCCTTCTCCAGCTCATTTTACAGTTGAGGAAACTGAGAGGATTAAATGATTTGCCTGAGGTCACACGGCTAGTAAATATCTGAGGGCAGATTTGAACTCAGGTCTTCCTAAATCTCAGGCCTGGGCAGTACTCCTTCCCATTTTTTCCCCAATATTTTCTTTTTTTGAAATTAATTTATTTTGATTTATCAACAATCACTTCCATTAGCTTTTGAGTTTCAAATTTTTCTCCCCCTCCATCACTAGCTCCCTCCCCAAGATGGCATGCAATCTGATATAAGCTATACATATACGTTCCTATTAAACATACTTTCACATTAGTGATGTTGTGAGAATTAGAACCAATAGAAGGCACCACCAGAGGGAGGAAACAAAACACAACAGAAGAAAAAAAATAGCAAATAGCATATGCTTCAATCTGCATTCAAACTCCATAGTTCTTTCTTCTTTGTGGATAGCATTTTCCACCACGAGGCCTTTGGAGATGTCTTAGATCCTTGTAATGCTGAGAAGGGTTAAGTCTATCAATATCAGTCATCGCACAATATGGCTGTTACTGTGTACAACGTTCTCCTGGTTCTGCTCACTTCACTCCGCATCAGACCATACAAGTCTTTCCAGGTTTTTCTGAAGTCCGCCCACTCATCATTTCTTATAGCACAATAGTATTCCATTACATTCATATACCACAACTTGTTCAGCCATTCCCCAATTGATGAGCATCCTCTCAATTTCCAATTCTTTGCCACCACAAAAAGAGCTGCTATAAATATTTTTGTACATGTGGGTGCTTTTCCAATTTGTATGATCTCTTTTTTCCCCAATATCGTCCTTGAGATTTTTATGTATCTTTTTAAAAAAAAATTTACAAAGTTTTTTTTTTACAATAACTTTGTGAGGAAAGTTCATAGACCAATACAAGCACCATTTTACTGATGAAAAAAACCTTTGTTCAGAAAGGTTAACTAAACTCATGACCCTTTCCTGTTCTGCCGTCTGGGGCCAAGTACCATGACCACTTTAAAGGCTGCTAAGGCCTTGTCTCTCTGGTGTATGGAGGAGGCGGAGGAGGTTACTCAGAATTGATGCCTGTCTGCAAGTCTTTGAAAAGCTGTCATGGTACTTAGCCCCAGAGGGCAGAACAGGAAAGGGTATTGAGTTCACAGCAATCTCTCCGCTGTGACCAAAACAGCTTCCCAAAGAATGTCCAAGGCCAAACAAAATATCACAGAAGCAGATCCCCATGATCTACAAAGACATAATTGTCTTATTGTTTAGCTCGGCATCTTTTCTCTCATCAAGACTGGCGGTACTTCATTTGTGCTTTGTTAATTTATTGGAGGCCAATGAGCCAGTTTGTGGATTATGTCTGTTTTGTGGATCATAGTATTTAAAGCTGACGAAGCAGTTGGCAAGAGAACTGTAACTGACATGGGCAAGGTGCATAAACAGTCATGTCCCTGTTATTAGATTGTAAGCTCCTTGAGGGCAGAGAATATCTTTTGCCTCTTTTTGTATCCCCAGTGCTTAGCACAGTGTCTGGCTCATGGTAGGTGCTTAATAAATGTTTAATGATTGAGGAAAAAACCTGAGCTTAGCACCTAGTTAACAGTATAGCTATTTAAAATAGGAAGCTGCAAAATGTCTAGATTCCAGTCTCTGAGGTATTTCAGGGTCTATGTCTCTTTACCATAAAAGGGTTTCCTGGCTTTTCTCCCCATCCACTAACTCAACTTTTGTAAAAAGTGGATTTGAAGGTGTTACTTATGCTGCTCACTCCAGGCACCAAAATTGATGCTTATTGGTATAATGGTGGGGATCCATGGATGATATATCCCCACTTAAAAGGAATTACTTAAGGTAAGAACACTTCTTGACCAAACTAACCTATCAGACCAAACGTGGACTGGGCCTTTAAACCCCACTGAATCAAAGTCACTGTATGAGAGAGACTTACTCATGCCCTAAGGAATTTGTATAAAGCCAAAGAGCTTGCCCAGTGGGTTCCAAGATATCACTCTATTTACTTGGTAATATATGTTATGAGAACCTAGAAGTGGAGAAGCAGGAGCTGGGTTATTCAAAGCTGAGTCAAGGACCAGCAGCTCTAGGGTAATTAGGTAAAGCAGAAAGAGAAGGTAGTACTAAGCTGCATCAGAAAAGGAAGGTATGGGGATGGCTATTAGCATCTTAGAGCAGACGACCTGGGAGACCTGAGCTGAAGGCATTCACAAGGAAAGATCCATTATTTCCCCCATATTCCTCTGCCAGTGACTAGCTACCCATTAATATTATAACATAACTTTCTGCTTCATTATCCAAACATTTCTAGTAAGCTGAATTTTTCCTAACTAGGGGCTCAGAGCAATTGAGATTTACCTTATAATGTTTTGTCTAAAATAAACTCACTGAAGCTACAGAGAAAAAACTACAGGGACATCAAAAGCAATATATTGCCTCTACTCTTAAAAGGAGTTAATTATCGTAACAGAATGGAACAGGTGCATAAAGAAGGGAAAATGACTTTCCCAAGGTCTCACAAGTAGCAGATAGCAGGGTCAGGATTGGAATCCAGAGCCTCTGATCCCAGATCCACATTTAACTTAGCCTTCTCTTTCCCTTCTATCCAACTCCTTGTGATTCTACTAATCATCAATGTTTTCTCCAGCAGAGGAGAGAGGGGAAAAGAAGAAAACACTATCAGATTTATGGCAGTTCTGACAGGGGGGAAAGAAGGCTGAACAGAGAGGGCAAGGAAGTTTTTAGTCATTGTCTAAACTCATATTCAGCTTTGTTGTTGTCCAGTAGTGTCTGACTCTTTGTGACTCCATTTGGGGTTTTCTTGGCAAAGATGCTAGAGTGGTTTGCCATTTCCTTTTCCAGCCCATTTTACAGATGCGAAAACTGAGGCCAACAGGGTTAAGAGACTTGCCCAGGGTCACACAGGTAGTAAATGTCTGAGGCTGGATTTGAACTCAGGAAGAGGAGTCTTCCTGACTCCAGGACTGGCGCTGTAGGCACTATATCGCCCCCTAGCTGCCCAATATTTAGGTGCTCTCATTTTTCCCCATTGTCTGAGCCTTAATTGATAGCCGCATGGTAGCTGTGCTGTACAGGGAACCGATACTTCTGGCTCTGAGCAGTGATAGTGGACCAGTACATCTGGAATATTGGCTGTTCCGAAACCAAATATCATCTTCTGCCACCTGCATGTGCCAGCCTTTCTCAATTTTTTACAAGGTCTATGCCAAAACTGACATGGAGAAATTCTTTAAGCTCAAGCAGACACAAAACGAACTGAGACTTTTTTTCCTTTCTTTCCTTCCTTCCTTCCTTCCTTCCATTTCCCTTTTTCTTTCCTTCTTCCTTTTTTCCTTTTCTTTCCTTCCTTTTTTCCTTCCTTCCTTTCTTTTTTCTTTCCTTCCTTAGTTGAAGTTGAAATGGATAGAGAGAATATCCCTTAACATTCGGATGTGAGCCTCAGTGTATGAGCAACTGATACATTTATATGGCCTGAAATATATGGGTTCAAGATACTTCCGCTGCTCAAGTCTCATAAAGACCCCAGCTGATGTCCCACCCCCATCCTTTGCTACAATGAACCACTCCCATGAGGGATAGCATCAGAGCAGGAAGGAAAAGACACTCAGAGTTCCTCTATTCCTTCTGATAGCACCCCAAACAAAGAGCACTGTGTCTCCCAGTATGGTTGAAAGGGCTTTGAATTTGGAATTAGAGGGAACGGCTTTGAGTCTGAGCTTAGCCACTTTCTATCTGTGGGACCCTCAACAAGTTAACCTCTCTTGGCCTCTATTCATCATCTATAAAAATTAAAGTTGGACTAGAAGGTCTCTAAGGTTTCTTACAACTCAAAATCTATGATCCTATGTGTGACTTTGGCAAATCATTTTATCTGAGTTTCCTCACCTGTAGAAGAAAGGGGTTGGATTAGACATTGGTACAATGTCTAATTGTTTCAGTGGAAAAGAATTGGATTAGAAACGAGAGGACCTGGGTTTGAATTTGAGCTCAGCCTTTACTACCTGTGTGACCTTGAGAAAGTTATTTCACTTCTCTGAACCTTGAGTTCCTCATCTGTAAAATGGGTGCATTGGACAAAGATCCCTTCCAGCCCCAAATCTATGCTCCTGTGACTTCTAAGTTCTCCTCCAGCTCATTCTGTCTAGGGCCTCAGAGACTTTGCATAGCCTGTCCTCTATGCCTTGAATATACTTCTCCCTCACCTCTGCCTCTTGGAATCTCTAGCTTCTTTCAAGGCTAAGTTCCTGTGTCATCTCCTATAGGAGGTGCCCTTCCCACTTCCCATTCCTAGATCTCTCTCTCCCTTCAGATTATTGTATATGTATCTTATTTGCTTACACGTTGTATTCCTTGGGGAAGAATGTAAGCTTCTTGAGGGCAAGCATTCTTTTTTTTATTTTGTTTTTATATTCCCAGTATTTTGGATTAGATTGAAATGGACTAGATGGGAAGGGATGAGATGAGATGTGGTAGGATGGGATAGGATAAAATGGGATGGGGTGCGATGGGATTAGATTGGATTAGGCAGCCTCACAGATGCCAGAAAGACTCCAGCAGAACATAGCACACCTGCTGGCTGTGATTAAACCACGAGTAGACAAGAAATAGCAGAAGAACATATTTCCATTTGAAATAAAAGAATTCTTTTCCTTCTTTCATTTTTATTTCAGTTGAATTGAAAGAAAATGATGAATTTTTGACTGATGCAACTAATGATTCTGATATAAATGATACCAGAGGCTGACAGTCCATTGCCAACCACCCAGCCCCCAGCCCTGGGGCCCAGGATGTTTCTATTAATGCCAAGGGCATAGGATGGGAACATTATGATAATACCTCCACTCTCAGCAGCTTCAATTGGTCTTGACACATTATCACCATGAGAGCCCAGTCACGTAACACTAAGTTATCTCTATAACAACCCTTGGCAGCCGCTACCAAAATAAGGGCTCATCATTGTAGAGAACCTTTCAACAGAGGGAATTGTAAGGCTTTCCAAGGCTTAATTAAGCTTCACCATCTATCAATTTGATAGGACATGCTGTCCAGAGATACAGGCACAGAAAGACCTGAGGCCTGGCTAATTGCACCCTGCGTGGTACTCTGTGGCCATGGGGAAAAAGAAAGTGATGGAAAATGGTATCAGTGAGATCAGAGCCATGCAAGAAGATGAACAGGTAGCTATAAGTATAGAACTCTCAAGGAAAAAAAAGACCTTTACAAATCTAATCCCTTCATTTTACAGGTGAGGAAACTGAGGTTAAGGAAATGACTTTTCTTAGAATCATCAATCAATAAGTGCTTATGAAATCCCAGCTGTGTGCCAGGCACTCTGTTGGCACAAGAGGATACAAAAGATCACAAGATCTAGTACTGAAAAGAGCGTTAGAAATTACCTGGTCCAATATCTTCTCCTCATTTTACAGATGTAGAAACTGAGTCCCCCCAACTGACTTCTTAGAGGGGCATAGGATTTAGAGGTGGAAGAAACTTTAAAAATCATTGGTATCATTCTTTTTTGTTGTTGTTCAGTCATATCTGACTCTTCGTGACACCACTTGGGGTTTTCTTGGCAAAGATACTGGAATGGTTTGCCATTGCCTTCTCCAGCTCATTTTACAGATGAGGAAACTGAGGCAAACAGGGTTAAGAGACTTGCCCAGGGGCACACAGCTAGTAAGTGTCTGAAGCCAGATTTGAACTCAGGAAGATAAGTCCTCTTGACTCCAGGCCTGGTACTCTATCCACTTTGCCATCTAGCTCCCTGTCAGTATCATTCTATAGATCATAAAATAGTAGAGAAAGAATGTGACACGATAGGTAGAAAACTGCCCTTGGACTCAGAAACAAATGGGTTCAGTTCTCACTTTCCATACATAAGGGCTCACATCTGGGGCCATCTCCAGTCATCCTGATCTATATCTGGCCACTGGACCCAGATGGCTTTGGAGGAGAGAGTGAGGCTGGTGACTTTGCCCAGCCTCCCTCACTTAAATCCAATTCAATTGCAAGTCAAGACATCACTTTCCTGATGTTAAGAAACTAAGAATCTGACCCTGGCCTCTTAATCCCTCAGTGGCCTCAAGCAACTGAGACAGAAAGTGCTGACAGACATTGGTAGAATTTCATTCCTTTAGCAAGGAAATCATAGCTCTGATCCAAATAATGATGGAGAGCCCATGGTACAGTAGATACTGAGCCAGGCTTAGGGACAAGACCTGGATTCCAATCCCACTTCTAGCATTTGCTAACTGTGGGTCTTTGGGAAAGTCATGTAGTCTGTATATGCCTCAGCTGACTCTCTGTGCCTTAGTTACTAAGTCACAGGTGGTGGCCACCTGCTTTGATAGACAAGACTTCCATTTCAATATGAAGAGATCCTTTGGGTATCTGCATTATCATCATTAAAACAACAACAAAACAATTTTTGTGATTTATTATTAATAAAGTGCTTTACAAATAATATCCCACCCAACCAAAAATGAAATCATTTCTGAGCTAGCTAGAACAAACATCGCAACCCTGCTTTTACAGATGAGGAAACTGAGGCCCATAGATGTTAAGTGACTTGGGCCAGACAAGAAAAAATGCAGAGACTGGTACAATTCAGGGGCCATGCGTATGAAGCTATAATGTCCCCCACCTCCTCTCTCTGGGGGAAAGGGGTTGGTCTGGCCAGATTGCATCAAGCATGGACACCCCAAAAATGAACCAAGGCAGAGTGGGAGGCAACAAGACAGCAAGCATTATTTCGTGTTTACTCTGAGCTAGGGACTTGGCTAAGCTCTGGAGATAAAAAGGAAAGAAACAAAAAAAAATCCCTGCTCTTAAGGAGTTAACTGTCTAATAGCAGATGAACAAAAAATCAAGTCAAAATGATCAAGGAAGA
The DNA here is from genome assembly GCF_003287225.1 of Phascolarctos cinereus. NCBI lineage: Eukaryota > Metazoa > Chordata > Mammalia > Diprotodontia > Phascolarctidae > Phascolarctos > Phascolarctos cinereus. The sequence goes on from NW_027556402.1 coordinate 233,069,717, forward strand.
TTAAAAGAGAGAAAGAACCCATTTTGGGGCAGCTAGGTGGTACAATGGTTAGAGCACCCAGCCTCCAGTCAGGAAGATCTGGGTTCAAATCTATCCTCAGACCCTTACTAGTTATGTGACCCTGGGCACTTAACTCCTATTTGCCTCAGTTCCTCATCTGTAAAATGGGGAGAAGGAAATGGCAAACCACTCTAGTATCTTTGCCAAGACAACCTCACAGATAAAGTCCATGGGGTCACAGTCGGATATGACTGAACAAGAACATGTTTAAATGGAGCCTATTTATAGATGCGTGTGTTATCTCTCTGCTCCCCTGAGAATGTAAAACCCTTGAAAGCAGGAATGGTTTCATGGCTGTCTTTGTAGCCCTCACACCCAACACAGTAGGTGCTCAATAAATGCTCATTGGAGTTGACTAGAGATGTCTAGATTCCCTTCTGACTCTATAGCTGGCATCCTCACACTGTCCTTGCATCTCATCCCAGTGCCCTGTCCAGTGAATTCCACAAAATAAGTCTTTTAATAAACGGCTGGTGGATGATTTTGTCGTTGTTGTCCAGTCATTTCAGTCATGTCTGACTCTTCCTGACCCCATTTGGAGTTTTCTTGGCAAAGATACTGGAGTAGTTTTGCCATTTCCTTCTTCACTTCTTTTTACAGATGAGGAAACAGAGGCAAACAGAGTTAGGTGACTTGCCCAGGGTCACACAGCTAGTTAGTGTCTGAGGTTGGATTTGAACTCATTAAAATGAGTCTTCCTGACTTCAGGCCCAGCACTTTATCCACTACCAATACCTTCTGTTCAATGTTAAATTGAATTACAAGGGGCAGCTAGGTGGCACAGTGGATAGAGCACTGGTGCTGAAGTCAGGAAGACCTTCAAATCCGGCCTCAGACCAGACACTTGATAGCTACTAGTTATATGACCCTGGGCAAGTCACTTAACCCCAGTTGCCTAAAAATTAAAAATAAATAAATTGAATTACAAGATGTAGGAGAATTATCCTTGGCAAAGCTTATTAAAAATAGCATTTTCATCATTCCCATATGGTTTGGATGAGTCCTGCCTAGAGATAAGAAGGTAACTTAAGTGAACTCTAGAAGTCTCCTCCAGCCCTGTGGGTCTAAGAATCATGGTGAACACGATGCTAGAGAAAGAAGACCAGAGTTCAAGTTTGACTTGGCTCCCTACTAGCTGGGTGACCAGAGGCTGTGTCACCTCTCTTAGCCTCAGTTTTCTTTTCTGCAAAATGGGGATATTGGTGTAGTTGCACTAACTGTATCCGAGGGCTGTTTTAAGGAAAATGTTGGAAACTTTGAAGCTATGCCCTAAGAAACAATGTGGCATATAGGCAAAAAGACCAGCCTCAGGAGACAAGAAGACTCAGGCACAATATCCACCTCTCTAAAATGAGCCTGCTGTGTGATCCCCGCACAAGTGACTCAAATCCTCAGCAAACTAAGCCACTCGGTAAGTTATAGATAAGCTGCTGATATGGATCAATCAAAGGACAAGCATTTATTAATCACCTACAATGTGCAGGGCACTGGGGACGTGACAAAAATGAAACAGCTCTCCTCAAGGCGCCTACATTTTGTTGAAGAGAAACAACTCATACATACACAAAGTGTTTCCAAACACCCTGAATAAGTGATATAGTATATATATTGTATATATATTATATATATAAAAACATATGTTATTGATATAGAATTTTATATATATATAGCATATTATTGTTATTCTATATAGTTATTGATATAAAATTTATATATAGTATATTACTGTTATTATAGATAGCGATTATTGATATAGAATTTATATATAGTATATTATTGTTATTATATATAGTTATCATTGATATAGAATTTTAAGGGTTGCAGAGTACTTTACAAATGTTCTCTAATTTTTTTCCTCACAACAAGCCTGGGAAGTAGATACTATTATTATCTCCATTTTACATATGAGGAAATTGAGGCAGACTTGCCCAGGGTCACACAGCTAAATAAGTGTCTGAGTTGGGATTTGAACTCAGGTTTTCCTGACTCCAGGTCCAGGGATCTAGGCCACTGTACTACCTACCTGTCTCTAATATAAAAGGTACATGAGGAGTAATGAGAGGGTTGGGGGTGAAAGTGAGGGAGACACTGTTATTGTTCAGTCATTTTTCAGTTGTGTGACTCTTCCTGACGCCATTTGGGGTTTTCTTGGCAAAGATACTGGAGTGGTTTGCTATTTCCTTCTCCAACTCATTTTACACATGAGAAAACTGAGGCAAACAAGGTTATGTGAAGCATCCATGGTCACACAGCTAGTAAGTGTCTCAGGCCAGACACTATCCACTGTGCCACCTAGCTGCACCATTGTGGGGCACTAGTGATTGGAAAAGGCTTTTTGCAGGAGGCATTCACTTGAGCTGTGCTTTCATGGGAACTAGAAATTCTAAGCCATAGAGGTAAAAATGGAAGTGGAATGTTGTGTATGAGGAGCAAGCAGGAAAGTTTGGTGGGAGCATAGAGTGAGCAAATCAGTATAACAAACCTGGAATGTGAGTGGAAGGAGTTTATATACAAGGACCTCCTTTTGCTGCAGAAATCACGGGTCCAGCCTCCTCCCAACCTCAACCACCCCCCTCTCCAGCACTGCATATATTCAAGTTATTATAATTAACTAAAAGGCAAGATGGAATATCCAAAAAATATCCTCTATTGACTGCAGCAGTGTATTTTTAATGAGGACAACAATGAAATCAATCCGCCTAATCTCATTGAAATGGGAACAGTAGATAACTAGAAGGCAGAGAAGTGGAATCAGGCTCTAAATGGTATTTAAGTTTTCTATTAGCACCCCTGCTCTGACATATGGCAACCCCATAGCTATAGGCAGAAGATGGCTTTTAAGAAATATCATTAAAAACTTCAAGGATTCATTATGCAAATGTTTTCGTGCTTTCAACCAAAACAAGATTTGAAATTATGCCCTTCAAAAGAAAGCTCATTGATTTGGGGAGATGTTAGTGTCGCTTAACCTCCAATGGCATCCTCAATGCAGTTAAATGAAGTTTTTAAGTCTGCTACACTTTGTAGATCTCACCATCTATGACTCTCCTACTTGACCAAGTCTACTGGCTTCCTGTTGCCTCTAGGAGATAACAGAAATCTTTCTGTTTAGATTTTAAAACCCTGTACTGCCTGACCCCGACCTAGCTTTCCGAGGGGTATGTTGCTTCCCCTCTCCCATTCTTCCATCTAGTCAGATTGGCCTTCTCTCTATTCCTTCCCCATGACACTCCATCTTGCCTTCTCCCATGCCTGGAATATATTCCCTTATCTCTGCATGAGGGCCCTCCTTTAAAAATGCATCTCAAGCTCCATATTCTCTGCTTGTAGTCTTTTCTGTTTCTCCCAAACTACCTTGTATTTAACTACAGTACTTTGTATAGGCTGGTATTTTAAAACTTTGTTTATGTTATGTGTGTGTGTGTGTGTGTGTGTGTGTGTGTGTATGCGTATACACTAACACCCAGAAAGATCAGTCTTCCTGATGCCAGGCATTGCGCCACCTAGCTGTCCCATATATGTGTACATGTATATGTGTGTGTATGTATGTGTGTATATATGTATAAGGCAGTTAGGTGGCGCAATAGATAGAATGCCAGGCCTGAAGTCAGGAAGACTCATCTTCCTGAGTTCAAATCTGGCCTCAGACACTTACTAGCCCTGTGACCATGGATGCTTCATATAACCCTGTTTGCCTCAATTTCCTCATCTATAAAATGAGCCAGAGGAGGAAAAGGCAAACTATTCCAGTATCTTTGCCAAGAAAACTCAAAATGGGGTCATAATGGGTTGAACACAAGTGAAAAACAAATAACTACACCCACCCACCCTCACATGTGTACATTTTTTTAAAAATATGTGCTGATTGTTTCTTCCATTAGAATCAAATTCCTTCGGAGTAGGGATTATTTATCTTTGCCCTTGTGTCCATTGCCAATGCCTGGAATATAGTTGGCATGAAGAATAATTGACTGTCTTTCACTTACAGCTAGCCTGGAATCCAGGCTGACCCTCCTGACTTAGCCCCAACTTACTAGATGTGTGACTGTGGATGGCTTTAGAGCTGGGAGAGAACTCAAAAAGCATTCTAGTTTAATACCATTTGATAGCTAAGGAAACTGAAACCCCCACCAGGATCACAATGGTGGTAAGTGGCAGAGTCTGCATTTGAACCCAAATTCATTGCCGACCTGCTTCAACACTTATCCACTATTTGTTTCAATGAATAGAATCAGTAGTAGAGCCCAGATGAGAAACCATGTCTTCTAACAAGCTATGTGATGTGACTCTGGAACTCAGCTTTCTTCACTGTAAAAGGAGTGGGACTAAATTATATCTTAGGTGTTTTTCAGCTCTGATATGCTTTAAATTGAATTACCTTGAACAATTGTAAGCAATATCTACATTTGTAAGTAGGAGGAAATCCTGCCAATGGCCACAAGGTGGACACCTTGCTTACAGTTTGCCTGAGTTAAAAGAGACTCATCACAATTTAGCCTAACAAAAAGTTAAATTAAAATGCCAAAAGAAATTCCCAGAGAAGAGCTAACCCTGACTTCTTAGTGGACAAAACATCTACATCTGGAAATCTGACAAATGCTGTCCAAAATTAAGTTTCACTGTAGGTTTGATGGAGTGGATCAGGTTGATACAAAATGTGACTCCCCAGGTAAGGTGAAACTGGCATCTACTGAAGCACCAGAGACTGACCAAGCCTTGATCAGTGCTGGGCAGGACCAGGAGGCTAGCAAGGGTTTTATTTTGAAGTGTTTCTTCAAAGGCATAACCCCTAGGCGAAACTGAATTCTCTGGAGCTGGGTTTAAACTAGCAAATCATTCTCCAGAGGAAACACACATATACATATATTCATACAAAGAGCATATGTATACACGTGTGTGTATCTCACCACGTTGAAAAGCTACCCATGGATCTTACGGTGGGGAAAAAACCAACTCAGGGTAGGAAAAAAGGTGGCAAATTCAAGTCTAGTTGATTGGGCTCTCTAGCGATCCATTGGGAATGCAGAGAAGGAAAGTGAGAGAGGGAGAGAGAGAAAGAGCTTTTTGTTCTTTATTCATAAAGAAGTGACAGAAGCATCTAGATTTTCGGGGAGATGGGCAGGGGATTGTTATTATTATAGCTTTATCCTTTTCAATATAAAAGAAAATCTAGTAAGGAGATGGGGAAAAAAATCAACGTCTTGCTTAGACGCTTTCTAAGGGTAGTGCAGTGAAGGAGCGTTGGATTTGAAGGCAAAAGACCTAGCTAGGTTGAATCCTGACTCTTAACTACTTCCTTGAGTGACCTCTGAGGAGCTACTTAACTTTTATTAGTTATCTTCCAACTCCGGTTAGGATACTAAATTTTCTCACTTTCCTCCGTTTCTTCACCTGTAAACCGGGAGAGTGTGGATTAGATGATTCCTGAGATCCCTTCCACCGCTAAACGGAGGATCCTCAACTCCAAGTTGGCCACCTTGGATTTTGTGGGTGCCTCCCTCCAATTCTTTTCTATTTACTCATATACAAAAATAACAGCTTACATTTACATATAGGGTCTGTAAGGCCTTCATACGGACTCTCTCATTTGACACCCATAACAATCCTATAAGGTAGATGCTATAAACGGAGGTTCAGAGCCGTTCCATAGTTGACGAGGGTCACTCATCTAAGTGTCTGAGGATGAACGTGAAACCAAGTCTTCCTTACTCCAAAGTCCAGCCCTCTGGCTGTTGCATTTCTTCAACTGAACGTAAACTCCTTGAGGGCAAAAGCTGTTTGTATTAAGCCTTTACATTCTATGAGTTCTGGGCACGGTGTCATGACCACAAAGGATTATTACTGAATGTTTGTGGAATTAAACCGGTGTGTGTGTGTGTGTGTGTGTGTGTGTGTGTGTGTGTGTGTGTGTGTGTGTGTGTGTGTGTGTGCGCGCGCGCGCGCGCGTGCAGACTCTCCTAAGAACTGGGGAGAAGCCCCGGCTGCCGGATAGCTGGAGGAGCTTTCCCGACGTCCAGACAAGCGGGAGCTCGCCCTTTGCTCACTCGCACAAACTTCTTTGCTATACAGCAGGCTCCGCCACTGGACGCTCCTCATCCTCACTGGTTCTGGGAGGATTCCCAGGGAGTTATATAAGGAAGGAAGAGTGAATCAGACTCATCAGAAACGGGAGAAAAATGGGAGCTGACGGGAGGAGAGAGGCCGGGCGCGCAGCTTAAGCCTGCTTTTTCAGGGTGCTGGGGGGGGCATCAGAAGCGCCAATGTTTCCCCCATCTGCAGGGACAGAACGGGAGGACAAAGCCATCTGTCGCCCGTGAGGGGGAGCCTGAGGGGGGGGGTCAGTCGGGCCCCTTCTTTCCGCCTGACTACTCTCTCCGGCCCCGCGCTGCCCGGGTGCGCCCAGGGCCTCCCCACCAGGAGTGTCAGTGCCAACGCCGCCCGCCCCAGTCCCTGGGCTGGGCGTGGGACCCGCCTATCTCAGCCGAGAGGAGAGAGACATCGCCGCTTTAAGGAAAAGGGGAGAAGGGAGGAGGGCGGTGAGGGGCGGGTGAAACTGTAGGAGGAGAAGGAGGAGAAGGAGGGGGGATATCCCCGCTCTCCCACGTGGTCCCGGTGCCTGTGAATCGCGCCTGCCGGAGGGTCTCACAGCGAAATACAAAAGCGGCTGCGAAGCGGCTGGGAGGAGAGTTCCCAGCGCTCGGCCCAGCCAGAGCGGGAGCCGGAGCCGAAGCGGGGCCAGGCACAGCAGCGACAGCAACAGTAGCAGCCTCAGCCTCTGCCACGGTAGCAGCCTCTGCCTCTGCCTCAGCCTCAGCCTCGGCAGCAGCAGCGGCGCCGGAGCCCCGCAGCCACCATGGGGCACAGGCGCCACGGGCCCCGCAGCTACGCGGCTGCTGGGGACGCATCGCCGCCGGGGCCCCGGTACCGGGGCTCGGCTTGAAGCAGCGGCACCAGCCCGCCCCCGGAGTCTCTATGGGCTGGAGGATGCGAGGGCCCGGCCGCGCCGCCGCCACAATCGGGCTCTGGCTCTTGGCGCTGGGTACGCTCCTGGCGCTGTGGACCGGGCTCGTGCAGCGGGCTGAGCAGCGCCCCTTCCTCGGGCCGGGGCTTCTGCTCCCTGGGCGGAGCAGCGAAGATCGAGCGGCGTCGCCGGCTCTGCTCCTCCCCCGTCTACGGCTGGGGGACGCCCGCGGCGGCCCTGTAAAAACTTTCCGGGCGCTGCTCACCGTGCCGGCCGCCGGGGAGAGCCCGCCCCAGCGCTTCCAGGAGCCGGCGGAGCGCAAGCAGCCGGGGCACGTGGAGGAGCCCCGGCGGGGCGGCCCAGCTGCCGTACAGGGGGGAATCTTCTGGAGCCGGGGCCTAGAGGAGCAGGTGCCCCGCGGCTTCTCAGAGGGTCAGGCGGCATCCTGGCTGGAGGCGGCGCGAGGTGCCCGGGTGGTGGCCCTGGAGCGCGGGGGCTGCGGGCGCAGCTCCAACCGGCTGGCCCGCTTCGCCGACGGCACCCGCGCCTGCGTGCGCTATGGCATCAACCCAGAGCAGATCCAGGGCGAGGCCCTGTCCTACTACCTGGCCCGGCTGCTGGGCCTCCAGCGCCACGTGCCCCCGCTGGCGCTGGCGCGGGTGGAGCCGCGGGGCGCGCAGTGGGCGCAGGTGCAGGACGAGCTGCGCGGCGCGCACTGGGCCGAGGGCAGCGTGGTGAGCCTGACCCGCTGGCTGCCCAACCTCACCGACGTGGTGGCCCCAGCGCCCTGGCGCTCGGAGGACGGGCGCCTGCGGCCCCTGCGCGGTGGCGGGGGCGAACTGGCCAACCGCAGCGAGCCCGAGCTGGTGGAGCTGGTGCAGTGGACCGACCTGATTCTCTTCGACTACCTGACGGCCAACTTCGACCGCCTGGTCAGCAACCTCTTCAGCCTCCAGTGGGACCCGAGGGTCATGCAGCGCGCCACCAGCAACCTGCACCGCGGCCCCGGAGGAGGGTTAGTCTTCATAGACAACGAGGCGGGTCTGGTGCACGGCTACCGGGTGGCGGGAATGTGGGACAAGTACAACGAGCCGCTGCTCAAGTCGGTGTGCGTTTTCCGCCAGCGCACCGCCCAGCTGGTCCTGGAGCTGCACCGGGGCCAGGACGCCGCCGCGCGGCTCCTGCGCCTGTACCGGCGGCACGAGCCGCGCTTCCCGGAGCTGGGCGCCCTGGCCGAGCCCCACGCGCAGCTGCTGCAGCGCCGCCTCGACTTCCTTTCCAAACACATTTTGCACTGCAAGGCCAAGTACGGCGGACTGTGACTTGGGACCGGAGCTGTGGGGGGGTGGGCTGGGGGAGGAGGGGATGGAAAGACGCAGGACAGCTGCACTTTGGAGTGAGGGTTGGACGGCCTGCTTTTCCCTCATCTGTCTGGGAGTTGTTGAGCCAACGCCCACTGAGTGACCCGAGCCAGAAGGCTTTCAAAGATCTCTCCCATTCAAGCTTCCTCTCTCTGTCTGTCTGTCTGTCTCTCTCTCTCTCTCTCTCTCTCTCTCTCTCTCTCTCTCTCTCTCTCTCTCTCTCTCTCTCTCTCTCTTTCTCTTTCCCTGTCTTCTCCCCTACTCCCCACACACTATCTCCTTTAAAAGTTCCCTAGGAGTGGATTGTGGCTAAAAGCCTTCTTTTCACCTTCTCCCTTCTCCGTTCAGGACCTTTTGATGTGCCTGGATGTTGTTTCCCATCTGCGGATCGGGATTAGCCACTGAGTCTGGGAGTGGAAATTGTCTTCCCCTTAACTTGGGAGGATGAAGTCCAGAAGGGCTCCATTTGGGTGAACGATATTTGTATTTGTTTTATTTTTCTTGTGCCCCTCCCCACCCTTTACTAATAATGTAGGGGGACGGAGGGTGGGTTGCATCCCAAATCGAATTCTGTCATTCACATACCGCAAAGCAGGCGCTTTCTACTGGTCTCTGGAGTAAGACATGCCATTACACGATGCAGTTCTGTTCATGTGTGCATTCTTTGTTCTAAGGATGTAACCGCTGTTAATGGCAAGGCTAAGCGGATATGGAGACCAGAGATGCCAGTAACTCAGAACAGCCCTCGGAAAGCCTCCGAACAGATTCCACTCCTTGCACTCATTTGTTAAACTGTCATTCAGCCCGAAAACGACGGTATGGAATGAACTGGATAAACCCAATCAAAGATAATGGATTTTCCTCCCTCTTGACGCCCACCCCTCTTACTCCCAACAAACCTGCCCCGACGTTGACAGTGATCAGTCTCAAAGAAAAGAAAAAGGGGGAGGGGGGAAAAACCCAGTTTCATGCACTTTACTTTGCTTTTTTTTAATTTTTTTATTAAAAATAATTTTTTAATTTGCCAGAATCTGCCTTCTCTGTATATATGTGCATAAACTGTTGTGTAAATATACTAAACAAACTTATATTTCAATAAAAGGGGATTTAAAGTTTAGAATTTGGACAGCTTTAACTATTTGAGGCACCTGATCTCCCCTCCACTCATCCAGGCCTGAGCTGAGTGGTTAGCTGAGCTAGACTGAATTCCTTCTGATAAACATCTGGTTCTGCAGAAATCTGTCAAAGTGACCTCAAATGCTTGTAAAAAAACAGAGATTTTAGCAGTGTAGGTCATTTTAGGGAGAATTACTGAGAATTTGCCTTTTCTTTGTTCAGCTCTTACCCATTCTTCATTCAGGTCTTCGAAAAAAGTTCTCTGAGTTGAGCCTGGGGGGTGGGGGGAACAGGGCAGAGGAGAGAAGAAAAAAAGCTTTCTATTTTCTAACAAAGAAAACTTCAATAAAAAGGATTTGAGTGGAATATATTTCTCTATTAATCATGTGACAAATGTGACTGAACCAGACATTCAGGTTTAAAATATGATAAACTCCCTTAAAAAAAGCAACAACAAAAAACTGATGGTCATGTGTTCAAATATTGCATTCTGTTTTGGTATTCTCTCCCCACTGATACTGTAAATGTGAGGAGGGAAGAAAGTAATAGGAACTATAAATTAATCCTCTGTAATCTGGTGGCATGAATTCTGATTCATCAAGCCAGATCACAATTTCCCCATCATCTGGCCAAATCCACTTATGTTGATGGGACAGAGAGTGCTGTTATTAAACGTAGTAATCTTGTCTTCTCAGAAAAGCAGTGCTGACTTTTGAGCTTGAGAAGCTAGAAATCAGCAACAGAAAGCAATATAGCAATATTTTCCTCAGATCTTCAAGCTTGCAAAGCCATTTTTAGGGTTTGGGATTTAGATTTTTTTTTAATCAAAGACAGGCAGTTATAATCATTTTATTCATTATATTTTAGGCTGGAGAGGCACCTAGGAGTAGTGATAGAGGTCTTTCATCTAAGACCTCTGACTCAAACTGGCTGGGTGATGCTGGACAAGTCACTTAACCCCTCAGTGCTCTAGACTACTCTCTGAGACTTCAAGATGCAGAGAAGGTACCCATCTGCCACACTCTCTCCATGGGGATTTCTTTGTATCAGTGAAACTATGGCTCTAGTCTATCTCCAATTTTGAGTATGCAGCCAACTACTTTTTATAGAAGAACCTTTTGCTCAAGAGATAATTTTCAGTAGATGAATTGTTAAAAGTCTTATATTTGGCTCCTATTTCGAACCCAGAGACTTTATCAGAGTCTTGGTGGGATTGAATCCCCTCGTGGTTGTCTCACCCTGGGACTCATGTACAGGGGGTATACATCCTGGGTTGCACTGTTTTTTGTGGGGCTTCTTAAAACTGTAGGTTGTGACCACCATGAGGAGGGGCGGGGCTGAGACAATTTAAGAAGTGCTAACAGGTTTTGAGTGGAAAAAGATGATTAGTGGAACTGAGGGTATTTAACTCGGAAAAGAGGAGATTCAGGATGGACAAGTATCGTATGGCTCATTGTGGGTAGGACCATTTCATTTTGGGCTGTCCTATCCCTATTGCCCAAGATAGAGTCAAGTTGATAACCACTGGCCACTAGAAAATTAAGAGTCATGTTCAATTAACAATAAGCACTTAATAAGTGTTTGTTGATTGACTGATTTATTAGTTTTGCTTGACTGTGAAGTTTATCTGGGTAAAAGTTACAGGGAAGCAGATTTGGAGGATGCAATTCAGATTTGGCCAGCTATTGTGCCTGAATCAGGGTCAAATCCCAGCTCTGCTACTGAAAGAAAACATGAGTGACCTCGGACAAATCACTTCCTCTCCCTAAGTTTCTGTTTTTCTCTGTAAAATGTGGAGGATGGATTGGTTAATTTCTAAGCCACCCCCTCCAGATCTAAGATAGGTAGCTAAGTGGTACGGGGGGAAAGCACTGGACTTAGAATCAGGGAGACCTGAGTTCAAATTTGACTCCAGATCCTGGGCAAGTCACTTAATCTCTGCTTTAGCTTCTTCATCTGTAAAATGGTGTTGATAATAGTTCTTACCTCCCAAGGTTGTTTTGAGAATAAAATGAGATGTTTGTAAAGCTTAAAGCACTATATGAGTGCTAGCTATTAGTCCGTGAACTATTTCTGATGTTACCTAATGAAATGCAGCTAACCATCAAGCCCACTGGCACAAGTGTTAAATCCACTCATGTTGAAAGAATGAGTCACCACAAATAACTGGGGTTTTCCTCTTCAGTAAATACCTCCACATCAACCCAACCACAGCAGCCTCTGCAAATGGCCAATATGTCTTCTTCAAGACCTATTTAGAGTTAAACCTCAGATAATGTGTGTGTGTGTGTGTGTATGTGTGTGTATACATGTATTTTTAAATTTACCCACCACCAGACATTTTTAAAAACTTCTCCCTAGACCTCCTCTTCAGAGAGGCAGTACCAGGGAGAGATGTCTTCTCTAAGAGGATGAAGTCCACCCAACCCTACTAGATTTACTTGTGTAATTGGTGTTGTATATTGTACTGGATGCCTTTCACAAGACAAACACTGTAAAATCTCCACATGGATTCTTCTCCCTCTACCTAGGAAACCCTCAATCCAGGACAGAGTGGAGCCTGGTGAATTCTTGGCCGGCAACATTCTTGGCATTCCTTCCAAACTTCCGACCCAAGCTCAGACTTGAGTCTCTCAAAAGATTCTGTTCAGTTTTTAGCTCTGAGATCTCTTGCTTCGACTTTTTAAATTCAGCAAACGTGTTGAGCTACAGTTATTATGTGTCCTTACACATAGATCTTGGGAATACAAAGAAAAAAAAACAATTTTTGCCTTAGATCCATCCATCAAAGACCATTTATTAATTACCTATTATGGACATAGTACTGGGTGGGGAGGGAATACAGCATGTACAACAGAGCTAGAAAGGACCTTAGAAATCATTTAGTCCAACCCCTTTATTTTGCAGATTGAAGAAACAGACTTAGGGAGGAAAGTGACTTGCCCAAGGTCTCAAAAGGTAAAGTAGCAAAAGTGAGATAGCAAACCAAGTCTTCTAAGTACAAATCCAGTACTCTTTCCCCTGAAGCACACTGTGGTTAAGCTAAATTTGGACCCACTGACCTGAACAAGATTAATAGGCATGGTTAATCAATTGATTGATCAGAAACTCCTGAACCACATCCCAGGGAGATGATCAGGCTGATTCTTCTCACAATTAAAACCCTTTTTCCACATAGAAAACATGTTATTCAATATTTGGCAGTCAAACCCTGGCTCTGCCACTTACTTCTTATGTGACCTTGGATGAGCCTCAGTTTCCTCATCTTTAAATGGAAGAGTTTGGACTACATTGCTTTGGAGGTCCCTTCCTGCTCTAAAGCCTTGATTCTGTAATCCTCAAAAGCAGAGTTCCCCAAGTAAATGCTCTACCTCTTGACCTTGTTAGAATGAATTAATCAAGAGGTAAATCCGACCTTCGCAGCTCACAGGTGAAACTAAATGCTGTGAAATAATAATAACCAAGCCTGGCTGAGGGATCTGAAAATGCACCATCTCCCAGTAGCAGAAATGGGAGACTTTGGGTTTGGAACACTACAAGTGAGGTCTGACTTGGCTGATACCTAAATTACTTTTGCTAAATTATCTTCCCCGTATTTTTTTTTTTATTCCTTATCAGAGGAGATGATTCTTTGGAGAAAAAAAAAAGGAAGTGTGTTAGGAAATGAAGGTGATGTAAAAACAACATACCGAATAAGAAGAAAAAAAGCCTCAAGTTAAAGGAGAAAATGGTATACTTTAAAGAGAACTCTAATTTGGAGTTTAAAAAAGTCTAGATTTGAACACCCAGTCTGCTAAGTGATGTTTAAAAGTTGGAGAGACATAGTTTCTGGGCAATTAATCATTTTATTAATAATGCTAGCATATTATTAATAAAAGGATGGTCATTGACACTCTTGAATGCCAAAGACAATCATGGTGGTGGGCTCACAGTTTATATGCCCTTGGAAGAGTGGGTATTCCTGAGGGTGGCAATCAACTCTGATTGGTTAACAATTAATGAGAGAATGAATATTACAATGATAGGTGAGTTCATTCTAATGAGGGTCTTGGGGGCAGGTGACTTAGATCACCCAAGTCTTGGTCAAAGAGACTTATCAATATGCATATCAAAGAGGTAATCCACTTCTACCCCAGACCTAACACAATGAACAGGAATTCAATTCTCTCAACCTAGTTGGGTTTCTCCCAAGATTTCCTACAATGGTTAATTTCTGGATAAGGAAGTGGAAAAAAGCCTTTAATCCTAATTCAGTAATTGCCTATTAATACAAGAAAAGTTTAATCATTTCTCTCACTACCTCTGTGAACTTGAGTGGGTCAAATTCTCTTTGTATCCACTTCCTTAGAAACTTCTCTGGGCTGAGGTTTCCTCTCTTTAAACAAGGAAGTTGGAAGGGCTGCAACCCAGGTGGCTTCTAGGGCTTCTCCCAGCCCTAATTCTATGACTCTATCATCACTAAGTAAACCCAAAGGCATTTATTAAGTACCATGTGTGAGACACTGTGTTAAGCAATGAAGATACAAAGGCAAAAGTAAAATAAATAGTCCCTTCCCTCAAGTTGCTTACATGAGGGGTTGTAAAATGAGGGGTTTGGACAAGACAATCTCTAAAGTCCCTTCCAGATTGAAATTCTGTGACTTTATGATCAGAGCCGAATCAGTTAGCTTTGCTCTGTTTCATCTCCCGGGCCCTAGATAGCTGTCTCTGTCTCACAAATGTATACTGCCATAAGGGGGTACCAAGCAAGACTCACTGACCTCACCCTTATCAAGGTTCGATATATCTCTGGTCGGCATAAGAAATAAAATGGGAATTTTTCTGGAGTTTTCTGGAAGCTGCAGCCAACACACAAAGACCAGCAGAGGACACAGAAAAAGTTTGGAAACTCGGAAATGCATAAATATATGCATAGTATTATATAATATCAACATATTTTATCTTTTAATACCATAATAATTCAGCCTTCTCCTCTGGAACAAAGGGAGGGCCAAAAGTTTTTACACAGATTTTCTAGTCACGGGACACCATCCATAACCCACGAGATGTGGAAGGAATAACTGGAATCATGACGAGTGGATTGTGAATCATCAGAATCTTAGCACTCAAGTACAATGTCCCTTCTTCTAACCCTTACTATTCAGGAAATTGTAATTGTAGTAGCTGACACACATAGAGTTCTTTAATGTTTGCAAAGCACTTTGCAATGATCCCTAGTACACATTACATGACAGCCCTTTAAATACTCTAAGACAATCACTTAGTATCTCACTCCTGTTCTCTATTTTGAGGTACAAAAATACTATGAAACTGGGTTATTTCTCTTGCATTAGGAGCAAATATGATACAACACCCAGGTGAAGTCAGTGTTATTACTATACCCATTTTATAGGTGAGGAAATTGAGACTTCAAAAACTGAAATGACTTACCCAGGGTCCCACAGCTAATGTCTGCTATGAGGTTGACTCTAAAGCCAGCACTCTTTCCCAGTCTATCTAGATTTAAGCATTTATCAAATTCAGTTCATCTCCCTCACATCACCCCCTGACTGTTTTTCATTTAGTGATCTCAAACTAGGAAGGAAAACAAAATGACTTTAGCGCTGGGTGGGCACCCAGGTCTTCCTGACCCAGTACAGGGGTTCACCTTCTTTTGTGTGTCATGGACCCCTACAGCAGTCTGGTAAAGGCTATGAACTTCTTTTCAGAAAAAAAAAAATTTACACATACACACACACACACACACGTGTGTGTGTGTGTGTGTGTATGTTTATGAAGGAAATGCTCACTTTCAATTAGAGGTTAGTGATAATAAAGATGTATTTTTCCCGTCAAAGATCACAGTCCCCCTATGGACCCCAAGTTAAGAACCCCTTAGTGAATGGAAAGAGCTTTGGATTCAGAGCCAGGCACCTTTACCTCCAGGCAGTTGGGGTCACAACCAGTAAAAATAGAGCCTAACTTAAAAGCTGATCATCATGAGGATGACATTCCTTCTTGACAGCTATCTCACAGCTTTATTGTGAAGATCAAAAGAGATCTTGAAGTGAAAGAGCTTGGAATATGCATCTAAGGGGCTTCATGACAGCAGCTATATATACATATGCAGGAAAATACTCTTACACTTTTTTTTTCTCCTCGTCAAGATTCTGTGTAGGTGCCTCTTTTCCTCGGAGAGCTCTGGGATGGAAACGACCCAATGCTTCACAAAACCGAAGAGGAAGAGTATCTCAAGCAGAGCCTTGGTCCAGTCTCGTTTTAGGCTGCTTTTCTTCATTGCATGCACTGGCACCTCCTGCCTCGGGTTCTTAAATGCCTGCTGTGAAGACCAAAAAACAGCAGCAGAGACTATGCATGAGGCAGTCCCTGCCCAGGCTCAGCAGGAGCTTGCTGTCTCCATCGGTTTAATTGCTTTTGAATGAGCAGATAAGAATCACAGAATCTCAGAGTCCAAAGAGACCTCAAACCAACCCGTACCTGAACAAGATTTTCCCCAACAAGTGGCCATCTGAACTTTGTAAGAAGACCTCAGGCAGGACGTGCCCTCTTTATTTCTATCCACCAAAATCTGCCTTCCTAGAGTTCCATAACGACTGTTGCTAGGAGTGATACTACTGGAGTCAAACATAATAAAACTCTTTCCTACATGACAGGCTTCCCAATGCCCACCATCTTGGATCTTTGGTAGGTTAAACATCCCCAGTTCCTTCCCTCCAAATATTCTCCATCCTGTATCTTCCAGCTCCTTCACCTGACCTGAGGGTCACAGCACACTTGGTTTCTTGCCTGTGCCTACCCTGTTTTTGTTCATCCTTCATTCTCAAAGAGGACCAATAGCATCACAGGGTGATGTCTTGACTTGCAAGTGGATTGGATTTAAGTGAGGCAGAGCTGTGCAGTCATCAGCCTCACTGTCTCCAGTCATTGGAGTTCAGTAGTGAGACATAGGACAGGACACTTACTATGCCTTCACTTCCTGGTTAAAGAATCACCTGAGCTGAGGGACTCCAAGAGGCAGGCGGGGATGAGGAAGGGGCTTACTCTAGAATACTCTAGAATAAAGGACAACTGTGAAAAGACAAGGAGATTGGACATGGAATGGCACATTCAATAAGCAAGTGGATCGGCTTGGCTCCAGTGTAGACCATGTTAGGGAAGTCATGCGAAACCAAGCTGGAAAGATAGGCTGGATGCAGATGGCAAAGGGCTTTAAGTACCAAATAGAAGTGTTTGGAATGGTATCTTAGTGGCAATAGGGAGCCTCTGAAGCTTATTGAGTGATGAAGTTACTTGCCTCTTGGTCTACCAATTTGGCTTGTAACCTGGTGCCTGACCGGCAGCTGGGTGGCACCATAGTGCATAGAGCACCAGGCCTGGAGTCAAGAAGACTCATCTTCCTAAGTTCAAATCCAGTCTCAGACATTTACTAGCTCTGTGACCCTGGACAAGTCATTTCACCCTGCTTGCCTCAGTTTCCTCACCTGTAAAAATGAACTGGAGGAAGGAAATGGCAAACCACTCCAGCATCTTTGCTAAGAAAACTCCAAATGGAGTCATCAAGAGTCAAGCACAATTGAAATGATGAAACAACAATGGTGTCTAGTACACAGTAGGTGTTTAATAAATGCTTGTTGATTGATTGGTAACTTTGTATAACAGTGATATCAAACTCAAATGGAAGTAGGGGCCACTAAACCCTACAGAAGGATCCCTGAATGCTACAAAATAACTTTTAAAACCACATATTAACATTATGTTCTCTTCTATTGTATTGGTACTTATTTTGTGAAATATTTCCCAATTACATTTTAATCTGGTTCAGCCAAACTCTTGAGTGTTGTGGGCCACAGGATACCTCTTTTGCATGAGATGTTGGAAGTAATTTAGTTCAGCCTCTAATAAAAGGGTACTTCGCTGCTTTTTCTGTGATGGGCCCTTTGGCAGCAGTCTGGAGAAGCTTATGGACCTCTTCTCAGAGGCATGTTTTTAAATGCCTAAAATAAGATACATAGGATTGCAAAGGAAACCAATTCTAGTGAAATAGAGTTACCAGATAGCATATTAAAAATTTGAATTCAACAATATGTTGCTTTCAGGAAACACTATAAAAAACGAGAGATACACACAAAGATAAAGGGCAGAAGTAAAAAAAAAAGCAGGGGTAATAATCATGATCTCAAAGTCAAAGTTAAAATAGATTTAATCAAAAGAGAAAAATAGGGAAACTACACTATATGTCAGCAATATTATTCAATATTGCTTTAGACCATTTAAAATAACTAGATAGTATAAAATACCTGAGTGTTTCCTGCCAAAATAGACACAGAAACTATATGAACATAAACATAAAACACTTTTTATACAAATAAAGCCAGACCTAAATAATTGAAGTAATATTTATTGTTCATGGGTAGGTAAAGCCAATATAATAAAAAAGGAGAATTTTGTCTAACCAATCTATTTATTCAGTGTCATCCCAATTAAATTACTAAAAAAAATTATCTTTCTGGGTTAGAAAAATAATAGCAAAGTTCATTAGGATGACCAAAAGGTCATGAACTTCAAAGAAATGGGGGTGGGGGGGTGAAGATGTAAAGGAAGCAGATTCAGTGGTATCAGACCTTAAACTGTATTATAAGATGAGAACAGGTGGAAATAAGCATAGTATGACCTTACATATATGTATATGAGTGTATATGTGTATGTTTATAGATATCTATGTATATCTCTCTGTCTCTCTATCTGTATCTAGATAGAGATAGATAGATAGATAGATAGATAGATAGATAGATAGATAGATAGATAGATAGATAGATAGATGTGAACTTAATTGTAGCCTCCTTTAGGGCAGAGGAGGGAGGAGACGGAAAAAAAAGTAAAATGTGCACAGAAGAGAACAAAAGAAAACCTACAAGGAGGTAAAGAAAAGCTGGGTAACTTTGAAAACAATGTGTAGTATTTATTATATAGGTTTTCTTGAAATGGAAATTTAGTGTATTATATTGAATCCTCTCTTATGTTCTGCTGTGTATATAACAATGATTTTTTCTTCTCGTTTTCTATTTCAGTTTAAAATTTAAAAATTTACAAAAAAGAGAGTTATCAAAATATTTTCAAAGCAAGTTTGTTGACCCTACGTTAAGAACTCTGAGGTTAGAAGTCTATCTAGAGCATGAATCCCCTCCTTAACAACCCCCCTAAAATGGCATAAACCTCTATGCATGCACATATGTCAGAGCAAGCTCACATGCACACGTACGCACATGCATGCACACACACGCACACACCTTCTACTCACAACTGAGGCATTCCTTTCTTTGCAAATAGTTATGCAGGCTCTGCTTGAATACCTCCAATGAGATAAAACTCACTTCCTGGTAATTAATTGCCCACTCTATTGCTCCTAATTCTTCTCTCAGAGACTCAGAGAACAAACTCCTTCACTTCCTCCAAGGCTCAGCCCAGTCTCTATCTTCTACTTATGTCCTCCAAACCCCCGCCCCACCCCCACACACATACACACTTGCTGGTCACCTCCTGCCACCTGAAAAAATCCTTTTTCTTTACTTCGTCTATTTATTTTAATATTGACTTATCTGTTTCTTTCCAACCCCACCCCCACATCCCATAATTGAACCCCAGTTCCTTAAGGACAGGGATTGCTTTCTTTTTGTTGCCAAAGTAGCATGATGTCTAGCACGAAGTAATTGCCGTTTACTACTGCTGTTTACACTAGAAGAAGGAGAATTTAAGAATAACCTCGGACGACTAAATTGTGTCAATTCACACAAGACATTTTTTTTAACCCACAAGGCAAAGAAAATAAAGATATGATGAAAATTTTTATTTCAAAGTAAAATTGTAATTAAATTTTTATACCAATTGAAGGGACTGATCCTTCAAGTTTAATTAAAAATGCTTGGATTCAGCATCAGAATTCAAATCCCTAATGAATAAATGAATGAATGGCTAATCCTTATCCCAAATAGCAGCCTTTTAAATACTTCAGGAGATGTCATTATCTCACTCTTGCTCTTGCTTGAACAAAAACTTTTGGAAATTGGTCTTTTTCTCTTGCATCATGTTCAAGGTTTCCAGAGGGAATCTTACCAAAGTGCTTTATTTTGAAATGAAGGTAGTGGGGTTAGTGGGGAAATAGGGGGAGAGGCCATTTAATATCCCCAAGTCAGATCCTACAGAATCACCACAAAAATCCCGTGGTCTTTTTCAGGCATTTAGCACCATTAACATGATTCCCGATTTAGTTAATACAAGGAAAGCTTTCAGAGGATACAACTAAAAATGACTTTATGTTCCTACTGCAGACCGAGGACCACTTTTAGGAAGGCCATTTATCTTCAGGTGAACTCAGGAAGATCAGAGAGAACAGTCATAATTTTTTAATGAGGCTGTTTTTACTGGTTTCTCTTCTTTCTGTCCTGCTGTGGGGAGAAGTGCACTAATAAACTGTCTCCACGGTGCCTAGGTGGAATTTTCTTCTCTGTGTGACTCCTACCAAGACAAGCTGAATGCCTACTCATTTTATTTATCTCTTAAGATTTCCCTCCAAATTTTTTTCTCTGTCTTCTTGACATTTCTCAAAATTATTATTAGCACCTTAATTTTTTGCAAAAGAATGGGGAACTAATTGCCCCTTGGAGTAAAAATGCCTTCCCTCCTTCTTCAATGCGACGCGGACTTTTTTTTTATTGTATTAGAAGTTATCTTACTTCCCAATCCAATTGTCTGTGCATCTGGCATCTATCCAACGGAAACTCAGACATTTGCTGAACTGTGGAGATCAATGAAGGTTGAGAATGGGGAAATATTTGGGAAAGAATTGGGCTCTACATTAGGTCTCAACCCTCTTGAATACAGTGCACCGCGAGGACTACTTTCTGTTGTTGTTAGTTTAAGCTGCCCTGGCCGTGCTCAAAACTTCCTGCCTGGAGGCTGGGAAAAAGTGAAGAAAAAGGTCACTTAAGGGACTACTTATGGAAAGGACTTCAGAGGTGGAATGCCATGTACAAATAAAAATTACAAGCCAAGAGAAGTGGCATTTGTAGGCAAGTAATCAGAATTTGAACCCAGTTCCTGGGACTTTAGATCCAGTGTTCTCTCCACTATACCTGCTGATAAAGCATTGTGCAGTAGAAAGAACCTGGGAACAGCAGGAAGTCTTTGACCTGGCCAAGGCATCTAATCTCTGTTAGCCTCAATTTCCTCTACTGTAAAATAGGGATAATAATAGCACCTACCACATACTTAGCACAGTGCCTGACACAAGTAGGTACTATATAAATGCTTATTCTCTCTCTGTCTCTGTCTCTCTCTCTCTGTCTTTCTCTCTGTCTCTGTCTCTGTCTCTCTCTCCCTCTCCCTCTGTCTCTCTCCACATACGCATGTGTATATGTATATATTGTATGTATATGGATATATTGTATGTATATGGATATATTGAATCCAACTTCCAATTGTCTGGCTTCCTTAAATACTCTGTTGGGAATGTTGTTGCCATCTCAGAGAATCTGGATCCAAACCTTTATGTTATTACTGATTCCCTGAGTGATCTTGCACTTAGCCTTTCTGAGTTTCAGCTTCTGGCTCTGAAACATGAGGGGAAGGGGTTGGCCTAGGTGATTCCTAAGGCCACTTCTAGTTCAAAAGCCTATGGTGCTATTTCTTGTAGCCCCGGGTCTCTGGGGAGCATCTCCTGTCCCCGGCACAGTTTGAGACTCCCCTTTGCCATCTCCTGGCCCCAACCTTCTGTGCCACAGTACTGTCTAGTCTCCCTTAATGCTACCTACAAGCCAGAGTACTTGGACAGAGTCCAGATGTTACTTCAGAATCCATGTTTTGTATTCTCTGCAAAGAAAACAAAACCTCAACCTTCACACCTCAACCTCACTTTGCAAATTCCCTGGGACTTCATCAGTCAGAGATTATGTCCCTGGTGACTTATTACCCAAATCAAAAAATGATACTGGAAAGGGAAGATTGAGCATCTAGAACTTCTCCAGAAATCAAACAAATAAATGATGTCACTCTAAGCCCTAAATTATAGCTCAAAGATGTAGAGCTATGACCTTCCTTTGAACCTGATGGTATCAGCAACCTGTCCAAAGTTACCTATGTTATAGCATCCAAGTACCAGGACTTCACAGGAAATCTGCATCCTCTTCTGTGGTTTAAATCTCAGATAGCATTAGTTGGTTGGGTCTGAGGATTTCATTAATGTGGGGAAAATCCTGGTGTGGAAGTTTTCTCCACCAATGCCCATAGAGCACACTGGTCCTAGAATCAGGAAGACCTGAGTTCAAAGCCTTCCTTAGACACTTACTAGCTTCGTGACCCTGGGCAAGTCACTTAACTTTTGTCTGCCTCAGTTTCCTCATCTGTAAGACAGGAATAATAAAAGCACATGCCTTCTAGGGTTATTATGAGGATCAAATGAGATAATATTTGTAAAAAGCTTTGTAAACTTTAAAGTAATTTATGACTGCTCACTCTTATCATTAGCTATTATATTAAAAAATATTGGAGAGTTTCCTGGGACACTAAGAGGTTAAGCAACTTGCAAAGATATATGTGTTAGAAGAGGATTGGACACCAGGTCTTCCTGACTCCATTGCTTTGGATTCAGACTCAACTATACAATGCTTCCCTTCACAGTTTGCCCTCACACATCCTTCTATCCTCATTATGCCTTGCTCTCCTTCCCATACCCTATAGTCTATCTAAAACAGCCTTGTCTTTTCCTTCTGTATACGTGGCATTCTACCTGGTGCCTTTGAATTTGGATATGCCCCTGCCTGGAATGTTCTCTCACCTTTGCTCTATAGATACTCTCTTTTCCTTCAATGCTCAGGTAAGTCCCAGCTTCTACAAACACCTTTCCTGATCCTCTTAACTGCCCTCTCTCCTGAAGTATTTTGTATTTATTTTGTATATTTTTAGGATTCACTGGAGCCATCAGAGAGATAGCCCTCTGGCACCTGGATCCAGCTGCAGATGGCAGTGTTTGAAGAAGGGGCTAAGAGACACACCAAAAGAAAGGCAGCTTCAGGATTCTAAAAGGGCACTGACCCTCAGAGCCGGGAAGTAAGCTATATTCCCTAAAGGGAATTTCCCAAGATCTCTACAAAGGGAGAAAAGAACTTCCAATAAATAGGAGCTATGCATTTACCCTTTGACCACAAATGTTCTATAAATTTAAGCCCACTTTCCCAGGGATGTTGCATGTATGAAAAACAAAGTATATCCTTAGTTTGGAGAGATTTTTTTTTCCTGTAACAATTGTCCTTGCTATATCAGCTTAATAAATGCCCTTTGTAAAAGCTAATTAACTCTGGCTGATAATCAATGGGGAGTATGCTAGATGGGGGCTCATGAGCTATAAACAGCCCTTTGAAGTTAGTCCTAGAACCCTGAGGGGAGAAGTAATTTTTCTGTGAACCCAGCACATAGATGCAAGTTGGACTTGAAGACCTCCAGAGTGGGTGTTACATTTATATGGGTATACATATTTTCTCACCCAATTGAAAGCTTGAGGGCAGAGATTATTTCATTTTTATTTTTGTATTCTCAACATAGAGCACAGTTCCTATAACATGGTCTGGATTTAATGTGCATTGACTGAGTATTCCAAGGAATTTCTATCTATGAGCCTAAATTTTTTGCACTGTTTCTGACAATACTACAGTCAAATCCCAACAGCCGATTAGCTATAATGCTGTGAAAGTGCTTGCTGCCCGGGGTGGGGGGGGTCTCCTCTAAGCCATACCTGTATTTGATCTTACATTAGCCACTTATGCTATCTTCCATTTATACTTCCGTTAATGACCTTGTTTCCACCTAATTTGTAAAAAAAAAAAGTCTTATTGATGTCTTTTGTATATCACTTTCATTGTTGCATATAGTTCCTCTCCCCTTCCCCCCAACTAGACAATGGCCAAGCAGTCAACGAGCATTCATCAAGCACTTACTGTGCCAGGCATCGAACTGTGTGGTGGGAATACAAGACCAGACAAAAAAATACAGTCCTTGCCTTCAAGGAGTTCCCGTACGAACCCTCCCTCGTTACCAAAACAAGAACAGCAATGAAGCAAAGCAACCAATATAATAATCATGTCTGATGTTCAGTAACCTCTTCCTAGTCGCCCTCCTCTCTACCGAAAGGAGGCAGGTGTTTCCTAATCTCTTTTCCTAACTGAGATTGGTCATGATATTTATTTAGCATTCAGCATTGCTTTAGGGTCCTCCTTTCTGAAAGGTATTAGAGCCAAGTCATTCAAGAATCAGATAAAAACAGGTTCAGTCATGTCTGCCCTTAGCACCACAAGTGACAAAAAGATCACTATCAGACCATTATGGAATCTCCTGTCAGGAGCCAGAACTATTGTCCTGTAGTACCATCCCCCTTCTAAACTTCATGTTGGAAACTTCCCTCCTCTTTGCAGTGACAAGTATCTGTTCTCCCCCTCCCGCCCCAAAGAAAAGTCATTAAGAGCTCCTGTATTCAGGGAGATGGTCCCGATGACGCCAGGGAAATGAGGTAATCACGCACAGGACTGTGAAAAAAAAATCACCTTGGCTGAAATCTATCAAAACTAGAGGCAGAGGGAGGAAAATGCCTGTTCTTGTCTCATTTTCTAAAGCCCCCACAATATTTTTGGCAGGTTCATAAAAGACTTTACTGAGTGCTTAGCTGATGTCCTTTAGAAAGTGCAAGGCCTAAGAGGAAGAGTGGATGAGTCTCTAGACTGATACAAATCAACTTATGATGCTGTCCCAAGATTATAGAGCCCTGGGGATATGCTAGATCTGTCATTCCATTAATCAGCCTGCCCAGGAGCCACAGAAATTTGAGATGAAAAGGGCCTATTAAGTTATTAAAATCCTTCCCCAGAGATCACCCAAGTACAGATAACTCCCTGCAGTCAATCCTTATGGATTCGATACACTTTGAATCAGTCAAGCCAAGAGATACAGAGCACTTCCCTTGAGGAAATTCTTCACTGAGGGTGGTGGGCTGGGTAACCTCCTCAGATATAGAGGTCAAGTCCCCTCCCCCAATCTTGAAAAATACCAGGGACAGCTCTCCAATATATGAAGGACCTAGGTCCCGAGTGCATGAGGTACTTAGCTAATCAACCACACTTATTAAGTATTTACTATGTCCCAGGCACTCTGCTAGGTACTGGGGACGCAAGTGCAAAAAATGAAACAATTTCTACTTGGAATGAGTTTACATTCTAATGGGACAGGCAACGAGTATTTACAAAAATATAGATAGCATGAATGTGAAGTTAAATACATACATGGAGATATATATATATATACATATATGTATATGTATATATATATATACTCACATATGTACAAAGTAATTGTTAAGGTAAGTAGTTTAGGTAATTTAGTGAGGTCATTTAGGAAGAACACTTGGAGGGATCAGGAAAGGCTTCCTGCAGAAGATAATGTTTAAGCTGCCTCTTGAAGGAACAGAGAGCTTCAATGAGGAGTAAGGAGGGAGCACATTCCAGGTATAGGGGGTTGCCAGAGCAAAGGCACAGACAAGGGGGGTTGGAGTATAGGGAGTGGGAAAGAGAGATAAGGCCAGTTTGGCTGAATCAGAGTGAGGGAGAAGTAATATCCAATGAGGCTGGAAAGATAGGGTGGGGTCAGACAGTGTAGGGCTTTAAAAGCTAAACAGAGGAGTTTATTTATTTTTTTTTCAAGAGGCCATAGGAAGCTACTGGATTTTGTCGAGTTGGAGAATCACATGTACTTAAGAAAAATTACTTTGGCCAAACTGTGTAGGATGGACTGGAATGGGGGGGAGACTGGAGGCAGGGAACCCATCGAGGAAGCTGTTATTATAATCAAAGCAAGAGGTGATCATGATCACCTAAACTAAGTGGGTACCTCAAAGAGTAGAAAGAAAGGTCGAGGCAGCTAGGTGGCACAGTGGATAGAGCACTGGTCTTGGAGTCAGGAGGACCTGAGTTCAAATTCAGCCTTAGACACTTACTAGCTGTGTGATCCTGGGCAAGTCACTTAACCTCCATTTGCCTAAGTTTCCTCAACTGTAAAATGGGGATAATAATAGCACCTACCTCCCAGGGTAGTTATGAGGATCAAGAAGTGCCTGGCACATAGTAAGTAATTAATGCTTGCTTTCTACCTATCCTTCCTTATGTTGATCATATAATTAAAATGTGAGTTTCTTGAAGATAGAGACTTAAAAATAAAACCCTTTCTTCACAACCTCAATGCTTAGCATAATGTCCAGCACAAAGTGCTTAATAAAAGCTTGTTGACTGATTTGACTATGCAAAACTTAAAATGCAATATAAATTTTATCTAGTATTATTCCTTTTGAAACCATTTTGCATTGTGGTGCAAATATTTACTATTTCCACCTTCTCCTGGAGCCTTTCTTGGCCTCCCTCATTGAACCAGCTTTACCTTGTGTTCCTTTGTATTTGACACATAGTGACTTATGCACTTCTTGTACACCCAATAGCATTTAAACGCCCCAAGGGCAGGATTCCTTTTGGGTTTTTTTTTTCACCTTTAGATCCACAAGGCTTCATGAAGTTCAGAGCACATGGTAGGATTAATAAGTGTTTGTTGTTTGACTGATTGATTTACATATTTGTGGGCCTTCTTTATGACTCCAGATAAATATAAAATGCCTTGGAGGCAGGGCCTTGTCTTTTTGTAGCTTTGTATACATAGCCCAGTTTTGTGCCTAACAGGTTAAAAGCTTATCCAATATTTGTTGAATGGAATTAAATAAAATGGAATGTTAACAGAATGGATTGAACAGGATAGGCTGGTCTGGGCTGGGCTGGGATAGGATAGGATGAGATAAAATAGGCAAGATAGGATGGGAGGGGAGGGGAGGGGAGAGGAGGGGATGGGATGGGATGGGATAGGGTAGGATGGGATGGGATGGGATGGGATGGGATGGGATGGGGATGGGATGGGATGGGATGGGAAGGGATAGGATAGGATGGAATTGTATGGGATGGGATGGGATGGGATAGGATAGGATAGGATAGGATAGGATGGGATGGGATGGGAAGGGAAGGTATGGGATGGGATGGGATGGGATGGAATAGCACAGACCTTCCCCCTATTTTAAATAGCATTCATAAAGCATGAAGATTTTGGATGACGTCTGGGGAGGATTACCCTGGGGCAAGAGGTGACCCCTCTAGATTCATTATCTGGGGGTGATAAGTACCTTGAGGCAGGAGTCCTGCCTTATGCAAACAGTGAACAGAGCAATATGCTTGGTGGTAGTGAACACAAAGGAGGTACTTAATAAATGTTCCTTGACTTGTCAAATTAGATGAGGCAGAGACCATGCTGTCCTGGTGGGTTAACAGTATGGTAAGAGTGTCTTTCCCCATCTGCCCTAGTAAGGGTGTGCCATGTTCAACATCGCACTGGATCCACACTTGAACTTGGCCTTGGAGCTGTGAAGCCAGGGGGAACAGCACCTGAAGCTGTTCTCTAACTGGAATATCTGTTTCTCCTGCAGCCCTGGCGGTAACTGCTTTTCTACAACCCTTTTGAAGTATCCCTTCCAAGGGATATATCTCATTGTCACGACTTCTACAACCCCTAGCCAAGTGAACCAATCAGACCATAACGGCTCGTTGCTTTTGCCCTCCAGTGTGTCAAGAGGGAAATAGAAACCCATCAGAGGCGAGATTTCCTGAGAAGTTATCATTGTTTCTGTCTCTAACATCAACTTTATCTGGACAGAGCAGTATATATCCTGAGACCAGTTTTAGCCCCTTTGCCTGCTCCTTGCAAAAGATAAATCCTAATCTTTCTGCTCATTCTGTAGGCCCTGTGGTGTAATGGAAAATGGACTGGGCTAGGAATCAGGAGGCTTGAGTAGGCATCCCATCTTTGCCATAAGAGTAATAGTGACAATTACTCCAAGTAAAATGCTATGCATGTGTTGTATTCATAATAACCCTGTGAAGTTAGATGGGTAGCCTGGTATAGAGGTAACAGTGCTGGCTTAGAAATCAGAAGTCCCGGGTACAAATTCTGACTCTGCCATTTGCTAGTTGTATGACCTTGAGGAGTTTATTACACTGAATTGAAGGTAACCTCACAGGCTTCCCAATTCCACCTGGACATGAGTAAAGATACGTCTGCAACCCACCTGACCGGTACTCGTCCAGCCTTTGTTTGAAAACCTCAAGGAAGGGGGGAGCCGCTAGCTCCCAAAGCAGCCCATTCCAGTTTGGGGTACCTCTCATTATCAGAACATTCCTCAAGCCTAAATCTGCCTTTTTGCATCTTTTACCAGGTGGCCTTAGTTCTGCCCCCTGAGGCCAAGCAAGATAAGTGTCTTTCTTCTGCTGGACCTCTCTTCAAATACCTAGGACACTAAGAGGTTAAATGACTTGCAAAGATCTGTGTCACGAGCACTGTGACTATTCTAAGTCTTCTTTTTGTATGAGTCTTCAATTCCCACCTGGCTATGCTTCTCTCCTTTATGCCCCACGAGCCTCTTCATCCTTCCCTTCAGCTCTGGAACTCACACGTCATCACTGTCATCATAGTTATTGTCATTGTTGTCATCAGGCCCTATGGCCCCTGGGGATAGAAGGATGGAGATCAGAGAGCTTCCAGAACCTCCATTTAAGGAAGGAACACAGGTAATCAATCTCTTAACTTCCCATCCTGATGCACTCCTATGGACTTTTCCATCCTGTTGCTCACCAGACATCTTTCCTCCCATACCCCCTCCCTCTTTTCTGTTTCCTGTTGTTCTTTGTCTTTCCCAATTAGACTGTAAGCTCCTTGAGGGCAAGGACTATCTTTTTCCTTTCTTTGTATCCCCAAGGCTTAGTACAAGGCACATAGTAGGTGCATTATAAATGTTGACTGACTGACTGACTCTTCTCCAGGATAAACATCCCAAATTCCTTTCAGTTAATTCGTTTATGGAATGAACTTAAGGACCGTCACCATTCTGGTCACCCTTCTCTGGGCACTTTTCAGCTTGTCAATGCTATTTCCTAAGAGTTGTTGCCCAGAAATGGGCACAATTCTCCAGTTGTGGTCTAACTAAGGAAGTGCACAGTGGCACTATCACCCCCATAGCATTAGACACTGTGCTCATCTTTATGCAGAGAAAGATTAGATTTCATTAGATTTCTTGGCTACCATGTCAAGCTGAAATTATAGTGCACTAAATCTTCCATATCTTTCCATTTGAACTACTCCCTAACCTTAGCTTCCTTATCATGTATTTGTTAAATTGAATTTTTTCAACCCAAGTATAGGAATTTACATTTATCTAATTTACATTTATCTAATTTACTTTCCTCTGTATTAAGTTTCATCTTACATTTAGCCCGGTGTTTTAACATGTCAATCAATGGATAAACATTTATTAGGTGCCTACTATGCACAGGGCACTGTCCTATGCTAAGTGCTGGAGACACAAAAAGAGGCAAAAGACAGTCAAGCAAGTTTTTTGGGGGAAGTAATCATAGCTTTCTCATCCATTATCTTAGCTATCCCTTCAAACTTTGTGTGAAGTGCACATCTGATAAGTATATCTCATTATCCAAGTCATTGATGAAAGTGTTCAATGGCACAGAACGAAGTACAGACTCCTGAAGCACTCCACTGGAGACCTCTTGCCAAACTAACATAAAATCATTAATGACTGATTACTCTTGGAGTCCAGCCATTCAACCAGCTCTAAATCTCCCTGATTTGTATTATTGTCTAGTGCACACCTCTCTTGTCTTTTTCCCAGGGACAGAGTTAGAGACTTCGTCAAATGTTCTGCTAGAATCTAGGTCAACTATGGCAAGTAGCGGAAAGATCCCTGCATCTGGAGTCAGAGGACCTGGGTTCAAATCCCAAGTCTCTTGTTTACTAGCTACATGAACTTGGGCCAGTGCCTTCACCTCTCTGTGCCTCAAGTCTCCTTGTCTGTAAAGTCAGGGTGGGAGAGGTGGGGTTGGACTGGATGATCGCTGAGGTCCCTTTGGAGTCTAAATCCTATAACGATCCTATCCAGTGATTCTGCCCATCAATATCAACTAAGGGAATTAACCTCTGCTTTTCAGGAATGCTCTCCCTCTCTCTTCTAAGGACTCCAATCCATTAGCAGCACCAGCACTCGCTGTCATGTGCACTCTGAAGTTTGTCCCTCATCCCTGACCTCCTGCCTTGAGGAATAGGTTACCCAGACGCACAGATAACAGTATAGCTGGTTTCTGGATTGGGCTCCGCCTCTGTCCTTTCTCCTGATGCAGCTCTGGGGGCATGAGACTGCCCAGGCAAGCTCCATTATGGCCCTGGAGGTTTCTTGTTGTGTCTGATGCCTGCTCATCACAGAGTTGCTTTACAACCAATAAACCCAGATTGCTTGACAGGCAAGATATGGAAAAGGCATCCTTGTCACTGGTGATAATAAGGCTCATCACTGTCTGTCAGCTTCAGAACAATTGATGTCAAAGGATGACTGGCAGCTTTCACGCTAGCTCAGAACTCAGAGCAGGCTGCTGAGATAGCGAACCCTCCTTGGGAAAGCAATTTCTGGTTGATTCACTAAGGGTTAACACTCAAAATCCACACTCCTTAGCGATCTCTGGGCTTCATATGGAGAGGAGGGGGGTGGGCTGGGGGTGGAAGATGTGTCACATTCAGACACATATCTATAGCAAGATGGTAGAGAAACAATTTTAAACCTTATTGTTCTCCTTTCTGGTTTGCATACTAATATTCTCGGGGATTACTTATCCTGACTCTGGCACCTATCAAATGTAACAGAGGATGGGAGAGAGAAATCTGAGAGGCTGGTAGCAAATACATGCTGGCTGGCATGGGACTGTTTTTCTCAGCCTCAGCTTCCTCATCTATAAAATGGGGATAATAATAGCACCTACCTTTTAGGGTTGTTGTGATGTAACTTATAAAGTTCTTTGCAAACCATAAAACATTATGTAGATGTTAGCTATTATTAGCCTTCCTAGAAAACAGGAGAGAGAATGGGATTGCTGATTTCTCAACATTGTTCCTACCCTAACAATGACATCATTTTCCCACCATTGATAGGCATTTGTTACTCACTCTTCAAACTGGGGAATGACTGGATAAATTGTGATCTGTGATGGTAATGATCTCATAGCATCATAAGAAATAATGAATTTAAGGAATACGGAGAAACTAAGAAAGATATGTAAGACAATCCAACCCAACAAACAATTAAAGCCTATTGTTGGAGATACACAAATAAAAATGAAAGCATCCTCTGTCCTCAAGGGACATAGATTCTAACTGGGAGCAGGGGTGGTAGCGTACAGAAACAGAGATGCATACATATGATAATTTGAGAAAGAGTAGGGGGAGAGAACATTCCCAACTAAGAATGTCAAGAAAGATTCCTATAAGAGACAGCACTGAGCTGAGCCTTGAAGGAAGCTGGGGGTTAGAAGAGGTAAAGAGAAGAAGGGGAGGACATGCCAGGTGGAATTCAGAAATGTTATGCTGTGCACTGGAAATAGCCAAGTGGGACCAGTATGGCTGGAACCTAGAGTGTGTGAAGGAAAGAACATGCAATATGCCAAGGAGATGGTGAAGCAAAAGGGAACCCAGTGAAGAATCTTAAACCAGAAGATGACATTGCTAGACTTGTGCTTTGGGAGGATGAGTTGGACAGCTGTTGGAGAAGGGAGGCTAGAGGAGAAGGGGAAGTGGAGGCCAGGAAGCTGTTGGAATAGTCCAGGGGAAAGATGATGAGGACCTCAACCACTGTGGTAGTTTTGTGAGTATGAAGAAGGGGATGGATGTGAAATATGGTTTGGCATGAAAATCAAGCAGGTTTGACCACTAAGAGGATGGGGAGAGATGGAATATACAGGGTAACTACAAAAATGTAAATGAGACATACCTAAAAAGCAATAAAATGGAGGGTCAGTGCAGGTTCCCATTGACTGATCATGGGCTCATAGATCTAGAAGTCAGAGCCATTTAGTCCAACACCCTCATTTTACAGATGAGAAAACTGAGGTTCAGTGAGTTAAATGATTTTGCCTCAAGTACTACAGGGAGATTTGAACCCTAGTGATCTGACTCCAAATCCATTATTCCTTCCCCAATACCACTCTTTCTCCCCCCCCTTTTCTTTTCCAGAGAAAGAACTGATAAGTAGAAGTATGTTTAGAATGATTTTACATATGGATGGATGTGTGTGTGTGTGTGTGTGTACATATACATTTGTGTCTAGTGGTAGCCATCTTTGGTGGGGGGGGAGGGAAGAAAAAAGGGAAAAAAAGAAAGTTACGTGATAACTCTCATATATTTAAGAATAGCAAGTTGTACATAATAGATTTGCAGTTTCATGTGCAATCATCTTTTTTCTATTCTACTATGTTATGGAAATGTTTGTTTTATTTCTTACATTCAGAATAAAATAAATATGTGTATGTAAAAATGGAAGTGGTAAACTATAAGAGTAGAAAGTTACACGTGTGGTCAGCAGTGATTGCTACATTAGACTGGTTTTTAATGCAAAGGTTACAAGGGAAAGGTTGTTTAGTAGAAAGTGACTGACAAATCAAATCAACTGGAAAACAAAACAGTACCCCAAAAAATTCTTTTAAAGGTTAGTAAAAGGTAGTCCAGATTTAGGTTCATAACAAGTTGCCCTTTAAGTATAAGGAGGCATGTGGCCAGTCATTGAAAGAAAGCTGATTATGGATGATAGACAGCACTCTGTCATTTCTTGTGTTATCCCGACCTTTGGCATGTGAATTATTCCTCTGACAGTTTTTACCTCAGCTCAATTTTGGTTTGTTATATCCTATGAATTCCTCTTCTCACTACCTACTCCATTATCCATGCTTTTAGACAGCTCTAATGGTGAGAAAGTCTTTCCTTAAATCGAGATGAACCCTTCTTCTCTGCAAGTTCTGGGACCATACCATGCTTCTGGGACCACACCAAGGCAAATCTTCTATCTTTTCCACATGACAGCCCTTCAAATACTCTGAGACCTCCCTCTTCCCCCCCCCCCCAAAGAGTACAAATCACCACTTTGTTGCCGTTCAGTCATGTCTGACTCTCCATGACGCCATCTGGTGTTTTCTTGGCAAAGATACTGGTGTGGTTTGCCATTTCCTCTCCAGCTCATTTTGCAAATAAGGAAACAGGGTGAAGTGACTTGCCCAAGGTCAGACAGTTAATAGATTTGAGCTCAAGTCTTCCAGATTCCAGGTCCAGTGCTCTATCCACAGCTCAACCTTGCTGCCTAAAATCACCTCTTTATTAGTATGCTTTTGCCTCAGGCTGATGAGTCTCAACCTATTTAGAGTTATAGAGCTAGAAGGGACCTCAGAGATTGCTAGGTCTAATACCTCATTTTGCAGAGGACATACTGAGGCTCAGAGAAGTTAAAGTACCGGAGAACCTTAGTGAGCACTGAGGAGACAGTTGGTGCCTCAAAATCCTCATTTGATAGACTCTGGAGCCAGTACTGTTTTTACTACTCCATGCACAAATGCTACATCCTTTCCAATATGCCCTTCCGAACATGAGAGAACCAAACTTTACAATGCTAGTGAGATCTTTCAATGGGAGAAGTTAAATTCCTACAGGGAGCTAGAATGTTCAGATCTCTCTGATCGTGGTCAAGTGGAGTCAACATTAAATACATCTCCTAGTTGAAATGTTGTTATTCGTTTCATTTCTCCCTCCTCTTGCTTCTCCATAGCCCTTTGGACAGATTTCTTTGGACTTAATGACACAAGAAATTAGAAAATACTTTGCCCTCTCTTACTTCTCCTACTAGATCAAGCCTAATTTCATCTTTAAATCCTACTCTTGCTGCCAGTATCTGGGATATAAAATTGATACCTTTTAAATGCTTGTTCAGTTGAATCAAATGTAACATTTGGTTTATGGGATTTGAATAATAGAATCTGAATCATTCTGTCATGATAAAGGGCTCCTGTGAGGCATGAATTGTTCAGGTAATCCCACAAACCATAGGTTATTTTTCCCACTGTCATTGAAATCACATGTTGTTGATATCGGTTTTCTCTCTCTATATATATATGTTTATATATTTACATATGTTTGTATGTTCGTATATATATATATATACACACATATGTATATATACACATATATATATATATATGTTTATATATTTACATATGTTTGTATGTTCGTATATATATATATAATATATATATATATATATATATATATATATATATACACATAAATGTTGGTCAGCTGTTTTTCAGTCACATCTGACTCTTCATGATCCCATTTGGGGTTTTCTTGACAGAGATACTGGAGAGGTTTGCCATTTTTTTCTCCAGCTCATTTGACAGATGAGGAAACTGAGACAGAGTTAAGTGACTTGCCCAGGGTCACACAGCTAGTAAGTGTCTGAGGCCAGATTTGAACTCAAGGAGAGGAGGTTTCCTGACTCCAGACCTGGCATTCTATTCACTGTGCCACCTAGCTGCCCCACATACACACATATGTATATATGTTATTTATAAATTATAATACATATTATATAATATATACTTTGGCAAAGTGGAAATCCAGAGTCATGTATATGTGTGTATATAATATTATATAAACACAGGTAATGTTAGACACACACACACACACACACACACACACACATTTCTGGACTTCCCCTTTGCAAAAGTAACATCTTATGGACCCCACTATGTTTTCCTTCATAGGTCTGACAAGCTAAGACTTGGACATGTTCCAGTCCGTGCACTAGCTCTATAAGTGTGATGTCAGCATGTAGATGGGACAGAAAGCACCACATACCTTTAAGATATACATCATGGCATCTGATTTTCCAAACTCATTGAGATGTGGAACAATGCCCAGGTTGCACCTCCCTCTGTGCAGACCTGTTCTCCTTGAGGAGAGAGGAGGGCTGGAGGGAAGGCGGGAAGTGGGAGGTGAACAAAGGTGGCTTGGCTCCGCGTGTAAGCATCAAGCGTCCTCCTCTGGTACCAATTACTGTGATAAATTGAAGGTGACAAGTTATTTTATGACATAAATGCAAATCAGTGTTCACTTCACTGTTATTTTCCAATGCACTGGCATTTTAATGGTCCCCATAAGTTTGCTTCACTTGCAGCAAGTGTGGGTCTGGTTGGAGTCAGCCAGCGAATTTATTTTTAGGTGGGGAGTGCAATGAACTGAGCCCACAGGCTGACTTAGAAAAATGGTCACATCCCCCTCCGCTAATTATTCACGAGGCTAGTTAGCATTTTAACCTTTGTTGGTGAAATAACACAATAAATATAGATTTGTCAGAAAGAAGCATTTCTGCTCCTAAACCTGGGACCTCTAAATATTTAGCATTTATACAGTATTCTTGGTACTCCATAAGAAGACAAACACCTGTCGAACAATATAATGTGCAAATGATAAAGGGTGGAGCCCTTGACCAACATCCCATAGGGTGGTGTGGAGAGAGCCTCGCCTCCTCTATCTTGAGCTGTGAACACTTCCCAGCAGGCTGAAATTTAGTCTCTGTGAGACCAGAGATTGCAACATGACAAGACTTAAAAGGAGAGGAGTGAACTTCAATCCTTACTTGTTATTCGCTTAAAATTCAGTCAACTTCTTTCGAGCACCCGCCATGTACGAGGCACTGTACAGGCCAATGCTCTGTTACTCTGATAGGTCTGTTGTTTCACTGGCACAGATCTTATCAAACAGTGTATTTATTCCATTCGGCAGCCAACAAGCGCTTGCTGAATACCAACAAAGTGCCAGGCACTGGGCTAGGTGATAGAAATACAAAAACGAAATAACCCCTGCCTTCAAGGAGTTTACATTCGATTTGGGAAACAACACGTGTGTACAGACATATTACATATATAAATGTGAAATATATTAAAAATAAATCTAAGGTAATTCACGGGAGGGTAGAAGGACAGGTAGCTGTTGATGGGGGGGATTAGGAAAGGTCGCATGTAAAAGGGTGTGCTTGAACTGAGCTTTGAAGGGGGCTAGGGATTCTAAGGGGTAAGGAGGGAGTAAATTCTAGGTGTGGAGGACAGCCTGTTTAAAGACATGGAGATGGGGGTGCAATGTATGAGGATTAATAAATATGTCAGTTTGGCTGGAACTCAGCATGAAGCTGAGTAATGT
The DNA here is from genome assembly GCF_003287225.1 of Phascolarctos cinereus. Lineage (NCBI taxonomy): Eukaryota > Metazoa > Chordata > Mammalia > Diprotodontia > Phascolarctidae > Phascolarctos > Phascolarctos cinereus. The sequence goes on from NW_027556402.1 coordinate 233,105,408, forward strand.
CTAATAAACCTAGAAAGATAGGCTGGCACCAGGTAATGAAGGGCTGTGAATGACATCACACAAGATAAGCAAGTCAAATATGATGCTAAGATTTCTAATTTGGAAGAATGGTAACAGCACTAGTCAGAGCTAGGGAATTTGTGAAGGGGTACCATTTCTGTGATAACTAATTTTAGGATTATTCCTACCCTTCCTCAGCTCTGTGTCGCTTTTGAAGAACATAAGCCCCTTGAGAACAGGGACTGTCTGGTTTCATTTTGTTTTTAATTAGTGTAACAACAGACTGTCACTGACATATGGGAGCTGAGGACACCCTCTCCTACTAAGATGCTCTGGCTCTGGGCTCATGCAGACCTGCTTCAAACCCAGGGGACCCTGGCTTCTGAAAAGAGGAATCAGTCTCCTCATTGTCTTTGGCTCTTTAAGACCTGATCATGAAGTTCTGGGGTGCAATCACTTAAAGCTTAGATTTGTCTCATATCTAATCAAAGAGGATCAGAATAGTACTCATTGTGTGATGTAGGCTAGGCACAGTAGTCATTTATTTTGTCCACTACAAAATAAATTCTCAACATACACACATACGCACACTCATAAGAGTATATTGACGGATACTCCAAAAGTGAAACAGTAACTTCTAAGTCCTGTAACCTTCTCCCAGAAGATTAATAAATAGAACATAACAGCAGGAGTCATTTTGTGGTGTTTTCAAACAGCCATTTAATTTTTACCTTGACTCTGGACTTTGCAACAACTCTTTCAATGTGTACATCTTCTAGGAAGTCAGGGCTTGCCTTGAGACACTTCCTGGAAGTGGTTATCTTTTCCAAGAAAGGTCTAGTTACAGAAAGTTCTTGCTGCCAAGCAGGTCTGACTGAAGAAGCCAAGAACTCCTCAACTCCAGAACTCATGGTGTTGTCTCCAAAGCCAGAAATGTTCATCTCAAAATCATTGTTCAGTCACCTATGCTCAGGCAAAGAAACAAAATAGATGAGGCAGCCAGGGTCCTGAAGTTCAGGCTTGAGCATTCCTAGGGGGTACATGTACCCTCTGCCACGTGTGAGCTGTCGACATAACAATTCCTCACTCTCCCCACGGGAAGTCCAAGACAGAGTCCTCATACCCTTTGCAGATGGGAAGAGAGAAACAGAAGGCAGAGTCATTAGTTTCAAGGTCATCTGAGTGGGTGGCTCTTCCTGGTTAAGGATCCAAACCTCTCTGAATAGTGTTTTGTCAAGGATGGGTCAGTGATGCACCTGAGCTTGTGTTTTAACAAGGAGCTGAAAGCCCTTTCTCATTCCTCACAAGACTAAAGCACATGATCCAATGGGATTGCCTCTCTCATCTGTAAAATGGAATGATAACAGCATTTAACTCAAGTCAAATAAGCATTTCCTAAGCACCTACTATATTCCAGGCACCGTGATAAGTTCAGGTTGTTGTTACATGTGTATTCCTAGGGCTTAGAACAGCACATAGTCAGCGCTTGATGGATTACCTTTGACTTATGTAGGTACAGAAAAATTAACTTTTAAAAAAACAAGGCATGAATGAAGAAAAAGAAGGAAGGGAAAAGAAGAAGGAAAGAAGGGAGGGAGGGAGGGAAGGAAGAAGGATCATAAAAATGAAAATAGTTACTCAGGATAACAATTCCACACCAAGATGCCAACTTGACCTCAGAGAATCAAAAGTGGATTTAACAATCATCTGGTCTAATTCTCTCATTTTACAGAGGCAAAAAGTGAGGGTGAGGGGGCTGAAGTGGCTTCTCCAACTTCATATAGGTATCAAGTGGCAAAGTCAAGATTTGGACCTAGGTTTCCCATTTGCAGATCTCACACTGTTTCCACTGCAGCATGGTACCTCCCAGACCTGGAAGCAGCCTTAAAGATCATCTGCTCTAACCACCTCATTTTGGGGGGGGGGGAGGAACCGGAGGCAAAGAAGGGCAGAGCCTTGTCCAGATTTACACCACTAGTCAGCAGTAGAGCTGGTACTGGAACCCAGTTCTCCTGACTTCCACTTCAGGGCTCCCAAAGTCATCACATAGTTCTACTCCCTCCATCAGCTGAGTGAGCATCTTCTGCTCTGCTCGGGCTGCTCCAATCAAAAAGGGGTCAGCCTAGAGTACCACTGCAGAGGGCACCTCCCCCCACCCACCCCACATAAATGTTAACATTAATAGGCAGCTGATGCTATTAAATACATGACCGAATTAATTGAAAATACAGCTTCAGAGAGACAACTCCTAATTGTTTAAAAGGGCTTTTATTAGGGCATAAAGATAATCACAAAATTAAGTCATTACAAGTAATAATGAAGCAGGTGAGGCTGGGAAGGGGAAGGGGGGGAGTGGGGGAGATCTCCAGACTAACAAATGGAGTTCATTCTTAAGTGTCGCCTTTCCAAGATGGATCGTTTCATCTCCCAAATAAAGCCACATTAAATGCCTTCCCTTTTTGAGGACAAGTAACATTTGTTTTTCCAATTTTGCTTTGTTTTCCTGTCTCTTCCCTGGGATTGCTTCCTGGGAACACTTGAGGTTTTGTTATTGTTGCTGTGTGCTTGTTTGTTTGTGTTATATTTGGGATGCAGGCAGGAATCAAGGGTGGGAAAGGTGGCCTGGGCAGCAGCTGACCAAGCCCTACCCCGACTCCCCAGAGTTCTCTGTCCTTTGGCCAGAACAAGACGTTCTCTTTTACAGGCTTCAACTTGAAGGCAAATTCTTTCCCCAGCTCCCAGCTAGGAACCTGACATCTCTTCACATCAAGTATTTAATTTTCTTTGTTGGAAATAAATTGGTATGTAAAATATGTGTTACCATGGATGCAAAACCCATGGAGCATATGGGGGGCTCATGCAGTGATACATTTGAAAGAGCCCAGCTGACATGTTAGAGGTTCAGGTGGAGGAGGGGCTGGAAGCCTCCTGAATAGCATCTTCTCCCAAGGGAAATGTTTTCTTCCAGTGGAGAAGAGGAAGTCTGGCATCATGGATAGAGATCCTGCCTTTGAATGAGGAAGACCTCCCTTTGATATATCCAGGCTGTGTGACCCTGGTCAAGCCAGTCACCCAGGAATCACTCTAAAACTATCTGTTGTAGAATAGTTCCCAGTCTACATGGGGAGATGGAATTCCCTCACTGAAAGTGCCCTAAGCATGGTTCAATGAGTGGTGAGTTTGGAGTTAAGGGCCCTGAGCTGCAATCCCAGCTGTGGTACTTATGAAATATGTGACTGTGAGTAAGTCACTTAACTCATGGTTTTTCACCTATAAAATAAGAGAGTTGGACCAGAAGCCTCTTCTATCCAGAATGCTGCTTGTATATGTTTAACAACTGGCTCTTGGGGGGCGGGGAGAAAAGGGTGGCAGGCACACTTATAAGATTAATATGTACTATTAACACTTTCTTAACTCTAGACAATTGAGAAAACAATAAATCAAGCCCTGATTGGTAGCATTTGCCAATTTCTGAGATACAAATCATTGCATTGGAAATTTAACAATCAACTCTCACCAAATTCAAGCTGGCTCCAGCACACCCCTATTTATATATCTGTCCTTGTGATCCTCAATCCACAGTCAGGTCAAATATATAAATAAAGGGAACAGGCACCATTAATATGGCATTGCCAGAATTCAACCCAAACTAGGCATCTTTGGGCTCTAAGTAAGGTCCAACTAAGCTCTCTGTGCTTTGACTCACCCATTTGTGAAATGCGGGATTGGAGTAAATGAGGTTGAAAATCTTTTCCAAAAGAAACAGGATGGTATAGTAGACAAAGGGTCAATCTTGATGTCAGCAAGATTTGAGTTTAAATCTTACCTCTGTGAGTACCTTACTTAATCTTTCAGCAGCTTACTTAACCTCTATCTAAAACTGTTATATAGCAAGTTACTATACCTCTCTGGCCCTCAATTTCCTTATCTGTAAAATGGAGCTGGGCTTGATGTTTTCACAGTTCTCCTCCACCTCTAGATCTGGGAGCATCAGATTTTTAGGGAGTAGGCCCCAATAAATATTTGTAGATTCACAGACTGAATCTGAAAAGATGGAACAGCCTGGCTATCTAAAACTAGCAGTTAAAGAGGAGTTGCCATTCTGCCTTGCTGGAGAGAATTTCTGTATCAAGAGTTCCCTGCACTGACAAAACGGTAGGTCGAGACCAAAGACCTCCTTCAGTACCAATATTTCTAGAATTATTCCTCGGGAGTGGGTTGGGCCACATGATGTCTGAAGCCCCTCCCAGCTCTGAGATTCTATGGTTCTATCCTGCCAGGGGCCAATTTGCCCTGTGGACTATGGCATAATCTACTTGCTTTTGACTTTTCTGCAGAGAAGGTTGGAAGCAACAATAAGTCAACCAACAAGGATTTATTAAACACCTGTTATGTGTTAGGTGCTGGGAATGCAAGCGCGAAGAATGAAAAAAGCCCTCCTCATACTGAGTTTATAGTTTAACATAATGAGCTACTAGAAACCAGGGCTAAGGCATCAGGACAAGCCTGCTATGGTGAACTAGTCTGAACCTGCCAACGAGACAGCTGGGGCATGGGTCCAGGTGTCTTCTTTGCAAAAACTGGGGTAGAAAGTCAACAGAGATAACAGCAAAGAGCCAATCAGGGAAGAGCTGGTATTAACTGAGTGTCTACACTAACCGTTCCTATTGTCATTGCCTTTGGGGAAAGATTTCTGTAGGGTAAAACTACAGCAAAGGTGACCCAGAAGAAGCCAGAGTAACTTAGCAACCTTCTTAGCCTCGGGAGGCCTTCTCATTATTCCTAGAATACAGCATTTGATATCCACAAGGTGAAAAAAAGGCCCATTTTCCCCACTGAGACCCTGCCTGGTGTTGAGGAAATGCCTTGACCTTCTTTGAAAAGTTAATTTTCTCCGGTTAATCAGTCATTTGTGTCTTGCCATGAGTGGTCAGAAAAGGGGCACATGAGTTTCATTGTGAGTGAGGGTATTATGATGCAGTGAGGGGGGAATAACCCAATGCCTACTCCTGAGAGGATGCTTGGCCAGGCTATTCCATCTTTCCAGGTTCAGTCTATAAATCCATAAATATTTATTGGGACCTAAAGATCTGAGAGTCACAGATTTAGAGGTGGAGGAGAACTCTGAAAACATCAAGCCCAGCTCCATTTTACAGGTGAGAAAATTGAGGGCCAGAGAGGTGTAGTAACTTGCCCAAAGTCACACAGCTAAGAAATAATAGAGTCATAGGCATAGTGTAAGAGTGCTGCCCAAAACTCCAACAAGTTGCTTCCTCTGACTCATGCTCAAGCTTCCTGGGAATCCTTTGTGGCTACAGAGGATATGAGTGGAATTTCATGACCCAGCCCATTGTGTGGCAGTAACCTTGAGTCAGGCAGCAACGGCCATTGGCTCTCCACCAGACTTAGCCAACTCCACACCGAGCCTTTCATTTATTTTCTCAAGTTCTTTGGGGATCTGAGATGTTCAACACACACACACATACACATAGCATTTTGACTGTTGTGGCTATTCTACCTACCATCCAAATATTTTTTTAAAAGAAGAACCTCCAAATATAAGTCAATTACAGTCCTGCCTCAGACATTTACTAGCTGTGTGATCCTGGGCAATTCACTTAACCTCTTTCAGCCTCAGTTTCTTCATCTGTAAAATGGAAATAAATAATAGCAACTTTTATTGTTGTTGAGTCATGACCAAACCCTTAGTGACCTCATTTGGGCCTTTCTTGGCAAAGACACTGGAGTAGTTTGTCATTTCCTTTTCTTCTCCAGCTCATTTTCCAGATGAGGAAGCAAACAAGGCTAAGTGACTTGCCTAGGGTCACACAGCTAGTAAGAGTCTAAGGCTGGATTTGACCTCAGGAAGATGAGTCTTTCTGACTTGAGGCCCAGCAATCTATCTACTGTACCACCTCGATGCCCATAAATAATAAATAATTATTGTGAAGTTCAAATGTGCTAACATATATAAAGATGTTTGCAACCCTTAAAGCCTTATATAAACAGGAGCTATTATTAATTCAGTTCAAAGAGCATTTATTAAACACCTACTAGATGCCAAGCACTTTGCTGAATATAAAATGAAACCATCTATACTTTCAAGGAGCTTATACTCCAATGGTTAAGTCAATATGTTCATATATAAGTAGATTGAAAGTAATTTTTTAAAATTAAAAAAGTAGTTAGGAAGGATGAGCATGAACCATTGGAAGAATAAGGAAAGTTTTAGTGTAGAAGGTGGTACTTAAGGCTCAAATTCTTAAAATCTAGCCACTGCTCAGATTCTTGCAATCTGGCCAATAGCTCACTAATGTTCGGACTCCTTAAGAGTCTGCCCAATATGGTGGGTCTTTAAAAAACCTTGGAAAAAAAAGGGGGTACTTAAGCTGTCTTGAAGGAATCGAAGGATTCAATGAAGAAGGCACATTCACTCCAGGCTTGGTGGGATGGCTAGTGTAGGGCAAAGGTAGAAGGATAGGAAAATGGGTACTGTGTATTATTAGTTATCCTTCCCTAGAACTTTGAAGATGGCCACACGTCTTAAAGAGAGAGAAAAGGAGTATGACGCACTGGAAAGCTCCCTGGACCTCCATTCTGGTGTGCCTTGACAACTAACCATGATCTTGGGAAGGATCCTTCCTCTCCCCGAGTCACGGGATTCACTAAATATCCCATGATTCATTCGTTCTCCTTAGTTACCCATCATCCTCCCAGCCACCCAAGTTAAAATCTAGGTGCCTTCCTACATCCCTCCCTCTCAGCCCTCCATATCTAGTCAGTTGTCAAGCCCTGATGACATCTCTTGTATACACTTCCTTTCTCTCCTCTGACACTGCCATCCCTCCAGTGTAGACTCCTCACTCCTGGACTATCACAATAGCTACTGGGGGTCTACCTGCCTCAAGTCTTTCCCCACTCCAGTCCATCTGCCATTACACTGTCAAAATACGCTGCCTAAAGCAAAGACCTGACCACATCTTCCCCCTGTTGCATACACACCCCATTTAATAAATGCCAATGGCTTTCTATTTACCTCCAGGATCAAATATAAAATCCTCTATTTGACCTCTAAAGTCCTTCTTAAGCCAATCCCTACCTACCTCTTTAGTCTTCTTATACCTGGCCTCCTTTCAGTTCCTTAAACTAGACAGTTCACCTCTCAGCTCCAAGTTCTTTCTACGGCCAACCTCCATGCCTGGAAAGCTCTTCTCCTCATCTCTGCCTCCTAGCTTTTCTGGCTTCCTTCAAGATTCAGATAGAGTCCAACCTTCTGCAAGAAGCCTTTCCCAGTCTTCCTTAATCTTAGTACCTTTCCTCTGGGACTATCCCAATTTATCCTGTCTATATCATCTCTGTACCTAGTTTGTCCATGTTCTCCCCAATCAGACAATGAGCTCCTCAAGAGCTCATTGTTACATTTCTTTGTATTCCTAGCACTAGCACAATGCTTGGCACATAGTAGGGGCTTAAAAAATGCTAGTTAACTGACTGATTGACGGTGTAAGGAACAGAGAGAAGGCCAGTTTCTCTGGACCACAGAATGCACAAAGTAGTCTAACACATAATAATCCGAAAAGATCAGTTTCGACTAGGTAGTGAAGCCTTTAATGGCCAAACAGAAGAATTTGATCCGAGAGGTAATTGGGACCCACTGGAGGAATGATATAGTCACATCTATACCAGAAATGAAAATTCAAGCAATAATGAAGTTCTGCCTTACACCTATCAGATTGGCAAATATGACAAAAGAGGAAAATGACAAATGTTGGAAGGGATTTGGGAAAATAGTCACATTAGTGCACTGTTGGTGCAGCTGTGAATTAGTCCAGCCATTCTGGAAAGCAATTTGGAATGATGCCCCAAAAGCTATTAAACTGCGAATACTCTTTGACCTTGCTATACCATTACTAGACATATACATGCACACACACATCCTCACAGAAATCAAAGAAAGAGGAAAAGGATTTACACATACTAAAATGTTTATAGTTTTTTTTTTTCATAGCCAGAAAATAGAAACAAAGGGATTGTCTTATTGGGGAATGGCTAAATAAATTATGACATACAAATAGAATGTAGATGTTATTGCAGCATAAGAAATGATGGAATTGAACAGTTTCAGAAGAAAACTGAGAAGACCGCTATGAATTGCTGAAAAGCAGAATGAGCAGGATAAGGAAATACAGTTTATATAATGACAATTATAGAGAAAAGACAACTTTGAAAGACTTTAGAACTCTGATCAATACTATGATAAATTATGAGTTTAGAGGACTGATGATCAAACACACCATCCATCTCCTACCAGAAAAGTGAAAGGCTTGAAATACAGAATGAAATATCTGGTTTTGGACATGGCTAATGAGAAGTTTTAGACTGTGCATGTTTTTAATGAGGATTTGTTAAGTGTTCAGTTGAGCAGAGAATAGTGGGAAGGAGAGAGAATAAATGCTTGTATAAATAAAATGTTACTTAATTTTTATAAAAGAATGGTAATACTCTTGAGGCAAAGAGGGAAATTCAGTAGAAGGGTGAGTTTGGGAGGAAAGATCATGAATTCTGTTTTGGATATGCTGAGTATGAATTCTCCATGACATAGGGCTGAATATATACGACTGGTTGTCATCCTCTCCAGACAGCCAGCTGTCCACATAGGCCATCTCACTGTCTATCTGCTCTACCCTGCACACTCCCACCACCTGTTCTGCTCCATCTGCACCAGCACCTTCCACATCTGACCCAAGAACTGGACCTGAATTCATGTCCCAGTCCTGTGGAAGCCAACCCATTAATTTTTGAAACTGCCACCCTAGGGTCTAACTCAGTCAATTGAGTGTTTGACAACTAAGGCACTTATGCTTCCTTTATCTACTGGCTGTCTCCACACACAAAATCGTGCTTCAGTTTCCAATCCATCTAGCATCCCATTCATAACTGGGGGTAGAGGGCAGTGTTCTGCCCTCCCAAGAACAAAATTCTGGTCCCTGGTCACCCCTTACCTATATCTATTGTCTTGCTTTTTTAGAAGCTAAATTCCTGGAGAGTAAGGAGTGTCTTTAAAAAAAATTCATTCTAGTGCTTAGCATTCTGCCTGATACATTACCATGCCCACTCAAATTCTTTTCGTTTATTTATCTGCATAGAGATAATTAAACACCCTTGAGAGCCGATTTAAACACTAAGAGTGTGGAAGACCAGTTGTTGTTTGTCCTTCGTTCTGGAAGAATACCATGACATCAGAAAGGGGACATCATGACTTGCAAGTGAAATGGATTTAAGTGAGGGAGGGCTGTGCAAAGTCATCAGCCTCACATTCTCCTCTGGAGCCATCTGGGTCCAGTGGCCAGATATGGATCAGGAAGTCTGGAGATGACCCCAGGAAGACCAGCAGAAGTCATCCAACCCCATCCTTCTTCATTTCACAAAGGAGGGAACTGAGGCACAGGAGAGGAATTATCCTTCCCAAGATTATGGTTAGTTGTCAAGGCAAAACTAGAATCCAGGTCTCCTGACACCCAGTCTGAGGCACTTTCCAGTGCATCATACTTCTCTTCTCTCTCTTTAAGAGGTGTGGCAGCCATCAAAATTCTAGAGAAGGGTGACTAAGTTTATCAAGGGAATGGAGAGATGTCATCATAAGCATAGGACTATTTTTAAAAATCTGCCTCCCTGGGCTGAATAGACCCAAGAAAGACATCTGTTTGGAATGTGTAATACACCAAATGCCAATTACTGTGTGACCCAGTGTGGGGCCCATGATGAAACATAAATACCTTCTGATTTGAATCAGGAAGAGTTAGGCCTGTATGCAATATACTTGCCTCCCAACTAGATGAATCCTCACCCTTGAATACCCTCTGTAACAGCACTTGTACAGTTTGAGGCCCAGAGATTGAAAAAAAAAAAACAGGAAAATAGTTCCTGCCCTCAAGGGGCTTATATTCTATTGGAGAGGGGGAAAAAAACATTTATACAGATAAATAAATGTGCAAGATAGTTTGAGAAGGGAAAGACCATAGTAACCAGAGTAGGAATTCTTGGGGTTAATCAAGGAATCTGTGGATAGATTTTAGGGGGTCTATGAAATTGGGGAGGAAAAAAATATATTTCTTTATTTTCACTAGCCTTTAACTGAAATTTAGCAGGTCCTTCCATTTTGAATGTAAGCAACCAATATTATTCTGAGAAGGGGTCCCTTTGTTTCCCCAGTTTGCCAAAGGGGTCCATGACTAAAAAAAAAATTAAGAAGCCCCAAGCTAGAGGGATCAGCAAAGACTTTCCTTTAGAAAAAAGTTGGACCTTAAGTGAAGCTTAGGTTTCTAAGAGGTGGTGGAGGAGGGAGTGTCTTCTAGTCATAGGAAACAGCCTGTGTCCAGGCATAGCAACAGAAGACAGAATGAAGAATTTGGGGAATGGCAAGCAGTTTGGCTAGAGCCCAGAGCCCATGAAAGAGAGAAATGTGCAATAAGGGTGGAAAGGGAGGCTAGAGCTAGACCAGGAAGGGCTTTAGGGGGGAATCTGTATTTTATCACAGAGGCACTAGGGAGCCACCAAAGATTATTGAGCAGGCAAATGAAGCAGTCAGATTTGTGTTTTAGTAAGATGGTTTTGGCAGCTGTGTGAAAGATGATTGAAGAGGGGAGAAACCTTCCAGTCCTTTACTTCTTCTCAAAGCCCCAGAGTGACCTTCACCTGGCAGGCACTCAATAAATATCCCGTGATTAGTTCATGCTCCTTTCAGAAAAATACAGCATAGAAGAGGATGTGAACCGCATGGTGCTTCTTAACATCCAAGGTGCTTGGTTAGTGGAACTTCTTGTATAGTGCAGGGTGTGGGAAGCCTCCTGGCCATGAAGTCAGGAAGCCTGGGTTCAAGTCCCAGTTTTGATATTTCATACTAGTAACTGGTCAAGTCACCCGAACTTTTAGAGCCTCAGTTCTCTTACCTTTAAAACAGGTATAATACATATACAAATTTGTTACATGAAGTTGTACACATACACACATACATATATCAACATACACAGATCTCTCTCTCTCTTTCTCTCTCTCTCTCTCTCTCTCCCTCTCCTCTCTCTTTCTCCCTCTCTCTTTCTCTGTCTTTCCACATGCACACACATACACACACACACACTCACACACAATCACACATGCATGCAAACACAGTATCCCAAAAGTTTTAGTGTGGTTTTAAACTATTAATGCTTCAAACTACACTAAGACTTTTGGGACATCCTGTATATATGTGAGCTATTAGTAAGAAAGAATAATGCAGTGGAAATAGCATTGGGTTTACAGTGGAGGACCTAGTTTCCAATTCCAGTGTTACCACACACTGCCTGTGTGACCCTGCACTTCAGTTTCCTCTTCTGTGAATTGAGAGACCTGTATTAAACTATGTCTAAGGTGCCCTCTACCTCTAAATCTATGGTCCTGCCATTATAAAAATTATATCTTGAGTTTTTAACTATACCAAGTCTGAAGATATCTTAGCATAGAGAAAACACTCCTGACAGTCAGGAGGCCTGAGTAACAGTTTTGCCTCAGCTACTAATTGACTCTGTCACCTTCAGCAAAGTCACATGTCTCTGGACCTCAGTTTCCTCATTTATTAAAAAGGGACCTCAGTGGTCTCTTCAAGCCCTAAATGTACTCTCCTGTGCAGAGCTTTAACTAGTAAGTTTTGTATATAGGGTGAGCAGAATGAAACACACTAGGGGGAAGCCAATGGTATAGGAGAACTATGGGCCAGGCTAGGGAGAATCTCACCCAGAGTGGGATAGGAGAATGGGGAAGAGAGAGGAGAAGGAAACATGAGCCATCTTCCATTGTTAATTTATTCTTATTAACAAGGTGCTGAGAAGAAGCTCTGGAGCCATGGAGGGTCAGTAGGACTTGTGTTCAAGTCACGTACTAGATAGACACATTCCTTAGGCAAATCACTTAATCACTTATTCTCTCAGTGCTCCTAGGTAACTCTTTAAGACTGTAAATTATGACCTAAGTGTGATGGCACAGACCTCTAATCCTAGCCATTGGAAGAGGATGAAAATGGCAGATCTCAAGTTCTGGAGCTCAATTGGCTTTACTAATTGGGTGACGCCACCAAGTTTGTCACTCAGGTGAACACAAGAAGGTGGGATGGGTCACCGAAGAAGGGCTAACCTAGCTCAGGTTGGACACAGAGCAATCAAATGTCCCAGCAGATCAGTAGAGGGATTGGGTCCATGGGAAACCTCTGCATTTCCAGTCTGGGCAAGATGGGGAGACACAGTCTAGACAGATAGATCAGAGACAGAGAGAGAGAGAGAGAAGGTAAATAGATAACCAGACAGATAAGATAGGTAGGTAGTAGATAGATAGATAGATAGATAGATAGATAGATAGATAGATAGATAGATAGATGATAGAAAACTAGAGCTAGTAAGTAAATAGATAATTAGACAGATAAGATAGGTAGAAGATAAATAAGATAGGTAGTAGACAGACAGATAGATAATAAATGGATGGATAGATGGATGGATGGATGGATGGGTGGGTGGATGGATACAGACTAAAAGTTGCAGAATGGTCATGAATCTGCATTGGTAGAGTAAGATACCTCATAAGGAACTCCTTCTACCAATGAATTGCAGATCTTTAACCCTCCTCTAAAACAATAACCCCAAAACAAAAAATTAGGACCTAAGTTCTGTTGTTTCGATCATACTTGAAGACTACAGCCTGTATCCTCTGGGACAAAGTCCAGATTCCCCACCTTTCTTATGGCTTTGATCCTGGCATCTTTATAGTTCGTTCCTACTCTAGAGTATGGAGATGCTCAGGGACTCTTTTACTCAGTAGTAGCTACTCTTCCTATTTAATGCTGCTCATATGATGAATAAAAGCTAATTTCCCTGTGAGTCATGTGGAGGCCCCTTGTAAGGGTATAATGTTCTGCGTTGGCCTCTTGGCAAGGCCAGGCCTGTCTGTTGGCCTCAATGAGCCATGGTGACAGCCCTGATCTCCATCCTCCACTGATCCCCCCCTTGAACGTGTATCCTTTCCCTCCCCCTGAAGAAAGGAGGCTATGGCTCTCTCAGACCCACATGAAAGCCATTTCAGTCCCCTGCAAATTATCTCTTCCACCAAAACGGTGTGATTGTTGTGAGCCCTGTGTTCTTTCTCACAAAATCCTCCCCGCCCCTTCCTCCACCCAGCAAGCTTTAATTCAGTGTCTATCTCCTTGTGAATGGATTGGGGGGATTTCGGATCAGTGCCTCCCTAAAAGACTTGTGAGGAGCAGGAAGGGTGGGGGACACATCAAGGGCTTTGTCCATGATTCTTTTGGATGAACAGAGAGGAGGGTCATTATCTGTTTCCAATGACTGGGGAACTAAGTAGCTCCTGGGATTGAATTAGCAGAGTATTGAAGCAGACTTGATTCCTGGGGTGAGCTGACAACAGTCCAGGGGTGGGGTGGGGGTACAAGGGAAACCTGTCACCCTCTTTTCTTTGTGAAGGAGTCTTTCTTTCCAGTGGGGCCCCTTAGCCTCTCATCTCCCCCTCCCCCCTTCCCCTCCCAGCTCTGGTGGCAGCTGAATTCATCTTTCCCTCTAAGTGAATCACAGTTTCTAATAAAGCTATTGTATTTGACCACAGGCTTAGCAAATGGTAATAGACCATCATAAAGGAAGATCATTAAGGTTCTCCAAAGCCAGCATTCAGCTCCTTCATCTCCAGGGTTCCCAGGTCTTTGATAAGAAGTAAACTCTCTCTTTTTTTAAATTAAAATCTAAATAACAGTAAAGCTCACTTTTCATTTGGTTTCCATGTTCCCTGAGAAGCAGGCAGGCCGGGCTTTCTAATTTCCTGTCTCCAGTAGAGGGGACTAGGGCAAATGGATTTTTATGCTTGTAGGGAGCTATCCCAGCTGCAGTCCCAGGATGGGTTTGCAGGGTTTGTTGGTTAGAAGGAGGGGGCTGGGTGAGGGTGGGGGTCAGAGAAGAGTAACAGAAATGATTACAGCTCTGGAGATGGATTCATAAAAGACCAGAACAAAATGAGTTCCGAGAAGGGAAAAGCACTGACCAGAGAAAATGACCTTAAATATACAGTACAGTGGAGGGAGGATAGATTTTGGAGTAATGACTCATGGGTTGAAAGCCCATGACTAATACTTTCTACCTGCATGACTTTGGACAAGTCACTATATCTCCATGGCCTCAGTTTCCCTAGATGTAAATTGAAAAGGTTGAAGTGGATGCCTTCTGAAATCCCTCCAAGTTCTGGGTCTATGATGCTATGTCTTACTTTGTACAACTCAGAAGCAAATCACTTCCCCTCGTTGGGTGGGTCTCAGTGTCTTCATTTGTAAGGTATGGGGACTGAACAAGAGATAGCATCGTAGGTCCCATAGACCTAAATCTATGATCGGATGACTTGTTATTTGCGTGATCCAGAAGCAAACCACCTCCTCTCTGTGCTCTCATATGTAAGATGAAGCCATGGAATTAGATGGCCTCTGAAGAACTTCCAGCTTTAGACCTCTGCTAGTATTACTTACTAGTTGTATGACTCAGAGGCAAGTGACTTCCCTTTTCTGGAACTCAGCTTCCTCCTCTGTAAAATGAGGGAGTTGGACCAATTGTCCTCTGAGGTCCCTCCCTGCTCTAGACCTATGATTGTATGTGTTATTAGTTGTATGACCAGAGAGAAAACATTTCTTTTTCCAGCCTCAGTTTCTTTGCTTGTAAGATGAGAATGTTGGGCAAGATGGCCTCTGAGGTGCCTTCCATTCTGGATCTGTTAAGTCTCCAATCTCGAACACAGAGGAAAAACAGAAAGGAAATAATTAGTATGAGGCACTGGACTAGGAAATCCTCTTTGGAGGACATGGATAGAAGAGACATCTCCAAAGCTGATGTCAAGGCAAAACAAAACAAAAAACCCTGTCTCTTCACCACCAACATTTTCCCATTAATGCCAGATGGGTGGAAATCATGGAACACCAAGACCCCCAGGGACTATCAGAACAGTAGCATTTACATAGCTTTAAAGTTGGCAATGACCTTTTTTACATTACCTAAGGAGAGCCATCATGATGCCATGGAAAGAGCCTTGGCTCTGGGGTCAAAGGAGCTGGGTTCAAATCCTGCCTGCATCACTTGCTATCTGCATGATCCTGGATGAAGGACTTCATCTCACCGGGTTTCCTCATCTGTTAGATGATCCCTGAGGACCTCTTTGGCTCTCAGTCTGTGATCTCATGTGATCCTCACTACAACTCAGTAAAGTGTCATATACACCTCATGCATAAGGAAATAGAAGTCAGATAGGTCAAGTTTCTTGTCCTGGTTCACGTCATATTGAAAGCAAATTCTAACCAAGGTCTTCAAAATGACAACTAACCTGGAGCATGCAGGGTTGGGTGGGAGTGATAAGAAGGTGATGAAGCAGATCTTGGTTGATTTAAACAAATAAAATATTTAGAAAAAAAGGGAAAAAAGCATGACAAGCAGCCCAAAGGAAAATAGAAAGATTAATGGCGGGTGAATCATGCTATCAAAAGATGGCTTGTATAAATGGCTTGGTTATGGGTCTGCAAAGGAAGGGGGCCAGGAAGGTAGTGAGGATAAGATACGACAGATTCCCATCCTGAATGACACTTCCAAAATATTACAAGAACTAGTGGGTGGCAACCGTCATACCCTTCATGCTTCTATTTTTAGATGGATCATCAATCTCATCAATGTGGGTGTTCCCATCAACAATGCAGCCACAATATTGTTTCTATTGAAGAAATGATGAACTTTGATAACATACGTGTACTGAAAAATAGAATTAAAATTACAGAACATCTCATATGATATACTACAACATGACCTACGTATATACTACAACAATGCCAAATGTCATGAAAAGTTAAGAAAATCTATTCAGGAGATGAAGATAAACATGTTTTATGAGCAAGAAGCTCATTTGGTTCAAACACCATTGAAAACCAATGGACTACAATCAAGGCAATTCTTGGGGAAATCTACTATTCCTCAAAGATACTTAATATCTTTAATATCCAATGTGATAAAAGTACGGTTTCACAGTGAAGAATTAAAGAATACGTGTAATATGTAATTAAAGTATTAATGTTATTACAGAAGGCCAACATTTCAACTGAATCAATCAATCAACAGACTACTAGGTCTTAAGGAATTTTTCTTAAAATGTGGGAACAAATCTTCAATCAATTGGAAAGGATTATGGTGTTTTATCCATATGATTAAGAAAGATGACACAACACAGGAAACATCTTGCAATTGACTAAAAGAATTGGATGCATTTCTGGGTCCATGTATAAAAATAGCAGTCAGTTCAATGATGAGCCAAGCCATTGAAGACCAAATTTGGGAGCTGAGGATTCCAGCTTGAGAATTGGAGCCAAGACCTCAAGAGGAAGTCATTCTTGAGAGAAGAAAAGAGTTTCTCTCTCATTTTTCTCCCCTCTTCTCCTTCTATTGATCATAGAGACTATACTA
The DNA here is from genome assembly GCF_003287225.1 of Phascolarctos cinereus. Classification (NCBI taxonomy): domain Eukaryota; kingdom Metazoa; phylum Chordata; class Mammalia; order Diprotodontia; family Phascolarctidae; genus Phascolarctos; species Phascolarctos cinereus. Next base: position 233,121,925 of record NW_027556402.1, read on the forward strand.
ACAGAAAACAACACATCCAGCCAGGAGCAGAGTGATATATGAGGATAAAAGATGCAGAAACACAGTTATTCAAGGAGGGAGATCTTTTCAAGAAAAGGCTTACACACCATAAAATATGAGGAGTTGTTAAGTTATCACTTTGCTACATGTGTATCATATACATATGCTTCATACCACTGTACTCGAAATTTGAGGCCATTCTTATCACAGACCTGTGTTCTGGGGAGAGTGTGCCTCAGGCTTTTGTGGCAATCCGCTGTTCTATCCATTCTTATTACATGACCTTAATGTAAAGCCTTTGCTAAAAAATCAAAAACCCAACGGAGGCTACTGGGTTATTGTCAAGGGGAAGCACACTAGTGGGGGCTCATGAATGATAGTACTAAAACTATAGACCCCCAGGGTTGTCCCTAGAATCCTGAGAGTAGTAGTCATTGCCCCTTGGGAGCACTGAATCTTGAGTACCAGTACATGCTGGGGGAGAGGCTTTTTAGAAGGTGCTACATGAGTCAAAATCTTGTGAATTCCATGTTAAATTATGGGATATAAATGACTATAGCAAAAAGAGGACATATTGCATATTCGAAGTTTTTAAATTACATAACTTTGTTCCAAGTAATTTGCATACCAACGTGTTCTCTGTATACCTACACACATAAATGTTTGTCTTCCTTGACAGAATGTAAGCTCCTTAAGAGGAGAAACTATTTAATTTAACTGTTTTTGTCTTTGTATCCCCAGTACCTAACAATATCTGGCACTCAGTAAACATTTAGTAAATGCAGGTTGATTGATAAATTTGTGTCTATAAAATACATTATACATATGACCTGATTTAATCCCCACAATAATCCTGGGAGGAAGATAGTACAAGTATTATTATACTCATTTTATATTTGCCAGTTGTGTGATCTTTGGTAAAAAGCTTTGTCTATCTGGGGCTCAATTTCCACATTCTGATGATTCCGTGATATATAAAGAACATAATTACTGAAACTGTAGTTTGGAAGACTTGAATTCGAATTTGGCCTCAGACCCTTAGGAAATCACTTAACTTCTGTTTTCCTCAGTTTCCTCATCTGGAAAATAGAGATAATAGCACCATTTCCCAGGGTAAGATGAGATAGGATTTATAAATCATTTTGCAAACCTTAAGCTGCTATATAAATCCCAGCTATCATTATCTTTGCTATTATTATGTTGTTGTTACCACTGTTACTACTACTGCTGCTGCTGCTGCTCCTGCTGCTAATACTACTACTATGACTACTATCACACCCCTAATATGAGCTCAGAAGAAATACTTAAAATAGAACATTCGCTCTATATATGTGGTATAAAAGTATTGATTCTCTGCTTTATCCTCCATTCACTTTCAATGACATCACCCAAGATAAAAATCTATCCTGCCCTACAGGAAAATAGAAGGTGAATGGGGATAAGAAAAGAGGGGGTGATAGAAGGGAGAGCAGATTAGGGGAAGGGATATTCAGAATGCACACTGTCTCAGGGTAGGGGTTGGGGTGAGATGGGGAGAAAATTTGGAACTCAAAATCTTGTGGAAGTGAATGTTGAAAACTAAACATAAATCAACGAATGATATCACCCAAGGGATGAAAAGAGTTTTCCTATCTTTTTAGAGCTGAACTATAGATTTACTGCCCTATGTCTCCCTCCTGGCCAGTATCATTTCTCATCATCCAAATCATCACACATCTCCTCAGCAGCCTGGCAGAAACTACTTCACTCTAGGGTGAGGAATCTCAGGGCATAATAGGCAGGGAAGCAGATTAAAGATTTCCAGCACAAACACCAATACCACGTTCAGCTTTGCACACAGTTTCACATCATAGTCTGACTTTTTCCTTGAGAGCCACCCTGCCTCGTACCTAGGTTCTATCCTGCAGTTTTCAGTCCCTGAGGAAGCAAAGTCTTTCCTGGTTCTCCATGGACAACCTCCAGTTCCAAGCTGGTTTTCCTGTCCTTGCAGCCCCTCTAGACTCTGGTTTGGTTGTCCTTTCCTCTCTAGTCTCTAGGCTTGACACTGATGACCAAAGAGAAAGAAAGACTTACTTGAGTTTACAGTTCTTGCTCTTGTGACTTGATTTCTCCTTTCTTACAAAGACTTCACAACAATCATCAAATGACAGAACCCTGTGTACAGAATTCCCAAAACGTGGACATCCAGCCCCATGCTTGGAGACCTCCAAAAAGGGGAACCAACTCCCATCTAAAGTAGCCCACTCTACTTGGGGACAGGTCTCAAGGTTAGCAAGTTTCTCCACAAATCAGGCCTAAATCTGCCTCTCTGAAATGTTCACTCATTGGTTCTAATTCTGCTCTCTGTGTAGAAATTGAGGGAAATTATATCTAGAGCAGTCCTGTGATCTGTGAGGCTAGTAACCTTGTAAACCTCCCTGGTCCTGCTGATTGCAAAGTCCCTAGGCCTAACCACCATTATTTTAATTATTTTTTTCAGTTATTAAATATTTCTTTTTCTACCTCTTGTATTTCCCACCACTCTCCATAATAACAATAAGCATAGTTAAATTGTCAATTTATGAAATTGTGAAATGGGGGAAGGTGAACCCAGTTCTTTGGGTACTCTCCAGGAAAGACCACCACTGGCATCAGGAAACAAGGTGGCAATCACGTTTTAATTAAGCACAGAGGGCATAAAGGCAAAAAGAATATGAAAGCAGAGACAAGCAGTGAAAAGGATACGGAGGCAGATAGGGGATGGGAATAGGGGGTGGGATGGTAAAGGGAGGCAAGCAGTGTGAAGTAAAAGGAGAGATACAGAAAATATCACTCATATAACCACGGATTCCAGTTGGGAGCAGTAGGCAGCATGGACCCAACAGAGAAAAAAGAGTACTGGGGGGAGGGGCAGGAGTTTGAGGTCTCGTTTTTATAATGTTTTGGAGGGAATGGAATAACTGTGATCTGTCCCATGTTGGGGTTAGTTCAATAACATATTGAAATTGAGAAGCAGAGCCAAGATGTCAGAGAAAAGGCAGTGGCTCACCTAAAGTGTCCCTAAAACCCTTCTGAACACTTTTGAATACTACCATAAAACAATTCCTAGAGTGCAAACCCCAAGAACGGATGGGATGAAATAATCTTCCAGCCAAAGACAACTTAGAAGGTTGGCAGGAAAGGTCTGTCACATTAGGGTGAGTATGGAGTACAATCCACCACAGGCCTAGCCCCAAGCAAGCCAGGAGCAGGCTTTGGGAGCCACTGAATCTGCAGTGACTATGGCTGTTTCCAGAGCTCTCAGCCCCCAGATGTTAAGGGGGTTGAACAAGGGATCAGAAGGAGGTTACGTGGTCTCTTAGCTGGCGTTGGGGGCAGGACTCTGTTACTTTGCCCATGCTTGGATTCGGGTCACAGTTCTAAGTGTCAATCCCAGGTCGAGGAGAAGTGCTAGCACACCAGTGCTTGTGGCCACAGTAAAGCAGATATCTTTGTCACAATTCCAGGGCGAATAAAGAGTGCTTATGGTTACTCACAGAACAGAGCACAGGCCAGGAAAGTAGTAAACACCTCTCATTAGATCATACCACCTTGAAAGAACTGAAAACTTACAAGTTCTTAGAAGTATCTCTGGGGAAAAAATGCTGCACAAAACTCTGAAGCTCAGGACAGTGCACCCTCCACCCTGGAAGCAAAGCCCCACTTTAACAAAGAAGTAAAAGTCAAGAAATGAACTGGGAAAATGAGCAAACAACAGAAAAAATTCTGACCATGGAAAATTACTATGATGACAAGGAAGATAAAAACATATACTCAGAAGAAGTTAACAAAGTCAAAGCTCTTAATCCAAAACTTTCAAGAAAAATTTGAATTTGTCTCAGGTCATGGAAGGACTCAAAAAGAATTTTGAAAATCAAGGAAGAGAGGTAGAGTGAAAATTGGGAAGAGAAATGAAAGTGATGCAAGAAAATCATGAAAAATGAGTCAATAGCTTGGTAAAGGACGCGCGCACACACACACACACACACACACACACACAAAATGGTTAGGTCTTGCTATTTGGACCTATGTAATAGCTTTTCCTTCTTTCCATTCTTCACTGTAGCCACCCTAAAGGAGGTCATTATCTCCTTAAAAAATTAGAATTGAGCAAATGGAAGCTAATGACTTTATGAGAAATCAAAAAACATTAAAACAAAACCAAAAGAATGAAAAAAAGAAGATAATGTGAAATATCTCATTGGAAAAATAACTGACCTGTAAAATAGATTCAAGAGAGATAAAATGGAATTATTGGACTACCTGAAAGCCATGATCAAAAAAAGAGCCTAGACTTCATCTTTCAAGAAATTATCAATGGAAACTGTCCTGATATTCTAAAATCAGAGAAACTGAAAGAATCCACTGATCACTTCCCAACAGAGATTCCAAAATGAAAACTCCCAGGAATACTATAGCCAAATCCAAAGTTCCAGTCAAGGAGAAAATATTGCAAACATCCAGAAAAAAAAAAATTCAAGTATCATGGAGCTACAGTAAGGATAACACAAGATTTAGCAGCTTCTACATTAAAAGATCAGAGGGCTTGGAATATGATACTCCAGAGCGCAAAGGAGCTAGGATTACAACCAAGAGTCATCTATCGAGCAAAACTGAATATAATCCTCCAGGGAGAAAATGGGTATTCAATGAAATAGAGGAGTTTCAAGCATTCTTGAGGAAAAGACCAGAACTAAACAGAAAATTTGACTTTCAAATACAAGACTCAAGAGAAGCATAAAAAGGTAAACAGGAAAGGGAAATCATGAGGATCTTAAGATTAAATTGCTTGCATTCCTATATGGGAAGATGATACTTGTAACTCATAAGAACTTTATTAGGGCAGTTAGGAATATATATATATATATATATATATATATATATATATATATATATATATAGACACAGGGCATAGGTGAGAGTTGAATATGATATCTAAAAAAATAAAATTAAGGGGTGAGAGAGGAATGCAGTAGGAGAAAGGGAAAAGGAAAGGTAGAATGGGGTAAATCATATCAGATAAAAGAGGTAAGGAAAAGCTTTCACAGTGGAGGGGGAAAGTGGAGAGATGAGGGGGAGTGAATGAATCTTACTCTCATCAGAATTGGCTCAAAGAGGGAATAACACACACATGCAGTTAGGTATAGAAATCTATCTTATCCTACAGGAGAGAAGAAGGGGAAGGAGATAAGAGAATGGTGCAGGGGACACTGATAAAAGGGAGGGAAGATTGGGTGAGGGAGTAGTCAGAAGCAAAATACTTTTCAGGAGGGACAGTAGGGATGGAGAGAACATAGAATAAACAGAGGGGGAAATAGGAATCAAGGAAATAAAGTTATCAATCATAACCGAAAAAAATTTTGAAGCAAATTTCTCTGATAAAGGCCTCATTTCTCAAACATATACAGAACTGAGTCAATTTTATAAAAATAAAAGTAATTCCCAAATTGATGAATGATCAAAAGATATGAATAGTTTTCAGATGAAGTAATCAAAGCTATCTATAGCCATACGAAAAAATGGTCTAAATCACTATTGGTTAGAGAAATTCAAATTAAAACAGTTCTGAGGTACTACCTCATACCCGTTAGATCGACTAATAGGATAGAAAGGGAAAATGAGAGATGTTGGAGGGGATGTGTGAAAATTGAGACATCAATGCATTGTTGGTGGAGTTGTGGACCTGATTCAATCATTGTGTAGCAATTTGGAACTATGCCCCAAAGGCATACCTTTTGACCTAGCAATAGCACTACTAGGTCTGTATCCAAAAAGAGATTTGAAAAAGCACGAAAAGGAAAATGATTTATATGTACAAAAATATAGGATCTATATGTACAAAAAAAGGAGTTCTTTTCTGGTGGCAAAGAATTGGAAATTGAGGGGATAGCCATCAGTTGGGGAATGGTTGAACAAATTATGGTATGTGATTATGATGAAATATTATTGTGCTGTAAGAAATGGTGAGCAGGATGCTCTCAGAAAAACCTGGAAAAACTTACAGAAGCTGATGTAAAGTGACATGTACTGTGTACAAAGTAACAGCAATATTGTAAGATGATCAGTTATGAATGACCTGGCTATTCTCAACAATCTATAGATCCAAGACAACTCTGAAGGACTTATGATGAAGAATGCTATCCATCCTCAGAGAAAGAACTGATGGTGTCTGAATACAGAATGAAGAATACTTTTTTGCTTTATTTTTCTTGAGCTTTTTTGTCCAAGTTTTCTTTCACAACATGACTGATGTGGAAATATTTGCATGACCACACACGTATAACCTACACTGCATTGCTTATTTTCTGAATGATGGGGGTGGGGAGGAAGGAAGGGAGAGGATTTAGAGCTCAAAGTTTTAAAAACAAGTGCTAAAAATTGTTTTTACATGTAATTGGGGAAAAATAAAATACTAAATAAAAAATAAAATCATGCAGCCAAAAAAAAATATCAAAATCATTTCAGAGTTGTCAGTGAAACTTTAAAGTTTACATAACCATTCATCTCAAAATTATCCCACACCATTTGCTGTTCTACTGGTCTTACTGCAAATGTCTGGAACATGCCAGAGATTTACATATCATAGGACCAAAGGCCCTGACAGCACATATTACCAGGATGTGAATTTCGGTTAATATATGATAGAATTTGTAAATTATGCTTCTTTGCTCTTTGGGACTGTTTATACATGACTTCTAGGTTTCCCTTCACCATCTTATTTCCTGCTATTACCCCCTTTATATTGGCTACTTGTAGACTTACTTATTACACTAACTTGAAGGGGAATGGGGTAGTCAGAACAAGATATAATTTTCACACAATAGTCAAGCAAAACAAATTTCCATCTAGGCCATGTCCAGAAATGCATCTCACAGTCCATCACTTCTCTGTCAAGAGATGGGTAACATTCTTCATAACGGGTCTTCTGAAATCATAAGCGTGTGTAGCATTGGTCCAAGTTCTTACTTTTTCAGACTCATTTCTTTTTACGATGTTGGCATCACAGTATAAACTGTTTTGGTTCTGCTCACTCTGCTTTGCCTTAGTCTATATATGTCTGCACAAGTTTCTCAAAAGCCTTATTTTCTATAATTTCTTACAGCATGATAGGACTCCATTTTATTAATAAACCATATGTTCCTTCTTTCCCAAATTGATGGGCATCCCATTAATAATAATAGCTAACATTTTGTAGCTACTGCTATGGGCCAGGCACTGAACAAAGTATTTTATAAATATGAGCTCATTGGGTCTTCACAGCAACCCTGGGAAGTAGGTGCTGCTATGTCGTCCCCCTTTTAGAGATAAGGAAAGTGAAACAAACAAAGATTAAGGCACTTGTTCCAGGATCACATAGCTAGTAAGTCTCTGAGTCTGGATTTGAACACAGTTCTCCCTGACTCTAGGTCCGGCGCACTTATCCTTAGCTGTTCCATTAGCTTAGCGCTCTTTGAGACAACAAAAAGAGTTGTGAGATATATGTGTGTGTGTATGTATGTATATGTGTGTGCATGTGTGTGTGTGTGTGCATGCGTGTGTGTGTGTGTGTGTGTGTGTGGTGTGTTTAAGTCTGTCAAAGTTAGTCGTTGCACAATGTGGCTTGTACTGTCATTCTTGAAAACAGTTCAGAACTATGTCGCAAAAGTTACTAGACTGTGAATGCATATTGACCCAGCAACAGGCCTATGCCTCAAAAAGAAAGGAAAAGGTCTTATGTGTTTTTTTTTCCTCTGAGCTTCAGTTTTCTCATCTTAAAGGGAGGTTTGGACTTGATGGCCTCCACAATCCCCCTGGCTCTAAATCTAGATCCTTTTGTGAAAACCAGGATGATGTCTGCTCTTTTCCAGGCCTGTGACATCCCTTTCTTCCATTCTCCATGATCTTTCAAAGCTCAGTAAATAAATTGAACAATTCTTTCAGGCACCTAGGTCACCATCTGAGCCAGCTGGTCTGAGCTCATAAGATCCTAGCTTTAGCTCTAAAAGGAACCTCAAAGTTCATCAAGGTCAATCTCCTCCTTGTACAGCTGAGGCAATTGAGGTCAAGGGGGAGTGGGTGATTGGCCACCTCATTAGCAAGTGATTAAGATAGGATTTGAATCCAGGTCTTCCTGAATTTCAGTCCAGAGCTCTATCCAACATACCACAGACTGCCAGGTCCTCTTTCATTATCTCCTCACTTCTCATGGGTTTCCACTCCTCTACTGGTCTTTCTCGTTCTATTTTCTCCAGTCCCCCTTTGCGGGGAGAGAATACAAATCAAGAACCGAATTGTTCAACCTTCTATCATTACTCCTAGCAGTTCTTTATTCTTTGGCTGTACCTCCTGTATATCCGCATCGATCTCTTTGGACAAATCCTCCTTGTTCTGCTCATCAGAATTCCCTGGCTCTTTAATACACCCCAGCCCAGCATTTACCAAGTGCCACTAAATCTTAGGGGCCCTCTGGTTGAATTCATACATGAACAAAAGTTCTCCTTTGAGAGCAGGGACTGCTTGGGTTTTGCTGGTGGTAGTGGTTTGTTTTGACTTTCTTTGTATCCTGAGCACTTAGTATAGTGCTTGTAACATTTCAGTTACTTTTCAGGTATGTTTGACTTTTTGTCACTCCATTTGGGGTTTTCTTGGCAAAGACACTGGAGTGGTTTGCTATTTCCTTCTCCAGTTTTGGTTTGGGTTTTTTTGGAAATGTAGGCAAACAGGGTTAAGTGACTTGCCCAGGGTCACACAGCTAGTAAGTGTTTGAGGCCAGATTTGAATTCAGGAAGACAAGTCTTCCAGACTCCAGGGCCACCTGGCTACCTAACTTGTCAGGTAGTAAGCACCTAATTAGTGTTTGTTGATGAACTTGTTGAGGGGCAAGCATCCCCTCTACAGCAAAGACAGCCAACTAGTCACCCCTCCTTTCCTGGAAGATAGCTATCAAAGGGGAACCATCTACTTTCTTAGACAGCCCATGCCATTTTCCAATAGCTCTGATTGTTAGAAAGTTGTTTTGGGTTCACCCCCACCCCACCCCCACCCCATCCACAAAGTTGACTCTGTGACTTCCACTCATAGATCCTATTTCTTCCTCCTGGAGCCAAGTCAAGTAGAACAAGTCCATTCAACCTCAACCCTGTCCCACTGCCACTTCCACATGATGGCCCTTTAAATTCTTGGAGACAATTCCTACGCCCCACCTCCGAGCCTTCTTTTTGTCTATTCCTGACATATAAGCTTTATATTTTATCCCAATTAAATTCCTAGCTCATTAGGTTACCTTATATAAATATGTTGTGATATAACTGTGGTGTTTTTGTGGAATCCATTTCTTATCAAGATCATAAGGGAGTGATAAAAAAAATTATTTTATTATTCAAAATGATAAGCATTTCCAGTGCTTTATCAGTTAAAAGAATCATATGTTTTAGAAAGGGATCATTGATTTGTAGTAAAAGATCTAGGGGTCTTAGTGGACCCCAAGTTCAGTATAGACCTCAAACTCAGCAGTGTAAGATGGCAGCCTTACAAGCTAATTGTATCTACACCAAGAAAGGCAGAATATCCATAATATTAAAAATGACAATCAGTCCATATCTGGAGTCTTGCACTTTCTTCTGGGTGCCACATTTTGGGAGGAATATTGACAAACCTGGGAGTGTCCAGAGGAAGGTAACCAGGCTGATGAAGGGCCTTGAGACTATAACCTATGAGGATGGATTGAATGAACTGGACATATTTAGCCTGAGGGGAAAAAAGGATTGGGGGAACATGACGGCTGCCTAAACATTTGAAGGACTATCACCTGGATGAGGGATTAGGATTGTGGACTCAGCTCCTTGAGCACACGTGCTATGTTTTACCTTTGTCTTTCTATCTCCAGTACATATAGCACAGTTTCTTGTACATAGTAATTGTCTTGCATAAGGTAAATAATTTCCACTGTAATATAGACTCCTTGACTATAGGGTTGTTTCATTCTGTGTAACTCCAGTCCAGCTTAGTGCCTGGCACGTAGTAGGTGCTTAATAAATGCTTGTTGACTGATGAATCATTTGTGAATTGACTTGATTGAATTCTGCTTGGTCCAATAGAGCAGAACCAGGGACAAGGGATGGAAGCTGTAATGAGATAGATTTAGATCTGATGTCAGGGAAAGCACTGAGACAGGTCCAAGAATGGAATGGAATAGGTTAGGAGGTAATGAGTTTCCACCCCCTAAAAGTCTTTGAGGATGATTTTTCTTCGGGGATGTTTTAGAGAAGATTTTTGCATGTGTAAGAGTTAAACCAGATGGCCTCTGATGTCCCTTCCTACTTGGAAATTCTGTGGTTTTATGAAATACCACATCCTCTCTGAAGCCTTCTTTGACACTCCAGCTGAAAGTGATCTCTACCTCATCTGAAAACTTTTTTTTAAAGAAACTACCTTATAGTGTTTATCATATTCTAACTTGTGCTACAGTTATTTGTGTTTATCTCCTCTTCCCTAGAAGATTAAATACTCCTTGAAAGCAAAGGGCTTTCAATCTCCCCCCAGTGCTGAACACAAGACTTAGCAAATATTGTGTTTGAATGAATGTCAGAGCAATGGATGGATGGATGGATGGATGGATGATGATATTGCTAGCTTCTTCTGGGGAGCTCAGGCAAAGGAAGGGTAAAAAGATGAGGAGATAGCCATCAATTGGGTAATGGTTGAATAAATTGTGGTATATGGATATAATGAAATTGTGCTGTGAGAAATGAGGAAAAAAGATGGCTTTAAAGAGACATGGAAAGATGTCTTTGAACCGATGAAGATTAAAGTGGGCAGAACCAGGAGAACAATTTATACTATGACAGTAATATTATAAAAATGAGCAATTTACAAACCGGCAAGGGTGACTTTGTCAGAATTATGTTTTTGGAAGGGAGATGAATTTGGCCATGTAGAAGGAATTGGAAGAATGAGAAAGGAAATTAAGAAGAAGACAGATGATATAACCTAGGCTAGAGGTAATAAGGGATTATACTAGGGCAGTGACAGAAATTGAAAGGGAAGGGACAGGAGGGACATTTTGAAGGTAAAATCAGTAGTATCTGGTGACTGATTAATCATATGGATATGGAGAAAGGGAAGATATAAACATGGCTCTAGGGTTTTGAACTTGAATGACTGGGACATGGTGGTACCATTGAAAGGAACTGAAAAGTCTGGAGCTGGCTTGGAGGAAGAAGCTGCTGTGTTTTTGGTTATGGACGATTTTGAGTTGGGTATAGAGTCAGGGGACAAGGGCTCAAATTTTGACTCTTCCACTTTGTGGTCTCAAGTCAAATTCAATTGAGTCAACAAACATTTGTTATGCTCTTACTATATGCCAGGCACTGTGCTAAGCGCTCAGGATACAAATAAAAACCAACATATATTTATTTGTTTATTTATTTGTTTGTTTGTATATTATTATCTTTCATTATCTACTCCTTAAAACAGGAACCAGACTTGTTATTTTATTGATATAGGGAACCAACTCCTTTTGCCTTCTCTGCTGCTTAGCGGGTTGGCTAGAGTACTAAGAGATCAAATGACTGGCCCAGGGTTATACAACCAATATGGAACTTAAACCCAGGTCTTGCTGGCTCTGAAGCCAGCTATCTTGCCACTACATCATGACTAAATATCTCCCAGCTGGGGGACCAAGAAGTATTCAATCAATTTAATTTAAGAATCATTTATTCACGAATCATTTGGCTTCTCCTAGCCTTAATCTCTTTATCTATAAAAATAGGTGTTCCACCAGAGGACCTCAGGGGTCCCCCTCGGTCTCTAAATCCCTTTCTTTGTTCCTGTGCGTAGGAGGCTGAATATCTGAAATGTGGAGGAATGAGAATCATGTTCTCTACTCCAGCTTTACTCTTCCCTCAGGAATGCTGATCCCAGGATGGATCGTAAATAACTTGTCTTTCATTCCCTGCATCCCTTCCCCACTGACTGTCCGAGCCTTGCCTAATAAAAGCATTTCCAAATATAGAAACTTCAGAAATATGGCTTTGCCAAGAGGCGGCATTCTTCAGCTCATCCAAAGATATGGGATCGCTAGCCTCGTTTAGGTGGCCTGTTCATTTTACTCTGCTCTCTGACTCTAATGACCTCCCCTCTCCCCAGCTATGCATGATATAGGCCAGGGCTCCCAGGGACTTAGCAGGAATTTTATGAAGACAAATTGAACAAAACCGTGGATGGCACTTGGGGGTGAGGGAAGTGGTAGATACGTGAACACAAGGTACAGTGATTGCAGCTATAAGTCAACATCCATGACAAATTCAGAAATCTTTTAGGGAGAGGAGAATGAAATGAATGTAATTCACAAAATCCTGAGAGATGGCTTATTTGGAGCTGTTGTATAAATTCCGGCTTGGAGACTGTTAGTTTCTTTTTGTTTTTGTTTTTAAGGAACATTAAAAATTTACCAACAATCAAAGCTCTGAGTTGATATGAATAAACAGCTACCCTCTAAACGTTGTTTATTATTAAGGGCCTTAGGAAAAGTCACTGGAGAGTCGAGAAGGGTCCGATAACAGGGAGCACAGCTGAGTACCAACCCTCCCTTTTTTCTGGGGGCCTTTGAGAGCTACTGAGAGACTGGAGGGTACCAGAGAGGTCATATTTCACTATATTGATTCTAATTGGATAAGATGTTGGCTAATAAAGGAACATCTCATGGGCCTGTGGAAGGGAGAATGAAATCAGTCACAAAAGAGAAAGTGTGATTATTGGGGAATGCATCCCTCTGGCAATTGAGTTCAATTCCAGAGGCATTTATAATGCCTTGTAATTAGCTGAGTTTGCATCCTATCTTCACGACTTGCTACTTTGTGCAGGCTGCGTAAACATTCTCCGGGCCTCAGTTTCCTTATCTGTAAAATGAGCAGGTTGGAGTAGATGACCTCTAAGATCTCTTCAAGCTTTATATTCATGATCTCAAGACCTCGAAAGGCTGATGTCAGCAGCAAAGGTCTTGAGCGGAGTGAGGAGGAGGAGAGAGAAGGGGGTGTTCAGAAGTAAGAAGGAAAGCGGCTGAAATCAACTTCCCAGGTAGAAGGAAGGTACAGGTCAAACATAGAGGCAAGTGGGTCAGGTGGACAGCTGGCTTCTCACCTCAGCACCGAGAACAAAATTAATTCCCCTGGAAATCCTATTTGTATTCCTGAGCAGTCTGTTGCTAGAGAAGGAAAATGATTTGCATGCTGGTGCTACTGGGAATCCCTGGGGCTAAGAGGTCTCTCTCTTCTTAATTCCTCCGGTTTCCTTCTCGCTGGCCCAACCACTGTCATGGTGCCTGAGGGCAGGTGAGGACACAGGTAAAGTCAGGGGCCTCTGGGAGCAAAAGATGCAAATAGGATGTATATATTTTTTATTAAGTAGTTGTTGAAAAGTCTCAGTATGGGGCTTCAGGAGCAAATACCAGTGTTATTTTGGAGGCCTCAATCAATTCTGGGCTTGAGGGGTTTTTTTCTTTTTTTTCTCTTGTCTGGTAAACAGCCCACTTGTCCCGGCTCCCACGTAGAGCCCCAAATAGCAGACAATGCAACTAGGGAGATTAAGACACACAAAGACAACAGGCTTAGGGGCTTTCAGGAAAAGAGTGTCCTCAAAACCTCCTGCAAAAAACAAACAATCAGCCCCCAGAAATCCCTTGGTGTGAATTGTAGAGTGTTGATCCACTTTCCTCCTTCCCAGGAACAAAAATCTGGGGCTGGGTGGTGGGGGGGGAAGGTGTTGACCTGGAGCCACTCAGTCTCAGCCTTCTTGAGTTCTTGGGTGGAGAGGGGAGAGAGGGGGAGAGCAGCAACAGAGGGAGGGAAAGGGAGAGAGGAAGGCCATTGCCTCTTTGAACAACTCAGGAAGTGAAAGGAGTCCAGTCTGTCTTGAAGAGTGAAAGTAGGCCCTTTCCCTAGCTCTGGGGATCTTGGGGCAGCCTGACCCAACACCCCAGACCTGACAGCTGGGGGTATTTGGGGCTTGCAAAGAAAAATAGGTAGAGGGACTTAGAGAGAACGGTGGAGAGAGAGGTAGACAGAGACAGACACACAGAGAGACACACAGAGAAAGAGAGGGAGGAGAGAGAGAGAAAAGAGAGGGAGAGGAGAGAGGAGGGAGAGAGTCGGGGAAGCGACAGAAAGAGAAGGAAAGAGAGAAAGAGAGAGGAAGAGAGAGAAGGGGAGGGGGAAAGACAGAAAGGGGGGAGAGGAGAGAGGGAGAGAGAGAGAGAGAGAGAGAGAGAGAGAGAGAGAGAGAGAGAGAGAGAGAGAGAGAGAGGGAGGGAGGGAGGGAGGGAGGGAGGGAGGGAGGGAGGGAGAGAGAGAGAGAGAGAGGGAGGGAGAGAGATCCGGGCTCGAAATAAAGCCGGACCAGCAGAGTCAGGGACAAAGGCAGGAGCTGCAACGCAGGAAAGAGGAGAGGAGGGAGGGAGACACCCCGATAGAGGGAGGGGTGCAGGGCCTGCGGCAGACCCAGGAGGCTACGGCTACGGGCCCCGGCGAGGGGGGGGGCGGCACGGAGGGCAGGAGCGAGGCGCTGCTGGGCTGCGGGCGCTGCGGGTCAGGGGCGGCCGCTCAGCTAGGAGCGGGAGCAGCAGCAGCAGCAATTGCAGCAGCTGCAGCAGCGCCTGCTGGAGACCGTGCTGCATGGGAGCCCAAGGGGAAGGCTTCCCCCCGCAGGAAGTCGCCCAGAGGAGAAGGAGGGAGTGCCAGGAGGAAGTGAAGCCTCAGTAGACGCTCTCATCCCTGGGCAAGGAAAGGAGACGCTCCGTGGGGCCTGCAGGCTTCCCTGCCCAGCCCCAGTGCCCCCGCGGCTGGGGATGGCCGTGGACAAAGCCCCCGCGGCCTGGCCCTAGTGCCGCGGCCAGGTGCCCTTCTAGGGTCAGCCCAGGCCACTGACCCTCCGCCCCGCCTGAGGTCAAGAGCAGCATGGCCTCGGGAGCGGGCCCGGCCTTCGAAGAGCTCCCCCATGACGGCACGTGCGACGCCTGCGAGCCGGACGAGGCCGAGCGGGCGGTGCAGCTCTGTGACAGCTGCGGCTTCTGCTACTGCCAGCCCCATGCCCGCGAGCACCGCCAGAGGTACCGCAGCCACCGGCTCTGGGACTACGGGGGCCCCGGCGGGGACCCCGGGGAGCCGGAGAAGCTGGAGAGGAAAAAGTGCTCCGAGCACGACCAGGAGCTGAGCCTCTACTGCAAGCAGGACGAGCAGCTCATCTGCACGCTGTGCGCCGTGGCGGGCTCCCACCAGCACCACCCCCTCAGCACCTTAGACGAAGCCTACGAGACCATGAGGGTGAGGACGGGGTGCTGGGGAAGCAGCCGGGGCGGGCAGGACTGGGGGCCCAACCTCACCCTTTGCATCCCCCAATCTGAAGAGGCTAGGCCTGATGGGGACCCCTCCCAAAGCTTAGGAGACCATGAGGGTGAAGATAAGACCCTGGGGGAGGCGGAGTAGCTCTGGGGCCAACCTCATCTTTTTCATCTCTCAACCCCCCAATCTGAAGAGGTTAGCATCGGTGACAAAAGCTTACTGAGGTCTGTCATCCTCTTTGAAGACTATTGAGATCATGAGGGTGAAGACAGGGCCCTGGGCAGGGGGTGTCAGGGCACCCAGGGGCCTGTGTTCAGTTCTGGTGCCAATCAGGGGTTTGGGTACCAACCTCATCCCTTCCCCCTCACCCTATTTTTCATATCCAAAAAAGTTATGGCCTTCTAGGGGGTCTAGGGACTCCCTCCCCAAGTTTAGAGAGATCCTCAGGGGCCCATTTACCTCAAGAGTAGTAGGAGCATGGATTCTACATAGAGGCAGAGGAGAACTCAGAAATTACCTAATCAACCTTATTTTAAGGATAAACCCAAGCCAAGAGAGACCTAAGTGCCCCAGGATCTTAGATTCAGAGCTGTTGAGGACCTTAGAGGCTTTCTAGCCCAGACCCCTCATTTTCCCCCTGAAGTCAGAATAAATGGTTCTTGGGTCACATTCCACAGATGCCTACCCCACAATCGATACACCTGAGGCAGAAAAGGGTGGAATTATTCCTCACCTCTAGGACCTCTCCCCTAAAGCCCTACACGGATGATTTATCATGACGGAAGCTCTTTTAGAAAAGAGACCATCGAAGTTACGACTTTGAGTCCCCATCACCTAGTACAGTGCCTGGCACATAGTAGGGGCCTGATCAACACTTGCTGAATGCTGATTGATTCCTTCATTACGGAGATGAATCCTCCCTCTGTGAGTACAGGGAGAAGACCTTCCGTGCTTTTAGTGGGTGCTTTATTGAGCCAGACCTTTAAAAGTTTATGGGCAGTACCTTAGAGATCAACCAGTCCATCCTCACTTTTGCACATGAAGAAATTGAGGCTCAGAGAGGGATGGTGAATTGCCCAAAGTCATGCTATGGCAAACAATGATAATAATAATTAATAATAGTAATAGTAATAATAGCAATAATCCCTCAAGGTCTAATTTTGATGATGAACATTTGTCACTGAAGGGGGAATTTGTGACTCTACCCATATTTGAGGCCTTTTCTGCTTATTAGGGACTTTTAGGGTTTTTGTTCCCATGGTATTGGCCTGTGAGAACCCAGCATCACCTCCTAGGTATGATAAATCACTGGTGTAGGGCTGTAGGGGGAGGGTGACTAGAATCCGGGAAGTTAAACACAAGAACAATTCAACCCCTTTTTGCATCAGGTATATTGTGGGCACAGCTTATTTGTGATTTGACTCAAGAATCAAATAATTCTAGCTGTGTGGCTTAACTTCTGCCTGCCTCAGGTTTTTGATCTGTAAAATGGGGATAATAATAGCACTTAATTCACAGGGCTGTTGTGGTGATCATATTTGTAAAGCTCTTTGTAAACCTTAAAGCTCCATTTAGATCCTAGCTATTATTATTATTATTATTATTATTATTATTTATTATTATTAATCCTAAGGAAATATAAATTAGTAAGGAAACAGGTTTTACCTTCATGTCACTTATATTCTCCTGAGGGGGGAATAATACATATACACAGGCAAATTTAATTTGAAGTGTAATGTGATGTAGATAAAGGCACAGATATGGCAAGAAGTTTGAGAAGGGAGAGGTCATCTAGTTGAAATTTCACTTTTTATAGAGTCAGAAACTGAGGCTCACAGTGATTGGTAAAAGCAAAGACCAGGTAGCCAGAGAGGTCCAATGAATGCCAAAGGCAATTGATAAAGTAGAAGTGAAGCCCAAAGGGCAAAAAAAGATTCCCAGGGTCCCAGGGGTCTAGAAGTCTGCCACTGAGCAAATAGGGAGGGGAAGAAGTCACATGGATCCTTCATCACCCAAAACAAGTGGTCATGAGTCCAAAGGTTGGGAGGAACTCAGGGTCGTGGGCCAACGTCCAAGACACATACTCTCTGAAGGAGGTTCCTAACCCTGTTTCTGGGCTTTTCTGTGTTTCCTGGATGGCAGAAGCTGATCCCAATGGCACTGATTTGGGCCCCTTGGAATCCAAAGTCATGGCATCTCATCCCCTTTTCCATGTCTTCTAATAAATGGACCACGGCTATCTCAAGCCCCTGAAACATAGAATCGGTCAAAGCTTCTAAGATGGAAGGGACCATCTAATCCAACCCCCTCATTTTACAGAGGAGGAAACTGAGGCCCAAGAATAGCATGCAACACACTCAAGGTCACAGACATAATGACCATCAGAGGTAGGATTTGAACCCAGCTTCTCAGACTCAAGGGCCAGTATTTCCAACATGTCTCACTACTGCTGCTGCTGCTGCCACCCATTTGTTCATGCCATATTTCTGATTGGTATTGGGTATGGAAGCTGTATGTTTTTCTTGAAATCAAGATCGTGTCTCCTACTTTAACCCAGTGCCTCCCCTCCCTCTCTGTCTCTACTCCCCCACCCCCAAAATGAAAAGTAATACACTGAAAAAAATAAGAACTAGAGGGAAAACCTAGGTAATTGGGAAAATCATTAACTTAGTCAACAAATATTTAATGAACACATCTACCAAATACCCAGCACTGTGCTGGGCATGGGGAGAAGAAGGAGGAAGAAACAAAGATGCATCAGACAAAACACCATAGACTTGTTTTCATTTTCTTCTCAAGGGCAACTTTAAAGCAGGAGCTAAGAGTGGGAGGGAAGAGCTGCCTGGTGGAGACAGGTTGGAGGTGGAGGACATCTCGAAAGTGGGTGGCAAATATGCTGAGAACATCTGTAATTTGGGAGGGAGTGGAGGAATTTTAAATTTTCCAGAAGAAATCCCTACTTCAGGTCCCACTTTGATGCCTCCTGGAGGTGCAGGAAGGGTACTCTGGGTTCTCAAAGGTCTTGCCAACAGAGACCATGAGCTCTGGTGATGGTCTGATGGTCCTACCAAACTGGAAAGACTTCCAGAAGGGGCCTGGTGATATCTGATGTCTGTTCTCCAAATTCCAATAAAACCTAAGCTTCGTGAGGGCAGGACTTCCTCCACTTTTTCTTTGTATCTTCAGTGCCTAGCATAGTGCCTTTCATATAGAGGGCTCTTAATAAATGCTTGTGGATTAATTGATTGACCAGCCTGACTTAAAGTAGACAATGGACCTTTCCAGATTAGCTTTAGGACAATGAATTTTTTGGTTGGGCAATTGCTAAAGATCTAAATCACTCAGGAGTTGTACTTTTACAACTGTGGCCTACTCCTCCGAAATCACCTTGACCAATGATCATTGATTAAGAGCCACCCTCCAATATTCTTCCAGAAAAGGAGTCAGTTTCTCAGCGTCCCTCTTTACTACCATGAACCATCTTTGCTCATCGGCCATCAAACATTGACCAAGCACCTACTATGAGCCAGCAGTTTTCTGGACACTGGGAATGCAAAGATGAAGAATTAAGCTATCCCTCCCCTCATGGAGCTTGCATTCTAATTCAGGAGGACTCTTAATGTACAGTTTAGGAAACTGAACTGGCCTTTGTGGACGTGCCCCAAAACTTGGCTCATTGTGGAAGGTCAAGGTTGGCTCAAAGTAGTTGGGACTTTTGTATTTTTTTTTTCTGCTGGGAAGCCTGCAGGCCAGTTCTGTAATAACACTAAAACCTCAGTGTTATTTTCTTGATGTTTCTAAATTTTCTTCTTTTTCTCTTGAAGCCTGAGTCTCAACCTGATAATTTGTGGAATGTTGTGGCCCTTTAAAAAATGCTGCACGATTCGTTCGTTCATTTGTTCAGCACCTAAGAGGGTTGAACATGGAGCCATGAGAGATTTGGGTTCAAATCCCAACTCAATATGTACTAGCTGTGTGATGCTTGGCTTAACCTTGCTGTGCCTCAGTTTCCCCATCTGCAAAATGCGGATACTGAAATAAAGTGCTTGCAGATCTTAAAATAATATAGAAATGGAATTCACAACTGCTGAGTACTTGGAGGGATGCAAGAGATGTCCTGGGGCCTGGGGTTAGGAGTCAGGTGCCCCTCCCCTGGGGCTGGATGGCCTCTGAGGTCCAAGCCAACTGTGGACCTGTCTTTCTACCTCTGGACCAGCTCTCTGTCTGTTCTCCTTGATGGGCAAACAGTATGAACATCTGAGAAGCTTTGGAGAGGAAGGCTTGGGTACCAGAGCCCCCAGACACATCCTGTCATCAGGACAGTATCACCTGCCTCTTGGGGCCCCAGGTACTCTGCTAAAACTCATCCTGGAATAGTCATCAAGTTTCATATACACCGATGAAATTACAGCTCAACACCAAAAAGCACTCAACCTCCTTACATAACACTGAAGATTTACAACTCTCTCTCTCTCTCTCTCTCTCTCTCTCTCTCTCTCTCTCTCTCTCTCTCTCTCTCTCTCTCTCTCTCTCTCTGTCTCTCTCTCCCCCCCTCTTTTTGTCTCTCTCCCATCCTATTCCAGTACAATTACTCCTAAGATCAGAATGTCCAGGGGTATGCATTAACCCCTCCCTCCCAATTTTTTTTTTGCCCCAAGTGAATACAAATTCTCAGTCATGCCTCTGCATTTGCCTCAAATTATTTTGGATTTCCTAGGAAGCTGTGTGATACAGTGGATAGAGTAGTAAACCTGACCTCAGAAAGACCTGAATTAAAATCTGACCTCAGACACTTACTAGCTGTGTGACCTTAGACTTAACCTCTGCCTGCCTTAGTTTCCTTATCTGTAAAAATGGGCATAATAACAGCACCTACCTCCCAGAGTTGTTGTGAGGATAAGATAAGATCAAATAAGATATTAGTAAAGCACTTTGTAGACTTCAGTGTTATAGAGTTGCTATCATCGTTATTATTATTAATATTAATAATCTGTGTATATGCTATCTCTTCCAAAAAAAATATAAAATGCTCCTTTATGGCAGGGACCATTTGGTGTCTGTCCTTGTATCCCCAGTGCCTAATATTTTGCCTGGAACATCATAGTTGTTTAATAAATGTTGAATTAAAGGTCAGAGAGTCCAAGATACAGAATTGGGACTCAATGGCTTCTTAGGCCCTTTCTAGCTCTGGATGGATGATCCTGTAACCTGGATGACCTTAGGCAAGTCCTTTCCCCTTCCTGGGCCTCACTTTCCCCATCTGTGAAATGAAGGAGTTGGCCTCTAAGGCTGTGGTCTTAGGAGCCAAGGCTTCCAAAGGGAGTAAGTAACAGAAGCCTTGAGGGCCCCTAGAACACCGTGTGCCTGGGAGCAGTCCAAGTGTGGATTCGACCACTTTCCGCCCAACTTGTGTGTTTGGGGGTGGCCTCTGCTGGCAGCAGAGGAGGCCAGGCTGGAGTCCCAGCTCCTGCATTTCGGTGAGTAGGAGTGTTGGGATCAGAGTGCCTGTGTGGGTGTCTCCTCCCTCCTTACCCCCCAACATTCTCCCAAAAATGGAGGTAGTGTCTCAGCATCTCTCTTTACTACTATAAACCATCTTTGCTCACAGTGTCAAAGGTATGATATCAATTGGAAACCACTTCAATTTTCAGAAAAGATAGGCTTTTTGAAACAAATTTAGCTTCTGTCTGTGGGTACGTCTCCTTGGGGGTTGGGGGATTTCATTGCCATTATGGCAATTCAGAAACTATCCTGACCAGGTAGTGACAGCTGGGAGAAAATAGCTCTCCCTGGAGAGTGATGGAAGCTTGACTCTTCCCACCAGGGGTCTCCATCAGAACTAATAAGTATGCATGGTGTAGTGAATAAGGCATTGGACATGGAGTCCAAAAGACTTGGGTTCAAATGGCTTTGTGACCCTGGACAAGTCACTTACCTTCTGTCTGCCTCAGTTTCCTAACTGTAAAATAGGGTTAGTAATAACATCTACTTGCTATTATTTGTTACGATATACTGAGATACTTGTAAAGTGCCTGGCACATAGTAGGGCTCTCTAAATGCTTATTCTTTTATTCCCCCTTATCTAGACCTTTATCTCTATGCTACCACTTCCTCATCTTCTCCCCTCTTTCACCTTTTTAGAATTTTTAAATTGAATTTGGAGGAGTCCTGGAGATTATCTCATCAAACCCCTTCATTTTGCATAGAAGGAAACCATTTTGATAATTCTGAAGAAACCAGTAAGTCCCTTTCCTACCCCAAACCTGTGATCCTTTGAGGCCAAGAGGATTGAAGGAGTGAAGGAGTGAAGCCCTGACACAAACTTGCAGTGTGTTCTTGGGCAAATTGCCTCATTTACAAAAGGAGGGTACTTCACCTGCCCATTTAGGAGGCTTCAATCTCTCCATCGAGTCACACCTACCAAACCTCCAAGAGACTGATTTATAAACAAGAATGACAACTTGAAATTCACTATATTCCCGAGAAAGGTAATGGATAAATGGACCACAGTCCCCATCAGCTAGTCAATACAAATTTGATCCTCAGTGAGAGAGAGTAGGGACTGGATATGGGATTTCAGTGATGTGGGGAATTCTCAAATGAGGAAATTCCCTCTGCAGGTAGAGTTTGGCACCTTCTTTACATCTTGGATTTTTAGAGTTGCCTAGAGTACTATGGGGTTAATTGATTTCTGCAGGCCACTCAGCCAGGATGTGTCCCAGCTCTCCCTGGCTCCTAGGCCAGCTCTTTATCCACTATGTTAACCCAGATACTCCAATGGATATGTGATCTCATCTATTTGAGAGTTTCCTGCCGACAGGCAAGGTTTGATTCATCCCTGCCTACCATCCTGTGATATTCTTGTCCATACCATCCCGTTAGTTCGCCATAATGGATCTACCAACATATTGGAGGCCTTTCTTGCTTTCTTTCTAAAATCTTTTAAAATTTTTTATTGTTTAAAATTCTGAACTTAACAAATACTGAATAAAATGAGGATTTTGTATATAGAATAGAAGAGAAAAAGGGATGTTATATTAAACTATGAATCTCTAATGTACAATTTATTTTTATTTTTAAGGGTATAATAAATGCAACATGTATCTTCAAAGCTGTCCTGTTTGTCTGTGATTACTTCTGTTCTCTTTTGTGCATTTAAAAAATTGTTTTAATGATCATGTCTTTTTTTAGGAAGGGTTACCTAATTCTACTTCTCATCTCTCCCCCATAAACCCCAATGGAGAAAAAAAATGAAAAACAAAACTTTATGGCAAATATACATAGTGAAGCAAAACAGATTTCTATATTGGCTCTATCTAAAAAGGTATGCCTTGTTCTGCATCTTGAGTCCATCCCCTCTGTCAGGAAGTGGGTAGCATGCTTTATCACTGATCATCTGGAATAGTGGTTGATTATTGCCTTGATCAGAGATCTTCAATCTTTCAGAGTTTGTTTTTTCAAATGGTGTCATTATTGTATAAATCCATCTTCTGGTTCTGCTCGCTTCTGTATGCATCAGTTCATACAAGTCTTCTCAGATTTCTCTGAAAGATTCTCTTTGTGCCACCGACTTCCTGTGTGACCTTGGGTACACTTTCATAAAATGAAGGTGCTCCAATATCTCTTCCCTCACTGAAGTGGGATTTGTTCATCAGTCCACTTAGTGGGGCTTCAGTCCCATTTCTTGTGGTGCCATAATATTCCATTACATTCGTATACCATAATTTGTTCAGCCATTCCCCAGGCGAGGGACACTCCCTTTGTTTCCACATATTTGCCCCCACAAAAAGAGATGCTTGTAAATGATTTTGTATACATGGGGGGTGTCCTTTTCCTCTTTCTTTGATTTCTGTGGAATACTGGCCTAATAGTAGTATTAGTTTAGTGACTTTCAGGGCATCATTCCAAATTGCTTTCCAGAATGACTGGGCCGATTCATAGCTCCATCAGCAGTGCGTTAGTGTGTGTGTTTTCCCTCAGCCCCTCTAGCAACTATCGTTATCCTTTTTGTCATCTTTGCTAATCTGATGACTGTGAGGTAGAGCCTCAGAATTGCTCGTTCCACTTTCTCTAATTTAATTATTAGTGACTTGGATGAAAGTTTCCATATGATCATTGGTAGCTTGGATTTCTTTCTTTGACAGCTTCTTGTTCATAGCCTCCAACCATTTTATCTTTTGGGGAATGACCCTGGTTCTTACAAATTTGAACTAGTTCCTTGTTTATCTTGGATATGAAACCTTGACCAAAGAAACTTGAGCTTCAATGATTTTTTCTTCCTAGTTTCTTATTGACCTTCCTGGATTTCTCCCCACATTTCCTGAGGGTACCGCTGGACTCCAGCTGTCTCTCTGTTGTCTTTCAATTTGGACCCGTGACTAGATTCCCTTCCCATGTGACCATTCCTTGATGACTTCCTTTACTCTTTTCCTTCTTTGAAGGTGTTCTTTGTTTTTATCTCATGGTCTGCTCATACACACCATGTGTCTTTCCATTGCCTTTGAGATATTTTTATTTCTTTCGAGACGGTTGTATGGCATGTCTAGATACTGTAGAGCAAAATTCTTCTTGGACACCAAATTAAGATGGGAAGGTGCCAGGAGAACTGGGTGTGGAATTGGGGAATTTGGACCTGGATCCTGTCCATGGCCTTTGCTGGCTAGCTACGCAGCTGTAACTGAGCAAATTAACCGTTCTAGTTCTTTTTGGAGTTTCTTCATCTGTAAAATGCAGATGATGATAAAACCCCTTTGGGGTCTACCAATCCCAAAGTCTTGGTAGGGAAGGTGCATGAGAAATCTTAAAGCTATGTATTATTGCAAGCCCTTATTAACCTGAGAGGCAGCTCATCTTGGCAGAATGAGAAGAATGTTAGGCTTAGGGTCAAGAAGGTTTAGGCTTCAGTATTCCCTCTGATACTAGCCATTTTGAGGAATCATGGGACAATGATTTGAAATGGTTTGATGCTGGTGTGGAAGTCTTAGAAATACAGATCTGGACCTGGAAGGGACCTCAGAGACCATCTAATCCAAACATCTCATTTTCACAGATAGAGAAACTGAGGCCCAAGGCTTTGAAATGATTTGCCCAAAGTCAGACAGATAGTAAGCAACAGAGTGGAAATTGAATACAGGTTCCCTGACTCCATAGTCATGTAAAATATATTTCCATATTAACCATTACATTCTATTTGGAGGGGAAAATATATACAAAAAATCAAATATAAAATGTGTACAAAGTAATTTATAGGGAAGGCCACAATCATCTGCAGAGATCAAGGCAGGCTTCCTATAGGAGGAGGCACTGCAGCTGAGTCTTGCAGGAAGCTAAGGATTCTACAAGCTAGAAGGAAGAAGGGATGGCATTCCCTGAAAGAGGGACAGCCCATGAAAAGGCCTGGCAGCAGGAAATGGAATGTTTCTTTTTTTTTTTTTTGCCTAGGCAATGGGGTTAAGTGACTTACCCAGGGTCAAACAGCTAGGGCATGAAATGTTCTGTGTGAGGGATATCAAACAGGCCAAATAATTAGAGGTTCCCTTGCAGAGTCATTGTACAGAAAGCTTTAGTCTTAAAACCCTCTAGAAAGGACATAGTTGTCTTTGGGTGTTTATTAATAGAGAATTGTATCAGAAATCAGGGCTGAAAGGGACCTCAGAGACTAGGTCATTTAACCCCTTCCTTTTACATTGTGAGGAAACGGAGGGGTAGTGACTTGTCCAAGGTCACACAGGTGGCAAGCATCCAAGACAGGATCTGAACTCAGGTCTCCTGACTCCAAAGCCGGTGCTCTTTCCACTGGACCATGTGACTGTCTGATTGATTTCAGTTAGGTCCAGCATCAGAAGAAAGAGAGTGACAGATATCTGCCTCACTAGGATTTTCTGATCTACCCTTCTCCAAGGAACTCAAAAAAAAGCGGGCCTGGAATTGTCTATCAGCCTCCTGTCACTGGCCTCATAATTTATGACAAGTAACAATTTCCAAGATTACAGTTTATGCTACATTTAGTTAAATGTGATAGCGGATGCTTCCTGGCCCCCTTAATCTCCCACAGAAGCCAAGTCCAAATCATAGTGTAGGACGGGTAAGAGCTAGTGTTCCTGCCAGGCTGAGTGTTCTTAGCCACAGGGGACAAAAATACCTCTGCCCACCGCTGGTATTTGTTCTTAAACAGCGACAAGTAAACAGACAAGTAAACTGGGCACGACTGTAAAGTAGTAGGTGAAATTTGTCTTGGCTCCCTTCTCTTCCTGTCTCTGCACCTTCTCCTTCCCTTGGGTACTGGGTGGAGTGAGCTATCTTGGAGGCCAAGAACACCCTGACACAGACTCTAGGGAACCTTTGGCTTGTCTTTGTAGCCCTAGAATTTGTCACAGTGCCTGGCACACAGTAAGTGCTTAATAAATGTTTTACCTCCTGATCTCTAAGACTATGAGATGCAGAGGTGTTGATCTGCGTGGATAGTTAGCCAGTCAACAAACATTTATTAAGTGCTTGCTGTGTGCTAAGCCCTGGAGATACAAGGTCCCTTCCCTCGAGGAACTCTCTAATGGGGGGGACAATACGTGAAAATCATTCATAAGAGGCATCCAGTGTAAATAGCAGAGGGACTTTCCTCACCTGGGAGCTATACAACAATGAAACCAAAGGTCTGGTCCCTTCCCCTTCCTCTCCTGATTCCCCCATATCAACTTTTGTTGTGGCCCAATTTAAGGGTTTTCTTGGCAAAGACACTGGAGTGATTTGCCATTTCCTTCTCCAGCTCATTTTTACAGATGAGGAAACTGAGGCAAACAGGGTTAAGTGACTGTGACACCATTTTGGGGTTTCCTTGGCAAAGAGGCTGGAGTGGTTTGTCATTTCCTTTTCCAGTTCACTTTATAGATGGGGAAACTGAGGCAAATGGGGTAAAGTGACTTGCCCAGGGTTACACAGCTAGGAAATATCCAAGGCTGGATTTGAACTCATGAAGACGAGTCTTCCAGATTCCAAGCCCAGTGCTCTATCTACTCTGCCACCTAGCTGCCCCTTATATCAATTCTCTCTAGCTCAATTCACTTCCAAAGTTTGTCTTCATATTTCCTGCATGTACGTGCACAGTGCCTGGCACATAGTAAGTGTCTGATAAATTCTCTTCCAATTCCAGTGAGTCCCAGCCACCTCCTCCCCACTCTCTCTCTCTCTCCATCCTCCCCACCCAGACGTGTCCTCCAGAAGGTAGAATTTGATCTGCCTATAGAGCCCATCCGTTCCAGACTTGGGACAAGCCTGAAGAAGGTCGGTCTCTGGAGTACCATCAGCCCCATCTGCTTCTGAGGTCGGTCTGCCTCCTCAGCCCCAGGGAAAGCCAGAGACTAGCCCAAATGGGAGAATTGGGGCATTCGTATTCCTTCGGCAGGGGGATCACCTGAGTCAGCACCTAGTTAGCAAGAATAATTAGTTAAAATAAGAAGCTACCGGAGGGACCACTTCTTCCTCTCCCACTCCCACATGAGGTGATTCTCCATCTTCCACTTTTGAGCATCTTCCCCAGCTGTCCCCTCTGCCTGCAACCTTTTGCCTCCTCACCTTCACCTCCTGGCTTCCTTCAAGACTCAGATAAAGTCCCACCTTATTCAAGATACCATTCCCAGGCCTTCTTAATCTTGGGGCCTTCCCTCTGCTGGTTTCTCGCATCAGGAGTTCTTAAGGTTTTTTTGTTTTGGGTTTTTTGTCTCACAGGCACAGTACAAAAGCAGGCAGATTATACTATAACCCACCAAGCACATTTTCCTCTGCAGGTACCAAATGGTAGATTCTCTGAATTGAGAGGGGGCCTCAGTCTTCCTGTGGTCCAAACCACACTCCAGCAGTAATCAGAAATTATTAATACTCAGTAAAACCTTTGGTCCAGATTTGTGATTTCATCAGTGCTGAGAACTTCTGGTGTGTGAAGTCCCTCCACTGAAGCAAACTGGCAACTTGTCTTTTTTTTTCATTTAATGGTATTTTATTTTTTTCAATTACATGCAAAGATAATTTTCAATATTCACTTTTACAAGATTTTGAGCTCCAATTTCTTTTCTCCCTCCCTCCTTCCCCTCCCCTCTCCCCAAGACGGCATGCAATCTGATATAGGCTATACATGTACAATCATATTAAACATATTTCCTCATTAGTCATGTTGTGAAAGAAGAATCAGAACAAAAGGGAAAAACCACAAGAAAGAAAAAACAAAAAACAAAAAGGAAAGAGAAAATAGTATGCTTCGGTATGCATTTAGACTCCCTAGCTCTTTCTCTGGATGTGGACAGTATTTTCCATCGTGAGTGGCAACTTCTACTTAACTCAGTTTTGAATCAGAAGCTCTTAATTTTTTGTTTCTTAACAAAAAAATTTCTTGTCATGGATGCCCTTTGGCAGTCTGATGAAGCCTGTGGACCCCACCTCAGAATAATATTTTTAAGTAATTGAAGAAAATACTAAATGTCTTCTATTATTGTAGATTAGTTGTTAGTTGGAGATTAGTAATAATAAATGATGCAGTGCCCCCCCCAAATTCATGGACCTCCAGAATCTATTTATCTATCCTTGGGAGTCTGTAGACCCTAGGTTAAGGACCTCTGCTTTCCAGGCCTTCTCCTGGGTTCAATTTCAGAAAAGTCTGTGGATACTGGCTTTCTTGGGGGTAAGATTTTATCAGCCCACTCCCCCCCTGCTCCTTCTCCTGGCTGACTTCTGGTGAGTAGGCAGACAAGTGAAATATTAAGCACACCCAAGAACTGACTCTCCCAAGGATGTGACTGCTTCACATTTCAGTGTCCTGCTGGTGCAATATAGGCTAGCTAACCAAAACACAGCTGGTGGGGCTAATTTTAGGCCCACCAGCTTTGCTGGTTGTCCTCCCGATGCTATTCTGTTTCTCAGCAGCAGGGAGAGGAGGAGGGGGCTAAGGGAGAAGGGGAGCGGAGGCTCCTGCCCTTCCTTTTTCAGTTAGGATTTTATTGGCATGCTTTTAAAGCAGGTACTCCCAGGTAAGGTTAGACACCCTCAGCCCATGTCTCTCTTGCTCCTCCTGCCTGAAGCACGTAGTAGGGTTCACACTTTTGGAAGAAGTCAGGTAGCCCAGTGGTGATGGATTAGGAGGGAGCCTGCAAATGTAGGAGTTAGTCTAGCTCTTCTAAAAACTATAGAGTATGACCTTGGGTAAAATGGCTTCTTCTTCCCAGGCCCCAGTTTCCTAATCTGTAAAATGAGGATTTATGAGAAAATTTGGGCTACTATGTGCCACTGGGAAAGTCACTTCCTTCTCTGGGCCTCAGTTTCCCCAACTGTAAATTAAGATAAACTTCAAGAGCTTTTATAGCTCCAAACCTATGCTTCCATGACCAGGTGGGCCTTTTTTCAGTTCTTTGAATACCACATGTCATCTTCCATTTCTGTCCTTTCATATATCCCATATTTGGGATGCTCTACCCCCTCATTTCTGCCTCTTGTTTCCCTTGGCTTCCTTAAAAACAGTTCAGATCCCATCTCCTCAAAGAGGCTTTTCCCCATCTTCCTTGTAGCCTGAGGCCTCCCACTATGAGACTGCTGCCCCACTACCTAGTCTGTACCTAGTACTTTACATGTGGTCTCCCCCATTAGAATTTGAGCTCCTTGGGAGTAGGGACTGTTCTTCCTTTTCTGGGTAACATCATCTCCTAGCACTGTGCCTCATGCATAGTAGGTGCTTAATTGTTGATTTAATTTGAATCTACTGATTTAATGTTATTATATGAAAGGCAAGGTCACGTCTCTTGATAAAGATACCAGAGATCCTAGGGGCCTTTACCACCAACTCCAATTGAATAGCCAATTATTTTTTGGAAGGCAGGGTGGTGTGTTGGAAAGAACCTGGAGTCAAGGGAGCTGAGTTTTTAATCCCAGGTCTGCTACTTATTCCCTGTGTGACTCTGGACAAGTCATTTCCACCTCTCTGGGCCTCAGTCTCCTCTTTCATAAAATGAAGAGATCTGACTTCTAAAGGTCTCTTCCACCTCTATGTCTATGATCCTTATGACCAGGCTGGGAGAATCTGTGAGAAAAGCAGATTTTCTGACCCTTGGCTACTTTCTGTGAGTGTGGAATAAAGGGAGTTGGTTTTTGCTGTTTGGGATGCTGCCTGCTTTCTAGCACTCGGCTGAGATGGGAGAAAACATCTTTCTTATTCCAGTTTCACTACTAGGTCTTTCTGACTTTTAAGCATGTACCTGCAGGTATTTAATAAATGCTGTTTCAGGCAGAAACATAGCATAAGACTGGTTTCACCCTACTCAGTACAGTCTTCCCCCTCATAAAAAAGTATGCAAAATATTTTGATTACTGTTTCTTAGGATATATAGATCAACACCGGCAGATTGGCCACTTGGCAATGGATTTATTTTCCAGATACAGCAACTCAACAAGCCTTCTATTTAGGGCAGGAATTTTTAACCTAGAGACCCCCAGTGGGTCCATGGATGGATTTCAGAGGGGGCTGTGAACTTGGATGGGGGAAAAAACCCTCACTTTTTTTCACTGACCTTTGGTTTCCTTCGTAATCTTTTATGTTATGGGGAGAGCAGGAAAGGAGGAGAGGAGAGAGCTATTCCAACTATAAGATATACTGATAAATATGAATTGACATGGTGGATAAAGGATGCTGGTAATCAGTACATGCCCTGGCCGTCTCCCTGCTTCTCTGTCCCAGTTCCTTGGTTCAAGCTGTGCATTGGGAAGGTGGGAGGTGGGGAGAGAGGGGACAGAGAAGCCCTGCCCAGAGGTAGGGGCTGTCAATGTGACCTAGTACAGTGAAAATGTACTACTATTTTTTTTTTGTCCAGATCTTTAATGTCAGTTTTATCTAAGGTTTCCTCCAGGGGAAAGGGCCCAGTTTCACCAGAGAGTATCATTTGGCCACTGGCCAGTTGTATTATCATACACAAGTGTATTTTTCCAAGACTTGAGTTTCCTCTTCTATAAAATGGGAATAGTAGAATTTGCCTTGCCTAGCTCATTATATTGTTTAATGAAGATTCAATTCAGTATAGATTTCTTGAGCACAGACTCTATCCCTAGGGAAAGAGCAGAAGAGCCCTTTACAGCCTCTGTCTTTAGTGGGGCTTTTGATCTAATTGTTAATCCAGTGAGACAGATCCGAAAGCCCTTTGAAGATCATGGACTACCCTCCCAATGAATCATAGGCAAGAGTGCTGTTTAGGGGAGCACCCACAGCCTTAGGGCTGAGTCACACACAGAGGGATGTCTGTCAATTCAACAGGAGCCCCTCTTTACACCACATTCCATGGGGGAGGACAAGGAGAATAAACAAAATCTGTCCCGAGTTCTTGGAATGCTCCCCACATCTACGTTTCTCAACTAATTTGTTGTATTTGTCCCAAGCACCAGCAGAGTCTCTGTTAGGCCACCTTCAGGAACCAAGTTATGGGGACCATGTCTTTTCTCTGTGTGTATGTATTCTCCATGGAACTCAACTATGGGACTCAGTTACCTCCTATGTAAAATGAGGGGTTGGATTACATGACATCTGAGGTCCCTACTCAGCTCTAGGCTAATGATTCTCTGATCCAATGA
The DNA here is from genome assembly GCF_003287225.1 of Phascolarctos cinereus. NCBI lineage: Eukaryota > Metazoa > Chordata > Mammalia > Diprotodontia > Phascolarctidae > Phascolarctos > Phascolarctos cinereus. The sequence goes on from NW_027556402.1 coordinate 233,152,851, forward strand.
ACACTAACATCTTCACAGGATCAAAATGGCAGATGGCCTAAGGGGCATTGAGGAAGTCCATGGTTGGTGTGGTGACTTGAACGCAAAAGGGGGCATTGAAGAATTCCTCCAGCATATGATAGGGTCAGAAATGGAGGTGGGTCCAGAGAGAGATCGGATGAAATCTGGTTGCATATTGAAGCATATTCGTTCATGTTCTTTATGTTTCTTGCTTTTTATTTTTATTATTTTGTAACACGCCTAATACGGAGATGTGTTTTGCATGATTTCACATGTATAATCAGCATCTTGCTTGCCTTCTCAAGTGGTGGGGAAGGAGCAGGGGGAAGAGAATTTAAAATAGAATTAAAAATGAATGTTCAAAATAAACACATTTTTAAAAAGAAAAGACATAAGACAGAGGTGGGCTGGTCTACTGGCAAGAATGAGAGGCGATATTAACATATTTCTATAGCTTTTAAGGTTTGAAAAGCGTCTTCATCTCAAAAATCCTGTGAGATGAGGAGCTGAAATAGTGTTATCCCTATTTTAAAGGTGAAGGAACTGAGACCCCAAAGTCATACATCAGGGCCAGGGCCTGAACCCACCATGTCCTCTGACCCGGAGGCCAACGCTCATTCTACTACAGCATGAATTCTATATGGGATGGACCTGTGACACACTGTCTTAACCAGTACAGGTCAGCACCTTCTCTGCAATCTGTATTCTTAGAGGGTTGCCTAAAGCATACTTGTCTATGATCATGCAACCAATATGTGTCAGAGGGAGGACTTGAACCCAGACCTTCTTGGCTTCAGGTACAGTATTTTATGCCATTCCCTCCCACTTCCCTGCAGGACTGAGTTTTGATCTGTAGGAAGAGTCTAGATCCCTAGCACTTTGCTTTTCTCTTGTGAGACTTATAGTCTTTCTTAAACTCTGTATACTAGAGTAATTTGGTCTTTTCTTCCTCAGATAAATCCCCTGATCAGGCCAGGAGAACTTTTTGTTAAAGGGATTTGTTCTGTGAAGTTTGGATTTGGTCAAAGGGCCACACTTGAGGACCTAGAGGGCCACATGTGGCCTCGAGGCCTCAGCTCCCCCACCTCTGCCTAAGTGTACTCCCGTAATTAGTTGGGCTTCTGATTGTAAACCCCAATACTACACTTGAATGCATGATTGTTTGAGAAAAAAAAATACCACCTACTGCTGTCCTTTAAAAAGCATCTCATTTCTGGAAGGAGAAAAGAGGAATTAAAAAAAAACCCTCCCCTTTTAGATTTAATCCTCTCTTAAATAAAAAAATTAAGCTTTTATTTCATCTGACCAGGTCTACAGCACTCTGTCCTGGTGCAATTCTGTCATGAACAAAAAGGTCTGTTTCATTTTTAGCTGAGTTCCTAAAGCTTTAGACTTAACTTATATTTTCATTTTGTTCTGCATCAGTTCCTGTGAATCTTCCCAGGTTTCTCTGAATCCCTCATTTCTTACTGTGTAACAATAATACTACTTTGTGAAGTTTTTTGTTTTGTTTTGTTTTTTAGCCATTCCCCAATTGATGGGTGCCCATTGCTTTCCAGTTCTTTGCTATAGATCGGCCCTCTATCTGTGAAATATTAAAAAGATTCATTAAAGACAGAGGATATGTCAGAGGTGGAGTAAGGAAGACCTGAGTTCAAATCCCACCTCAGACACTGTGTGATATGGGCAAGTCACTTTGCCTCTGCCTCAGTTTCCTTCTTTGTAAAATGGGGATAATAATAGCACCTACCTCCTGAAGTTGTGAGGATCAAGTGAGGTCATGCCTCTACACAGTGAATTTTTCAATCCTTGATGCCAGCTCCTTCAGGGCAAAATCTGTTTCATTTGTGCCTCGGTATCCCCAGCACCTACCGCAATGTCTTGCACACAGTAGGTGTTTAATAAGTGCTTGTTGTATTTTAAGTAGATAGACAAAATGATGCTACAAAACTATAACAACCAAACTTGACCCTAAAGAAGAGATGTGAGAAAACACCTCTCCATTCTCACCCCCTCCTTTGTAGAGATGGAAGAGCAGGGGTGTGCAACATAACATATAACCTCAGAGTTTTTTGAAATCTTGGTTAGTTTTGAGGATTTTTCCATCTGCCTTTCTTGTTATTATTATTTGTATTATGAGGGAGAGTTCTCCAAGAGGCAGAGGAGGGGAAAGACACATCAGGAGATGTAATTGATATAAAACCAAAAGGGAGTCAAATTAAATTTGTTACTAATATTCCAAGATCGATGAATGGAAGCCCTAGTTCCTTGTTTTGTGAGGATTGCAAACCCTGTTATCCTGGGAGTATATTTCCCCAGGAGTGATGGATGCTGATTGTGTGTGTGTGTGTGTGTGTGTGTGTGTGTGTGTGTGTGTGTGTGTGTGTGTGTGTTTTAATGCATGCCAGTTTCCTGGGAAGAGCAAAAAAGGCTAAGGGTCCCATTATCTCTCAGTAGGAGCAGCATTTGGCAGGGACCTCCACCTCCTTGTTGACACTCCCTCTGATTTTCATTCTCCTTTCTGGGGCTGGCAATGTACAGCCTAGCACATTTTCACTCCAGAGCAAGGAGGGTGGGAATAATAATAGTAATGATAATAATAATAATAGAGTGGCCTTCTGCTGTAGGATTGAAACCGTGCCCTAGCAGCCGGAATGTTGGGGGGTGGGGAGAGTGGAAAGAGCTTTCTAGGGACAAGTGACCTGGTTGCTCAGCCAATGGAAGGAGGACCGGAGGGATGACATCATCAGCCGAGCTCATTGTCTGCTCCTCTCTGGGAATCGAGACCCTGTGTCTAGCGGCTTAACCCTTTCCTCATTGCCTACAGGCTTAGATCTTGCAAGGGGCCTTCCAGTCTCGGCTTCTACAAACAAGGCACCTGACCCCCACAGGGTGAACTGGCTTATCTAAAGCTGACATTACAGTCCAGCCAGTATCTGTCTCCAGCTAACTGGAATAAGACAATAAATAATTATTATAATATATATTTATATAAAATACGCATGAAATAGAATTTAAAAGAATGCAAGCTCAAGTATCCCTAGCACTTAGCACCGTGCCTGGCACACAGTAAGCACTTAATATATGCTTGGTACCCATATTTCTTAGACTACATCTTACTCACCAACTAGCATTTATTATGTGCCTACTGTATTCCTGGAACCAAGCATTCACAGACAGAAGGCATGGGAGTACGGTGAAAAGAGCACTGGCCTGGAGTCAGGCGACCTGGGTTCAAATTTTAGCCTCTGACGCTTATCACTTGTGTGACGTTGGTCAGGCTCCTTAGCCTCCCTTGGCCTCTGTTTCCTCATCTGTAAAATGGGAGGGGGGGTCGGACTAGGTGGCTTCTGAGGGTCTTTCTACCTCTAGTGCTATGATCCTGTCATGAAATCAAACAGTTCCTGCCCTCAAGGAGCTTACATTCATGTCATGTACATGTACAAGAATAAAAAGGTAATTTTTAAGGCAAAGGCAATAACAGTTGGGGCAATCAGTCAGTAAATCAATACGTATTTATGAAGTTCCAGACACTGTCCATGAGCATTTATTTTTTTTAAATTTTTAAAAATTGTATTAATTTATTTTGATTTATCAACAATCACTTCCATAGGCTTTTGAGTTGAAAATTTTTCTCCCCCTTTCTCCCCTCCACCCTCCCCAGGATAGCGCACAATCTGATATAGGGTTTTACATTTACATTCCCATTAAACATATTTTCACATTAGTGAAGTTGTAAGTAAAAATTAAAACCAATAGGAGGAACCATCAGAAAGATGAAACAAAACTCAACAGAAGGTAAAAATAAGTGATAGCGATTCGACTTCCATAGTTCTTTCTTTGGATGTGGACAGCATTTTCCACCCCAAGGCCTCTGGAGATGTCTTAGATCCTTGTATTGCTGAGAAGGGTTCATTTTAACAATCTTAGTCATTGCATAACGTGGCTGTTATTGTGTACAAAGTCCTCTTGGTTCTGCTCACTTCACTCAGCATCAGACCATATAAGTCTTTCCAGGTTTTTCTGAAGTCAGCCTGCTCATCATTTCTTATAGCACAATGGTATTCCATTACATTCATATACCACAACTTGCTCAGCCATTCCCCAATTGATGGGCATCCTCTCAATTTCCAATTCTTTGCCACCACAAAAAGAGCTGCTATGAATATTTTTGTACATGTGGGTCCTTTTCCCATTTGTTTGATCTCTTTGGGATATAGCCCTAGAAGTGCTATTGCTGGATCAAAGGGTATGCACATTTTTGTAGCCCTTTGGGCATAGTTCCAAATTGTTCTCCAAAATGGTTGGATCATTTCACAACTCCACCAACAATGTATTAGTGTTCCAATTTTCCCACATCTTCTCCAACATTTATCATTTTCCTGTTTTGTCATGTTGGCCAATCTGATAGGTGTGATGTGGTACCTCAGAGTTGTTTTGATTTGCATTTCTCTAATCAATAATGATTTAGAGCATTTTTTCATATGACTATAGATGGCTTTAATTTCTTCATCTGAGAACTGTCTGTTCATATCCTTTGACCATTTATCAATTGGGGAATGGCTTGTGTTCTTATAAATTTGTCTTAATTCTCTATATATTTTAGAAATGAGGCCTTTATCAGAGAGACTGGTTGTAAAAATTCTTTCCCAATTTTCTACCTTCCTTCTAATCTTAGTTGCATTGGCTTTGTTTGTGCAAAAACTTTTCAATTTAATGTAATCAAAATTATCCATTTTGCTTTTCATAATGTTCTCTATCTCCTGTTTGGTCATGAATTCTTCTGTTCTCCATAGATCTGATAGGTAAACTATTCCTTGTTCTCCCAGTTTACTTATGGTATCAGCCTTTATATCTAAGTCATGAACCCATTTTGACTTTATTTTGGTATATGGTGTGAGATTTGGGTCTATGCCTAGTTTCTGCCATACTCTTTTCCAGTTTTCCCAGCAGTTTTTTTCAAAGAGTGGGTTCTTATCCCAGAAGCTGGGGTTTTGGGTTTATCAAATAATAGATTACTATAGTCATTGACTCTTGCATATTTAACCTATTCCACTGATCCATCTCCCTATTTCTTAGCCAGTACCAAGCAGTTTTGATGATTGCTGCTTTATAATACAATTTAAGATCTGGAATTGCTAGGCCACCTTCCCCTGCATTTCTTTTCATTAGTTCCTTTGATATTCTGGACCTTTTGTTTTTCCAAATGAATCTTGTTATTATTTTTTCTAACTCTATAAAATAATTTTTGGTAGTTTGATTGGTATGGCACTGAATAAGTAAATTAGCTTAGGTAGGATTGTCATTTTTATTATATTAGCTCGGCCTACCCATGAGCAACTGATGTTTTTCCAATTATTTAGATCTGATTTTATTTGTGTGAAAAGTGTTTTGTAATTGTGTTCATAGAGTTCCTGGGTTTGTTTCGGGAGGTAGACTCCTAAATATTTTATAATGTCTACAGTAAGTTTAAATGGGATTTCTCTTTCTATCTCTTGCTGTTGGGCTTTGTTGGTAATATATAGAAATGCTGATGATTTGTGTGGGTTTCTTTTATAGCCTGCAACTTTGCTAAAGTTGTTTCTTATTTCAAGTAGTTTTTTACTTGATTCTCTAGGATTCTCTAAGTATATCATCATGTCATCTGCAAAGAGTGATAGCCTTGTTTCTTCTTTGCCTATTCTAATGCCTTCAATTTCTTTTTCTTCTCTTATTGCTAAAGCTAACGTTTCCAGTACAATATTGAATAACAGTGGTGATAACGGACATCCTTGTTTCACCCCCGATCTTACTGGAAATGCTTCTAGCCTGTCCCCATTACAAATAATGCTTGCTGAAGGTTTTAGATAGATGCTATTTATTATTTTAAGGAAGACCATGAGCATTTATTAAGTGCCAACTCTTTGCCAACCACTGTCCATGAGCATTTATTAAATGCCCACTATGTACCAGCCACTATTCATGAGTATTTATTGTGCCTACTCTATGTCAGAATCAAAAGGCAGCCTGCTGAAGAGGTGATGTTGCTGTAGTATCCCTGGGTTAATAGGATCATATGGAGCTCAGAGGTCATTTAGTATGAGGAATTAACTTTATAGACAAAGAAACTGAAGCCTCACATACCCACATGTGGAGAGAGATCAATACATCACTTTTATTTTTAAATTTACGCGTCCCTCTTGTGACAAATCTCACCGGGTGGGAAGATCTCTCTAGCAAGGCAGAGAGTTGCCTGGAGCATTCAGAGTTAAGGGGTTTGTCCAGGGTCACACAGGACTTGAACGTAGGTCACATTGGCTCTTTGCCATTTGGCCTCCCCTCCCCCCCCCAAAAAAAAGGAAGGAAGGAAGGAAAGAAGGAAGGAAAGAGAAAAGGAGGGAGGGAGGAAAGAAGGAAGGAAGGAAAGAGAGAGAGAGACAGAGAGAGAGAGAGAGAGAGAGAGAGAGAGAGAGAGAGAGAGAGAGAGAGAGGGAGGGAGGGAGGGAGGGAAAGAGAGAGAGAGAAAAGAGAGAGAAAGAAAGAAAGAAAGAAAGAAAGAAAGAAAGAAAGAAAGAAAGAAAGAAAGAGAGAGAGAAAGAGAGAGAAAGAGAGAGAGAAAGAAAGAAAGAAAGAAAGAAAGAAAGAAAGAAAGAAAGAAAGAAAGAAAGAAAGAAAGGAAGGAAGGAAGGAAAGAAAGAAAGAAAGAAAGAAAGAAAGAAAGAAAGAAAGAAAGAAAGAAAGAAAGAGAAGGAAGGAAGAAAAAAGTAAGAAAGAAAGGAGAAAGGGAGGGAGGGAGGAAGGAAGGAAGGAAGGAAGGAAGGAAGGAAGGAAGGAAGGAAGGAAGGAAGGAAGGAAGGAAGGAAGGAAGGAAGGAAGGAAGGAAGGAAAAAGAGAGAGAGGAAAGCAATAAAACTAGCCAATGTATCTGTGGAATTTGACTGTGTATATAATGTCCCACACCCATAGTCCCCCATCTCTGCAGAAAAAGATGTTAGGCACGTTTTCTCAAGGGGATAAAGACATTTAGGTTCTTCATTAAGCTGGCAAACCACTGTCTTCCTGTAAATGCTTTTTGTTATGTAGGAAGGGCAAAAATCGTGATCCAGGGTCCCAGTGGGCCCTTTTTCTGACCCTGGGGTTAAGAGATGGTCTTTAAGCCAGTTATCAGTCCTAATTATGCCACAGCAGGCTTAAGAGGCGTCTGAGCTATTTGGTGGGAGCATCATTTGGCCTGTGGCATAACGCAGCCGCTGTTTCTGTTTGGACATGGAGAGGTTGCACAGGTTTCCAATTCAGAAATCAAGATAATGTATTTACTGGTTTCTACATCAAAGATTTCACCTATAAATATGTCCGGATGCAGAGCTGTGTTTAGAGCTGGCTTAGTAACCCAGCACTTTCAAGTTTACTGTCTTGGGGAGCCACAGAAGGTCTTTTGGGGGGAGGGGGTGACATGATGACACCTGGCCTCTAGGAGGCTGATTTTGGCAGCTCCATGAAGGACATTAGAGATGGGACATGACAGGAGCTGAGGGAACATTTAGAAGGCTATTGCAAAGGGTCCAGGTGAGAGGCGATGAAAGCAGAGGTAGATTGGTGGATGGGTAAGCTGGATGGAAATGGGACCAATCTGAGAAATGTGGAGGTAGAACCTAGAAGACCTGAAAGCTGATTGGATGAGGGAGAGGGGAGGAAGAGAGACATAGGTCACCATTGACAGAAACAGAAGGACCAATTTTAGAGGGAGGCAGAGAAGGTGATGAGTTCACTTTTCATGTATGTAATAGATAGACATGGGAGGTATAATTTCAGTGATCTGGGAAACTCCCTCCACCAATCTGGGTTGTCTTAGAGAGTTTTGGAAAGCACTGGCAAGTTATGTGACTTGCCTAGGGTCACAAGCCAGTATGTGTTAGGGTGGGGAATTGAACCCAGGTTTTCCTGGATCTGGGACTGGCTCTTTATCCATTAGGCTGGACTGGCTCTTTATCCATTAGGCTACACTGTCTCTAAGGAGAGCTGAATCTGTCTAGATATACTAGCTAGGAATAATGTGTGTAAAATGGTTCCCCAGCCTTGAAGAGCTTTATAAGTGGGAATCATCATCTTTCTAAAATTTCATACAAGTAATTTTTAAATGTTGGTGGGATAGATGAAAGTCATTATTATTTTTATTTTGCACAAGTAATTTTTAAACCCTGGTGGGATATCCAGGTGTAGCTATATAACGGAAGTTGGATTTCAGTGACTGGAGCTTGAGGAAGAGATTAGGACTAGAAATATAAATTTGAGTGATCTGTAATAATAATAATGATGATGATAAAAATAACTAGCATTTATATAAGAGCTTTAAGATTTGCAAAATACTGTATGATACCTACCATACTGTGTCATACATGTAGGATCTCATTTGGTCTAAATAATGACCTTGTGAAGGAGGTGCTATTATTTTTCCCATTTTACAGATGGTGAAACTGAGGCACAGAGCAGTTAGGTGAATTCCCCAGAGTCGCACACCTAGTGGGTGTCTATAGTGGTGGTCACCAAAGTCTCAAGAGGGAAGGGAATCATCAAAGGGGAACATTTTGAAGGGAAGAGGAGACAAGGAAGGTAGAGGCTTAGGGAACACCTGCCCTTAGGGGACAATGGTGAACCAACAAAGGAGGCTGAGAAGGAACCGGCAGATAGGCAGGGAGAAAGGGGCCAGAAGGATGGAGTTTCAGATATTTCATAAAAGTCAAGGAAGATGAAGACTGAGAAAAGGTCATTCTTTGGATTTTGCAGTTTAATAGACACATGTGGCCTTGGGAGAGAGAAGTTCCAATAGAGCCCTGGGGTCAGAAACCAGAGCACAGTCATCCTTCTCAGACAGAGTGGACCATGGTGGGGTTTCCCATAGCATGATTTGGGGTGACAGCACAAGAGAGTGGGGGTGGGGAGGAAAGGAGAAATGAGCATGCTAGAAGGGTTTTGGAAAGGGCCTGGCAACAGATCATGCATTTGGGTCTGAAGAGCAGTCTGCCTGAGCCTGCAGGGCTCCTCCCCAGGCTGGAGACAGGGAAGGAGTGATCCACAAACACCCCAGAAAGCACTAGTCAGGAGGCTCTGCCACCAAATGAGCTCCATGACCTCACTTTGCACGTCTGTATGGGGTAAACCAAGGGCTTCTGTGGTCAGAGGAGCTGGGTTCAAATCTTGTCTCTGATGCTTACTACCTTTGTGACAGGCCTTCACCTCCCTGGCCTCAGTTTCCTCAACTGTACAAAAGTGGGAGGGGGAAAGGATGACTAGATGACCTGGGAGGGAGTGTCCCCTTCATTCTAAACCTCTGACCCTTTGAGGCTCCTCGTGACCCACCTCCTGGTCCCCACTGCCCCAAACCATGGCACCCTGAAGTCACATCTCCTCAGAGATAAAGTCTTGGCATGAGAGTGGTGCAGGATGCTCACGATGAGCAAGTCAGAGCAGCGGCCCTCCTGCCTCCCAATTCCTGCCTCAGGCCTCTTGCCTGGGCCTCCACTCTTCAGCCCAGAGACGCCGGCAGCCCATGAGCCTGCCTGTCTGAGCGCATCCACTTTCATTCCAGCAGATATCCCAGGTCACTGGGCAATTTCTGTTCTGGGGGAGGGGAGGGAAGAGGGCAGAGCTGCCAGCCTGGCCACGCGGGGCTCCCGGCTATCTGAGAAGAAGAGAAACATTCTTCTCTTTCCTTGTTGGCCCTCGCTCGACAGAGCAGCCGGGGGGGCTGCCCAGTGACCCCTCCCACCTTCTTTTCTCTTCTAGAACAGAGAACCAGTGGATCTGAAGGTGGCCATGCTGGAGATGGTGGAGAGGCTAAAATTCAAGTGTGGGGACCCAAGAGTGAGTATTGTCCGGGGCATCGATTGGGGGCTGGAACACTGGGAAGCCTTCCATTGTCCTTCAGCCAAGTACGGGCTATTGCTAATGACATCCATCTGAACGTTGCATTAAGATCTAATTAAGCCTGCCTGTCAGAACCAGAGCAGGGCTTCTAACAGGCCTAGAGATAAAGTCATTTATATTCTCCCTGTTTTCCATTTATGACTTCCAATACATAATCATTCATTGTTGTCCCTAAACTGTAGACAGCAATATTTTAATCCTTTCTGCTGTGTCTTTGATGTCTTCAATGACCATTCAATTCAGCAAAAAAAAAATATATATATATACATATATATACATGCACAGATACATATGTATACACATGTGCATACACATAAATATTGTGTACCCATACATGTGCATATCTGCACTGCTCACAAACATATATGCACACATATATACAATGCAAATATGCCTGTGTATGTGTGTGCATACATGTATATGCACATATAGACAAATGTGTGTATATATGCATATACACATGTGTAGGCATGTTTTCCTGAATTTAATAGTTGTTGAAGATAAAAGTATGTACATATAAAATATAACATATGCATGCACACACAAATATACAGACACCGTATTTTATGTGTATACATAGATGTATATACACATGTGAGTCTATAGTTATATGTGCACATATATATATAAACACACATGTGTGTTTGTTTATGTAGACTGTGTGCATGTATGCACACACAAATCTATGTGTACACATGTGTGTATGTACATATGTGTGTATTTTGCTGGATTTAATGGCCATTGAAGATATAATATATGTATATATAACTATAAACACAAATAGATCTACACGTGTATATGTAAACATATGTGTGTGCACATATAGCTACATGTATAGCATATACAAAATGAGTTTGTGTATATGCATATTGTATTGTTTACATATATTAGAGATTAAATTAGAGATTAAACACACACACACACACACACACACACATACACACACGAGACATGAATCAGCCTAATGTCTCAGGCTAGCTAGGAATCCAGTCTCATCCAGTCGGTGCCCACCGGGAGAAGCTTTCTCTATTTACAAGGAACCAGCTGCCTCCAGGAATGCTTTTGTCCTCATGACCCAGAGTCTGGCGAGGGGGATACGTTAAGCTTCCGGGCTGTTTTTCTGCAAGATGTTGGGGGCTGGAGGTTTGATATTCTGGAGCAGCACAGGCTGTGGGGATTATGAGTAACCCACTCTTTTTCTGACCCAGACGTTTAGTAGGGCCCTGGCAGGTGTTGGTGCCAGCTGACTGCGCTGGGGAGCTGGTGTCTCAGAATCACATAGAGAAAGGAACCTGGATTTTGGCGGGGGGTGGGGGGTGTTCAGGTAAGAATGAAGAATTCAGCTCCACTCTGTCAAATGATTGGGTTCAATTAAAATCGACTCAATTCAATTCATTCTGATCCAACAAGTCTTTATTAAGCTTTTTCCACTCAACATAAGCTCATCAAGGGCAGGGACTGTTTTTGTATTTCCTCTGCTTAGCACAGTGCCTGGCACATAGTATGTCCTTAATAAATGCATTGATTGCTACTATGGTAGGCATACAAAGACAAGGTGAAAAAAAATATCCCCTGCCTACGAGCAGCTTATGTCTTACTGAGGGTCCACAGCATTTGGATGGATAAATAAATACATGCACTATGATTTGAGAGGAGAGAGAGAGCACTGTCAAAGAAGGGGATGGGGGTAGAGAGTCCTTCTTCTTTCTGTGTACAGCGAGCTGGCTGCCTCCAAGAATGCTTTCGTCTACATGACCCAGAGAGCGATAAGGGAGACAGGTTGGGTGATGAGTCTGAAAGTCTTCTCATCTCACTATTTATTTATTTATTTATTTGTTTATTTATTTATTTATTTATTTATTCATTTATTTATTTATTTATTTATTCATTCATTCATTCATTTATTCATTTATTCACTCATTCATTTATTTGTGTTTATTTACTTATTCATTCATTCATTCATTCATTTACTTACTTATTCATTCATTCATTCATTCATTTGTATTATGTTTATCTCTACCCAGGTGTCAAAATAGTGCAGTGGATAGAGCACTGGACCTGGAGTCAGGAAGACCTGGGTTCAAATGCAGCCTCAGACACTTATTAGCTGTGTGATCCTGGTCGAGTCACGGAACTGCTGTCTGCCTCAGTTTTCTCATCTGTAAAATGGGAATAATAATAACACCTATCTCCCAGAGTTGTTGTGAGGCTCAAACGAGAGTATTTGTAAACTGCTTTGTGAACCTTAACTCTCCATGTAAGTGTTAACTATCAAGGCAAAGAAGCAGGGGAGAGTGAATCACATAGCATATAAACACATGTATTCTCTTTCCCCCTCCCCTCACTCCCTACTAATTAGGCAAAGGCATGAATATCACCAAGATCCCTACAAAGTGGCCACAGACACTAATGATGATAATAATAACTCCCATCCATTGTGTGATTCAAGGTTAGAAATTATTTTCCTCCGACCAGCCTTTCCAGGTGGGTCTTATTTTCTCTGTGTTTTACACACAAGGAAATGGAAGCTTTCTCCCCTGGGGTTGCACAGTCGGTCAGCAGCAGGACCAGGATCTGAACCAGGGTCTTCTAAGGCTTCCCTTTATACCACTCTACACTGCCTTGAATTAACTGAAGGAGGATTCCCAAGAGTGTTTCAAAGGTCTGTGGGCCAAGCATTGATCGGTGCGATCTCAGCCAGGCTCACACATTCTAATCACCATCACTGGCATCGTCTTTGAAAACAAAACCCAATAATAGTCTTCATAAGTCACATTTCTATTGCTCTTTCTAGTTATGCTTGCTTTCCTTACCATTTTATTTAATCCTCATCACCACCCTCACAGGTCAATGGTAATCATCATAGCTCACATTTATAGACCAGGTTACGGTTTATAAAGAGGGCTCTCCCCGTAACTGCCTTGTTCAGTAGGTAGTATAAGCGTTTATATATCTATTTTCTGGATGAGGAAACCAAGGCCCAGAGAAGTCAAGACACCCAAGATCACACAACTTGTAAGTGGGACTTACCAACTTACCAACACTTAGCACAAGTGCCTGGTACATAGCAGGCACTTAATAAAAGCTTGTTGACTAACTGTGTGAACGCAAGTTTTTCCTGACTTTAAGTCCTATGCTCCTGTTAGCACACTATGATTGTCTCCCCTAAAAACAAGATAGGTACTAGCCAATATAACCCAACCAACATTTGTTAAGCCTACAGACACCTTCTCAAAATCACATGATGAAAAGCATCACATAAAAATGTATCAGATTACCCCAAACCCAATCAGATTGAAATAGAGATGTAATTGTTATGTTTCCCCTTCCAAGTTCATGGACATCTAGGCCTCCAAGTTAGAAATCCCTCCCTGTCCTAGAGACAGGATGCCATCAATGACTAGAGCTCAGCTCTCTGAGTTAAGAAGATCTGAATTCAAATCCCACCTCGGACAACCAACTTTGTGACCTTGGACAAGTCATTCACTGCTTCTTAGCCTCCATTGTCTCATCTGTAAAATCGGGATGTTCATAGCACTTCCCTGCCCAGAATAGTTGTGAGACTCAAAAAGTAAAGTGTAGGCCAACTTTAAATCATTTAAGAATGACCACTTCATCTACATTTACTTTAAAGTTTCTGGAGCTACATACACATTAATCACTCTTGGTCTCGGCTTTACAAGTGTGGACAGTAATAACCCAGATACTCAGGGTATTTTCAGATTGACTAAGGGGTCTCCCTCCTGCAACAATCCTTCATGGCAATTTTTAAGCCCATTTCCCAGATGAGGGAGTTAAGGCTCATAGGGAGGAAGAGGACCTCCAAGGTCCCACAGCTAGTATGTAGTTGATCTGGGGTGGGAGCCCTGTCTCAGGACTTTTAAGTCCAGGGTCTTTCTCCCATCCTGCCTGGTGTCAGGGCTGTTAGGTATAGGAGGTGGGACTCAAGTCCCATGCCTGAGTCACTTCCCTGTCTCCTCTGTTCTCTCACACCCATTTCTGCTGGTGGTGGCTGGGGAACACACACACACTGTCTGCATTTTTATTTTTAAGACCCTTCATTGCAGGTCTTGTGTCCTAGGCCCTGCACACCTGATGCGGCTGGTTGGTGGCATGTTGGGAAGGAGGTGTGAAGTCGGGGTATTTTAAATCTATCCTTCATGCAGCAAAGACACTCAGGGCAGTCTGGTTTCCCTGAGAATGAATCAGCCTTTTTCCCAGGAGTCTGCTGTTTCCTTCCCGCCCTACAGCTTAACAAAGCTCAGCAAGGAATAGAGGAAAGATCCCTGGACCGGCAGGCAGTGAGTGAGGGACTGAGACAGCCCCAGAAGCCAGGCCTCCTGGAGCCCTGGAGCGAGTCACTGACCCCCTCTCTGGGGTTTGCTCCTGTGTCAAGTGCCTTTCTCTAGCATACCAGTCCCCTGAGACTAAGGATTGTTTCATTCCTCGTACCCAGGACCGAACAAAGTGCCTGGCACACAGTAGGTGCTTAATAAATGCTTGAGAGTTGAGCGAGGCAGACAAGACAGTCTCTAACATCTCTGCTACCCTCTATTTCTACATTTCCTTCACCCTTTAAATCCATTTGTCTAAAAGGGCAGAGTCTTCATTTTTCAATTTCTTATCACTTTTTCACTCAGCTGACTAATCCAGAGGCAGCCATCGAGTCACGGAGGGATGAACACTCTGCTGTCCCCCATTGGCTTCTCCCGAAACCCCCTGAAGCATCAGCAGGCTTGATTAGTGCAGACACTTGGGTCCCACTGGGAACACACTTCACTTTTACCTTGGAGCTAAGCAGACAGGAGATGCAAATGGCTCATTTTTGCCTAATGCATTTTTTAGACCCACTTCTCCTTGCCAGTCTGGATAGCTTTGCTTCCCTTATTTGGATTTTTTTTCCTGCAAGAGGTCCAGAGAACCAGTTAGGAGATGCAGCATGTCTCAGCTTTAAGAAAATGGAATTCTTGAAAATGCAGGAAAATAGGGTGGGGGGAGGGAGTGGAGAGGGAAGCTGGCGATTTGGGGTGGGGTGGGCTTTTTTTAGACCAAAGGATCCTTAGCTTTGATTAACAAAAAAAAGAAAAAAGAAGAGCAGAGTCCCTTGGGAATTATAGATTTAGAAGTGGAGGGATTCTTAGAGGTCATGGGATCCAACTCCTTCATTTTACAGGTGAGGAAACTGAGGCCCAGAAAAATGACTCGCCCCAGGTCACACCACTACTGAGTGTCAGAGGCAAGATTTGAACCCAGGCCTTCCCAATTCCTAAGTCCAACACACGTGTGTTCATTTAAATAGTGAACCCCTCTAACCTTTATGTTATAAATGATAAAATTATCTCTGTGTCCCCAGTGCTTTTTCTATGTAAAATTTTCTGTGTAACTTTTTAGGAACATCCTCAGTGTGGTCCTAGTCAGAGGACTAGGGTTTGACCTTGAAAGATTCCTCTTCTGGCCCCAGTTGCCACATCCATAAAGTGGGCAAGAAATCTCCAAAGTCACTTCATGTGCTAATTTTCTATGGAAAGAGACCTTGGTCCTGTAACTTGGGACAGTAGATGCAGATCTAGAAGGGACTTTAGACGTATCTGGAGGGGTTTGGGGAAGGGCTCAAGCAAGTCACTGCTTTCACTCTAGAAGGGACTTTAGAAGTTGTCTATCTGCCACCCCCTCTCAGTGGCACCTGATTTTACAGATGAAGAAATTAGGCCTAGATAAGTTGACTTACCCAAGGTCACACAGGCTCTAAGTGGAAAATTCAGAATTAGAATCCAGGACCTCTAAGTCTAAGCCCACTACTCATATTATGGTGCCGTTCTTGGTGCCTTTGTAAAGTGCTTCACATATGTTCTCATTTCATGTTCTGTGCTAAGCGCTGGGAATACAGAGAAGGGTAGAAGGCTGTCCCTGGTTCTGGATGCAAACACCTCTGTACAAGCCAGCTATCTATGGGATAAGTGGGAGAGAATCCCCAGAGGAAGGATTAGGAAAGGCTTCTGGTAGAAGATGAGGTTTTAGGAGAGAGGTGAAGGAAGCCAGGAGGTGGAGATGAGGAGGGGGAGCATTCCAGGCCTGAGGGCAGCCTAGGAAGAGGCCTGCAGTTGGGAGATGGAGCCTCTTGGAGGCCAGTGTTTCTACATGGTAGTGTGGGTGCAGAGGAGTAAGATATAAAGAAGGCTGGAAAGGTAGCAAGGGGCCAGGTTAGGCAGGGCTGTAGTAAGGAGATTCTATTCTCGTGGAGTCAGTAGGACCTGCAGCTCTTGCCAGTTACTGGCTCTGTGACCTTGGTCACTCATCCTCCCTCAGCCTCAGTTTCCACATCTGTGAAATGGGCTTGCGCTAGGCAGCCTTGGAAGCTCCTTGTAGCTCCAGATCTAGGATTCTTTGATAGACTTGATAGAGAACTAGAATCAGGTCTTTCTCCCTGCTTGCCAAACAAGCTACTGATTTGATTGGACAAGTCAGTCCACAAACATTTAAGTGTACTAAGTGCAAAGGAGGCCAAAAACAGGCCCTGCCCTCAAGAGCTTATGTTGTAAAGGGAGGGACAAGAGCTATGAGTCAAAGACATAGACCGAGTAGATGGAAGGTCATTTGAAGGGAGAAGCTGGGAGGACCAAGAAAGGCTTCCTTGAGTAAAACGGGATTTAAGCCAAATGAGGAAAGAAGCCAAGAAAGCGATGAGGAGGAAGTATAGGTTCCTTCCCCCACAGTGAGCCTCACTTTTCTTTATCTGTATAATGGGAATCATAATTTCTGAATTATCCTAGTGCTGTTGCTACATTATCTCTAAAACCCAATATAAAAAGACCCGACCCGAAGATTATTCAGGGCGATGACAGTAAGAATGATAAATAAAGGCTGAGCTGGGCAACCCAAGCCTGTCTAAAGTCGTGGTTTCTTTCTCTTGATTCCCAACCCCCATGGGGGGAGGGGGAATGAGGGAGGGATGGGAATGGTCGTACCAGAGTGCCAAACAAAAGTACTGCCTGGCAACCTGAAATGAGTTCAATAGAGCTCTGAGTTTCCTCTCATTACTTATTTTATTATTTTTTATTTAGCATTTATATAACATTTTATGATTGCAAAAGAACATTACAATTACTTTTAATAGCTAATCTTTGAGGCATGGAACAGAGCCCGGGTCCCTTCCTCTCACTCAGTGCTAATCAGTCTCTTTTGTCAACTTCTAGATTTTGAATTCACAAATTGGGGGGGGGATGATTATAAGCAAAACCTTTTTTGAATCCCCATTGTCAGCATCCTGCTGTTTATTCAGCGATGAGCTGTAGCCCCCTTGCAGGACCCATGTAACATCGAGCCTGGGCCTCCTGGTAAAAGGAAAGCAGAGACTGAAGACTTTTTTCCATCAGGACCAAGAGAAATTGATCTTACATGCTGCTGATAAGTCAATTCAGCACTGCCTAGAGCTATCAGGAAACCTCGGGTAGGTCAAGGCAATAGTCAGTTTTGGAGCCGTCATCATAGCAGAGAAATATGCTGGTCCTTTGCTTGTATCCCTGGTTCCCTAAGGATTCCAAATCCAAGTATGCCTAGCACTGAATATCTAACCAAGCCTCATGGGAAGAGAGCACCAAGCTGAGAAACTGAGTCAGAACTAGCCATGGGCTGGGTGCTGCCCAGAATCTCCAATATGATTTCTATCTCTTGAGATCATTCTGGTGGGGAATGAGAGAGGAGTGAATATGGTTTCTTCCTTTGCCCTCTCCAGCTCAGAAAATCCATTTCAGATAGCAAGAGCCCCTGAAGGCCTACCACCCACTAAAATGGTCATTGAACCCAATAAGTTGTGCCTGCCTTCCCCTTAACAGCAAAAGCAAATTCTCTCAACAGAAGGTTTGGGGGGTGAGATGGGCGAGTTTGTTTTGTTTTCGAAGTAGGGAGAAAGTGGGTCTGGTCACCCATATTTAGGACCATGGAATCATTGGCAGAGCTAGAAGGGACCTCAGAATCCA
Organism: Phascolarctos cinereus; assembly: GCF_003287225.1. Lineage (NCBI taxonomy): Eukaryota > Metazoa > Chordata > Mammalia > Diprotodontia > Phascolarctidae > Phascolarctos > Phascolarctos cinereus. The sequence goes on from NW_027556402.1 coordinate 233,170,730, forward strand.
TCTGCTACAATTTCCTCATGTGGGCAAATCGGCCCAGAAAGGGAAACAAGTTGCATGATATCCCACGGTTACTTCGTGGCAGAGTTGGGATTTGAACCTAGCTCCTTGACTCCAGACTTGGAGACCCTCCCATTTCCCTGCTGCCTTAATACAAAATCAATCAACCATAATGTATTAAGTGCCTAGTATTTGCCAGGCACTCCTGGAGAGACAAGGACCAGAATGGAGCAATTCTATCTTCCTTTACAACATGGAGCCCACTGACAGGACAGGCAATGGATCATTTTCCAAACCTGATAACACACACACACACACACACACACACACACACACACACACACACACACAATGCTCTCATACAACCTTAGTGATTGAATGAATCAGAGAAGGGAAGAGACCTTCCAGAAATTACCTGATGGAATCCCCTCACTCTGTATTTGAATAGAGGCCCAGAGAGCTTAAGTGAATTAGCAATGGCAAAAAGGATGGTTGTTCCAGGAGCTAAAAGCTTGAAGGACCCCAAAGGGACCCCCATTAAGAGGTTGTGTTCCAAGCTGTAACTAGGGCAACACAGGACAATTAGGGCTCTGTCCCAGGTGCCAACATTTAGGGGGTACACTTCCCCCTGTGTCCCAAATCTGTTTTTTGGAACTTCAAGATCCTTCACTGGTCATCATAGGGGTTAGGTGAGCCCTAAGAAAAGGCAAGGGAGGAAGCTTTCTATTTGGTCAGGAAGGGAATGGCAACCCTCATTGGATTATGTCTCCTGGGTTGGTCTGCCTTTTCATCTATACCCCACAACGGCCCCAGCCCATACTTTCTGGGAGATGCCAAAGTCAGTTAAAATTTTCTTAATCTTGGTATTCCTAGGCCTGCAACTTGTCTATATTGCCCTTAGGGGAATAATGCCCCATTTCTACTCCCTTCTTGCACCCCCATTTACTATGTTGTAGTAGGTATCCCTGGTAGTGGTTATCCTCATTTGTTCTTTATCTTCCCTGCCAGGGAAATTAAGTCACACAGAGAATTAAGAGTTAAAAGGGGCCCTCGGGTCATAGCAGGGATGGGACAGAATGACAGCTCCCAGGTTCCAATCATGAGTTTTCTCAGTGAGGCTTCTGCCTGGGGAATCATTTTTTGACACTTCCCCTAGAGTGTCAGTGGTGACTAGACCTCTCCCCGATTTCCTTCGGCACCCACAGATTAACTGTCATGAATCACATCTTACTCTTTGACAGGTCACAGCTTCCTCATCTCTGGTGTGGGAGTTTTTCCGTAGAGCTCCCAGGGACTATAGCCTAAGGGGAAGATTTGGGGGCTAGCTTTCCCTGACGCTCCCCTCATCCCCAGGCTTTTTGGGAAAATAAACTGATGGTTATAAATAACTTTCTTCTGTATCTTGATCAATTAACATTTCCCAAGATTAGGGACGCTTCTAAGACTGCAGGTTTTAAGGGGGCATTGGAGTCCTCTGTGAGTGCTAATGACGCGCAGATGGCTTGGGCTGAGCCTGACCCGCCTGGATGCCAGGCAGCCGTCGCCAGCCCCGCTGGAGCAGGGATGTCTTCCTTGCCCTGGAGCTGCTGTTTAGTTAAGCAGTGTGGGGTCTGTATATCTGCCTCGGGAGTCTGTAGCCTTGTGTTCATATATCCCCAATATAAACAGGAAATCAATGGGGGCAAAGCAATTATAGCTACTGTCAAGAAGCAAACAAACTCTCAAGCTAAGAAACCTGCCTGGAGCTATATCAGATCCGTGGGGCAGAGGCCTAGAGTCTGAGTCAGGAGCTGGGTTCAAATCCTACTTTTGATCTATGCTACCTCGGGCCTCAGTTTCTTCACCTATAAAGTGAGGGGCTTGGAGAAGGTGACCTTCAAGGTTCCTTCCAACTCTTAACCTGTGTTCCTATGATCACCAGGGTCTTCTACTCTCCTGGCTAGTCTGAAGATTCCCCGTCGGTCTCTGTCAATTGAATAATGGTGGATGGATGGTGGCCAGCTGATTCTGCTACTGAATTTTAAAGGGGTTGATGAAATCAATGCCTAGGGATGCCCGTCTCCTCCCCTCCTGGACAGAGGAGCACCTCAGAACACCTCTGCTGGAGCTGATGATGAGGCTGCTTCCAGGAGCCCAGTGAAGCTGCCCATCTCCCCCATGGGCAGCCTCACTTCATCATCTTTGGGGTGAGAGGATACTTGACATTTTATTTACAGAGCTTCCATACCAACTGTAGATAGAAATCGTTACTGCAATCATAGTCATCGAATGACCTCCCCATTCTTCCTTTCCTTCTTGAAAGGGACCAGCCTTTGATTCAGTTAGGTAATTGAATTCAGGGTTGCTTCTGCTGGAGGGGCAGCCTAGATCAGTGGTTAGAGCAATGGATGGGGAGTCAGGAAGAAGTGACGCCTGTCTAGCCCTGGGCAAGTCACAGCAGAATTACAACACTTACGCAGTGGTTTAAAAGTGATGTTATCTCAGGGCAGTTAGGTAGTGCAGTGGATAGAGCTCTGGCCTTGGAGTCAGGAGGACCTGAGTTCAAATTTGACCTTAGACATATGACGCTTGCCAGCTGTATGACCCTGGGCAAGTCACTTGACCCCAATTGCCTCACCCCCCAAAAAATTGTGTTATCTTATTAGTGCCTCACAACAACCCTGGGAGTAGGGGCTATTATTATCCCATTTTACAGATGAGGAAACCGAGACAGATAGAAGTTAAGTGACTTGCCCAGGGTTAAAATGCTAGTAAGGATAGATTTGAACTCGGGTCTCCCTGACTCCAGGTCTAGTGCTTTATCCACTGTTCTCGCCTAACTGGCTCTTCATGTTCATCAGGACACCAAGGCGTAGCCAATGTCACCCATGTATCCCCCACTCCCTTTTCACCCCCTTCTTCTTACCTTTAGGATAATATTAAGATCAATTCTACCATTGCTCCTGGAAAAGGAACATCTACTGCCCTATCACCCTAATTATAATCCCTGAGACAATCTAGAACATAACTCCTTTCCCTACATTTGCTAAATCTCCCTATTAGAATGCAGCCCCTAGAGGGCAGGAACTGTCTCATCCCCTACACCTTACAGAGAACCTGCGAAATGATAGGCTCTTAATATATGTAGTCCAACCAACAGCAGAAAGGCATGGGGTCGTAGATTTAGAGTGAGAAGGAACCTTGGAAGACGGTCCATCCAACCCCCTCATTTTTCAGATGAGAGACTAAGGGCCAGAGAGGTTGTCACCTGCCCAGGGTCACGCTGCTAGTAAGCATCTGAGGAAGGATTTGAACCCAGATCTCTAGTCTCAGAATTTAGTGCAACAGTCATAGCATGGGTCCAGAAAGAGCATTTGAATCATTTGACAAGAATCTTCTTAGGCTTTGGGGCCCATAACAGCTCTGTAGAATCATCAATAACAGTTTCCATTTTTAGATTTGAAGATGTTCTGAGGAGAGAGAATCTGCTATTTGCTTAAACTCCTAGGAGGAGAAAAATATTCCTACAGGACTTTTCTTTCTTTCTTTTTTTTTTCCTCAGAGCAAAGCAGAGCCAGTGTTCTGGTGTGCCCGTGTTTACCTTGTTCTTGGAAAGATTGTTTGCCATTCCTTCCCCACAAGGAAAGTAAAAAGGAGGGTGGATCTTGTTGAAAAGAAAATTGGTTTAGGAATTAGGAGTTCCTATGGTTCCAGTCCCTATTAGATCAATCATGAGCTGGGTAACCTTGGCAAACTTGATTATCCAGCAGGGACCTTCCAGCTTTAAACCTTGAGTTGTATTGGTTATTCACACATTAAAATAAAACTCTGAATCAAAACTGAACACTGGGTAACTATAATAGCCAATCTTGGCCTCAAAGAAGAGATAAACGAATGTACCTACCTCTTTTGCAGAGGTGGGGGACGATGGGTGTGGAATGCCACATATACTGTCAGACAGGGAGGGTGTCTTGGTTGGTTTTGCTTTTTATCAATTTCTTTGTTCCTTTCTGTTATATGGGATAGGTGCCTGGGTTGGGGAGGAAGGTGGATTATATTGGGGAACGAAGGCAATGTCAAAATAAAGATGTATAATTGAAAGAAAAACAAAAACCTTTCAAACAGTGAAGGTACCTAGGAGAAGAGACATGTTTGGAGAACAGCAGTGTCTTTGGCTTAGAAATTCTGAGATCTGAGTTTCCAGGGCAATGAATGCTGTCACCACAACTCTGAGAACATTTGCAAATTTCCCCAAACAGTCCAGCTGGAAACAAACAAGACCCTAGCCTTGTCCATTTGTTCCGGTGATTTAGGGGAGGGCTGGAGGGAAAGTACAGACATTAACAAGAGAGAAAAAAAGGGGGAGGGGGAAATTCTGAGGCTTAGCAGCTGCCTAGGAAGGGGGCTGGGGGGGGGGAAGGAGGGATGAAAACAGAGAGGCAGAGACAAATGGAGAGGGGGGAAAGAGAGAGAGGCAGAGAGAGGAAAGAGAGAGAGAGGAGAGGAGCAAGAGAAGAGAGGGGAAGAAGGAGAGAGAGAAGAGAGAGGGAGAAAAGGAGAAAGAGAGAAGAGAGAGGGAAAGAGAAAGGGAAAAGAAGAAGAGAGAGAGGAGAGAGAGGGGAGAAGGAGAAAGAAGAGAGGGACAGAAGGAGAAAGAGAGGGAGAGAGAAGAAAGAAGCAAGGGAAGAAAGGGAGAGAAGGAAAGGGGGAGAAAGAAGAGTGACAGAAAATAAAAGGGGAGAGGGGGAAGGAGAGGGAGAGGGAGAAGAGAAGAGGGGGAGGGAGATGAGGGGAGAGAGAGAGAGAGAGAGAGAGAGAGAGAGAGAGAGAGAGAGAAAGAAAAGAGGAGAAGAGAAGAGAAGAGAAGAGAAGAGAAGAGAAGAGAAGAGAAGAGAAGAGAAGAGAAGAGAAGAGAAGAGAAGAGAAGAGAAGAGAAGAGAAGAGAAAGAAAAGAGGAGAAGAGAAGAGAAGAGAAGAGAAGAGAAGAGAAGAGAAGAGAAGAGAAGAGAAGAGAAGAGAAGAGAAGAGAAGAGAAGAGAAGAGAAGAGAGAGGGAGAAGAGAAAAAGAAGAGAGAAAAGAGGAGAGAGGAGAAAGGGAGAGAAGGAAAAAAGGGGAGAAAGAAGAGAGAAAAGAAATGGGGAGAGGGGGAAGGAGAGGGAGAAGAGGAGAAGGGGACAAGGAGAGAGGGAGAGGGAGGGAGAGAGAGAGAGAGAGAGAGAGAGAGAGAGAGAGAGAGAGAGAGAGAGAAAGAGAGAGAGAGAGAGAGAGAGAGAGAGAGAGAGAGAGAGAGAGAGAGAGAGAGAGAGAGAGAGAGAGAAGGGAGGGAGGGAGGGAGGGAGGGAGGGAGAGGAAGAGGGAGAGGGAGGGAGAATATGAGAATAAGGAGCAGACTTCAGTCTGTTTCTCTGGAGTTCCTGGTATTTTGTTTTCATTTTTTGCTCTTCTCTCACTGAATTGTTTTAAGATGTGACTCTTGCTGAAGACAGATGTCATCAGACAGGAAAGGAAAACACCTACTCCTTGACAGCACATGTCCATTTATTTGCAACCAAGGAGAGACATCCCTGGCCATCATTTGGCACCCGTAACCCTAGGACGAGGCCATTAGGTAGAGATCTCTATTGGGGGACATTCATAGGAGACAGTGTTCTAGACTCTCCAGGGTTCCAGCTCTGCGTTCTCCCTTGAAGAGTTCTCAGTGTCACTCAGGAGCCTTGTCAGCATCTCTTAATTTCCTTTGAAGAGTAGAGACCTGTGGTTCGTGACTGGTCTGGCTGTGGGGCATGTAGATGTTGTCATTCACTCAGGATGGAGTTCCTAGTCTGGAAGGAGCCTAGGTGGTCATGATTTCCAGAATGGTGTCAAAGAGTACTTGGTCATTCTGCATGCATTTATTAAGCACATAAAGGGGAGGCTAAGGCTGGCTGATGGATTGATTGAGATTGGGAGTTCTGAGCTGTAGTGGGCTAAGCCAATCAGGCATCTACACTAAATTTGACACCAATATGGAGCCCAAGAGCCACCTAAGGAGAGACAAACCAGCTCAAGTCAGAAATGGAGCAGGTCAGAGCTCCGTGGCCGATCAGCAGTGAGGTGGAGCTATGAGTGACTGCTGCCCTTTCAGCCTAGGCAAGATAGGGAGACCTAGTCTGAATGAAGAAAGCCGAAAAGAACTCCAGAATTAGTGGATCTTTAAGGTCCTTTTGGCTCCTAACTCATATGAGATTCTATGAACTTGCCTAGTCCAACCACCCTCACCTTTATGGGGAAGGGAAAGCATTTACTAAGTGCCTACTCTGTGCCAGGCACTGTGGTAAACACTTTACAAATATTATCCAACAACAGCAATAATATTAATAATAGCTAACATTAATATAGTGCCTACTATGTGCCGGGTCCTGTGCTTAGCATTCCACCATTATTGTCTCATTTGATCCTCACAACAACCCTGGGAGGTAGGTACTATTATTATTCCCATTTTACAGATGAGGAAACTGAGTCAGAGGGAGGTTAAGTGACTTGCGTAGGGTCACACAGCTAGTGAATGGTTGAAGTCAGATATGAACTTAGATCTTGATTCCAAGCCTGGCACTCTATCCACTATGCCGCTGAGCTGTCTGTGGGTGAGGAAATGAAAGCCCAGAGAAGTTACATATACTGAACTACCTAGAACTCAGGTCTCCAGAATCTTCTTCTGGAAACTTGAGATTTCCCAAGGCTATTTGTTCACTTAGTAGGAGCTGAATAGGGACAGAGATGGGACTTGTTTTTAAAATAATTTCACCTTAAATGGAGGAAAAAACAGGATTTCTCTCTGTATACCAGTCTAAAAGAGTTAAAAATAGTGTGTTTCTGAGCTTAGGGCTCACTTTCAAACTTTCAGTGTCACTTTCAACCACCCACTTCCTAACTGATTAATTCTAGAGCAGAAGCAAAGTGTTTCATATGCAGGTTGGGGCTGGAGAAAAGGAAAGCTGAAAATCAAGATGCCAGCTTCTCCTCTTCAGTAATGCCTGGGGAAAAACAAACAAACACACCAAATACACACCAGGCTGGGAGGCAAAGTGGTTCAGTATTCAGCTAGCATTTCTAAAGCCCCTACTAAGTGCCAGGCACTAGCGTAGGCTTATAGGAGTAGAAAACAAAAGTGAAATGATCCCAGCTCTTAAAAAAGCCGGGACCTGACACACAACAGGAGGTCAATATATAATAAGAACAATGGTTCCCATTTATGGAGGTCTTTATCATTTGCAAGTGCTCGACTTGCAATAACCTTGAGTGATAGGGAGTACAAATAACAGCATCCTCATTTTTACAGACGAGGAAATGGAGAGCAGCATGCCTTAATGAATGCTGATGAGAGAGAGGGAGGGAGGGAGGGAGAGAGAGAGGAGAAGAAGCAGAAGAAGAAGAGGAGGAGAAGGGGAAAGAGAGAGACAGAGAAAGAGAGAAAGAAGAAGGGGGAGGAGGAGGAGGAAGAGGAAAGAGAGAGAAGAGAGAGAGAGAGAGGGAGAGAGAAGTGGGGGGGGGAGGGCTGCCCCTTTCTTCAGGTGTTGTTAAAAGAACTGCCCAGTTTTCCAAAGGCCGTTCTCATCTTGCTCAGGTCTGTGCCCAGTTCATTGCCAAATCACAGTGCCAATCCTTAATTCACAGGTTGTCCTAAAAATAAGCTATTTAAACTTAAAAGTGCATTAAGATTTTTGTATAGTATATTTTGGCAATAGTTATTATTCATTGAGATAGAGAATAAACTTGTGATTTCATTGCTATAGGGAACTCCCAAATGAGAATATTCCTTCTACCACCCCAAGTCAGCCCCTTCTCTGGAATTCATAGTTTTAATTTCCTAGAGGACCAAAAGATCAAATGACTGCCCCAGGGCCACACAGCCAGTATGAACCAGAGAGAGGACTTGAACCCAGGTCTTTTTGACTCTGAGCCTACCTCTCTAACTACTTCATCCACTTGGTTTTTCCTACATCAATAGTTAATGCTGAGCTTTTTGCAGTGATTGAGAATCTCATTTAAAAGATTCTATAGTATTCCAGGGCTGGATATATTCATTTCAGTGTCATCTTCAACCAGTATCTGGAAGTATTCACCATCTATAGGGAGTCCCTCTTCATTTAGACTCAGTACTGGGTTTTCTACCTACCAGCAGTAACCTTATATCTCTCTGTTTTATACCTTTCTTCACATTAGCTGCCTAAAAGCTAGGTGGCACAGTGGATCCAGAGTCAGAAAAACCTGAATTTAAGTTCAACCATGGACACTTACTAGCCAGCCATGTGACCCTGGTTAATCTCTTCCTGCTTCAATTTCCTCATCTGTAAAAATGGAGATGGCAGTTAGGTGGTACAGTGGATAGAGTGCCAGGCCCAGAGTCAGGAAAACTCATCTTCCTGAGTTCAAATCTGGCCTCAGACACTTACTAGCTGTGTGACCTTGGACAAATCACTTAACCTGTTTGCCTCAGTTTGCTCATCTGTAAAATGAGCTGGAGAAGGAAATGGCAAATCACTCCAATATCTTTGCCAAGAAAACCCCAAAATGGGGTCACAAAGAGTTGGACTAGACTGAAAATGACTGAACAACAAAAAAAAGGCAAAAAATGGAAATAATAATAGCATCTTCCTCTTAGAGTTGTTGTGAAAATCAAATCACACGTGTAAAGTGCTTTGCTAAGCTTAAAGTGCTATATAAATCCTAGCTGTTATTATATTGATATTAATGAGAGACACTCTCATATGGAGAGCTGGCTTCAGACACTGAAAGACCTGTATTCATGTCCCACCTTTGACACAAATAGTTTGTCTGACCCTGGACAAGTCTTTTAAATACTCAGCATTCTAGGCGACTCTTCAAGACTGTAAATTGTAGAGAAGGCATCAGTCTGCATTAGCAGAAGGAGTTTCCTCTGGGATTTCTCTCTGTCAATGGAATCTCAGGTCCAGTTCTTTTTCCTGTCCTTGGTATTTATAATTGAATGCCCAGTTATCTCTATTGTTATATCTTCCAAGCATTCTCCAACGATTACTTAATGCCTCTTGTTTACATAGTATATTAAGGATTATGCTTGTAACAGCCTTGTGAAGTGAGAAGTGAAGATGTTATTATCCCCATTTTATAGATGAAAAAACTGAAGCTCAAGGGTGTTAAAGTGACTTGCCCAAGGTCGCAGAACAGATAAGTGGCAGAGATGAGATTTGAACCCAGGTTTCCTGACCCCAAGTCCACAGCTCTTTCTGCTCTTCTCCACTTTCTCTCTAAAAGGAACACATTTCATTCATTTCAGGCAACACAGAGAGGCTACTCAGAAATAGTGATGCTTATAAGTTTGCAGTGGTGTTTCCTTATTGTCGCCCTAGGGGATGGAAACCACAGAGGCGTCTCTAGCCTGACTGTCAAATCAATAGAAAGTTAGCCCACTGTATCCAGTAAATTACTGGTCTGGTAAATTCAGTTCAGTGGCATGTGTTAGCTAGTTACCTATTAAGTTGTCATGGCAATAATGTCGTAGCTGCTAAGAGCGTGAACAAGTGGTCTCCAGAGGGATGTGGCACTGTGGAAAGAGAGCCTGAATTGGATTCAGAAACCATGAGTTCAAATCTCAACTCTGCCAGTTACCATACGTGTGACTTTGGCCAAGATGATTGACCTCTCTAGACCTCAGTTTCAGTTTCCTTATGTATAAAATGAGAGAATTAGATTAGATGATATCAAAGGTCCATTCCAGCTTGAATCTCTGGGCTTCTGATGTTTTCCAGCCAGTCAGTTAAAAAACACATATTAATTGTTTACTGTGTGCTAGGCTCTATGCTAAGCTCTGAGGAGACAAAGAAAGTGTTGATCAGAAGGCGTTCAGCTACCATTATTCACCAGCTAGGCCTATGGGAGACAATAAAAAGATCTGGTTATGGAAGTCTCTCCATTGATACAAATGGATGGTTTTGTCAGCTATAAAGTAATAGATACATAGATCCAGACCTGAGATTTCATCAATGTAGGATCACTCCCAGTAAGGAAACTCTCTCTACTTACGCAGATGAGTCATGTACAGCTTTAAGAAGTGTCTGGGGGCACTGAGAGGCAGCTAGCTAATTTGTGCTGGACTTGGAGACAGAAGGCCAGAGTTCAAATTCAACCTCAGATATTTCATAGCTTTGTGACCCTGAACAAGTTACTTAATCACTACCTACCTCAGTTTCCTTACCTGTAAAATGGCATTAATAGCAGTATCTACTTTCCAGGGTTGGCGTGAGGAACAAGTGAGATATAATTTGTAAAGTGCTTTGCAAACCTTAAAACCCTGGGTGATAAGTTTTTGTTGTTGTTATTATATGACTCACCATTTTAGCCACCAAGACAGTGTATGTCAGAGACAACAGGATCCTCACATCAGAAATGCAATGTATTTCGGAGGTCATCTAGCCCAACCCCACAGATGAGGAAACCCCATAGATTAAGAAACTGGGGATTCACCCAAGGTCTTAAAGGTAATAAGAGAGTCGGGATTTGAACTCAGGTCCTCTGACTCCAGAGCCAGTCCATGGTACCACTCTGAGGCAAGATTTGAACCTCCTATTTCCTGACTCCAAGGCTGGCTCCATTGATTGTCCAATTCCTCTTTCTTTATGTAGATGATCTATTTTCCTTACAGCTGACTAGTGAATCCATATGGTCAAAGGTTTAGAGTTGATAGGGACTTCAGATATCATTTAATCTGATCCTTTCATTTTACAGATGAGGAAACTGAGGCCCAGACAAGCTAAATAACTTATAGAATCCTTGACTTAGAGATGAAGGGAATTTAAAGGCCTAGTCCAACTCCTTCACTTTATGGAAGCCCAAAGAGATTTAGTGGTTTGCCTAGGGTCACACAACCATTAAGTGTCAGAGAGAGGATCTGAACTCAGATCTTCTTAACTACAAGTCCAGTGTGCGTGCCCTTACACCGTGCTAACTTACGCCAGGTCTTAGGGCTAGGGAGTACTGAGGGAATGTGTTATAGGAAGGCAGGCAGGTAACAAGCATTTATTAAGTGCCAGGAATACAAATATAAGCAAAAAAGAAAGACCATCCTTAGCCTCAAGGAGCTTACATTCTAATGGGGGAAACAACACATGAAGGGAAAGTGAGACCAGAGGCTAGGGAGGAACAGCTGGGAAGGACAAAGGGATTCATACCGGGGCATAAAAGCAAAGTCCTGAGAGTCAGAAGCCCACAGCACTAGATTTAGAGTCAGGGGACCTAGGTTCAGATTCAGATTGAAGGAACGTGCCCAGGGAATAAACAACAGAGGGAGGGTTTCTGATCTAGGTCCTCTGATGCCAAATCCAGTACTCTTTTTCATTCACCACATGGACCCTATACGAGGCCCTAGGGAGGATATAAAAGATATCAAAGACAGAGGCATGAGTGTGGAAACAGTTAAGAACAGTATGAGATAATTTGATCTAGTGCTAAAGCAGAGGTTTTGGACAGTTAGTGCCAGAAGGAGAGATTGCTTAGGTCTGGAGTAGTCTGGCTTCCAGGGGAAGAGGAAACTAGATTGCGGCAAATGCACTGTATTTCATACCCCCTGTATTTTATTTTGTGCATTTAAAACTGTGATTCTGAGAAGGGGGTCCATAGGCTCCAGCAGGCAGCACAAGGAGGTCCATGATGAAGTGAAAAGAGACATTCCACCAGAATCTGGAAGACCTCAACTCAGTCACCTTGGTCATGTTTCATGTTTCTCTGTCTGGGCTTCAGTTCCATCTTCTGGAAAACTGATGGTTTTTAAGGTCCCTTTTCCAGCTCTACATACTGTGGTTATCCTTGGAAGGCCAAGGCTTGGTGACACTGCTTGTGCAGATACTAATACTCACCAGGATTCTTCCCCTTACATGTAGAATGTGTTACCACAACAATTGCTAAATTGGGTTCCATTAGGTTACCTGAGGCTTCTCCTGTGACTTTGTACATCTGATGTTTGATATATTTCATATGGTCTCTAGAACATGGGCTTTAGAGAACTGGGATCTTGGAATTTTGAACTGCAAGGAGCTGTAGAGATCATCTAATCCTCTTCCTTTTAGACAGGCCCAGAGAGGTTCACCTATTCTCCCAGTATTACACAGCATCAAGGCCAGCACTAGAATCCATGCCACCTGGCTCTAGAGCTCTTTGCACTGCCTCTCAATGCCGTATTTCTAGCTCTCCTTCTAATTCAGGGCCTCAATTTCCGCAGATTTCAGGTTCAGCCAGGTGGGATGTTGGAGTGCTAAATGTAAGTCAGGAAGACCTGAGTTCAAGGTCAACTTCAGACACTTAACAGCTATATGACCTTGGGCAAGTCACTTATCCTCTTTCTACCTCAATTTCTTCATCTGTAAAATGGAAATTATAATAGCACCGATCTGCCAGGGTGGTAGTGAAGATAAAATGAGATAAAATGCTAACTAATATTGTGATGATGGTGGTGGTGGTGGTGATGGTGGTAATGGTGATGGTGGTGATGGTGATGATAAGATGAAATGAAATGAAAATCTAGAAAAATGCAACTCAGAGAGGGGTAAGGAAGACAGAGGACTAACTTTATCAGCATCAGGAACACAACTGATTTTGGCTTTCTTCATTGCTACATCTCTCTACCTTTAGCAAGACCATAAAGGGAATAGTTTAGTGTGGGCTGCTTATTGTAGGATCACAGGAGTCAGTCAGAAGGGCCCTTAGAAATCATTTGATCCAACCACCTGGATTTACAGATGAGGAAGCTAAGGTACAGGAAAATGAAATGAATTTGCCCCAAATCATCCAGGTGTAAATCACAGAGCCAGGATTTGAACCTGAGCTCTCTGACTGTATCCAGTAGGCAGAGTAATGATGCTCTGTCCTAGTGCTGATCTCCTTGGCACAGTGATAGCTTGCAATAGAGCCTCATATTTCTAAGCAGTGACACATTTGAGTCATTCATTGAAACAGCCCCATGAGGCTGCTTCATGATTCTCCTGGACACTAATGGATCATAGCTCTAGAGCTAGGGATCTCAAGGTCATCTAGGCCAACCCTGATCCTTTTGCAGATGAGGAAACTGGGACCTAGAGAGGTTAAGTGACTTGACCAAAATCATACAAGTAGAAAACATCAAAGGAATGATGTCTTCCAACTCCCAAGCCAATACTCTTTCCATTGCATGATGGGGGTCCAGCAGTTTAGCCAGGGTATCTGCCTTTGGTCCCTAGGAGAGAGCATCAGTGGTGGGATCCCTGGGCAGCTCTGAAACTCCTAGTTCTAAAGACTAACCTTCAAAAGGCAATGGCAGAGAGGATCAAATGACCCGCTTCACCAATGGAAGTGCCATTACTTTTAATGAGATGACTTGGCAATGTGCTTTCCCCGGATCTTTGAGTTATCACAGAAAAGGGGAATCAGATTGGGCAGGGGAACTCTGGTGTGGTTGGGAAGGATGTGAACTGAAAAGTCCACCACACGTCCACTCGTAAATTTTCACAGGTTCACAGGATTGCCAAATAGGAAGAACCTCAGTGGCCGTCTCATTGTAGGATTATGGCTTTAGAGCTAGAAAGGACTTCAGAGATGATCTAGTCCAATCCTCTCATTTTACAGATGAGGAAACTGAGGCCCAAGGAGATTTAATGAATTTCCCAAGGTCACACCAGCCTTAAATAGCAGACATGGGATTCAAACCCACGTCTTCTGACTTCATATCCATTTCTCCGTCATATCGTATTCCCTCTCCAATGTAGCCAGCTAATGGTCCTCCAGCCTTTTTTGGAAGACCTCCAATGTTACAGTAGGGCTGAAGTAATCAGGGGTCCTCACTAAATCTGGCACCAATGTGATAAGACCCCACAAACTCAGGGCTTCCAGGTTGCCTAAAAAGAGGTGAACTGGCCTATGCCAGAAACAGAGCAGATCTAAGCCTCCGTACTGGTTAGCTCTGTGTCTGCTCCCTTATTAGCCTGGTCAAGATAGGGACCCCAGGTCCAAAATATATATATATATGGATGTTTGCTTTCGTGGGGAGCTCGAGGTCATCAGTAAAAGAGCTTTTCATTTTATGGTTTTTAAAGAGCTCTGCCTGTATTATCTCATTTGATCCCCAGAACAACTCATCATTTTATAGAGGCCCTGAGAGATTAAATAGATGACTTGCCCATAGCCACACAGGTAGTAAGTATCAAAGTGTGATTCCAAATGAGGTCTTCTAGACTCCCAGTGTCAGACAGCTAGGAAGTAGATTTCTTGATTTTCAAAGGAATGTTTCATCTCCACTTTTTCTCATTTTCCCTCATGAATTCCCAGAGGACATTCTTTCCTTCCACCTCTCCACCCTCTGCTCCTGACTCTCTGGACTTTTTTCTTCTTTCTCAGAAGGCTAGGAAGTAGATTTCTTGATTTTCAAAGGAATACTTCATCTCCACTTTTTCTCATTTTCCCTCGTGAATTCCCAGAGGACATTTTTTCTTTCAACCTCTCCACCATCTGCTCCTGACTTTCTAGATGACTTTCTCTGCCTTTCCCCAGCAGCCTCATCCCCTTGCCCCTCCTGCTCCTTCCTCCAAATGGTCAGTTCCTCCTGGAACCTCCATTTTAAAGAAGGAGCCCAGGCCAGTCTTGTCTATGTCTTCATTCCACTCCTGTCTCTCTGGACTTCTTTCTCCACCATGCTACCTTCATTTGTTGCATCTCTCTCTCTCTCTCTCTCTCTCTCTCTCTCTCTCTCTCTCTCTCTCTCTCTGTCTCTGTCTCTCTTTCTCTCTCTCTCTTTGCCAGTTTCTTTCCCCATTAGAATGTAAGTTCCTTGAGGGAGAACACTGACTTTCTGGTTTTTTCACTTAAGTTTCTGGCACTTAGCATAGTGCCATAGAAAGTATGTAACAAATGATTATGGATTTGACTTGACAAGTCTCTGCATATGGGTAGAATCCAGGACACTGTGAATGAATTAAAAAGCATGTGTTAAATGCTTATTATGTGCCAAGCCCTGTGATAAGTGGTAGAAATACAAATAAATAAAGCAAACCATTCTTGCTCACAAGGATCTAATCGGGAAAGACAACACATGTAGGCACATAATAAAAACAACATATGTAGGCACTTAATAAAGTAAAAGACAGGTCTCCACAGCCCAGGCTAAGTAATTGGTGGTCTCTGTCATCTGTTTCAGCTGAGATAAAAATGCTTTGGTGCTCTGATTCAAATACAAGCTGGTGAATAGATAGCTGGTGAAAAGTGAGGAAACTTGGCTGGGACCCAT
The DNA here is from genome assembly GCF_003287225.1 of Phascolarctos cinereus. Classification (NCBI taxonomy): domain Eukaryota; kingdom Metazoa; phylum Chordata; class Mammalia; order Diprotodontia; family Phascolarctidae; genus Phascolarctos; species Phascolarctos cinereus. Next base: position 233,185,972 of record NW_027556402.1, read on the forward strand.
GAAGGAAGATGAGGGAGACTCACTTTTAATCACAAATAGCTGATGGGTCCTCCTCCCATGTCTCCATTCTGCAGTTGAGGCTAACACCCCTATTCATTCGGATGCCCAGGGATCTTTCCAACACTTCCCAGAAAGTAGGTGACAGGGTCAAAGTTAGCATTCACACCTGCTCAGCTTCCAGACAGCTGTTTCCTGAGATTGGTTGTGTTGTTTGGTGTTTTTTTTTAACCAGGTGAGTACAAAGCCAGATTGTCTGATCCCTCAATGAACCAGGACACTCCTGGTTCAGCCATCAAGGAAATTCCTCTCCTCTCCAGGAGACCCTCCCCATCTGACTGGGCTGAGTAGGAGAACTTTAGAAAGGATTCTAGAGACTGAGCCATTGCAACCCCTAGAGAAAGGTCTGGGCCGGGGGCCCTTGCTTGTGGGAGTGAAGACATCTTGAACCATCTTGAAAGAAAAATTCTCTTTATGGCTTTTCTTTCTCTGAACAGTGACCTGCTCATCTAAGCCAAGAATGAGACGGTTGGCCTGGGCTCTCCTTTGTAACTGGATTCTTTCAGTCCCCCTCCCCACCCATCCTTTGGCTCTGAGCTCATCTTGGAGGGAGGCTGCTTGTGTCCAAAGCGATGTCTGACTAATGGGATTGGCCTTTCTGAAGTGAAGAGTTTAGTTGCACTGCTGATGTGCTTTCCTCCCGCCTCCTATCCTCTGATTCACCCCAATAGCCCATCGTGGATGTGATCCTTCCTGAGACCCCCGAGTTTCCAGGCCTTTGTACTCCTGTTAGCTATTGTAGCCTCGACCTAATCTGGAACAGCAATGAAGCCGGGGTTAATGGCACCTAGCCCAGGGAGACGAAGCACAGTGTGAGTGAGGTGCTCTGTTCTGGAGTGCATGCTCTTAATTCAGGGTTTTATGTGCTTAATTATGTATGTCTAAAGTGCTCATTGGAGAGCCCCTCGAGTTTGGCTAGGCTTGGAACTGTTAAATACTAGAAGGGAAGGAAAACAAGGGAATGAGACTCAACTCTTCAAATGCAAATCCATCCTTCCAGGGTCTGAGGGTGGTGAAGAAATAATGGTGGGTGGTATATTGGCTAACAGGATTGTGAGATTGAGATCTATTGAATTGGAGGACTCCGGACTAGGTTGAAAGGAAGGGGGTGGATTGTAAGAGGTCCAGATACACCAGAGGTCAAGTTTTTTGGTGTCCCAGTTATCCCACTGCCTCTTAACTGGCTGAGTGACCTTGGCCAAGCCCCTTCATGTTTCTGAGGCTCATATGGAAAATAAAAAGGTGGGTTAGGCTGGTGGATAAGGCATTTGATTTGAAGGCATGCAGATCTGGGTTCAAATCCTGCCTCAGACACTTACTATCTTGATGACCAGGGAAGTCATTTGGTTTCTCTGTGCCTCAGTTTCCTCATCTGTAAAATGAAGAAGTTGGATTCAACAGACTCTAACTCCTGCATCTCCTGTGGTGGTGCCGGTTCTGCCAGGGAACTTGTTTAACCTTGGAACCATCACTCATCTCCCCTTCCTTGTCTGTAAAGGCTTGGAAGGTCCCTTCAAGCTCTGAATCTTTGATCCTCTCTCTCATTCAACTCTCATGCGGTACATTTTGGTAATGTCTCTATCTTGGAACTTGGAACTCTATCTTGCCTTTTGCACATTCCCTCTTTCCTTTCACCCCCATTTAATTCAACAGGTATTTATTAAGTGTTTTCTGTGTGCCAGTCACTGCTTTAGGTGCTGGGGATGTAAGGACAAGAATGAAACAGCCCTGGCCTTCAAAGAGCTTACGTTTGATCCAGAGGATGATAATATGGACCCAGATGAGTGATCTTTTTTACCTTCCAGACCTCAGTTTCCCTCATTTGGGAAATGATGGGACTAGACTAGATTATCTCTGAGATTTATTTCAAGTCTAAATCTATGATCCAAACTTAGTGGATTTGGGGGGGAGGCTGGAGGAAGGGGAGCACACAGTCCTACTACACAATCACCCTCAAAAGTCTTGGAGATCCTAGAGCAGAACAAATCCCAAGGGAGCCCAAAATGGCCCCCCAAAAGTCATAGTGGCTTTCAGGATAGTAAACTAAAGTAAGGGGGAAAGGGGTCCACTTATCTTCAAAAGAGCAGCTGTCGATTTGGATCAATTCCGTTTCGGTAGCATTATGGTAGTGGTTGACCACCTGTTTAACTGTGGGCAAATCACTTCAATTCTCTCATCTGTAAAATGGGATGTTTGGACTAGATTGCCTCCAAGGTCCTTTATAGCTGTAGAACTACAATGGAAACCAGGAAGGAGCTAGGTAGCCATTGTGATCCTTACTGTCCCTTGCACAGACCCAACTTGACCTCACCTCATCTTTCAATCCCCCTTGGAACCTCCCAGGCTTTCTACTCCTAACGTGATGAAAGTGGGTTTCAGAAACACATTTATGGGACTGCTTCATTTCATTTTGACCCCTTCCTATTAGAACACATGAGACTATTTTCACTAATTCATACTAACAAGGAATAGATGGAAATTGGAAAGAGCCAAAAGTAGGTCTGATGAATTTCCCTTTGTTCTAATTCTCCAAAAGTGAAATTGGCTTCCTTGTGAGATAGTGGGTTGCTTCTTAGTCTTTGAGCAAATTCTGGATGGCCAGTTGTCAGACATGTTGTAGAGAAGATTCTTTCTCATTTATGTCCTTTAGAATGTAAGGTCTTTGAGAGCAGGAACTGTTTTTGCCTTTAAAAAAAATTGTATATATATATATATATATATATATGTGTGTGTGTGTGTGTGTGTGTGTGTGTGTGTATGTATATATATATTTTTTTACAGTGCCCTGGCACATAGTCCTTAATAAATGCTTGTTGACTAACTGGGTTGAATTAAATGGCTAGCTAGTCCCCTCTAACTCAGAGACTCTGTGAATTGGTGATGTTTAACCTGGACAAGGAAGACTTAGTGGACATGTGGTAACTGTCATCAAGCATGTGAAGTGTTGTGACATGGAAGAGAGACTGGACCCAATGGGGCAGAAAAAGGAACAATGATGTTTCAGAGAGGTATAGATTGGCTTCTCCAAAATAAGAGCTATCCTAAAGTGAAACGTGCTGCTTTAGGGAGCAGTAAACATCATTGGAGGTCTTCATAAACAGATTGGATGACTCCTTGTTGGGTATATTGTAGAAGGACTTGTTCAGGAATGGACTGGAGTGGATGAAGGCCAAGGACACTTCTAGCTTTGAGATCCCTTTACCCTCAAAAAAGAACAGGGCCAGGAGGAAAGTACATGAGTATAATGGCACCAACTTCTCTCCCCTCAATTCTCTTTCCTCCTTCTCTTGACATTCTTAAAAGTTTCCTATTGAAATACTCATTTAGTCTTAGTCGGTACAAAATAGAGGATTAAAATAAAAGCATACAAAACATCTTTCTTCACAGGCTCTGGCCTGACTGGTCTACACCTTTCTAAACTGTGATGTTGGCTTAACTACATTCACATTCGTGTGTGTGTGTGTGTGTGTGTGTGTGTGTGTGTGTGTGTGTGTGTATGGTCTAGTTAAATAGGCTATCCTTTATTTTCTCATTTTCATCTCCAATTTTAGTCCTTTGGAACAGTGAAGATTTTTTAAAGATGTTTTATTAATGTTCTTATCTCTTTCCTCCACCACTCTTATTTTTCAATATATGCCTTCTTCTGCCCCTGTAGTCTACCACCTCTGTGACAAGGAGGAGGCTGGCTTCACCATCAGTCCTCTGAAGTTATGATTAGTCTCTATATTGATCAGAATTCTGAAGTCTTTCAGTTTTTTCCTTTATATTATTGTAAATTGTTTATATATTATTATATCGTGTTGTTATATTATGTTTTTTCATTGTTAAGTTGCTTCAGTCATGTCCAACTTTTATATTACATTATATATCGTATCATGTCATGTCATGTCATACCATACCATGCCTTACCATACCGTGTCATATTTTCCCATCATATTACAGCAGGAACACCATCATATAAATTGATCTCCCAGTTGTACTTCCACTCAGTGTCAGTTCACGGGAGCTAGAAGGCTTTTGGAGACATTCTGAAAAGTTCTTCCATAAGCTAAAATTCTCTCTGTTGAGACATTTCTCTACTGAGAAACGATGTTTAATTTATTTCAAGGGTATATAGCCTCTGATAAATCATCACTATAAAACATACAGCCCTGAAATTGTCACACTAAAAATAAAAAGGCCTTTTAAAAATAAACACAAATCACAGTTCTCAATCTGATACAGAATTTGCAGGGACATTAATAACACCACTTTCTCGCCCCTCATTTCTTCACTATGGAGGTCACCTGCCCTGGGTGGATGGATTTCTGAGGGTCAGGCCTGGGGTGGTCATGCATGGCATGAGCTGGGAACGTGCATTAAGGGGTCTTATTTCATGGCAAGTTTTTTTTTTGCCTTGTTATTACCCAAACCCCACGATGTGACAGGCCTCCATTTTTTAAACAAACATTAAACATTGTTTGCTAAATTTACCTCCTTGCTCCACCTTAGTTTTCTTAGGACACAGATTTAGAAGTGCGAGAGATGTTGGGGATCATCTAGTCCAATGCCCTCATTTTATAGATGATTTTCCTTTTTCTCTTCCTTTTTTCCCAATTTCTCTACCTTCTTTGCTTCTATCCTATAATAATAGTTAATAATAATAGCTAACATTTATGTAGAGAACACTTTACAAATACTATCTTGGTTGATCTTCAAACAGCCCTGTGTAGATGCTGTTATTATCCCTACTTTACAGATGAGGAAACTGAGGCAGAGTGATTAAGTCACCTTCTTAGGATCACAGAACTAATAAGTAGTGAGTGAAGCAATGGGCAGAGTGCTAGAATTGGAGTCAGGAAGACCTGAGGTCAAATGTGGCCTCATACACTTACTAGTTGTACGACCCTGGGCAAGTCACTTAGTCTCTGTCTACCTCAGTTTCTTCAACTGTAAAATGGGGTAGTAATAGCACCCACCTCAGAGGTTATTGTGAGAACCAAATGAAAGAATATTTGTAAAGCACCTAGCATGGTACTTGGCACATAGTAGGTCTTATGTAAATGCTTGTTCTTTGCTCCCCGACAAGTAGAAATTGAACTCAGGTCTCCCTGACTCTAAGTCCAGTGTTCTGTTCACTAAATTATCTATCTGCTTTTAGAAGCTCGGAGATTAGAAAGCAGATTGTGTGACTAGACTGGGAGTCAGAGAACCTTATACTCTCTAGAGTTGGGATAGGCTGATTGATTAATCTGTACCCACAGAGGATTTCCTTACCAGTGGTCGTTTACCCACCATATGAAGACGTCTAGTAATGGGGACCTCACTACCTTTTAAAAAAAAACTCCTGCTTTTGCACAGTTGTTTTTATTTTTAATATATTTTTATTTCATTAAATATTTCCTAATTACACATAAAAACATTTTAACATTCAATTTTTAACATTTTGATCTCTAAATTCTCTCCCTCCCTCCCACCCTTTCCCCTTCCTCGAGAAGACAAGCAATTTGTTATTGATTATACATATGAGGTCATGCAACATATATTTCCATATTAGCCATGTTGCAAAAGAAAACACAAACAAAAAAAAAGAAAAATAGAGAAAGTGAAAAAAAAATATGCTTCAACCTGCATTCATCAATTCTCTCCATGGAGGTGAATAGATCATTTTTCAACATGGAATTTTTTTGGATCATTGTCTTGATCAAAGTAGCTAGTCTTTCACAGTTGATCATCCTTACAATAATGCTATTACTGTGTACAATGATCTCCTGGTTCTGCACACTTCACTTTGCATCAGTTCATATAAGTCTTCCCAGATTTTTCTGAAACCATCCTGCTCATTACTTCTTATAGCACAATAATATTCCATCACATTTCTATGCCACAACTCATTCAGCCATTCCCCAATTAATGGGCATCCCCTTGATTTTCAATTCTTTGACACCCAAAGAAGAGCTGCTATAACTGTTTTTGTGCAAATAGTTCTTTTCCCCCTTTCTTTGATCTCTTTGGGCGACAGACCTTGTAGCGGTATTGCTGGGTCAAAGGGTATGGACAGTTTCACAACTTTTTGGGTGTGGTTCTGAATTGTTCTCCAGAATGGTTGGATTAATCACAACTCTACCAACAAAGCATTAGTGTTCCAATATTTCCACATCTCTTCCATTTTCCATTTCTATCACGTTAGCCAATCTGATAGGTGTGAAATGGTACTTCAGAGTTTGAATTTTCATTTTTTCTAGCCAGTAGTGATTTAGAATATTTTTTTCATGTGACTAATAAAAACTTTTGATTTCTTCTTCTTCTGAAAACTGCCTTTGACCATGTATTAACTGCGTAATGGTTCTTAGCTTTCTAAATTTGACTCAGTTCCTTATATATCTGAGAAATGAGGCCTCTATTAGAGAAACTTCCTGTAAACTGCCCCCCCCAGTTTCCTGTTTTCATTCTAACTTTGGCTGCATTAGTTTTGTTTGTACGAAACCTTTTTAATTTCATGTAATCAAAATTATTTTCCATGCTCCCTTAATTTACTTATGATATCACCTTTTGTGTCTAAATCACATTTAGACCTTATCTTGGCATATGGTGTGAGATATTGGTCTACACCTAGTTTTTACCAAACTGCTTTTTAATTTTTCCAACAATTGTCAAATGGTGAGTTTTTACTCCCAAATCTTAGATCTTTGTGTTTGTCAAATGCTAGATTACTATGGTCACAAGGGTTCAGGGACCCTGAAGAATAATAGTATCACTTGCAACCCCAAGGGAAAAAGGGGCCTGAGGAACAGTATCGTATCCGGTCCCAAGGAGCAGGGGCCCTTAGGAGCAGTATCAATTGCAATTCTAAGGGATCAAGGACCTTTTCTGGGTAAGAAACAGAGTTCAGACCAAGAGAGCAGCAACCACACCTCCCCCCAGATCACAACACCTTGGAAGCACTGAAAACTTCCAAACCACTGGAACCAGTTGAAAACAGCAGTTTGGAAAAAGCCTGAAGATTTAGAGAGTGCCCCTTCCCCACAAAGCCAGAAACAGGGCCCAACTTTATTATAAAGTCAAAAATCTGATAGAGGGTGGAAAAATGAGCAAACAACAACAAAAAGAACCTGACCATAAAAGCTGCTATGATGATAGGGAAGAGCAAGATACACACTTAGGAGACACAGAACTCAAAACAGCTACAAGCAAAACCTCAAAGGAAAATGTGGATTGGATACTAGCAAAAAAAAAAATTCCTGGAAGAACTAAAAAATTATTTTCAAAATGAAATAAGGGTGATAGATGAAAATTAGGTTAAAAATGAGAGCAAAGGAAGAAAATAAACAAGATAATAAGCTCTCCCTCTTGACAGAAAGTGCTCCTCTCCATTTTTGAACTTTGACCCAGAAGTGAGTATAGATAATGGATTTGCCAAATAGCATCTGGTCCCGCATTTGGTGCTAGCACAGGGGTACTCTTTCTGTTCCCCTCCATCTCTGGCTTGACAGCTTCCAAAGCTGCTGCTGCTTCTGTTGCTCCCACCAAGTCCCACCATGGGTGTTCCATCCATATGGCTTCCAGGCCAGCCTCCCAGTCACAGATCTTTCTTTCCAACCTCCTATGTTCTCCTGGGATGGAAAGATGTCTTACTCTGATGTTTTGTTGGCTCTGACACTCCAGGAATTGATTTTGTTTTAAAATTGTTTGGAGGGGAATGTTGAGAGAGCTCAGCCGAGCGCTTCTCTACTCTGCCATTTTCAGTTATTTTATTTCAAAACAAGTTTTGTTGACATCTTTTGTTTTTACCTTCCCCAAATTTCCTCCTTTACCTCTTCCTCTCTCCCTTCCCAAAGAACCATTTGAATATAGCAAAGGTGTTTTTAAAAAAAGGAAAGGAGGAAGAGAAAAATCAGTAAGAACAACCAAAACATGAAATAAATCTCTCAGCCAGGGACTCCTCATCTCTGCAAAGCAGGGGAAGGAGATGTCTTCTCATCTCTCTTCCTTGGGGCCAAGCTTTGTAATTTTGCAGCATTAATTTTCAATACGTTTCTGACAGTTGCTCTTTGCATTTATATCACCTTAGTCACTGTGCATGCTGTTTTTCTTGGTTTCTCTCACTTCTATCTACATGCAAGTCTTTCCTGTGCTTCCCAATATCCATCATATTTGCTGTTTCTTATAGTACAGTAATATCCCACTCCATTCATAACTCAATTTGTTTTGCTGTTTCCCCAATCAATGGAAATCTACTTTGTTTCCACAAAAAAGTTCCACCATAAATATTTTAATGTCTATGGGGACCTTCCTTTTTGTCAGTGACCTTCTTCGGAGTATATGCCTGGCAGTAGAATCTCTGGATCAAAGGGTATGGACAGATTAGCCACTATATTTACATAATTCAAAATTGTTTTCCAAAATGGCTGCACTAATCTGCAGCCCCAGCAACAGTGCTTTAGCGTGCCTTTCTCCAGTTCTTCCAACATTGACTATCCCCATCTTTTGTCATTTTTGCCAATTTGAAGAAGGAGGAGGGAGGGAGATGAGGAGAAAGAAAGAGAGAAAAAGAAACATCTTTCGACTTTAGCCATCACCCAGTCCAACCCTTCATTTCTCAGATGAGGAAACTGAGGTCCAGGTCACACAACTAACAAGGGGCAGAGCTGGCATCTGAACTCAGGTCTTCTGGCACCAGGGCAAGAACTCTTTCACATTGTACTAAATAGCACAATTGAAAGACAAAATGCAAAGAATATTTGCTTCATTTTACAAATGGAGAAATTAAGGGCCAGAGGTTAATTGACTTGCCCACAGTCACCTTGCTGGTAAGTGTCAGAACTGCCAGGATTTCAACCCAGGTTTCTGATTACAGATCTGTTGCTTATTCCAAGACACCAGGCCTTGGTTCTATCTATACCCCATCAATACCTCTTCTCTACTTTTTCCCTCCATGCCCTTGTAAATAACCCTAAATGGTCTGAAATAAGGATGGAGACAGATACAACTTAGACTCTCCAAAGCTCTCATTTCTCTGATTTCTCACTTCACTGTCCTTTAGTGCCCTTCTTGCAGTCACATTCTGTGCTCTCAATATCATGCCTAGACCCTCTCCGCCTCTTGCTAGCACTCCAGGAAATTCATCTCACAGCCCTGTCCTCTCCCTAGCTCTCCCCCGTACTGTGTAGCCCGAGGCCAAGTGGACTTAATGAACGCACACTCCACTTTCCCGATCCCCAGACTCTTCTAGGCCGGTCTCTGTGTATTACCTAACCCATTTTCCCACATCTGACAGGGGTAGTAAGGATGACTTGCCCAGGGATAAAGGCTCCTGGGGAAGGCTGTTGCTGCTGTTGCCCCTTCCCATAAAGAAACGTTACCCCAGGAGACATAGAACAGGGCTGGTAAACAAACAGGGAGAAATAATTCAGAAGTGACCAGATATACAGTCGTGAGAGTGAATTTAATTTTAAATTTGGTCTTGGGATAGACGAATGGTAGGCACCCAGGAATGATAGCTAACACTTATATAGTCCTATGTCCCAGGCAGTGTGCTAAGCGCTCTCTAATTATTATCTCATTTGCTCCTCAAGACAACTCTGAGAAGTAGGTGCTCTTATTATCCCCATTTCACAGATGAGGAAACTGAGGCAGACAGAACTTAAATGACTTCTCTAGGATCACGCAGCTAGTAATCGTCTAAGGCTGGATTTGAATTCAGGTCTTCCTGACTCTATATGCAGTGCTCTAAGAGGCAGTTAGGTGGAGCAGAGGATAAAACCCTAGACCTAGGTTCAGGAAGACTGAGATCAAATCCAGCCTCAGATGTTTACTAGCTGTATGACCAGACTCGGATTCAGAAAGACCTAATTTCAAATTCGCCCTGAGACATTAGTAGGAGTGAGACTCTGGGAAAGTCATTTCACCTCTATCTACTTCGATTTTCTCCACTGCAAAATGGAAATAATAAAAAATAATATCTGCTATTCAAGGTTATTATGAGGATAAAATGAGATAATATTTGTAAAGTACTTTGCTCTGTATGTTGGCATAGGCTGGCCCTTTGCTTGGAATGCATTCCCTGGACACTTTGATCTTTACTAGAATTCTTAGCCTTCATTCAAGGCTCAGCCTAGGTGTTCACCTGCTATGTGAACATGTCCTCTGTTAGCACCCTGACTCTCTTCAGGTCACCTTGCACCTACTTACTTGGACATATTTGTGTCACCTTAATAGAAAGTAAACTCCTTAAAGGAGGTTGGGAATCAGGTTCCAGAGGTCTGTTTCGTTGATACAGAAAAAGTGTGAAGAGAATTACAGTACAGAAGTTTGGAGAGGTAAGTAGGGTCTACAGACTTCTGGCCCCTCCAAGAATGAGGAAGAACTCAGAATAGTATGCTTCGCATTTAGCCCTTGCTTGCTTGATGACCTAGAATCAATATTGTCCAGCCTTGGGGAGGGGGCAGAATTGCTATGCCCTGAGACCTCTAGAACCTTGTAGCAGGCACAGCTGTCCCCCAGGGACACATAGAAAGGAGGGGCTGTTTTGTTTGTGTCTTTGTGAGCATCCCCAGAACCCAGCACGGTGCCTGGCACATGGTAGGTGCTTAATCAATGTTGATTGATTGATTGATTGATTAGATTAGGTTGAATCCTGAGAGCTACAGAGATGATCTACTGTTACTATTAGTTGTTCAGGTGATGTGCTTATTGGTCTGGGAGCCCCTGAAAATAACCCTCTGTTAATGAAATAACTTTGTCGATTTATAGATGAGCCACAGTCTTAAAGGGATGCCACAGACCCTTAGAGAAGAGAGATAATGGGGCATCTTTTTTTAAGTGTTAATTTCTGTCAGGTCACCTTACTCTTATACTTACTAAGATCTTTAATTTAAAGCCAGAAGGGATCTTAGAGGTAATCTAGTCTAACCCCCTTATTTTACAGATGAGGAAACTGAGGCCCAGAGGTGAAGTGATTTGCCCCGGATCACACAAATTGTAAGTTGCAGATCTGGGAATCAAACCCATTGGCTTTGACTCCAAATCCAGCATTCTATGCATAGTTTTTAAATTTCCAAAACATGGCACAGTTGTCTTATTGGGTTCATTTTGCTAGGTGACTTTTTTTTTTTTGGTAATCTCTGCAGCACATGCTTTGTAACTAAATGGAGTCCCTCACTGGGGCCTTTCTGTTTCTTTACCTACCCATTTTCAGCCTCAGAGGCTGAATGAGGCAAAGTAGATTAAAATGCAAACAAGGTTAAAATGCAAATGAATGGCCAACCCGCAGAAGCACACGGAATTACATGACCTAATCACAAACCCGCTATTTAAAAGAATTTCTCTTTTTGTTCTCCTTAAAACTGAATGAAAAAGCACCTGGAGAAACTGGGTGGTTCGTCCTATTTAGGAAGTGTGAATTTATGCAATAGCTATTCAGTTCTTGCTCAGAGGAAGCTGAGTATTCTTCTGGCTTAATAAGATTTTCAGCAAGGTAGGTTTAAAATAGCTGGAAAGGTCTTGCCCCTTCCAAGGGGGTCAGTGGAAGCCTGGTGTGGTAGGTCCTAAAGGGAGATGGAACCTATTTCTTGCATGTAAAACCGGTGGATGTCTGACTGACCACCTGCAGTTGAGGGTTTCTGTGCTGTCCACAGTCCATGGTCCTGAGTCTCTAGGGTCAGAAGTAGCAAGAAGTAAGTGATAGGCAAACTTTAGCTGGGGGAGTATTGGATGTGGAGGCAGGAAGACCTGGGTTCAAATCTCTGTTGATGACCGTGGGCAAGTTGGCTAAACTCTCTAAGCCCCAGGTTTCTCCTCTGTAAAGTGGGAATGGGGTTAATGATCCCTGCAGAACCTACTTCATGGGATTGTTGTGAAACTCAGAAGAGACACTGTGTATATATAAAATGCTTTGTAAATCTTAAGGAGCTTTCTTCCTCTCCCTCCCTCTACCTCTCTCTGTCTCTGTCTGCCTCTGTCTCTCTCTCCCTTTCTCTCCCCCTCTGTCTCCCTCTTTCTTTCTCCATTTCCCTTTTTCTGTCTTTCTCCCTCCCTCTCCCCCTTCCTTTGTCTCTCTCTTCTTTTCCTTATCTCTTTCCCTTCTCCTTTTCTCTCTCTCTCTCTCTCTCTCTCTCTCTCTCTCTCTCTCTCTCTCTCTCTCTCTCTCTCTCTCCCTTCCCTTTCCCTTTCTTTCTTTTCCCCCTCTCTCTATATAGATATCTCTATATAGATAGATATGTATACACACATGTATGTATATATGTACATATACACACACATATGTATGTATAATAATTGTGTGGGGTTTTTTTTTGGAGGGGGTGGTGAGGACAGAATCCAGACTCTATTTTCATCAGTTTAGGGAACACTCAGTGTGGAAACTTCCTGCACTAATGCACATAGGCAACTTCTCTATAATCTGTAGCTTTAGGAAGTTGTCCAGGATACTGAGCTCTCATACAAGAATGGACTTGAAATGTCATCTTGTCCAGTTCATGTATTTAGTGAAGTAATGTGGTCACAAAGCTCGTCAGGATCTGAGCCGGGTCTTCCAAATGCCAAGTCCAGCCCTCTCTCTACTGGCCCATACTACCTCTCTATGTTATTTCTAAAGCCTCTTTCAACATCCAGTCCTTTGATGGTTACTGATCTTGGAACAGGTCCGAGCTGGAGCCATATTGGGAAATCCTGTTCTATGGCACCTAAGCTAGGCTGGCCTTCTTATCTACTGTTCTTCACATGTATCTCTCAATCTTCCATCCATCTCTTCACATTTTCACAGGCTGTCTGCCTCCCATGCCTGGAATACACTCCCCTCTCACTTCCACCTATTATAATCCTTAATTTAAGCTTCACCTTCTATTTGAGACCTGTTTGGTGCCCCAGCTGCTAGCATCTGTCCCCCCAAATTATCTTCTATTTATGTATGTATTTTGCATAATATGCATATATATGCATGTGTTGTCTTCTCTGATACTATGTAAGCTCCTAGAGGACAGGCGTCATTTCCTTTTGATTTGTGTACCCCCAGAGCCCAGCCCAGTGTCTAGGATACTCCCTCCTCATGTCCACCTCATGGCTTTTCTGGCTTCTTTTAAGACACAGCTAAAACACCGTCTTCTGGAAGAAGCCTGTCCTGATCCCCCTTCATACTGCTCGTTGTTGAGTCATTTCAGTTGTGTCTGACTTTTTGTGATCACATTTGGGGTTTTCTTCGCAAAGATACTGGAGTAGTTTGCCATTTATTTCTCCAGCTCATTTGACAGTTGAGGAAACGGAGGCAAACAGGGATTACATGACTTGCTGAGAGTCACATGGCTAGTAAAGGTCTGAGGCCAGATTTGAACACAGGAAGATGAGACTTCTTGATTCCATGCCTGATGTTCTATCCACGGTGCCACCTAACTGCCCCTTCATGCTAGGGCCTTCTCTCTAGTCATTGTCTTCATTGTATCCCCTAAGTAGCTTGTTTGTATGTAGCTGTTTTTGTGATTTCTCTCTCATTAGATTGTGATTTCCTGGAGAACAGAGACAATCTTTTGCCTTTCTTCATATCACAGTACTGTTGCCCAGTGCCTAGTATCTAGTAGGCACTTAATAAATGCTTAATGTCTGATCAGGGGACTAATTTTTGGTTGATTGCAGGCTTCATGGTGGTGACATTACATTATGATTCTTTAGTCTCGTGTTTTTCTCTGGAAGCAGAACATTGTTATGACTCTGAGATGTCTGAAGAAGACTAATGGGAACTTGTAGGAGATGCTAATGGATTGTTATTGATGATTTTTTTAAACCTATCTACCCAGCCTTATTTGGGTGAGGAGGTGGGGGATTCCTTGTGATTTTTAGTGTGACTAAGGAGGCAAGGTTAGTGTTCTGCCGAGCACCCCTTCTCCTGCGTTCACACACCTCCTTGTTTCCTCTTGCCCATGTAATGTGCAGGTCAGCCGGAGCGAGATGAAGGTCTGTATCCAGCAGGAATTTGACAAGGTTCGGCAGCAGGTCTGTGAGGAGGAGCGGAAGGCCCTTCACCTGGTAGACCTCCAGGAAGCCGTGGCCACAGCCCACATGACGGAGGTCCTGGCTGAAATCCACGTCCACATGGAAAAGTTGATGGCAGAGATGGCTGAGATCAGACACCAGCTCGATGCCTTCAATGAGCTGGCTTCGATGAAACCAGAGGTAATGGGAAGGAGAGTGTCCAGATGGCGAGTAGCATGGGGCCTGAGGGAGAAAACTTGGCTTATGACACCTACTTAGGGACCCTGAGAGGATAATTCTTTTGTCAGGATTGAAACACATCTCCATAGCAGAAAGCTAAAAGGCCTCTTAAGCATACTCTGCCCACATAAGCATGTAGAAATTATATGATCCCAGAATCACAAATCATAGAAATTCAGGCGGAGGAAGGGACCTTGGAGGCCATCTAAGACATTTGTATCTGGGCAAGAGATCCATCTACTATATCCCCAGTCTTTACTCTACTCTCATACTACTATATCATCCAGTCTTTGCTTGAAGGCTTCCATGGATGAAGCCACTACCTCCTGGGTATGTTTTTGGATATTTTTCCAACCAGGAAACCCAAATCCTTAGCATGTTTCAGCCTCCCCCTCCCCCTTCTTGTGATGGATGGATCTTAGAAATGATGGGAGAAGCTGCATCTTGTGAAATTTCACGGCCGCAAGGTGAAAGTCTGTGCCAGCTGAGGCCAGGAGGGCATCTTGGGTTCTTCTGGTGGCACCTACAAAGGCACCGTGGAGATATTAGTGCTGAGGACGGATCAGCACATAACTATCACGTCTTTCAGGGCAACTAGCTGTAGAGTAATGCAGTAGTGGGAAGTCAGAGCGAGAGGATGAAACTGGTACCTAGGAGTCAGATGTCCTCTAAATGATCCTGACAGAAAGGATGGCTCGGTTGATTGACGAGTAATCCGCCTAGAGCTATAGTCATTCTTAATGACATGAGGTGGTATGAGGACAATGGGAAGGGTCCTTGATTTGGAATCCGAGAGCCTGGTGCTCCCACCACACAAGGTCACTGTGTCATCTTGGGCAAGTCACTGTATTTCTCTATGCCTCAGTTTCCTCATCTATAAAATGGGGATGATAATAATAGCCCTTATTTCGAAGAGTTGTGAGGATCAAGTGAGCTGGTGTTTATAAAGAGCTTAGTGCAGTAAGGAGCACATAGTAGACTCTATATAAATGCTAGTTATGATGATGAAGATGAAGGTGTCGCTGAGAGAGTGCTTTTCCTAAAGCCTCATTGATGTAAAGTGGCCTTTAAGAGTCACATAATTAGTATCTGAGGCTGGACTTGAACTCAGGTCTGACTGCTCTATGACAGAGACTTCCAGCATGCACCTGAGAGGGGGAGCCAGAATCAGCTTAAAATGTAATTGGGAAATATTTAGAAAATAGATAAAAATGCAACACAACATAGATAACGTTCGTATGTGGTTTTCTATGTCACTGTGCCTTGGGCAGGGCTCCTTACGCGTGGTTTAGTGGCCTGCTTTCCCTGAGTTTGACTCCCCTGCTCTAGGCCTTTGCCTCACAGTAGAGTGATGGTGAAGTTGATTTTTTTTTAATCTTTTTTTTTTTTGGCTAGGCAATGGGGTAAAATAACTTGCCCAGGGTCACACAGCTACCAAGCATTATGTGTCTGAGGCCAGATTTGAACTCAGGTCCTCCTGATTCCAGGGCCAGTGGTCTATCCACCCAGCTGCACCACCTAGCTGCCCCTGAATTTGTTTTAAAAATGAAGCTTCAAGTTATAGCTTAGGGATCGGGAACCCCGGGTTCTAGTTCTAGTTGTAGCTCTCTCTCTCAGTGTCTTCTTTTTTATTTTTTATTTTTAGGCTAGGCAATGGGGCTAAGTGACTTGCCCAGGGTCACACAGCTAGTAAGTGTTATGTGTCTGAGGCCGGATTTGAACTCAAGACCTCCTGAATCCAGGGCCAGGGCTCTATCCACTACACCACCTAGCTGCCCCCTTTCACTGTCTTCTTCAAGCTAGCAAGTCATCACCACCACCCCCTCCGGCCCTTCTCTATACCTGTTTCCACATCTAAAAAAAGAGGGGGTTTGCATGAAGTGACTTTATTTTCTCATAGATTTAGAGCTGGAAAGGGTCTTTAAGAATGTCATTTAATTTTACCTTCTCCTTACATGTAAGAAGAAACTGAGGGCCAGAGGGGCCCAGGGCTCTGCCCAAGGTTGCCCCTTCTGCCCTCTAAGATTCTGTGATTCCCGTAGATATTCAGTTTTTTTCTTTAGTCACCCTCCCTAACATTAGCCAGCCATTTAGGGTCTCCCCATTGCTTGTTAACCCAGTTTGAATTGCTCTTAGCCAGGGAGGGGTAAGACAGTCCTCAGGAGCCTGCTATGCATAAAATAAGCTATTAACAACAATAAGTAGCTCAGCTGGCAAAAGCCACCTCGATAAACTGTTGTCTAATGGCTTCCCGTTCCAGCTAATCTGGCAACTCATTGGTCAGAGCACATTTCCTCCGTGTCTCGTGTACTCAACGCAGAAATCCAACAAAGACTCAAAATGGGCTGGTTAATTCCATTCTTCCAGGGAATCTTCGTCCTCGTTTTCCTATAGCATCATATAGGATTTAAAAATTATTGCCAGTATTGTGAATTCCATTAAAAGGGTGTGTGTGTGTGTGTGTGTGTGTGTGTGTAAGTGTATGTGTATAAGTGTATATGTGTGTGTTTATGTGTGAATGCGTGTATATATGTATGTGTATGTGTGCACATGCATGTGTGTATTGTGTGATTGTATGTATAAGTGTATGTGTATGTGTAAGTGTATGTGTATGTATATGTGTAAGTATATGTATGTATATGTATGTGTGTATGTGTAAGTGTATGTGTGTATATGTGTGTATATGTGTATGTCCATGATTGTATGTATGTGTATATATGTGTATGTGTATGTGTATATATGCAAGCATATGTGTGTTTATGTGTGAATGTGTCTATATATGTGTATATGTGTATATGTGTGTATATGTATGTGTGTATTGTGTGAGTGTATGTATGTGTGTTTATGTATGTGTATATGTGTGAATGTGTGTGTATGTGTAAGTATATGTGTGTGATTGTATGTATATGTATGTGTATGTGTAAGTGTATGCGTATGTGTTAGTATATGCGTGTGTGTGTATATGGGTGCATGGCTGTAAAGGACAAATATGCATATATACTTAAGTATATGTTATGCATAACTTATAAGTATTAGAGTATCACAAGACACATTAGTATAATTATAATATGTGCAAGGATTCATAACCTTGGATCCATGAACTTGTTATTTTAAATATCTTGATAACGGTATTCAAGTGTAATTTATAGTTTCCTTTGTAATCTTATGTATGTTATTTTATTCATTTAAAAATCTTCTGAGAAGGGGTCCATAGGCTTCCCCAGCCTGCCAAAGGTGTCCAGGATGCACAGAAAAATTAAGAAACCCTGTATTATATGCTGGGGAAGCTAGGTGGCACAGCAGAGAGATCATCACGCTTGGAGTTAGGAAGACCTAAGTTCAAATTTGACCTCAGACACTTACTTGCTGTGTGACCCTGGGCAAGTTCGCCTCAGTTTCCTCATCTGTCAAATGAGCCGGAGAAGGAAATGGCAAACCACTCCAGTAGCTCTGCCAAGAAAACCCCGAACAGGGTCTGAGAGAGTAGGACACAGTTGAAAACAACTGAACAGTAACAACATTATATGCTGTTATTACGTTGTTACAAGAGGGCAGGGCTGCGCAGGAGCTAGAAAGCTGTCTGTGCCATTACTAAGACCTGGATTCTGCTGACATGCATCCTGGCTGTGTGAGCCTGGACAAATCACTTAACTTGCTAGTGCCCCAGGGTACTGTCTACACCTATAAATTGTAGAGCAGATGTTAACCTGCCCTGGGTTCCTCACCTAGAGGTTAAAGCCCAGTGAAATTAGAGGCCCTATTCAAACATACACACACACATGCACGCACGCACGCACACGCACTCATGCATGCACGCGCATGTGTGTGTGTATGCGTGTGTGTGTATTTATTCCCCTTCATACTCTCTCTTTAGAGAGGCATTGGAGCCAGGCAGACCTGTTTTGGAGTCCTGCCTCTGACACTTTGGGCTGATCCTGAGGAAGTCATTTACCATCTCCATGGCCCAAACAATTTCCAGTGACTCTAAGTGGCAGAGAAGTTGCTGAGGCCTGACCAGGGCAGGGCACGGTGGGATCATCACCTCTCTGTTCCTGAAGCTGCACCTTCTCATGCAGCCCGAAATTGCATTAATTTTTCTGGCTGCTAAGCTGCTGACTCGTGTTGAACTTGTAGAACACTACAACCCTGAGATCTTTTTCAGACGACAACAAAAACCACTGTCTATATGTGCGTCTTCTACCTTATATTTGTCCCTATTGAATGTGAGCTCATTAGACTTGGCCCAATGCTAACTTGTCAAGATCCTTCTGGATCTTGACTGTCATCCAGTGTGTCATCTGTAGATTTGACAAGCACACCGTCCACACCCTTATCTCAGACAGCCCAGAGCCAAGCACAGATCCCCTAGCTCTGAACCATTAATAACTGCTCTTTGGGTAGGGCTAAATTCTGGACTTATCTGACTCTAGCATCATGGGATCCATATTTCTGCATCATCTGTGCAAGAATAGTGCTAAAGATACAAAGACAAAAGAGCAACAGATCCTGCCCCCAAAGAGCTTAGATTCAGAGCAATCAATACTAAAATACACTTGTATGGGAAGAAAGGAACACGCATTTATTAGGCACTTATTATTTACCAGTATTATCTCCTTTGATCTTCACAACAATCCTGGGAGGTACGTGCTATGCTATTATTATCTCCATTTCATAACTAGAGAAACAGACAGAGGTGAAATGACTTTTCCAAGGTCACACAGCTAGTAAGTATCTGAGTCCAGATTTGAACTCAGGTCTTGCTGACTCTAGGCCCAGTACTCTATGTCCTATGCTACCTAGTGATAGCTGCCTAGTAGAAGGACTGACCTGTGATTTCAGTTGTTTAGGAAAAGACTGGGTAAAGAAATTCTCTCTACTAACACAGGTCAACACCTTCTCTGCAACTTATAATCTTAGAGAGTCAACTAGAGAACCAAGAGGTTAAGTGATTTAGCACAGTTCCTGGAACATAGTAAAGGGCTTAGCAATTACTTCCTCCATCCTTCCCTTCCTTCCCAGGGACTCAGAGCCAGTGTGTGTCAGAGGTGAGGCTGGAACTGGGGCTTCCTGGCTTCAAGCCAGTTCTCTCCCCACTATGGCATCCTGCCTCTCACATACTCACATAGACATGGCATGGAAGGATAGATCGATGGATAGATAGATAGATAGATAGATAGATAGATGGATGGATGGATGGATAGACGGATGAACAGATGGATGGATGGATGGATAGCCAGATGGATAGATGGATGGGTGGACGGATGGATGGATGGATGGTGGATAGATAGACAGACAGATAGATGGATGGGTGGATAGACAGATAGATGAATGGATATGGATGGGTGGATGGGTGGATAGATAGACAGACAGACAGATGGATAGATGGATGGATGGATAGACAGACAGATGGATGAGTGGGTGGATAGATGGATGGATAGATAGATAGATAGATAGATAGATAGATAGATAGATAGATAGATAGATAGATGGATGGATGGATGGATGGATGGATGGATGGATGGACGAACGGATGGATGGATGGATGGATGGATAGCCAGATGGATAGATGGATGGGTGGACAGATGGATGGATGGATGGTGGATAGACAGGCAGACAGATAGATGGATGGGTGGATAGACAGATGAATGGATATGGATGGGTGGATGGGTGGATAGATAGACAGACAGACAGACAGATGGATAGATGGATAGATGGGTAGACAGACAGATGGATGGGTGGGTGGATAGATGGATGGATAGATAGATAGATAGATAGATAGATAGATAGATAGATAGATAGATAGATAGATAGAATTAAGAGGAAAATTCTTGGGCAGCTAGGTGGAGCAGTGGATTGAGCATCGGCCCTGGAGTCAGGAGGATCTGAGTTCAAATCAAATCAGATGCTTAACACTTACTAGCTATGTGATCCTGGGCAAGTCACTTAACCCTGATTGCCTCAAAAAAAGAAAATTCTTTGTTTAGGTTTTTGCCCCAGTTAAGGAGATAAAACTTAGGACAAAGAGAAATAAAAGTTTATTAAAAGTATGTCAAGCTAGCAGCATGCTAATGGGCTAATTAGTGGGGATAATCAATGTCTTCAAGATGGAGCCAGGTTTTATTGATAACTTTTGTAATGAGATAAAGACAATTCAGATAGGTTCGAGTCAGCAAAAGGGGACGGACTATTGTTCCTTCCCACCGTAGCAAGTATGTGACAGTTTCCAGGAACAAAAAGGTTAAGAGAATGATTTTCTATGTGATGAGTATCAGGTAATAGAAATCTTCAGACTGGATGACTCCTCCCCCCCAACACTGACTGACAAGCAGGTCTGGGAATATTGGGTTACTGAGTCAGTCTAACTTTCAATAATAAACAGATAAATATATTTAAATGCATATATGTATATACATGAATAAAATATATATTCCCCTCCCTTCGATAAATCTAGGTACTTGTCCCAAGGAGCTGTCAGCTTTTAATTTTAAAAGATTATGCTAAATTATCTTCTAAAATAGTGCAATGGTTTAAAGAAAGTAGCAGGCTTCAGAGAAGAGGGCTACGTCCATCCATTTATTTCTATAAACAGGAGAACTTTATGAATAGTTATTTCCCCATGGGGCTAGGGAAAGTGTAGAAGCTCCAAAACTGGGGGAGGGGCTTATCCCATCCCCAGAGCACTTAGCATGTTCAGTCCCAGATGCCACGATTTAGGAAAGACATTAATAAACTGTAGAGTGTCTCAAAAGGGTGACCTCTGATAGTGAAGGATTTTTAGTTCACGTGAAGAGCCTTGAAATAACTTGGAATGTTTAATCTGAAGGAGAGAAAGCATGTGTGTGTGTGTGTGAGTGTGTGTGTACGAGGGTGTGTGTGTGAGGGTGTGTGTCTGTGTAAGTATTTATTAAGCACCTACTGTGTGCCAGGCATTGTGCTGGGGATACAAAAACAGTCCATCCCCTCAAAAGACTCACAATCTAATGGGAGATAACATACAGACAACTATTTATGTATCATAACTGTTATATATTTTTATATTATATAAGTATATTTATGTTATATAAGCATAATAGAGCATATTTATATTATATAAATATAATATATTTTACAAGTATAGTATAATGTATTTTATGTTATATAAGTATAATACTTCATTATATTACTTAAGTATATAATCTTTGATATTATACAACAAGTATATATAACATTAAATACAGTTTTATATTACCAACTCAGTGAAAATTTTATTTTTACATATATATATGATAAATAGGGAATAATCGAGTGCTAGAATTCGGAGGGATTGGGAAAGGCGGGTGGTGATAGAAGGAATTCTCATTCAAGTGCAGGTCGGACTCATCACATCTGTTGCTTCTGGTCTCCATTGTAGTAGATCCCTGATCTCTCCTGGGTACAGAGCCCTCAGATAGGCTCCTCCTGTGGTTTTCAGGGCCCTGGGCATTTTCAAAGGGATGTTTTGTAATTTCTTATGAAGGTACTTGGGAAGGATTTTAGCCTCCATGCCACAGGGCTGGCAAAGAGAGGGGGCATTTTCATCTTGATTGGCTCAGTAAGAAAGCAACACCAAGCTGAGGTTAGGCTAAGTAGCAAGATATTTCTACAAGGCTGTTAATTGGCCTCATCTTTCGTCTACGTGGCTGGTATGGGCCTTCTTGAAGAAAGCAGCCAGGCCATTTGTAGCTTATTAAGCGGTTCTGGCTACACCTGTCAGATTCCTGTGTCTGACAAAGGCAGGTCCATGTGTGTGTGTGTGTGTGTGTGTGTGTGTGTGTGTGTGTGTGTGTGTGTGTGTGAGAGAGAGAGAGAGAGAGAGAGAGAGAGAGACAGAGACAGAGAGAGACAGAGAGAGAGAGACAGAGAGAGACAGAGACAGAGAGAGAGAGAGACAGAGAGAGAGAGGGAGAAAAAGAGAGCAAGAAAGAGAGAGAGAGAAACAGAGAGACAGAGGAGAGGGAGAGAAAGAAATCACCTCATCCCTGGGTGATGGAGAGTGTGGAGAATCATTCAGAAATCAATGACATTCAAGGATGTGACTAAGGAAATTGAATATGAAGAAAGGAGACAGTTAGACTTCACTCAAGGGAGCTTGTTTTGATGTAGGATGCTGGTAGGAGCCTGCTGGAAAATGTTTAACAACCAGCTTTCAAAAAACAACAACACACCAACAACAAACTTTTTATTTTACATTTAATTTCTATTTTATTTTTTCTCAGTTACATGTAAACAAATATTTTTAAGACTCATTTTTTAAAACTTTGAGGTCCAAATTCTCTTCCTCTTTTCCCATCCTCCCATACCCTGAGAAGACAAGCAATTTGATATAGATTATACAGGTGCAGTCATGCCAAATATTTCCATATTAGCCATCCACAACACACTTTCAAGCTTCATCTGTCTTATAAACATTTTTTCAGTCTAGACAATCAATAAAAATAAATCAAGCTCTGGTTTGTAGCATTTTGCTGATTTCCAAGGTGAAATTGCACACACTGAAAATTTAACAATTGGCTTGAGCCAGACCCAGCTCCAGCACACCACTGGATGCTAGAGAACTAGAGGGACTTTGTCTCCCTTGGGCTGCCAGTTCCTGATTCGAATGTTATCTGCTTCTTTGTAGAGAGGGAAAGCACCATGGATGCTAGGCAGAATTATAATAATAGATCTGCAAAGAATTTTACATAATGTTGTCTCATTTTGTCCTCACAACAACCCTGTAAGGTGGATGCTACTATTATCTCCATTTTACAGATGAGAAAACTGAGGCTCGTAGTCATACATTGAGTTGTACAGAAGCAGGATTCTAACCCAGGCCCCTCCAAACTCCAAGCCCAGTACTCTTCTCATTATACCACGCTGCCTTTCTTAGACTCTCTAGGTCTCAGTTTTCTCATCTGCAAAATGTAGGATTGGCCTTATTATTATTCAGTTGTGACCTCATTGGGGGTTTTATTGTCAAAAATACTGAAGTGGTTTACCATTTCCTTCTCCAGTTCATTTTACAGATGAGGAAGCTGAGCCAATCAGGGTAAAGTGACTTGCCCAGGGTCACACAGCTAGTAAGTGTCTGAGGCAGGATTTGAACTCAGGAAGATGAGTCTTTCTGATTCCAAGCCTGGCGATTCACTATGGCACCATCTAGTGACCCAGGATTGGCCTAGACCAATGTAATGTGCTTTCTAGCTCTAAAATTCTGCGAAACCTAAAGGAAAAGAATAGTGGAGATTCATCCTCCTTAAAATCCATTTTGGTTAGGTCTGTCCAGCTCAGAATAAATAAATGAGAGAATGAATGAATGAATGAATGAATGAATGAATGAATGAATGAATGAATGAAAAGCATTAAATGTTTACTGCCTTCCAAGTACCATACTAAACTTTCAAGATACATCTGGAAAAAAAAAACAAAATCTGTTTTCTCAAGGATACTCTAATTGAGTGAGGGTAGCAAGGTGGCACCACAGTGAGTAAACGTGCTGGGCCTGGGGTCAGGAAAACTCCTCTTTGTGAGTTCAAATCTAGCTGCAGATACTTATTAACTGTGTGAGACCCTGGGCAAGTCACTTAACCCTATTTGCCTCAGTTTCCTCATTTGTAAAAGTGAGCTGGAGAAGGCAATGGCAAACCACTCCAGTGTCTTTGCCAAGAAAACCCCAAATGGGGTCATGAAGAGTCAGACATGAGTGAAATGACTGAACAACAGCATTAAATATAGAAAGAAAATTTCAATGTAAGGTGTACAGGAATGACCAGGAGTCCTAAAGATGAGGCAGCAGGGAAGACGGGAAGGCCCAGGAGTCTTTAGTTTACTTCAGGAAGTCAAATGGCAGTGCCAAGTGTCAGCAGGGCATACAGGCAGGGCAGAAACCTTCAATGGTTCACTATTGCCTGTCATATCTTAGGACCTACCTAATTTGACTCTACTGTCCCTAAACAAACAGGTTCCCTAGTGCTCTCTGAGCCACACTTTCTGCTGCCAACAGGCTGGTCCTCTCTCAATGCCCAGTACATGTATGGTGACTTATAATTATCCCCCTATCAATGAAGGTGGTGCAGGGTTGTAGAAAGGATACCGGCCTTGAATTTGAATCTTGCTTCTAACAAGCTGTATGCCGATGGGGAAGTTCATTCAAGCAGGGATATTGGAACCAGATTATGGAAGCCTATGATGGTCAGGATCAAGTTAGGTTTAAACTTTATCATGGTGACAAAGAGGAGACATGAATGTTTTTCAGGAGGGCAGTGGGGATGACTTGATTATAGCAAATTTGAAAGCTAGTCTGCGCGACAGTAGAGAGTGCAGATTGTAGAGGGGACAGACTGGAGGCTGTTCTAAGTGTCTAGACAAGATGTTCAAAAGGAAGTAAGAAACAGGACTGGAATTTGGGCCAGAGGTTGGAAAAGCAAGATATAGATTTGAGTGTCATCTACGTAGGAGTGATAATTGAAACCATGGGAGTGGATGAGATCACCAAAGGAGACAGTTGTAAAGAAAGAAAAGAAAAGGGTCTGGAATAGAATATTGGGGGGAGCCCACTTTTAAAGCAGCAGGAGAGAAGTATCAAAAGAGACAGAGAAGGTGATAGTAAAGAAATAGGAGGAAAATGATGAGTAACATGGAAACCAAAGTAGAGGATATTATAGGTACTGAATAAATGGTAGTCATCAAGTGAAAGAGGGATGAAATCTGTGGGTCCCCGATTGTAGTTCATCTGACAAATTAGTGGAACAAATCTACTAGGTCTCTGAAAAAAATTGGAGGGAAAATGTTTGTTGATAATGGTTTCTGAGGACTTGGAGGATTAATAAATGGGAAATGTTAACATCTGCTTTCCCTGTCTATAGAAAATTTGACTCGGGGACGTGGCCTGAAAGTACAGCAGAAAGGATTTAAATTACATAGAAAAAAATTTCAATTCAACAAAATTTTTTCCTTACTTCCTTTTGTTTACTTATTTATTTTCTAATATATTTTATTTAATTAATTAAATATTTCCCAATTACATGAAAAAAATTTAACATTCATTTAAAATATTTAGTTGCAAATTCTTTCCCTCCCTCCCTTACTTCCTCCACCCCTTGAAAAGGCAAACAATATATCGATTAGACATGTGCATTCCTGCAAAACATAGTTCCACATTAACTAGGATGCAAAAGAAAATATGCATACATATAAAACAAGAAAAATAAAGGAAGTGAAAAAAGTATGCTTCAACCTGCACTCAAACTCCATCAGTTTTCTCCCTGGAGGCAGATTGCATTTTTCATTGTGGGTCCTTTGGAATTGTCATGGATCGTTGTCTTAATCAGAATGCCTAAAACCCTAAGTTATTCGCAATTCTTCACTGTACAGTATTGCTGTTACTATGTACAATGTTCTGCTCACTTCGCTTTGTATCAGTTCATATAAGACTTCTAGGTTTTTCTGAAAATGTCTTGCTCATCGTTTCTTATAGCACAATAAATAGTATTCCATCACAATCTCAGCAAGAAGTTTTAAAGCACCTGCTACGTACAAGACGCTACAGCTACACAGACAGAATGAAAAACAGTTCCTCCCTTCAAGGAGTTTATACTCTAGTGGAGGAGTACGACATGAGAACAAATGAGTAAAGGCAATATAATTTGAAAGGAATTAGGGAAGGTGTCTTGGAAGAGGTGGTACCTGACCGTAAAGCTTTAAACAATTCTTAGAAGTAGAGGTACATTCCAGAGTAGCAAGAAGCAATGTGGCCTAATGGATAGAGTACTGGACCTAGAAAGTCAGAAAGACCTGGGTTCAAATATTACCCCTGACTCTTTCTGGTTTTGCAATGGTGAACAAATCATTAGGCCTCAGTTTCCTCATCTGTAAAAATGAAGGGATTGAATTGGATGGCCTCTATGATTGGTCCAATCCAGCTCTGTGATCCTCTAAGAAGTCCTGTGCCAAGCTGAGTGATGGAGGTAGAAAGGCCAAGTTTAGGGGGTAATAGGAATGGAGAGTCAGTGAAGGGGAGTTATGTGAAATAATTCCCAAGGGGGAATTCTCTGGGTTCTGGGTTTATAGATTTGGCCTTGACTGAGACAGATGGCTAGATTTGATTGATCTTTTGGGATTCCCTCAAACCTAGAGATGAAGTTTAGCAATTGAGTTAATGACTGCTTTTAGTTTTTATTTGAGACCCCTCATTTCATGAGTGTAACTCCTAGCAAAGAAATTCCCTCTACCAATGCAGATCTGCTCCTTCTCTGCTACTTAGCTTCTTAGAGAATTGGCACTGCAAAGTTAAGTGACTTGGCAATGGCCACACAGTCAGTATGTGTCGGAGGAAGGACTTCCTGATTCTGAAGCCAATTTTCTATCCATTTTCCCATTCTTTCACATCATTCTTTCACATATTACCCAGTGTAGCCAAATGTAGCTGTGCAGCCCTCCACGTTTACTAGGATGGTGGTGGTCCTAGAAAGTGTGGTAGTACTTAGAGGTCCATAGGCCTTAGAGCTGGTAGGTCTTGGATTTCTGTCATCCGCCATTTTCCCTCCTATGCCCTGGTAGCTGCTCTCTGTCTCTTTTCATGGCTGCTCATTCTTCTCCTGTCCCTTAAATATAGGTTATTGAAATAAAGTATGGGTTTTTCTAATCTCCCTTCTTTTTTTCCCTTTGTGCTTCCTCCCTTGGTGAAGGAAGGCTTAGAGCCAGAAGGGACTTTACAGGTGACCTAATTCAACTCTTTGGTCTTACAAATAAGGAAGCCAAAGCCCAGAGAGGCACAGTGACTTGTTTTAAAACCATGCCAGAAGGAGTTCTAGCAAACAAACAACAGAAACCCATAGAAGTCATGTAAACCTTTGTGCCCCCTCCCTGACCCTTTCTGCAGAAGTCATTATTGATAAATCCCCAAGGAAGTGGAGAAGCCTGTCCGCAAATAGGACATGTTCTGGTCTAAACAGGGAAACTTCTATAAGGTATCAGCTGTTCTCCATGGCAACTGTATGTTTAAACTCAGATGATTGAAAACTTGTGTTGAGTTTTAACGACATCATCGATAATGCATAGTCATGGTATTTGTAGGTGATGTAATGTCCTCTTGCTCAATTAGTTTTTCATAAGACGTTCCCATTAAAATTCGAAGGATACTTCTAAGTAATCAATGAACTAGCAATCAAACACCTACTATGTGCTGAGATGCAATAGGGTTTATTTGGACTTGGAATCAGAAAGACCAGTCATGCTTCTGATACACCAGCTATTGGACACTGGGCAGATCAATGATCTGGACTACTCGACTCGAAGTCAAATAGGAACAGGGCCACCAAGCCATAGGTAAAGGTCCCTGTGGGCCATGTATTGACTTAGAAGCCCACAAATTAACATTTCCTATGTTCTTTGTTCCAAATCACAGTTTAATCTGGTTGCGGCTGCACTCAGGAGTGTTGCAGGCCAATGTGGTCCCTGGGCAATGTGTTTGGTACCTTTCCTCTGGAAGACTCTCTAAGATTCTTAAGCTGAAGAGAAGGTGCCAGCCTGCATTACTATAAAGTGTTTCTGTATCTGAGAGTTCCCTATGCCAGAGAAGTCATAGGTATAGTCTCTATTCCTACCAGGCACCACACTATGTCTTTGAAGTACATAGATAAAAGTAAAACCCTTCCTGCCCTCAGGGAGCTTCTATATTCCTGCCTCCAGCTCTCTACTTTCTCTCTTATAAGAGCTGGGTCAATTCCGTCTTTCTCCCCTGTTGGAGATTATCAGTCTGTTGAGATTGTCCCTGGTTAACTACCTTCCTAGTGGCCTCTTTCCACTCTAATTTCCAGCTTGCCAACTATTTATAGTGCTAACCAGAAGAGTTTGGGAGTTGTTTATTTTCTGAGTGAGCTATTCTTTTGGTCTTAGACCTGAATGCTAGGAAAAAGCCCAGCCTTTCTTTATTGTCCTTGGTGAACTACCCATATTCGGGGAAGGAGGGGGAGGGTGGGGGGGGGGACATGCTGTCTTCAGACCCGCTCATCTTGTGTAGCCCAGATGGAAGAAATGAAGGACACTTGGTCACCCACCCAAGCAGCTGGGTGAGCTCCTCCAGGGTAAGACTACATGAAAAATCTCTCTCAGGAAAGGATCCCAAGAGAGAAGCTCATGTAATCACTTCGGAGCCCCAGGAGAATCTGATGTGATAATTGAAAGTACTGAGAGTGGACTGCTGGAAGAAATAATAACCACAGTTCGGGATGGATTCTTTTCAAGTGATAGAGAAAGAGAAAACCCACTATTTTGTAGAAATGTTGCCTTCTTCCTTAAAGCATAATCTGTCAGAGTTGCAAAGGACTAGAGGTTATCTAGTTCATCTTACCCCTGAAATAGCATTCCTTATTTTTATTTAAAAATTTACTTTTTTTTCCGGTTAGCAAAAATCTGTATTTTTTTTTATCCATCTTCTTCCCCACCTAGCATTGAAAAAGAAAAAGTAAACCCTTGTAACAAATATGCAGAGTCAAACAAAACAAATCCCCACATTACTCATGTTTTAAAAATATATGCCATTCTGTACCAAATTCATCACTTCACTGTCAGGAGGTGGGACCTCCTGAGCAACCTGTCTAAAATGAACCTAACAAGAGGCACCAGCCTTGGCTTGAAAACCTTTGGTAGAGAAGACCCACTGCTAGTTCACTTTGGGACAGGGTTCTAATTGTTAGGAAAGCTGAAGTCAGCCTTTTGCCAGCTTATACCCAGTGCTGTTCATTCCTTTCTCTGGGGCCAAAAAGTCTGATCTCCCTGCAGATAATTGAAGTCCCCACCAAATCTTGCCTTACCTTGCTTTGCTTTCCCTTCCCTTCCTTCCCTTCCCTTCCCCTTCCCTTCCCTTTCCTTTCCTTCCCTTCCCAAACCTTCCTTTCCCTCCCTTCCCTTTCTCTTTCCCTTCCCTTTCCTTTCCTTCCATCCCTTCCCCTTTCCTTTCCCTTCCCTTTCCCTTTCTCTTTTCCTTCCCTTCTCTTGCCTGCCCTTCCCCTCCCTTTACTTTCCCTTCCTGTCCCTTCCCTTCTTTGCCTGGTCTCCATTTTTTTCAGCATCCTAGTCATCCACCTCTGGACATGTTCCACCTTGTTAATATCCTTCTTCAAATACAGTACTTGTACTCCAGATGTGACATGATCAGAGCAGAGAATCTCACAGAAGCACAGTGTCAGGAATTGTAAGGGGTCTCAAGAAGCCATCTTGTACAACTTCTCTAATAATAAGGAGTCATCTACCCATCACATGAAAACCTCTTCCAGGAAGATCCTTTCTTATTGATCCTGCCAGATTATGGTGAACTTATCCCCATCCTCATACTGGACACTATGACTCTTTTAAAGAGGGAGCGTAACATAGTGTACCAAATGCTACCATTGGAACATCAATAACTCTGGGCAAGTCACTTACACCTTCTTCATCTGTAAAATGGGGTTGATATGAGCCATACCTACTGGAGGATGCTAAGGGGTGCAGTAGATAGGGAATTGGACCTAGATTTAGTGAGACCAGAGTTCAAATGTAGCCTCAGACACTTATCAGTTGTGTGACTCTGGGCAAGTCATTTAAAGTCTGTCTCAATTTCCTGAACTGTAAAATGGGAGTAATAGTAGCACCTACCTCCCAGGATTGTTGTAAGGCTCAAATGAGATAATCTTTAAAGTGCTTAGCAGAATGCCTGGTACATAGAAGGCACTAAATAAATGCTAACCACTATTACAGGGCCTTTGAGACACTCAAATATGAGGATGAATGTCAAGTGCTTTGTACACTTTTTAGCACTGTACAAATGTCAGTTATTATTTTAATGAATGCAGGCCAAGATGATGTTAGCATTTACAGAGTTGAATCCCTAGCTCTTGCTAGGGCCTCTCCCAAACACTGATTATATTTTAACTTACAGTTCTTTCTGTGCATGCCTTCTCTCCCACATCAAAGACAGTGTTTGATTTCATCTTTGCACCCCCAGTGCCTACTACATACTTTGTATACAGTAGGTGCTTTTTTATTATTTTTTCCCATTTTTATTAATTTATTGATTTATCAACAATCACTTCCATATACTTTTGAGTTGAAAATTTTTCTCCTTCTTCCTCCCCCCCCACCCTCCCCAAGACAGTGCACAATCTGATATAGGTTTTACATTTACATTCCTATTAAACATATTTTCACATTAGTGAAGTTGTAATTACAAGTAAAAATTAAAACCAGTAGGAGGAACCATCAGAAAGATGAAACAAAACTCAACAGAAGGTAAAAATAAGTGATAGCGATTTGACTTCCATAGTTCTTTCTTTGGATGTGGACAGCATTTTCCACCCCAAGGCCTCTGGAGATGTCTTAGATCCTCGTAATGCTGAGAAGGGGTCAGTTTAACAATATTAGTCATCGCATAATGTGGCTGTTATTGTGTACAAAGTCCTCTTGGTTCTGCTCACTTCACTCTGCATCAGACCATATGAGTCTTTCCAGGTTTTTCTGAAGTCAGCCTGTTCATCATTTCTTATAGCACAATAGTATTCCATTACATTCATATACCATAACTTGCTCAGCCATTCCCCAATTGATGGGCATCCTCTCAATTTCCAATTCTTTGCCACCACAAAGAGCTGCTATGAATATTTTTGTACATGTGGGTCCTTTTCCCATTTGTTTGATCTCTTTGGGATATAGCCCTAGAAGTGCTATAGGCACGTATTTTTTTTAACTGAATTGAATTTTAAAAATCGTTTTCTCCTCTGATAGAATATAAACTTTTAGATCAATAACAGCAGGGTCAATGTTTGATTCCATCTTTGTATTTCTAGTGCCTACTACATTTTTTATATACAGTAGGCACTTAATCTTTTTAAAACTAAATTGAATTTTTTAAATTGTTTTTTTTCCCTCCTGGTAGAATATTAGCTCTTTCAGGGTAGAGACTACTTCAATTCTAGTTTTTATCCTTGGCACCTAACGCAGTGCCTGGGACATAGTAGGTGTTTAATAAATGCTTACTAATTGAATTGAATTGGACTGGATTGACTTGGATGGAATTGAATTCTGATTTTGGAAAAATAGAATGCTAAGGCTGGAAGGGCCCTTTGCAATCATCTAATCCTGCTACCCTTACTCTACAATCAAGGAGCAGGGAGGGAGGTGGCACAGTGAACAGAGCCCTGGCTTGAAGTCAAGAAGACCTGAGTTCAAGTCCACCTTGAGACATTTGCTAGCGGCAACCCTGGGGAAGTCACTAAACCTCAGTTTCTTTGTCTGCAAAATGAGAATGATAATAATAGCACCTACCTCCCAGGGTTGTTGTGAGGATGAAATGAGAAAATATTTATCAAATGCTTGGCAAACCCTAAGCCCTATAAATAGTAGCTGCTATTACTATTATTTTTTGCTCATCTATAAACTGAGGGGGGTTGGACCCTAAGGTCTCTTCGGCTCTAATCTATGATTCTGTCATCCCCCTTGTGACATCAGTGGTCCTCTTGGAGAACAAAGGACAAACAGCAACAGGGCTTGTAGGATCCTAGGGCTCATTCCATGTCACCCAATGACCCACGTGGTTTAGAACCCAGATTGCTCTATGCCTGTTCCAATGCTTATGCCTAGGCTTCAAGAGCTGATTCGTTGGAGTTTGGGGAGAAAATGCTAGACAGGGAAGGGAATGAATCTTCGAGGAGAATAGCTGACCGCTCTTTGAATTGGGCAACTCCTAAGCACTACTAGCCGCTGAAATGGTAAGGCAAGAACTGGTGTTTAGTACCATCTCCTCCCTGTCTATTTGCTAGGTCTGGCCATTTGGTCAGTCAGTCAGTAAACATGGATTAAGTGCCTACTATGAGCCAGGCACTGTACTAAGTGATGGGGATACAAAGAAAGGTAGAAGACAGCCCCTGTTCTCCAGGAACTCCCAGTCTGGTGGGGGAGATAGCATAAAACATCTATGAACAAACAAGGTGTTTCCAGGATAAATTGGAATTGTCAACGGAGAGAAGGCACCAACACTAAGGGGGATGAGGAAAGGCTTCCTGGAGAAGGAGGGATTTGAGCTGGGACTTGAGGGAAGCCAAGAGGCGGAAGGGAGAGCATTCCATGCGTGGAGGATGGCCAGAGAAAATGCCTGCAATCAGGAGATGGCGTTTCTCACTCTAGGAATAGCCAGGAGGCCACTGTCATTAGATGGAAGAGTAAATTGAGAATGCAGTGGCTGTTTAAGGAGTAAGCTGACTGGAAAGGTGGGAAGGGGCCAGGCTATGAAGGAGAAGTCTCGCCATCGATGAGCAGCTCAGACATGGTGATTAGCCCATCCCTCAGCCCCCTGAACGCTGCAGCGGATATCGTTGATGTATCAAGTGTCCTCTCATTCTCTTGTCTTAAGGGAAGCCCTTAACAGAGTGCTTGGCACATAATAGGTATTTAATAAACTTTGATTGATTGATAGTGGGGAGGGGGGAAGGCAATAGAGGGAGAGAAGAATAAAATAGGACTATATCTCCTGATGCAATCCTAACCCTGCTGGTATTTCTTTCTGTTTCTCTTTCAGATCAGAGATGAAGAATTCAGGTAGGAACATATATATTTTTTTCTTTTTATCATCTCTTTCTTCTGGAGAGCTAAGGTGCAGTGACATCTGAGGCTTCTTAATGCCCCATGAAATGTGGACAGCCTAGAAAAGGCACAGAAATGGAATCACCAACCTAAGCCCTGGGCTTTAAAAATCTTATTTCCTAAGAATTCATCTCCCTTCCCACTCACATCAGTCCACTCCTCATGCCCTTCAAGTAAAGACAGATTTAAAAGCAGGCAAGGAGGGTAACTCGGTTCTATTTTTCCACACATTGTCTGTGCCTTGTGAAGTATGGCCGACACCAAATTTAAATTATAATTAACTTATCTGATGGCCTGAACGGAATTAATCTCTGCATTGTTATATCGGGTATGGGAGTAGAATGTTTCTCTAATGAGCTGCTGAGCCTATATTTTTTATTTTGGACCTGATACATGTTTGAGTCTGACTCATGACACCTATGAAATAATATGTTGAGTAAGTATGAAAAAGGACATTTGTTCAGGGGAGAAGATGCTTACCCAAGCCTGGATCCTGCCTCGGTAGGGCTGGATCAAAAAGGAGGCAATTAATTAGTGGGAAGCAATATGTCTTACTGGGAAGAATGTTTATGTGCTCCAGTGTCTTGACATTGTGAGGCTGGGTTAAAAAAAAAAAGGCAGTGAGAGCTTGAGGTGGACTCGTAGTGCTGTGCATCGGGCACTGGGTCTGAAGTCAGAAAACCTGGGTTCAATATATTACATATGTGACATTGAGCAAATTACTTAATCTCTGTGGGTTTTTGACGTCCTCTACCAAATAAGGAGTTTAGATAAAATTACTTGTAGAGCCCTGTCTGTCACTAGAACTTACTGTTTCGGCTTTGCAGGCATGGGGGTCTCTAGTTTCCTTAGGACTCATTTGACTTAAGGTCAGGGAGTAAACGTAAGACCTGAGACACTATAGCAGTAGTGTTAACAAAGCAAAGCATGCTTGTTCGGGCCAAATGCAATGTGCTTTCCAGTAGCCCCAACCAGCTCCAGGGCTCACAAACTGTCAGAGCTGTAAGGGACCGTAATTTCTTCCAGCATTCAAAGACTAGAATAGTCATAGAATAGTCACAGGACCAGAGAAGGGATTCTTACCTTGGGGTCTGGGAACTGTTTTTTTATTTAAAAAATTCTAATATTTATTTCAATAATTGGTTTCCTTTGTAATCCTAATTATTTGATGCACTTAAAAACATGATTTTAAGAAGGGTCCAGAACTTCATCAGACTGCCAAAGGGGTCCATAATAAAAAAAAGAAAGAAAGAAAGAAAGAAAGAAAGAAAGAAAGAAAGAAAGAAAGAAAGAAAGAAAGAAAGAAAGAAAGAAAAATAAAACAACAACAACAACAGATCAAGAACCCCTGGTTCTTTGAGACCAAGAGAGGGGACATCATTTACTCATGGTTAATGGCAAAGCCTGAAGTTAAAGGAGAAGATGAGGATGTAAAAACAATAACATAGTTGAGTATCTTTGAATAGCTTTCAAATCACTTTGAACCTCACAAGCCTGTGACGTAGGCAGGGCATCACATTTCAGGAGGGTCGTCATAAGCTGGTGAGTAACCAGGGGAGGACAAGTCAGAATAGTGAAGGGCCTCTCTAGTCCACATCTTAGGAGGAATAGTTGAAAAGCCTGGAAATGTTTAGCCTGAAGAAGGGAAGTCTTAGGTTCAATTCTTGACTGTGATACTTCCTACAATATCACCTTGGACAAGTTACTTCCCCAACCTCTCTGGGCCTCAGTTTACATATCTGTAAAAGGAAGGGGTTGTCTTGGTCTAAATGGCCTCTAAGGACCCTTCCTGCCCTAGATCTATGATCCTGGAATTCTTCCTTCTATCCTGTCTCTAATCTTTGATCTGACAATCTGTAGGAGATTTTGTCCTCATGCTCTCTCACCTCTCTTTCGAGAGGGAGGAGGCATGCTTCCTTATCTCTTCTCTGGGACCTTCATTGGTTTTTCCATTAATAAGAATTCAATTTCCTTTTTTGCAACCTCTTCATTTACATTGTTGTGGTCATTATAAATGTTGTTCTCTTCATTCTGCTTAGGGCAGTCTTCCTCAGTTTGCACAAATCTTCTTTCCCTTGTTATTTCTTAAGGCTAGATGACATGCCACTAACTTGACATGCCAAATTTTTTTTTCCAGCCATTACCTAATCAATGGATACCCTCTTTTGGTTCAAGTTTTTCAGCACCACAAAGAATGCTGCTTTGATTTTTTTTTGGGGGGGGTGCATATTGAATATTTTTTTTTGTCTTTGAGTTTCTTGGGTACATATATATATATTTCAGCAAAAGAGATCACAAGGTCAAAGGGTATGAACAATTTAGTTCATATAGTTCATTTAATTCAAATAATGGTTGGACTAAATCACTGATAGCATCATATAGTTGAGTGCCTGTCTTCCTGAGCCCCTCTGACATGGACTCTTCCCACCTTCTGCAATCTTCACCTATTTGCAACTATTAGTGATTTGGAGCATGTTTTCCCAAAAGGTCGTTTGTAGTTTGAAATCCTTTCATTCATATTCTTTGACCATTTATCATCTCTTGGGAAAATAGCTCTTGGGGCTGTGCATTTGTGTTCATTCCCTATATATTTTGGATATTAGATACTTATTGGTGATATTTGGTGTAAGTATTTCCCTACTTTATTGTTTTCCTTTTATTTTTGCCTTTATTTTATTTAATGAAAACCATGTCCATATCCATATATCTCCCTTTCTTGGTTACGAATTTTCTTCTTAGTTATAGCTGTGAAATGAAACTGACTATCTTTCCATCTATTTTTTTCCAATGGTGTGACCTTTGAATACAGTTGCATATCCATTTTGAGTTCATCGTTGTATCGGGCTAAGATGGCGGTCCTTTCAGTTTTCCTAATTGTTCTCATTAGAGAAAGAGTTCCTTTCCTTTTATTCTCTGATTTATCAAACACCAGACCACTGTTGTTGATTGCTTATGTTTTTTGCCTTTAAGCACAGGTACATAGTGGGTACTAATAATTTTTATTGATTGACTGATTGATTGATTTCTTCTCTATTGGTAGTGATATCTACTGATATCTACTGATCTACTTTTCTGCTTTTTTAGCTAGTATCAAAGAGTTTTGATAACTGCTACTGTATAATATATAGTCTGAGTCCTTAGAGTGCTATCCCTCCCCTAAGCTCTTCATTTTGCAGATATGGAAACTAAGATCCAGAGAATTTCAGAGAATGTACCTTAAGCTGAGATTCAAAAATCCATTGCACACACACACACACACACACACACACACACACACACACACACACATATATATATATATATATATATATATATATATATTATATTATATATAATATATAAAATGTCAGGGAAGGTAGGCACAAAGTTTGAGAGTAAGGAGAGGATTATTATCCAGTTGTTTTTCAGTCATGTCTGACTCTTTGTGACCCCATTTGGAGTTTTCTTGACAGAGTTACTAGAGTGGTTTGCTATTTCTTTCTCCAGCTCATTTGATAGATGAAACTGAGGCCGACAAGGTTAAGTGACTTGCCCAGAGTCACACAGCTAGTAAGTGTCTGATGTTAAATTTGAATTTGGGTCTCCTGACTCTAGGCCCAGAGCTCTATATACTATGGTGCCATCTAGCTGCCAGGGAGGTGTTCTGCCCTGGAACATTTCATTCAGTTCTGTACAGCATATTTTAGAAAAGACATTGGTAAGGTAGAGGCTGTCCAATATGGTAGAAGACCACTGCAGGAGGATCGGTGGATATGTAGCCTGGGGAGGAGAAGAGTTAGGAGGGACTCAATGACTCTCTTCTAGCATTCAGATGGTTTTCCTGTAGATGAGCAATTAGAGCCACGCTGTTTGTCCCCATGGTTAAAAAAAAAATGAAAAACTAAAGCAATGAGTAGAAATTTCATAAAGTAATTTTTGCATGATGTTAGAAAAAACTCCCTGGCAATCAGATAGGGGTAGGGACAAGACCTGTGATTTAATTGGAGAGGGGAACTCCCAGGGAGGACTCCCCTTCTGCCAATGCAGGTCAGTAACAACTCTGCATCTTACAGTCTTAGGGCTCTGAAAGGGTAAGTAACCTGTTCAAGGTCACAAAGCCAGTATGTGTTAGGGGTAGAACTTGAACCCAGCTCATTCTGACTCCAGAACCAGCTCTCTATCCTCAACAATTAAAGCTTTCCCAAACCAGGGCGGGTTGTCTTGGAAGTCATAGAATCATCTACTTAGTGCTTACAGGGCCCTTAGAGATCATCTAGTCTACCCTTCCCCACCCCAACCCCTTATTTTACAGAATAAGTAAACTGAGTCCAGAAAGGAGACGTGATTTGTCCAAGGTTATATAAGGTAGTAAATGAAAGGGCCTAAGTGTTTATGTGACCCGTACGGTGATTTGCTATATATGATATGGAGATTTTATATGTATATATATATATACACACATATATATATATACACATATACATACACATACACACATATGATATTATACATGGTAATTTGATATGTATGATATGAAGATATGATATATGATCATATATGGTGATTTGACATCTATGACATGGATATTTGATATATATATATAATATGTATGGCAATTTGATATATACTGTATGGAGATTTGATATATATATCATATGTGGTGATTTGATATATATTATATGGAGATTTGATTTTTTATATATATAATATACATGGTGATTTGACATATGATATGGAGATTTGATATATGATATCATATATGGTGATTTGATATATATTATATGGAGATTTGATATATATGATATCATAAATGATTTGATATATAGTATATGGATATTTGATTATATATAATACACATGGTGATTTGATATCTGTGATATGGATATTTGATATATATATAATATGTATGGTGATTTGATATATACTATATGGAGATTTGATATATGATATCATATGTGGTGATTTGATATATATTATATGGAGATTTGACTTTTTATATATATATATAATATACATGGTGATTTGACATATATGATATGGAGATTTGATATATGATATCATATATGGTGATTTGATATATATGATATCACAAATGATTTGATATATATTATATGGATATTTGATTATATATAATACACATGGTGATTTGATATATATGATATGGATTTTGATATATGATATCACATATCATGATTTCATGTATATCATACATGGTGATTTGATGTCTACGATATGGTGATGCAATATATATGATATCATATATGTGTGACCTCTGGCTGGAGATATTGTGGAGGGTATCCTTTTCTGCAGGTGTGGGTTAAGCCAGCTATCCACCGAGGTCCCTTCTAATGGAGATGCTCTGATTCTATGACTTCCTAGTCTACTGGAACATAACTTCATGTTATTTGGACACACGCACATTTGACAGGTGACCAAGAGGCCAAGCTGTCACCTCAGAACAAACCATCCACAGTGGCTGGCAGG
Source organism: Phascolarctos cinereus (assembly GCF_003287225.1). Taxonomy (NCBI): domain Eukaryota; kingdom Metazoa; phylum Chordata; class Mammalia; order Diprotodontia; family Phascolarctidae; genus Phascolarctos; species Phascolarctos cinereus. Next base: position 233,224,282 of record NW_027556402.1, read on the forward strand.
GCTTGTGCTGGGTCAGAGTGGAGGCAGTAGTGTGGGCACCTGAGGAGGATGCTCCTGCTGAGAATATAGGAAGAGTCATCAGGCTTTTCTCTCAACCTCTGAATTTCTATGCGTTGAATTGAATTTGCTAACGTCGAGCCGCCGTTTGGCTTGTCTCTCCTGATGAGCACTTCGGGCAGACTGTCATCACTCCCTCATTGTTCTCCATCCCAACAAGCCAACAGGAGTCTCATTCCAAAGTCTTTTGGACGGTTGGCAATTCTGGATTGCAGTTTGTGGTGGGAAGAGCCAGAGAGGATGAACAGGTCTCTCTCTTCATGAGGGAGAGGTTAGAAATGGAATTGTTCTCCCTTTCTAATTCTGCTTGGGTAATTAATACTAGCCCAACTCATATCCATTCTGTTCTGGCCAGGCAGTATGGGAGCAACCCATTGAACAGAAAAAGCAAGGGCTGGGAGTTTCAGCCCTGAAAATAGCAGAGACACAGGAAAATTCCTCTTGAGTCTAAGCCATCTGGCCAATAATCCACCATTTTTCCTCCCCCCCTCCTGCTTCATAGATAACACAGCTTAACAGCTGCAGTCTCCTTGCTGAACCCCGGGCTACATGAGCCGTTTGAACCAAGGTGCCCAGACATTGTCCCCTTTATTCCAGGATCTTAAGATCATAGCTTTAGAGCTGGAAGGGACCTTCGAGGTCATTGAATCCAGCCTCTTCATTTTACAGAGGAGACAGACGCTGAAGCCCAGGGCTGGTAAATGATTTGGCCAAGGTTACACGGATAGGATTGTAGACTGTGGATTTCTCGGTAGGAGAGCTATAACTAGGGTAGGTCAATCAGGGAGTGCTGACTGTCCTTGAGCAGCACAGAAACAGCAGAATTTAGTATCTGGTTAGCCAGAATAGTTAGTTAACTCAGGAAGCTGCCTAGTATTGGGCTGAAGTAGACTTCCTTCCCTGACCTGTTTCCCCCTTCCTCCCTTATGACAGTCTCACACCCTTGTCTCAGGGTGTTTGTCTCCTTACCATGGGACAAGGCTGAACATTCCCCAACTGAGAACTCACTTTTCACCCCTCGTCCTGAATGAAATCACTAGCATTTGCCTAGGGGCAAAAAGTCTTCATTATGGCTCTGTTACCCCATAGATATTTTAAGCAAGGTCATCTGCAGTCCTTGAACGGAAACTCTGGCCCCATTCCTCTACCCTGGAGTCAGGAGAGCTGTATTTGCTTCCCTGTATGACCAAATTCCCTTAGGCAAGTCACTTCTTCCCTCTTGTCTGTCATCAAAGCAGGAATATTTCTCCCATCTGCTCACCTCGCCGGGGTGCCAAGAGGATAAGCCCCAGTGACACATGTAAAGCCCCACTTGTGCAAAAGCGTCACAGTGAGACTGCCAGGCAATTATCCCGACTAGCTCTGCCCCGTAAAAGAGCTGTCTGTTGTCTCCCCATCTCACTGCCCCCTCTCCCCAACCTCCTCACCACACGCACAATATCTCATTCCCTGAAAGGACTCTCAGAGGGGAGGCATGGCACCCCAAATGGCCAGAGGATGGCTATTACCCAGCACCTACTCATCTATTTCAGGGGATGGGGGATAGATATTTTTAAAACACAGGGTAGGGTTTTTTTTCTCTTAAGAACATTAAAAGGGGGAAGAAAAGCAATTTGCACTTTGGGGAACAATTTTCTGTCTTCGCTCTTCTATTATGGGAGATCCTGTGTTCACTCTCTGGGAGATCTGCGTCCTCCTTCTTCCTGCTGAAGCCTGCTGAGAAATAATATAAATTGGAGGGGAGGGAGTAGCAGCTCTGATGTACATCATCAGCTGCTTCAAAAAGTCCTGTGAAGTGGGAGGAGGTGCCAGGAAAGGGACAGATTCTCCTAAAAACTCCTTTGCTCCAAAGGGCCAGATGAATTGTAGAGTCAGGTTTGGAAGGTGGGCATATTACAGTGCATTGGGTGTGGTTTCTCCCCCCAGCTTTATTGCAAGGTAAATGCACAAGGTGGCTTTTAAAATCATCCTGTGTGTATTTTTAAAATAGTAACAGCCATACATTGGGCTTCTGTAGCATTTTTGTCTTCTTCAAAGCGCTCTCCTATTTAGAAAAAAGAGAACATCACTACCATCTGTGTGAGTCTGACCCATGATGCTTCTGTGATCAAAAAGGAAGCTTGTTCTAAAGGTGGAGAAGCTTCAGGGGAGTCGGGAAACTTCGATTCTGTTATGGACGGTCATTGACCTGCTCTGTGACCTTGAGCAAATCACTTGACTCTTTCTACTTCTATGACAAAATGTGCCATTTACCTGTCTCATAGGAATACTGTTATCCAGCAATGGATCAACAGGCATTTATTTAAACTCTGTTCCAGGTAAGGATGAAAGAAAAAAAGAGAGAGAGGGAGAGAGGGAGAGGGAGAGAGAGAGAGAGAGAGAAGAGAAGAGAAGAGAAGAGAAGAGAAGAGAAGAGAAGAGAAGAGAAGAAGAAAGAGAGAAGAAAGAGAAGAGAAGAGAAGAGAGAGAAGAGAAGAGAAGGAAAGAGAGGGAGGGAGAGGGAGAGAGAAGAAAAGAAAGAAGGAAGAAAGAAAGAAGAAAGAAAGAAGAAAGAAAGAAAGAAAGAAAGAAAGAAAAAAGAAGAAAGGAAGAAGGAAAGGAAGGAAGGAAGAAGGAAGGAAGGAAGAAAGAAAGAAAGAAAGAAAGAAAGAAAGAAAGAAAGAAAGAAAGAAAGAAAGAAAGAAAGAAAAAAGAAGGAGAGAGGGAGGGAAGGAAAACTCCTTACTTCCTTTGTTACCTTGGGCAAATCACTATATGTACTTCTCTTCACCTCAGTTTCCTCATCTGTAAAATGGGAGATGAATTAGATCAGAGGTATCAAATATGTAGCCTATGTCATTCAGCCCTCAACACTCCCCAGTGTGACCAAAACCAGATTAAAATATAATCAGGAAATATTTAACAAAATAAATAAAAATATAATAAAACATAGATAACATTTTAACCCTGAGTTACTATGTGGCCCGCAGGGATCCTCCTGTGCAGTTTCAAGGCTTCCATGTCTAGTCGGGTTTCACCCCACTGATCCAGATTATCTAAAACCCTAGTGCAAGTCACTTAATTTCTGCAGGCCACCATTTTCTCATCTATAAAATGAGGGGTTTAGACTCAGCAGCCTCTGAGGTCACTCCCAGATGGAAATCCCGTAATCTTATGAGCCTTCATTGGACAGATGGGGAAATTCTTTGAATGTTTTAAACAAAACAGCAAGTAGAGATGGGGATGGGCTTCAGCAAGATGGGTCTGCCCATGAGTATAATTTCTGCAAACCTTAGCTTTTTATTTTTTTTTAACCTTGTGGCTTATAATTCATTTAAAAACAATTTGGGACCATGTGCCATGACCTGTTTATTTTCTCTGAAACCATAAAAAATGTGTGCTTAGTTTTGAATTTATCTTCTATTTGTGCCTCTGCCTTAGATTGCAGGGACTGGGGACGACTGAGTCAGCAGGATGGCTGGGCTTCCTTTGTCTTTCGGCGATTTCACATTCATTGTTCAGTTGTTGGATTATCCTCGTTTCACTGGGCTTAGCTGGAAGCCATGCCCAAGCGACTCGATGGGATGCTGTGAAACAGGCAAGATGAGATCAGGGCTGTTTGTCATTCTCTCTCCAAGATCTGTATTGGCCTCTTGCATAAAGACATCCTCAAGTGCCCCATCTTCCAAGTACCGCGCATGGGCTATATTTGGCTTTTACTGGCTGTTGGGTTTTTTCCCCCCATCCTCCCCTGGGCCAGATGAAAAGTAGAGGCGGATGGTGCTTCCTCCCCGATGCCTGTCTGCGACAAAATCTAGCAGCCTTCCTGATGTAATTGATTTTCAGTTATTTGCCGTGCATCAGTCACAACTTAATTGTGTTCCGTGAGCTTGTTTGTGCATCCAAAAGAATCCGTTCGAAGCGGGAGAATTCAGGAATGGTCTCTCCAGCTTCCTGCATCTTCCTACTGCTGTAAACATAGGTTAGGCATAGTTTGTATTCAAACACATCTGCCTGCAGGTTCTTGATTGTTAATCCCAGGTGAGAGACCCCACAGTTTCCATTGTGGGGCATTGTGTATGATTGGTTTTTTTTTAAATTATTGATATTTTGTTTTTATGCAACAGATAGCCCCCTACAAAGTACAATCCCATCATCTCCAACAGTTTATCCACAGTGAATGAGAGGCGACTTGGGGAAGCCATTCTGGATTCAGATAGAGGGTTCAAATCTCAGCTGTGATGCCCACTTATATGACTCCTTGACTCACCAGTGAGGGGGAATGAGATAAAGTGAATTTTCACATCATTTAATCTCTCTAGGCCTCAGTTTCCTTATCTGTAAAAATGAGGGTGTTGGACTCCATGGCCTGTGAGACCCCTTCCATCTCTAAATTTATGATCTTATGCTTCTGTGAACAGAAAGGAGGGCTGTGACCACCTGCATAAAATCAGGCGAGTCACTGGACCTCTCTAACGCCTCAGTTTCCCCATCTGCAAAAATTGAATTCAATAACCTCTTCAGTGCCTTCTAGCTAAATCAATGACCCCATGTTCTTTAGCATGGTGTGGATATTGTTCATCATGTTGGATAGTTTTGTTACCTCTCCCTGTTGACTTAACTTACATTACAATCATTGGGTCTATTATTCTCTTCGTTCTGCTCTCCAACTCTGAGTCACTTAAAAGAAGCCCTCCCTATGTTTCTCTGAATTCTCCATAATCATCATTCCTTATGGCACAACGATATGACATCCCATTGCATGCATCTCCATTGGGAAGGCACAAAGTTTGTCTTCCAGTCTTTTTTTACCACAAATAATGCTGCAAGGAGCATTTTGATACATCCAGGTCTTTCTATTCTGGCCATCACTGGCCTCATTGAGATAGCCCCCAGAGCAAAGTCACCAAGTCAAAGGACGTAAGCATCTGAGCAACTTTCCTTGGGTGATTCCAAATTGTTTTCCTGAATGGAAGAGCCAAGTCACAGCTCCACCATTGGTCAATCTGGATGCTTCCAATTTAAGTGGCTTCAACAAGTCAACTACAGCATTGAGGATTTGTCTAGAAAGTTGAAGATGCTGATCTGTCTCACAGCCAGGTCAGTCTTCTGGCTAGAGGGCAAGTGGTCCCAAAAGGTATGGTCTGATTAAAGGTCAGCTAAAAACAGAAGGATCAAAAATGATTTCCTCAACACCCGCCCAGCCTTCCCCAAAGCCTTAAGGTTTCTAGGAAAGAGAAGCCCAGATGTTGTTTGTCAGCTAGGATGGAGCAACAAGTATTTGTTATGAGAGGCAGGGTGTCTTGGTGGATAGAGTGCTGGATTTGGAAGCCAGCTCTAAGTTCAAATCTCCTCTCGGACATTTTACTAGCTCTGTAACCCAGGGCAAGTCTTTGAACCTCTCTGAGCCTCAGTTTCCCTATCTGTAAAGTGAGGTGGGTGGACTAAATGACTGAATAGTCTCTAAAGTTTTTTTCCAGCTCTAAATTTGGAATCTTCTGACCCTGTAGAACATAGATAAGGTATTTATCAAGCCCTTGCTATTTGCCAGGCATTGTGCTAAGCACTGGGGATAAAATTCCCGTAAAAAGACAGCCCCTGCCTCAAGGAGCTTACATTCTAACGGGTGTTGACAAAACATAAAAGGAAGCTGAATGGCAGGGGATGGGGGACAGGCTCCAATACCTTTTGTAAGTACAGAGAGTCATGAGTTGAACTCGGTTAGAAGTGAGCATGGCTGGTCGTGGCACCCTTCTACCTTGCAGGCTTGTAATAAGGCTCAAATGAGGTATCTTCAATGTGGACCCTCCCAAGTCTAAACCTATAATTAAGCGTCCTATGTGCTCGAAGCTAGGGAAACAAAAACAAGCCTCTGACCTCAAGGACCCTTTATTGGGGGATGAGATCATAGGACTGAAAGGGGCCTTAAGGACCATTTAGTCCAGGCATCCTCAGAGTGTGGTTTGGGGGTCCCTGGGCATCCTGAAACCTTTTCAGTCAAGACAATTTTGTAATAATTCAGATGTTTTAATCTCTCATATAGTAAATATTATCAGTTTATAACCCATATAAACAAAAGCTTTTAGGGGAGTGTCCTTAACAGTTTTCAAGAATGTAAGGGAGTCCTGAAATCAAAAAGTTTGGTCCAATTTTAGTCCATTTTAACAGATGAGGAAACAAGAGAGATTAAAGAGTTAAGTTCAAGGTCAACCAAATAGCATGCAGCAAAGCTAGGGCTCAAATCAAGGTCTTCTGATTTTAAGTAGCACTACTAGTAGCAGCACTAGTAGTAGTAGTAGTAGAAGTAGTAGCAGCAGCATAACAGCTCTCATTTTTGTAGCACTCTGAGATTTACAAAGTGCTTTACAAATATTATTTCCTTTTCTTCTTACAAAAACGTTAAGTTATTTAGTCATGTCCAACTCTTTGTGTGACCCCATTTGGGTCATTTTTTGGCAAATTTCTGGCAAATTGGTCATTTCTGGAGTGGTTTGCCATTTCCTTCTCCAACTCATTTTACAGATGAGGAAACTGAGGCAAAGAGGAATAAGGGGCTTGCCCTAGGTCACACAACTAGGAAGTGTCTGAGACTGGATTTGAACTCAGGGAGATGAGTTTTCCTGACTCCATGCCTGGCACTCTATTCACTGCACCATCTAGCTGTCCTTCCCCACCACACACACTGGAAAAAAGAGCCCTGGGAGGTTGGTACTATTATTATCCCCATTTTACAGATGAGGAAACTGAGGCAAATGGTGGTTAAGGGTTACACAGGTAGTAACATCTGAAATAGGATTTGAATTCAGCTCATCTTGATTCTTAAGTCCAGTGCTTTATTCATGGCACTACTGCACTAGACCATAGGATTGGTACAACCCACCCAAGCTGGGATCTAGAAAGGGAGGTGAAAGTCAGGGGCATGGAGAATAAGGGGTAAGAAGAAGGCCTGAGTGAAGACTCTGAGGACTGTCTTGGTGCTGTGGGTTTCAGCTTTTCTAGACTCCCATCCAGGCAGGGCTTTGTTCTTTGAGGTGCCATGCCCCCTGAGAATGCATGGGTGAGGGCAGCGGTCCTTTTTCACTATAGAGATAGTCCAGCTTGTCACCAATGGATGGAATCCCATTTCTTTGCTCCCACTCTAAGGGGGATGGTGTTGGGAGCCCCAAGAAAGGGCTTACCCCTGCGTTATTATGCCCACGTTGGTATAAAGTGCCCCACTGATAGAGAAGGGGGCCGAAGCCAGCCACTCCTCTTCTCCAGCCCTCCCTGCTTATATAACAGAGGACACATCCTTCTCCTTCACACTTTCCCTAGCTTTACACACTTGAAGACGAACAGATTCCCCCGAGATTTAAATATGCAAGGAACATGAGCTGCAATGGAAGTAGTTTCTTCCTGGGTTTCGTCTTCTAATGGAAAAACTAGCATCTCTTCTGGGGAGCAAAATGCCTTTTTTAAAACCATCTTTCCCCCAGGTGGGCTCTGTACTGATTTTTGTTGTCATTTTAAAATTTTCATCTTGGGCAGCTAGGTGACACACGGGCAGAGCCCTAGACCTGATCTCAAATCCTGCCTCAGCCATGCGACCCTGAGCAAGGCACTTCAACTCTACTTGTCTCAGTTTCCTCATCTGTAAAATGGGGATTAATAATAGCACATATCTTCCAGGGTTGTTGTGCAGATCAAATGAGTTAATGTATATAAAGTGCTTTGCAAAACTTAGAGCTATATAAATGTTAGCTATTGTTATCATCATCATCATCACCACTACTACTACTAACTGCTGCTACTACTAATACTATCGTTACTACTACTACTATCACTACTATTACTACTATCATTACTACTACTATTATTGCTACTACTACTACCACCACTATCACTACTACTACCATTACTACTACTACTATCACTACTACGACTACTATCACTGCTATTACTACTATCACTACTACTACTATTATTACTATTACTACTACTGCTGCTGCTGCTACACTGTTTAGCACCCTACCTGTCAAATGTTAGCTACTGTTACTGTTATTACTATAGCGGTTAGCATACACATAGCACTTTGTTGGCTAGCTAACTGCACTAATCCCCTCCCCCAATTGGAACCCTTCCTGGCAATGAAGAAAAGCATTGAAGCAAAGCCAAAGAGAAGGGGACTGATCTCGTATCTCGCATTCCGTACCTGTGGTCCCCACCTCTCTACTGAGAGGAGGGAGGGAAGTCTCTTTGTCAGGTCTCCAGGTCCAAGACTGCTCATTAGAATTCATAAAAATTCAACTGCTTCTCAGTGTTATCTTTTACCTGATTATAATCACTGCCTCTCATTCTCCTGGCATGGCTTTCTTTGCTCTAAATCAGTTTGTATCTCTTCATTATTTGTTTTTTGGATGCAATCACATTCTATTACCCTTGTATACAAATCAAACAGCATGAATTTATTGAGTACCTATTATGTGCCAGCATTTGTGGGGATACAGAGAGAAAGCTGAAACAGACCTTGCTGAAGGAGTTTACATCCTAACTGCGGAGGCCATCACCAGTCAAAGGGAAGTTTTTATCTTCTTTGATTCATACTTTAATAATAATGAAATTTATCATCTTTATAGACCTGAAGGTTTGCAAAACACTCCTCAAATGCCATTTCCCTAGATCCTCCCTCATAATCACCCTGAGTATTATTATCCCCATTCTACAGATGAGAAAACCGAGAGATGTCCAGTGACTTATCTAGTAGTATCTGAGATGAGATTCACACTCAGGCCTTGTGGATTCCAAGTCCACTGCTCTCTCCACTGTATCACCTAATTGTTTCCAAATATGACAGCTTAGACCTGAAAAAACAATATAGAAACAGTTTCCGTGTTTCAAAAGGAAGAAATGCCTAAATATCAGCCTTGGTGATAAGGTTCCTAACCCGCAGGTGTTTTCTTTCTTTACAGCTGGTGGCAATTTTGTGCTTTCAGTGTTTAAGACCAAGAAAATCAGGGAGGAGGGTATGCAAGGCAAACTCCATCCGGAGACCAGGAAGTGGTCCCAGAATGGGAGGTGGACCTGGGGAGGCAGAGGCTGAATTCTCTTCTTTCTGTTCCTCTTCCCAGATGGGAGGGTGGTGGAGTGTGGTGAGCCCTCCCCTCTTCACTTTCACTTCTGAACTGTCATCTTTTATAAAATAACCTACGTCTGATGTCCTTGGCTGTATGTCCACTGTTTGAACCACAAAGCCCCGTTATTGGTTGTGTAGAAATGCGCTGCTCATCTGTTTTTTATTCTTAGAGGAACTTGTTGGCATTTCCAGCACCGGCTCCCTTCCCATCATTGAGTGATAGCCCAAAGGTCAATGATTCCATTTCCCCAGCAAGCCTTCAAGGGTCTTTCCTCTCTCTTGCAAGCCCCAGCTGCCAGGAAAGTATTCACCTCCTATTCTGAGACCAGTGGCAGGGAGAGGTTACAGGTGCCAAAGAGCACCTACTCTTTTGTTTTCCTTCAAGAGGCTAGGGACAAAGCGGAGCTGATAACTTCTGGTGGCCTTAAAACAGCACCAGGGCGCTAATAACACACCCTTTTAAAAGGAGAATGGAAAATTGGAGGAAGGATGTTCATGCTTTGAATTAGCACAAGAGCACTGCAATGGAGATCTTTGAAGGTCATAGGCCTGTCCAATCTTACTTAAAATTTGAACCCAAGGGGTTGCAGTTTTGCAGAAGAGACGATCTCCTGCCCACAGGCGGGGCTCTCAATGGAAAAATGAAACGTTTCACTTGTAACAGTCCCCACGTCCCTCCCCCATCTCTCCGTTTAAAAGGATGTGAGATTAAGCATTGAGGAAAAGCAGACTATGTAGAAACAGCAGAAAACATCGCAGCAATTGTATTTGTTTCTCAGGTGGTGCGAGCAACTGTCCTAAGCCTACATCCTTTGGGGTCATTTTCACTGAGACTGTTTCAGATTGGGCTTGGACATCACCCACCTCCCAAATGAGGCCAGACAAGTTTGGCTAAGAGGAGAGTCTGGGTCTTGTCAGCTCTGTGGTGTTCTTTCCCAACCCTGGTCCAGAGAGGCCTGCTTCAAGAGAACCTTCTAGAGTTCTGTTGGGTCTGGACTCTGAGGACTGGTCTTAGGATGAAAACTCTAGAGTGAGAAGGAAACTCAGAGGTGTCTAGTCCAACACCCTTATTTTCCAGGTGAAGAAACTGGGGAATTACGTGCCCTGCTCCAGGTCACACGGGGAGTAGGCCTGGATTTAAATTCCAGGTTTTGCTTCTTACAGACTGCATGACTTTGGGTCAGTCACTCTGGGCCTCAGTTTTATTGATTTGGAAAATGAGTCAGCCCCACATCAATGATCCTATGATCCTTTTATTCCTCTTTCTATTTATTCCTCTAGTCTATCCTTATATCAATTGTGGAGCATTTATGAAGCACCTCCTATGTGCAGGACCTGGGAATACAACCTAGAATTCAGTACTACCCGCTCAGAGGAGCTTACCACAATGGGGAATGGCCAGAACGCTCTACCTCCTCATCTCTGTCTCTTAGACATACTAGCTTTATTCAAGGCTCGATATAGGTGCTCCCTCCAGCCCAAGGCTCTTCCTGAATCTTCCTCTTCCTCCCCTGCTCCTGCCTCTGGCCAGCAAGGTACTTTGTATTTCCCTTTGATGGACAGCCAGGAGAATGGAGGGGCCTTGAGCTCGCACATAGGAGTAAAGGGGCATTGTTTAGCCTGTAGAAGACTCGGAAGGAACCAAGCATCTAAAAAGCTTTTGTGTCTGTGTGTGTGTTGAGGGGGTGGTGGTTAGACCTGTTCTGTTCCACATTAGAAGGGACAACCAGAAAGCAGGGCATGGGTAGAAGTTGCAAAATTTCTCCTAATTAGAGTTGTCTCAAGTCCAATGGGCTGCTTCAAGAGGGAGTGGGGTCCCTGTTCTTTGAAGGTATTTAAGAAGAGGCGGGCTGCCCACTTGCCAAGAATGTGCAATGAGGATTCCTTCTATGTGTAGGTTGGACTACAAGGTCACTGTGGTCCCTCCCAACTCTCAAATTCTGTGGATTGTGGATTCCACGTGCTTTCCCTCCCAATAGAAAGCAAGTTTATTGAGGGAAGGACTTGTGTCGTAGATGGCTTAACAATTCAATGCTTGTTGAATGGATGGGAGGAGAAGCCTCTGCTGCTGGAGAAGTGACTGAAAATCCATAGTTACCTGGCACAGCCCTGAGCAGGTGGTGAATGGGGCTTCTGGGCATGACAAGCAGCCCTGATCCGACAGCCACCAGAATTTTTACGGAGAAACAAACAGGAGAATTTTCTGGCTGATTTCTTTCTGGTTTTTTTCCCCCAAGTGATTTGTTATTGGAAACAAAGGCTCTAATGTCAAATCCATCCCGAGGTGTGCTTGGCAGGTAAACTAGGGAGGCCTTGGGAGGGGGAATTCTCCTCCCCAGACACACAAACGTGGCCCCTGCCCCACCACAGAGCCTCCATCAGAAAGTGCCGCCGTTCATCCAGTGGCAGGTGCAGGCCAGTGGTTGCCATGACAACGACAGGAGAGGCAAGTCGCTTAATTCCAGAACTGATAATTAACTGGAGGGTGGGGGATAATTGGAGCAGGAGGAGAAACTCGGCAATTACAGGCGAACAGGGTAGATGAAGACACGGGGCCCAGATGCTGCCGCCCAGTGGTGGTCCCTCATCAGCTCTGGCTGGGGAGTTCGGATCATTGAAAACAAAGGAGTGATCCCAGCTAACTTTGGCCCTTTTCAGGAAGCACACCTGGTCTGGTTCGAGAGCGGACTTTGGGCAAGAAGGGAAAGGAGGGGGCGGGGCAGGATGAGTCAGCCTACTTAGCCAGCACCCTTTGGATGAGCCATGAACTCTGCAGGCAGCTGGATTCACTCTTGAGGTCCAACATGACACCCCCCCCCAAAGCTGTCAGAGGAGAGGAAAGGAGAGGGAGGGAAGGGAGGAGAAAGGAAGTGAGGGCAACAGAGCACAGGAGGGGAAGGAAGGAGAGAAGAGAAGGGGAGAAAAAGAGGGAAGAAGAGGAGAAGGAAGGAGAGGAGAGGAGGGGAGAGGAGGAAAGAAGAGAAAAGGAAAGGAGAGAGGGAGGGGGAGAAGGAAAGGGAGAAGGGGTAGAAAAGAGGAAGGGAAGAGAGAGGAAGGGAGGGGAAAGAAGAGGGAAAAGGGGATGAAAGAGGAAGGGAATGCAGGGGATATAGTGTCTAGTGGGGTGCTAAGCACAAAGTAAATAGTAAATATTTATTTGTTCCTATGCAAAATATATGGATTTCTGACTTGTGGGAATGAATATCAGATGTAGAATATTATTTTCCCATGGATTTTCTTTATAAATTTGTATATAAATACTTTGAGAAGTGGAAATAAACCAACAGCATAATAAACTCATGCCTAAAAATACAGGAAACCTTTAAAAATCACATTGAAAACATTAACGATAGTTTTCTGGTTAAACAGTAATGTGTGCAAAGTTAGTCACAGAATACAGTCCTCTCATATTCTGTCACAGCAGGGAAGAAGCCCTGGTTCCTAAGGACTGTAACACTGGGGGGACAACATCCCCAAAGTGGTCAAAGGCTCTAAGCGCAAACCTCGTGATGGCCCATGAGTTTGGTGTCCAAGGACGGGTAAGTTGGATGGGCTCATCTCTGGGTTGGTGACAGAGAAACGGATTTTTCTTTGTCCAAATCCACTCTGTAAGACCAATTATTTAATCGTAGAGAATTTGCACTAGTAAAGGAAGTATCCACACTGAGAAACACTGCTCCATCCTTGAACCATTGAACAGTTAGATCAATTACAGAATCAAGATGTGGATAGTATTGGAAACCATGCCATGCTAATGAATCAGGCTTACCATAGGCGCCCAAACAGGTTAGACTTGGAGAAGAAATTTTAGGATTCTGGGTTTTTGACATGCCACACTTAGGGATCATCCCAGATAAATTCCCAGGTAAGCCCAAGCCTTTTAGCCCCACAGACTGCAGAGCAGAAGCTTCTAAGGAGCAGTGCCTGGTGCAGGCTAGGACAAACCCAACGGAGACTCAGACCTCCCAGGCTCAAGACATCTACCAGCCTCAGCCTCCCCAGATAATCATAGCACCTGCCTCCAAGGTTTGTCCTGAGGATCAAATGAGATACTAGGTGTAAAACACTTGGAAAACCTTAAAGTGCTCTACAAATGCTAGCTGTCATCATTGAGGCTGTCAAAATTGTTTGTTTTTACAATGTTGTTATCCTAGGAATTGTTCTCTGCATCAGCAAGCGTGCTGCAGGTGAGAGGCAGGGCACAGCTGGCTTTAGAGCTGGGAAGAGCAGGCTTTGTGACCCTGGGCAGGTCACTTACCCCTCTGTGCTATGGACAACTCTAGAATGTAAGGTGTAGAGAAAGTGCTGACCTGCATCGGTAGGGGGAGTTTCCTCACCTGGAAGTTCGTTCTCTATCCCAGTGAAGTCACAGATCCAGTCCTTATTGCTAAGGGGTCGGCTGTGGATACAGATAACAGAGTCTCTCTCCTCCATGAGCTAGCTATGAGAAGCACTGAGTCTGCCAGCCCTTTGGCAGAGAAAGTGGTAGACTCGGTGCCAAATACATTTTCAAACATGGCCACATTTGATTCCGTTTATTTGTAACAAAGCAGGGTCATGGGGGAGAGGTTGGGAAGGGAGTCACTGGAAATGAGAGTACTGTAAATTTATACAAGAGAGAAAATACAAGATTTTTTAAAGAAGCCCTCTAGCCTGTTATCTTCCTAGGCAGTCTATTCCCTCTACGACCGACCGCCTCTAAAATCTAGGCACATTTACTTTCACATGGGAGCTTTCCCTCAGTCTTCCAGAGGTCTGACAAACCAGCAAGTTGCCAATGCCTTTCCAAACGAAGCAATTAATATTGAAGTTTGAGCACTCGACTGCCACAACAATTATACTGGAAAATGTAATTTTGTCTGCACATTAGAGATGGGATTATTTCAGGGAGATCTCATTACTGTGCTGTTCAATAACAAAGAGCAGGGTAACCTCTCTCTTAATAAGATTAACTCAGGGTCGAGATGCAAAAGACTGTTGAGATAATTTGGAGACTTTTGTTCTAAGGGAATGAATTGCCTGCTGCCTGGAAGGACCAGCACTGCATCCATCACTTAGAAAAGTGGGCCCACTGGTTTGTGTCTAGCTGATTCACCATTCCTTTCCTGGGCTGTCATGGAGAGGTGGCCACCCACCCATTCTGAGACCTCCTCGGTAACCCTCTTGGCATTTCTCTGGGATGCCTGGGACAGGGACCCTTTAAGCTTGGCATTTTGCCCAGGGGTGGGGGGAACCACCAGAATTCTACCATCAGCAGGGCATGGGATTGGATTGAGAAGTGAGAATTCACCATCTGCGTGGTGGTGTCTACGCCTCAGTCATCCCACACTCATTAGATGTCTCCCCAGATTTGTTTCTTTGGCTTCACTGCTACCTCCCAATAACTCCCCCATGTTCAGAAGCTTGAAATTATCTTTCATTTCCCCCTCTTGATTTTGCCTCTCATATCCAACTGGTTACTCACTGCTCTCTGGGATTTCGCCTCCATCTCATCTCTCACTCTGTCTTCTCTCTACTGATGGTGGCCCTGTCACTGCCCCAATCCAAGCCCCCATTAGTTTCCTATCTGGAGTACTGACACAGCCTCCAAGCAGATCTTTCCTGCTTCTACTTTCTCCCCTCTCCAACTGGCCCCATGTAACAAATATAACAATAATTGGCACGTAGAGATCTCTTTAAGGTTTACAAAGTACTTTACAAATATATCAGTTTATCGTTGCAACAACCTTGGGGGGTAGGTGCTATTCTTATCATCTTCATTTTTGCAGATTAGAAAACTGAAGCAGAAATGAAGGGACTTGCCCAGGGTCACAGAGCCAGGAAGTGACTAAGGCTGGGTTTGAACTCAGGCCATCTCGACTCCAGGCCCAGTACTCTTTCCACTGCTCCACCTCTCCACCAGATTTCTAAAAGACATTTCTTTGAGAATGCACATTAGGTTGAAGTACAATTTGCCTTCTTTCTCATTCCCTTTCTTGTGCCTTGAGATCTGTTTGACAGTGGGTAATAGGATGCTTAGATGCTTGGCTGACTAAACCCAACTGAAGAAATTGTAATTTTTTGAAAGAGAGAGAGAGATTTAATGGGTTCTTTCAAGCCCATGGATTGTCAAGAAAATTTCCAGTTCAAGAATTCACATGCAAATCCATAAAATATCCTGATAAATATAGGCTATAACTCTTCATAACAACCCTAAAGGCATTTCTGCAAAGGATAGAACTGGGTTCCCAAGAAGTACCTGTCCTAACTTGTACTTATCCTAGGGATAGCCGAGTCTTCCACATAACCGTCAGAGAAGCATTGAAGAGAGGAAGAGATGTAGGGATGGGGAGGGAGAAGAGAGGAGACAGAGAAGGAGACAGAGAAAGGGAGACAATGGAGGCAGAGTGGCGGTGGAGGAGAGAGAGAGAGAGGAAATGAAAGAAAAGAAAGGAAGAGAAAGCAGGAAGTGAGAAACATGAGGGAGAAAAGAGGGAGCAGTGAAGGGAGATGGGGGAGGGAGATAGGGAGAAAGGGAGAAAGAGAAAAAAAGGAAAAAAGGAAAGAAGAAGAGAAAGGGAGAAGAGGAGAAGAAAGAAAAGAGAAGGGGAAGAAGAGAAAAGGAGAGAAGAAAGAGGAAAAAGTTGGAAGGAAAGGCAGAGGGGAAGAGAGAAAGAGAAAAGACTTACTTTGTATAGCTCTATCTGCTGCTCTTTTCACCAGGAAAGGGCCACAAAGGACAGAGCAATAAGAGAGACAGACAGTGTGCAGTACCTTTGGGAGAGACTCTGGAAATGTGAAAATGAAGAACAGCTAATTCTGTGCCATCGAAGTGGTTACTGTCTAACAGAAGGATGATCTGTATGTGTAAATAAGTATGATAGATGATGGAATAGCAATGGGGAAAACCAGACAACATGTTTTAACAAAATTTAAATAAACAATTCAAAACAATGGAAAAAATTACAGACAATAATTTTAACAAACAAAAACATCAGCAGAGATGTCCTATGTGCCTATTTTCTCATTTCTTCAAAATTTTTTTATGAAAATGGTCTATGAATGCATGGGAGAGGGTATCCTTGATGAAAACATGAACAGGGAAAAGACAGAATTTTGTAGGTGATTTTCTATAGATTGTATCTTCACAATTCTGTGATTGAGAGTTATTTCTTAAAAATACAATCTCTCTCTGTGTTTGTTGTTGTTCCACTGAGTTATTTTTTTAAAAAAATCAACAAACAAGTCTTCTCCCATGCATATGCTAAAATTATACAATTCCTTAACAGATTGGATCTGTCTCCTTCTCTCTTCTCCATCCCCATTCCATATGGTGCAGTAGAAAGAGCGAGAAGACCTAGATTAAAATCTCAACTCTTCCATTTAGTACCCGTAAGACCTTGAGTAATTCATTCCACCTATGTGGGCGTCAGTGTCCTCATGAATGAGAAGATCCTCTTGAATGACCCTAAGACTGCTTCCAGCTCTGAATCTCTGAGATAACCCCATTTGGGGTTTTCTTGGCAGAGATACTGGAGTGGTATGTCGTTTCCTTCTTCAGCACATTTTACAAATAAGGAAACTAAGGCAAACGGGGTTAAGTGATTTGCTCAGGGTCATACAGCTAGTAAGTTTTTGAGACTAGATTTGAACTCAGGCCTTCCTGACTTTAGGCCCAGTACTCTATCCACTGTGCTACCTAGCTGCCCTTCAGAGATCTACTGGTTAGCAAAATCAAGGGAGGCATACCTCCTTGGGCAGATAAGACTTTTTTCATAAGGCCAAAAACCATACCTGTGATTTCACTGATACAGGAAATTTCCAGATGAGGAAACTTCCTCTACCAATGCAGGTTGGCACCTTTTTTGAAAGGTATAGTCTTAAAAGTGCCTAGGACACTGAGACACTAAATGATATAGTCTTAAACTGAAGCCATAATAAAGATTTCTCAGCTTAGCAGGAGTTCCTGAGCTTATATCCTGCTCAAGAAGGTAGCGTCATGGTGAGGAAGTATGCTAGTACCTCCTGACAGAGAGGTGATAGATTTAAGGTGCAGAAGAAGAAATCTATTTTCAGACACGGCCAATGAAGGGATGTGTTCTGCTTGATTCTGCATATTTGTTACGAGGCCTTTGTTGTCAAAATAATTTAATTTCGAAGAAAGAATGGTCACCTTCATGCCACAGTGAGGCATTAGAAGGTGACTTAGCATAGAAATGGAATTGTGCATCCAAAATGAAAAACCCAACCACCTTAAAATTGTTCAGTCAACAAATATGACACCAGTTGCCAGGCACTGTGCTAAGCACTGAGGATACAAAGAAAAGCCAAAGGGGCAGGTAGGTGGTGCAGTGGATAGAGCACTGGCCCTGAAGTCAGGAGGACCTGAGTTCAAATCCAGCCTCAGACCAAACACCTGACACTTACTTGCTATGTGACCCTGGGCAAGTCACTTAACCCCAATTGCCAAAAAAAAAAAAAAAAAGAAAAGAAAAAGAAAAAAAAAAAAAAGCCAAAAACAAAAACCAAGAAACAAACAAAAAACCTGGTCCTTGAAGGGGCAGACAAGATCTGGAACACCTCAGTGGGCAGCTGGGAGGATCACATGAGTTAATGGTAATAAGTACTCAGCAAACTGTGTGAATGTCAGTCATGATTGCTATTATCTCCCAAAGCAGTCCAGTTCGTGTTTATGCAGCTCCGAGTGTTAGGAAGTTTTTCCTTACAGCTATTTGCTTGTCCCTGGGCAAGTGGCTGTCTGCAAGCCTTCTTTAATTAAACTGCCTGGCCTCTTTGGCTCTCAGAGTTGCTGGCTTGTACATGATGAGATTGGGGAATAGCTGTCTGTCTGAACCAGCTGTGGTTCAGGCTGATGTCTGGAAGAGGCAAGGTGTGTGAATTCACGATTTATTTTCCTGAGACTGGGCCCAAAATAAACAGAATTTTCCTTTTACCTTTTTTTTTTGCTGACTCCCACCTTCTGGGTTTATGGTTAGCCATTTCCTCTCTGTGTTTTTAAAACAGTCTCTCTGGACTGCTATTTCTCCCTTTTCCCCCAGCTTGAATGATAGGGCTGACATCTGGGAAGGAGAAAATGATTTCTCCCCTTCACAGGTTATGTCTCTCTCAGACCTGGGAGCTGTTTAAAATTCAGGCTTTTCCTCTAAAGCTCTTAGACAAGCAAGAGAGAAGGGAGAGTCAAAATCAGAGTTTTAACACATCAGAAACTGAAAGCAGGATGGGAGGCTTGCATTAGGCATCAGCTGTGGCCCATCAGTTTATTGAACACCCACTGTGCATTCGGTTCTTCACTAGGGGTTTCCTCATTAAGTGGGGGGTCATCAAGCAGTAGGCAGCTGGCTTCAAGCCCTGGTCTATTACTTACTACCTGTATGGACTCAGAAAAGTCAATGGACCTCCCTGGGCCTCAGTTTCATCATCTGTAAAACAAGGAAATGGATTAGATTACCTCTGTGCTGCCTTTCAGCCCTAGATCTTCCAAATCTTACAGTATCCAATCTTATAAATCACTTAATCTCTCCACCTGAATTAGCGCCTGGGTTGTACTGGACAGCCTGAGAAGTCCCTTCTGGCTCTAGACCTGTGATCCATCCTGTGATCAATCTAGGGGTCATGGATCCCTTTGGAGGTCTGATAAAGCCCATGGACCCATTGTTAGAATAAAGTTTTAAAAATAATTGAAAGAAATGCCAAATTTCAGTTACAGATGAGTGAAAATAAAGATGTAATCATTTCCCATTCAAGTTGACTAATTTATCTGCAGACCCTCTGGAGGAGGGGAAATGGTCCATGTATCCCAAGCTGAGAATCCTTAATCCAACCCTCTCATTTCACAAAGGAAGAAACTGAGGCAGAGAGGGCCTTTGGATTGCCCATGTGGCAAGTGCCAAGCCAGGAGCTGAGCCTGAATCCAGTGGCCTTCCGTCACCCCACACCAGCCTCACGATTCCAAGGCTGAATGAAATCATAATTCCTGTGTGGGATTTGATTCCTTCACCCTTCCTAGCCCCCTGCCTCAGACTGACCAGCACATGTACATGTTCCCTAAACTCTGTGTGGTTTCATAAAGGAGTCGGAATATATCCTTAATCACTAGCTGGCAGGTGAGGCAGGCAGCGGCACATCTGGGCATAGAGGAAACAGGCTTTAAGCTTGTCCACTGGGATGCTTTTATTATGCTGTATTTCTCAGGCATCCTCTCTGGTGCCTTCCTGGTGTATTTCAGGTGATGACATACTCTGGGTGCCAAACAATGCTGCAGGTGGAAGGCCCTGAGAGAGAGGAACACTGTGCCAACCCCTTACAAGTAGTAGTGACTTTTTACTCTCCTTACTGGGTTTTGCAGATAAGGAAATGGAGTTTTTCTTGGGTCGTAGATGGAGACCTGG
This sequence comes from Phascolarctos cinereus, assembly GCF_003287225.1. Classification (NCBI taxonomy): domain Eukaryota; kingdom Metazoa; phylum Chordata; class Mammalia; order Diprotodontia; family Phascolarctidae; genus Phascolarctos; species Phascolarctos cinereus. The sequence goes on from NW_027556402.1 coordinate 233,243,818, forward strand.
AAGGAGTCTTAAAGGCCATCATGTCCAGCCGTCTCATTCTGCAGATGAGGAAACTGGGGCCCAAAGAAATTGAGTGACTTGGGGTTACATAGCTAGTTAAGTTTTTGAAGGTGGATTTGAACGCAGGGCTTCCTGACTCTACATCCAGCAGTCTATCCACTATGCCACCCAGCTGCCTGGCAAGGGAGGACAGTTGGTTTTCAGATGCTGAGTGGATAACAGAACTGAATTGCCAACCCCTCTTGATTACCTGACTTGCTTCCTAGACCAGCGGTTCCCCTCTTCTTCCCATCTCAGAGGTGTGGAGTTATTGCAAGTTGTCATTTCATTAAATGAGTTGGTACAATAAATAAGCCAATGTACCTTCTGTAGAATGAATAAATCATATGTTGCACATATAAATGTATTTACTCAAAGGCTCCAATGGATCCAGCATCTCATTAATGTGGGTATGCCTTCCCAAGTTATAGCTGACAAGTGCCCATCTACACCTGCCCATTCTGGGCACTTCTTGACTGTGTTCTCCCAGCCATTGGCCATGATTGGGACATTGACACCCAATGTACTAGCAGCCTTCCTTAGCTTCTTTTGATATTGAGAAGATAGCATAGGGCCATAAATATAGAAATGGAAGGGCTCTTTAAAGCCATCTAGTCTAACCCTCTTGTTTTACACACAGGGAAACTGAGGCTCAGGTAAAAGGAGTGACTTGCCAGGAGATCTCATTATGTATGGCTTTAGATATTTTGACTTATTTAATGCAGTAATTAAGTCACTTAATTTCTTTGGGTCTCAGTTTCCTCATCTGCAAAATGAGAAGGCTGGACATGATGGTCAGTCCATTTTTTTCCTTTTTTTCTTTTTTACCATCCCGCTGCTCTCTTGTCCCCTTCCTCTCCTATTTTCCTGTAGGGTAAGACAGATTTCCATACCCAATTGAGTGTGTATGTTATTCCCTCCTTAAGCCAAATCCTATGAGAATAAGATTCCCTCATTTCCTCTCACCTTCCCCTATTTCCCCTCCACTGTAAGAACCTTTTCTTGTCTGTTTTGTGTGAGATAATGTACCCCATTCTACCTCTCCCTTTCTCCTTCTCCTAGTCTCTCATCCCTTAATTTTATTCTCCAGATATCACCCCTTCATCTTCAACTCACCCTGTGCCCTCTATCTATCTATCTATCTATCTATCTATCTATCTATCTATCTATCTATCCATCTATCAATACATATAATTTTTCCCCTCCCACTACCCTAATACTGACAAAGGTCTCATGAGTTATAAATATCATCTTTCCATGCAGGAATGTAAACAGTTCAGCCTTAATAAGTCTCTTATGATTTCTCTTTCCTGTTTACCTCTTCATGTTCCACTTGAGTCTTGTATTTGAAAGTCAAATTTTCTATTCAGCTCTGGTCTTTTCATCAAGAATGCTTGAAAGTCCTCTATTTCACTGAATAACCATGTTTTTCCCTTGAAGGATTATACTCAGTTTTGCTGGGTAGGTGATTCTTGGTTGTAATCCTATCTCCTTTGCCCTCCGGAATATTATATTCCATGCCCTGCGGTCCCTTAATGTAGAAGCTGCTAAATCTTGTGTTATCCTGATTGTGTTTCCACAGTACTTGAATTGTTTCTTTCTGGCTGCTTGTAATATTTTCTCCTTGACCTGGGAACTCTGGAATTTGGCTACAATATTCCTAGGAGTTTTCCTTTGGGATCTCTTTCAGGGGGAGATCGGTGGATTCTTTCAATTTCTATTTTGCCCTCTGGTTCTAAAATATCAGGGCATTTTCCTTGATAATTTCTTGAAAGATGATGTCTAGGCTCTTTTTTTGATCATGGCTTTCAGATAGTCCAATAATTTTTAAATTCTCTCTCCTGGATCTATTTTCCAGGTCAGTTGTTTTTCCAATGAGATATTTCACATTGTTTTCTAATTTTTCATTCTTTTGGATTTGTTCTACTGTGTCGTGATTTCTCATAAAGTCACTATCTTCCAATTGCTCTATTCTAATTTTTAAGGAAGTATTTTCTTCAGTAAGCTTTTGGACTTCCTTTTCCATTTGGCCAATTTTTCTTTTTAGGGCATTCTTCTCCTCATTGGCTTTTTGGACCTCTTTTGCCATTTGGGTTAGGCTATTTTTTAAGGTGTTATTTTCTTCAGTATTTTTTGGGTCTCCTTTAGCAAGCTGTTGACTTGTTTTTTCATGATTTTCTTGCATCACTTTCATTTCTCTTCCCGGTTTTTCCTATACTTCCCTTACTTGCTTCTCAAAATCCCTTTTGAGCTCTTCCAAGGCCTGGGATGGATTCATATTTTTCTTGGAGGCTTTGGATGTGGGAGCTTTGACTTTGTTCTATTCTTCTGGTTGTATGTTTTGATCTTCCTTGTCACCAAAGTAAGATAATATAGTCTGACTCTTTTTGCGAGGTTTGCTCATGATCCCAGCCAACTACTTAAGTTTTAAACTCTTTGTTAAGGTAAAAGTCTGCTTCCAATGTGGAGAATGTACTGTCCCAAGCTTTGGGGGTTTGTATAGCTGTTTTCACAGATACTTCTAGGGACCTGTAAATTTTCGGTTCTTCCAATGTGGTATGATAAGGGTGGAGGTGTTTACTCTTTTCCCGGCCTGAGCTCTGGTCTTTGAGTAGCTGGCCACAAGCAGTCTTTTCTCTCTTGGAACTGTGAGGAAGGTTTCCTCTCCACAGCCACTATAAGCTCCACCGCGCCAGCACTCCTCCTCACCCCAGGACTACCACCCAGAACTGTGACCCAGATCCAAGCACCGGCAAAGCAAGAGATGCCTGCCTCAGCACCAGCAAAGAGATCCCTGCCGTCTCCCTCTGATCAGCCACTGGATTCCCCCTCAGTCTGTGGGCTGGAAGCTCGGGACACAGCCATTGCTCCAGCACTTTGCACTCTGTGCTCTGGAACTGGCTCTGACCTAGCTCTTCTCTCACCACAGAAACAGACTTTTCCCACTGACCTTCTAAGTTGTCTTTGGCATTCGTGGATTGAGGAGTCTGGAAGCCACCACAGCTGCCCGTGATTCAGTTCTCTGAGGCCTGCACCAGGTTCACCGTGGCTTGTGCGCCCACGCCGAACTGCACTCCTCTTCCACCTGGCGCAATATGCCTTTCCGATCAACCATCCAGCTGTCTTGGGCTGAAAATTTGTTTTACTCTGTCTTTTTGTGGGTTCTGCTGCTTTAGAATTTGTTTAGAGCCATTTTTATGGGTATTTGGAGGGGTTTGGGGGAGAGCTCAAGCAAGTCACCACTTTCACTCTGCCATCTTGGCTCCGCCCGCCTGGTCAGTCCATTTTTAAATGGTCATTGCAGTCACACAACTAGTTTGGATTTTTTCTTGGTGCAGTGGGAAATGTACTTTCCATGGAGTCCAAAGGTCTAGATTTGAGTCTCCTATCTAGTCAGGTAACTGTAAACAAGTCACTTCAACTCTCTTGGCATCTGTTTGCTCATCTGTAAAGATGGTAAAATCATGCTTGTATCACCCACATCCCAGAACTTTTGTGAGGGAAATGCCTTGTAAACCAGGGCTTTCCTTCCACTCCCATGGAGTTACAGTCTAAGTCAAACTTGACTCTCTCTGCACATTTACGCCACCTCCATCCAATCAATGATCAAATCCTGTCAATATCAGCTCCACATTTTTCATATCTGTCTCTGTCCCTTCTCTAACATAGCCTCCATCGCAGATCAGTCCCTCAACACCTTCACCTGAACTATTATAATAGGCTCCCTTCCTAAGTCTCCTCCTGCTTCTCCACTCCACCCTCCACCCAATTATCAGATAGATCAGCCTAAAATAGAGATCTGACCTTTGGAGTCAGTCCCCACTCAGAAATCTTCAATGGTTCCCAATTGCCTGTAGGATAGACTATTAGCTACTCTGACATAGAAACATTTCCGTTTATTTCATCTTACCACCCTTGGAGCACTCTCCAATCTAGGTTAACTGGAGGAGTCACTCCTATCTGTAATGCACTCTTTCCTGGATGCCACCTCTAAAATACCTAGGGGGCTTGAATGAACAGGTCATGTGTATCACCTCCCCCACGGGGTCTTTCCAGATTTCTCAACCCCCCACTCAGTTATTTGTGCTCTTTTATATTGACTGTTTACATGTTATTTACCCACCCCCAATAAAATAAAATAAAATGTAATTTCCTTGATAGCCTAGCTCAATGCTTTGACCATAATAGACTTAATAAATATTTGTTGTTTAATTCAATTTAGTGAAATACAATAGAAACATGAGCTACAATAGTATTATTATGTAACCTAATAATTACTTCTACATTGTTTTGTAGGAACTTTCCATTTCAAAATAACAAATCATGTTCTCCTCTTCAACAATGTCCTAAAAAGTAAGGGTCATCTGATAGAAGGTTGTCATGATGTTTTCATTTTCCAGAGATGAACTAGGATGGGGAAACTAGGGCCTTGTCCCAGGGCAACAATATGTTCAGGTCATAAATATGTATACAAGGTGCACCTTTGGGCAGTGGTTTACTAATAATCAAGAATTCCTCCACCCACCATAGAGCTAGTTTTTGGATTCTCTTCTCTTAAAATGTATTGGGGTCTCCTCATCACTGCCCCCCATGATTGGAGGACATATTTAATGCTTCTTGACACTGACACCAAAATTGCCAGTTATAGCTCTTATCATTTTCCCATACCAGGAAATTGCTACCTTGTTAATGTTGAAGATGCTTTTTGTCCATCTGGGAGAAAGGGCTATTTCATTTATGTGTAGAACTCTCTCTTGCCTTGTGTATTGTTTTCTGTTGATGCTGGGTCATCATTCTGCTTCTAGCTGAGCAGGATTCCAGCCGGCAGTTGAGATTCTCTCAGCAGATACTTCCTATAATTAAAGACCAAAGGGCCGCTCACTGCTTGCTCATTCCTGCTGGCCCATCCTTGGGCTCTCTCAGTTCTAGCTCGTCTTCTTACCTCTCAGTTTTGCCAGCTCAGCAGGTATGGGCACCTGTAATCACTCAACACATGGAGCATTACCTAGCTGAATTAGGCAATCATAGTCTGTGCTCATTTCTTGCCATGGCCTTATACTGTCATTTTGTTATATTCATAACATTAACCCCTGAAAGATCAAAGAGGAGCAAAACACAACCTATAGTAATAAAGAAGGGAACTTGTTTCTAGAATTCTAGAACCATCACTTAGTGTCTCTATGACTTTGAATGAGTCTGTTTCCCAATCCATGAGATAGGTATGATAATCCTTATACTACATGCTCATTTTGAAAGGTGGGAAGGATCAGATGGGACCATTTGATAACCCAGGAGTAATAATTCAAATGTCTTTTACTTCATTCATGTTATTAAATCTGGACTCTTAAAATATACCCTTAAGGTAAGGAGCTGTCCTCAGGACAAGAACCACATCAAAACTGAAGCCAAAACTGCCTCTGAGAGGCCTTCTCCTCAAAGATAGAACCCTTAACAGAACACCAACCTCTTACTACATACCACCTATGCCTTAAAACAGACACCAGGGACAAGGTCACATCCATTCATCTTCCAACTACCTAGTACTAAAGAGAAAGAATTGGACTTGGGGTTAAAGGATCTGGGTTCAAATCCTGGTTAAGTCATAACTTCACTGGGCCTCAGTTTCTTCACCTGTAAAATGAGGGGATGGTGGTGGATGAGATGGCATCTAAAGTCCCTTTCAGCTCAAATTCCATGGTCCTACAGTCCTATGAATATGAAAGAAAAGATACTCTCATCAGGAAAAATGTAGTGGTGACCTTCCAATGCCCAGAATCTCACCTGAGTATTATTCTGTGAGCAGTATAGACCACCATAAGGCATAAAAATTGGGCCAACCTAATTAAACATACTGACTCCAGTTGCAAAGTTTTCTCCTCATTAAATATCCCTCCTACAGTTGCTCCAGGACAGTGCCACAATATTGGCTCAGTCTTCCCTTTCTAGGCTGACTCACCTAGCTACTCTTAGCTTCATCACAACTGCTGGCCATGGTACTGACACATAAACATAAGTCTAACCCACCCCCACCTATGCAGATGGCAGCTGCCTCTGTGCATTAGTGGACAGTTTCACAAATTGCCCTGTCCAGTAGAATTTATCATGCTCTAGTGATAAGAATCTCCATACTCATCTGGGCTCATCCTTGTAAAACAGACATATTGTCTGTCACTATGCCCACACTCAAATCATTTCCAGACAAATAAGACCTGAGAGAGTTCCTCTAACCCAGCCCTTGAGAACCCCCAGTCATTTCTATGACATGCTGAGGAATTGGAGGTAGACTTTAGTGGAGGATGAGTATAATGTAAAGGCCTTCGTCACCATAAAACTCCATATAAATGTGAGATGGTATTGTTTTCATTTCTCAACTCACTCTACATACATTTATTGGGCACCTGCTATGTAATCAGTACCTGGTGTTTTTAATATTAATATTCTTGCAGTGATGCTATATGGCCAAAAGCCAAGAAATTTCATAGTTTTGGAGAATTTAAGTGGCTAATCACACAAAAGGCAATGGAGAAACACAATGGGAACATGAATAGACTTCATTGTACCACCAGGAGAAAAACTGTATTGGAGAAGTAGCATAAAGGATGTCATAAGATATGTGTAATCAGTCAATCAACATTTGCTAAGTGCCTACTATGTTCCAGGTACTGTGCTAAGTGCTAGGGACAAGAAAGGTAAAAGACAGTCCCTGCCCTCAAGGAGCTCCCAACTGGAAAAGGAGGTGACTGTTCATGTAGCAGGAGTGCGGCTTGACCAACAGACAGCCCAAATATCCCATTGGTATCCATACAATGTTAAGAACTCTGAAGAAAGAAACTCTAGACATCTTGGATTTATGGGAGGACCTGGACAAGTATTGAATAGGATGAGAAGGCAGGGATGATGTGCAATTAGTGTTATCTGTGAGAAAACCCACATTGATGAGAAGCGGGTATTCCCTTTCCTGTTAATGAGCTCCTTGAGGGCAGGAACTGTCTTTGTCTCATTTTGTATCGCGAACACTTAATACATTGCCTGGCACATAGTAGGTGGTTAATAAATGTTGACTGATTGAAATGTCAGAGTACAATGGGACATTTTCATGGAATCATAGAAATTCAGAGTTGGAAGACCATACCTGTAAAGGGACCCATATACCAGCCACCTCCTTTTCTAGTCGTGAGCTCCTTGGGGGGCAGAGACTGTCTTTTGCCCCTTTTTTGCATTCCTAGCACTTACCATAGTACCTGGCACATGGTAGGCACTTAATAAATGTTGATTAATTATACATATCTTATGACACCCTTTATGCTACTTCTCCAATACAGCTTTTCACTGGTGGTCTTTGGTTAAAGAACTCAAGTGAGATATTGGCCATTTTGTGATTGTCCATTGGGCATGAGGCAGTGATGAATTGTCCCATTGATTCATGTCCTTGGTAGTCTTCCTCCTTAGCTGTTGAGGCAGGGTGTGATTCATGCTAAGACTCCTAAGCTTATTGTGTCTCAATTTCTCCATCCATGAAAGTGGAGCAGACGTAATTAAAATTTGGAGTTACTTGGATGAAAAATATCATGTCAGTTAATTTGTACACATGCCTGTGTATAATGTAGCACCTTTACTTTTTGTTAATAATTGCATTGAAGGTGGGATGATCACTGTAATGATGTTAAATGAAATATTACCTGGGATGTCTCCTTGAGTTAGATGTTAATGAAGAGAAGAAATGATGTCACATGCAGTGTTTAGTTGAGGATCAGTCTGGCGGGGATAAGTGCTGGACATAGCATCAGGGAGTCTGGGGTTGGAATACTTTCTCTGACACATTTTAGCTACGTGACCTGGGCAACTCATTTAACTTGCCTGAGGCTCAGTTTACTCATCTGCAAATTAAGCATAAGAAGACCTGTAGTGACTACCTCACTGGGTTGTTTTGAGGCTCAAGTCAGATAACAGATGCAAAGTGACGTGACAACTTTAAAGCACTTTTATAGATGCTAGCCATTATTAGTCGTGTTTGGAAATGAGAGAAGTAAATGAGAAGGCAATGAAGTATTTGTAAAGCACTTAGCACATTGTCAGTGCTTTAATAAATGCTTGTTTCCTTCCTTCTATCTTCCTCCTTCCCTCCACCCATTTCTACTTTCCTTCCTTCTTTTCCTTTCCTCCTTCCCTCCTTTCCTCCTTTCTTCCCTCTTTTCTTTCCTCTTTCCTCTTTCTCTCCTTCCCTTTCTCCTTTCCTCCTCCCTTCCATTCTTCCCTTCCTCCCTCCTTCCTTCTTTCCTTCTCTCCCTCCTTCCTTCCCTCCTTCTTTTCCTCCCTCTTTTCCTTCTTCCTTCCCTCCTTGATGGATGGACTGTCAGGTGGAAGAGGAATAATTTGTTGGCTGCAGAGGCAAGACTAGAAACAATGGATAGGAGTTGTAATAAGCACTTTCTTTGTTTCCTATTTTCTACCATTGCCAAAAAATGCTGCAAGTGTTTTAGTATATAGGGGTCCTGTTTCTCTTTTTTACTTCCTTGGAGTATAGGCTTAATAATGGTATATCTGGGTCAAAGAGTTGCATAATTTAGTGACTTTGGGGATACAGCTTCACATTGCTTTCCAGAACATCTGGACCAATTTGCAGCTCCACCAATAATGCATAAGTATACCTTTTCCCTATAGCCCTCCAACATTTCTCATTTTCTTCTTTTATCTGTTTTGCCAATTTGATGGGACTGATATAGAACCTGAGTAAAGCCTCTTTAATTTGCATAGATTCTGGCTTCACATAAGGGAAGACTTCCTAAGAATGAAAGTTGACTTTGTTAGGGAATGAGTTCCCCTTCAATAGAAGTCTTCAGGAAAAGACTGGATGACCCATTATCAAGAGATGCCTTGGGAAGAAGCTACTTACTTAGGTCTGGGTTGGACTAGTTGGCTTCTCAGTTCCATTCAAACTGAGCATCTGTGATTCTAATATAGTTGACTGACTCACCCATCTCAGAGATAAGAATACTGAAGCCTAGAAACATTAAATAATTTGCCCAAAGTCACACAGAGAGTACATAAAAGAGCTGAGGTACAAACAAATAGAGCTTTCTCATCACTATACCACAGCTGCCCAGACCTGCTTATTCCAATGGGCCCTTGGGATTTTGGAGGTGTGATATAAAGAGCAGGTCCTAGCAGATGGGAACCATGCAGCCATTCTCTCTGCAGAGTCTGGTATGAAAGGCTGTTGGGACTTCTAGGTTCTCTTCATCCATCAGCCCACGTGGCCAAGGAAAATGAAAACAGGAAGATGATAGGGGCTGGGCCATAGTTGGAGATGATGTGGTAGAAAGGGATGGAAAAATCTTAAATTGTATTATAAAGCAGCAATCATCAAAACTGCTTGGTACTGGGTAAGAAATAGAGTGGTGGATCAGTGGAATAGGTTAAATATGCAAGATACAGTAGTCAATGACTATAGTAATCTATTATTTGAGAAACCCAAGACCCCAGCTTTTGGGATAAGAACCCACCCTTTGAAAAAAAACTGCTGGGAAAACTGGAAAAGAGTATGGCAGAAACTAGGCATAGACCCAAATCTCACACCATATACCAAAATAAAGTCAAAATGGGTTCATGATTTAGAAATAAAGGCTGATACTGTAAGCAAAGTGGGAGAGCAAAGAATAGTTTACCAATCAGATCTATGGAGAACAGAAGAATTCATGACCAAACAGGAGACAGAGGACATTACGAAAAGCAAAATGGATAATTTTGATTACATTAAATTGAAAAGGTTTTGCACAAATAAAGCCAATGCAACTAAGATTAGAATGAAGGTAGAAAATTGGGAAAGAATTTTTACAACCAGTCTCTCTGATAAGGGCCTCATTTCTAAAATATAGAGCTAATTAAATCAAATTTATAAGAATACAAGCCATTCCCCAATTTGATAAATGGTCAAAGGATTTGAACAGACAGTTCTCAGATGAAGAAATTAAAGCCATCTGTAGTCATATGAAAAAAATGCTCTAAATTACTATTGATTAGAGAAATGCAAATCAAAACAACTCTGAGGTACCACATCACACCTATCAGATTGGCCAACATGACAAAACAGGAAAATGATAAATGTTGGAGAAGATGTGGGAAAATTGGAACACTAATGCATTGTTGGTGGAGTTGTGAAATGATCCAATCATTTTGGAGAGCAATTTGGAACTATGCTCAAACAGCTATAAAATGTGCATACCCTTTGACTCAGCAATAGCACTTCTAGGGCTATATCCCAAAGAGATCATACAAATGGGAAAAGGACCCACATGTACAAAAATATTCATAGCAGCTCTTTGTCTGGTGGCCAAGAATTGGAAATTGAGAGGATGCCCATCCATTGGGGAATGGCAGAGCAAGTTGTGGTATATGAATGTAATGGAATACTATTGTGCTATAAGAAATGATGAACAGGATGACTTCAGAAAAATCTGGGAAGACTTGTATGGTCTGAGTGAAGTGAGCAGAACCAAGAGAACATTATACACAATAACAGCCATGTTGTTCGATGACTAATATTGATAAACTTAACCCTTCCCAGCAATACAAGGATCTAAGCCATCTCCAGAGGCCTCATGATAGAAAATGCTATCCACATCCAAAGAAAGAACTATGGAAGTTGAATGGCTATTTTTTCTCTTCTGTTGAGTTTTGTTTCCTCACTAATGTGAAAATATGTTTAATAGGAATGTATATATATATATATATATATATATATATATATATATATGTAAACTCAAAAGAATATGGAAGTGATTATTGATAAATCAAAATAAATTAATAAAATTTTTTTAAAAAGAAAAGGATGGAAAGATTGAAAAAAAAGGGGAAAAGGCACAACTAGGGGGATCTGTTGTAGTCTCCTGGTGTCATGGAAAGAGCATTGAATTTGAAGGCAAAAGACCCTAGGTTCAAATCCCAGTGCTTCTACTACCTGTGTAACCTGAGGCCTGACTTTCTCTGCTTGTCTGACAAGTCATCTTATCATCTGTAAAAGGAAGGGCTTGGTCTGGAACATCCAAGATCTCTTCCAGATCTGACTTTCTGTGGGGTTCCTAACTTGTGGCTTGTGAACTTATTTTAAAATATGCTTTGGGGGGCAGCAAGGTGACACAATGGATAGAACACAAGCCCTGGAGTCAGGAGAGCCTGAGTTCAAATCCAGACTCAGACACTTACTAGCTGTGTGACCCTGTGCAAGTCACTTAACCCCAATTGCCTATATCTATCTATCTATCTATCTATCTATCTATCTATCTATCTATCTATCTATCTATCCATCCATCCATCTATCTATCCATCTATCTATCTATCTATCTATCTATCTATCTATCTATCTATCTATCTATCCATCCCATCCATCCATCCATCTATCCATCTATCTATCTATCTATCTATCTATCTATCTATCTATCTATCTATCTGTCCATCTATCTATCCATCTATCTATCTATCTATCTATCTATCTATCTATCTGTATGTATGTACATACATATACATATATACACATATATATGTATGCATGGAGAGAGAGAGAGAGAGAGAGAGAGAGAGAGAGAGAGAGAGAGAGAGAGAGAGAGAGAGTATTGGATGTAATGTGCCAAAAATCTAAATACAGTTTTAAGCTAATTAATAAGCTATTAAAGCTTCAAACTTCACTAAGACTTTTGGGACACTCTGTATTTCGATATAATTGGTTTCCTTTGTAATGCTAAGTATTTTATTTTATGCTTTTTAAAACATTATTAAGAAGAGGTCCCTAGGCTTCAGCAGACTGGCCAAAGGATTCTAAGAAATACAAAAGATTAAGAAGGCCTGCTTTAGAGCATGGCTGCTGATAACTGCACAGCATCCTTAAGTCAAAGGGACCTTAAGAGGCACCCCCATGCCCCTGACTCCAAATAGAAGTGTATGTTCCATTTAAAATAACTCTAGAAAACAGACAATCTAACTCCCTCCAGTATCACATCCAGGCATTCAGCATCCTGAGATATTAGGGAATTTTTCCTAAATCCTTTCTCTTTTTGTTTTAGTCTTTCCCCTCAGGTTCTGCTCTCAGGGATCGTAGGTATGTACCTGTGTATATAACACCTGTTTTAGAGGCTTTCTTATGACATGAATGGCTGAGGTACCCTAACGGGAATTTCTTTACTCTTTGAGCTCATAATCCCCACCAAGGAAACCTAGGAGAATTTATGCATCATACCCTTCCAGAAAACTGATACTGACTTCCCACTCACAGTTACACAATTCATGGCATTACAGAAGGTTTACTAAAAGAAGGAGAAAAAAAATAAAAATCGTTGAACAAGGATTTAGTCCCTTAGTCCCAGAGATGCAGGTAAATCTCCAAAGTCAAGTATAGTCCCCAATATTAGAGTTGCTCTGGCTGCAACTCCCTCCCCCACATACCCTATCTGGGAGTACACCTCCTGACTGATCAAAGTTGGAGGAGGCATTTTATTCTCTCTCTCCTCTGACTCTCTCTGTCTGTCTGTCTCTCTCTCTTCTCTCTCTTTCCCTCTCTCACTCTCTCTTTCTCCTCCATTTCTGTCTCTCCCTCTCCATCTCACTTTTTCTCTTCCCCCTCCTCCTTCATTCTTTGTCTTCCTTCCTTCTTTTGTTTCTCTATTTCTTTTTCTCCCTTTCTCTCTCTTCTCCTTGTTTTTCTGTCTATCCCTCTCCATCATTTTTTCTCTTTTCCCCCCTCTCTCTCCTCCCTCAATCTTTGTCTTCCTTCCTTCCTTCCTTCCTTCCTTCCTTCCTTCTTCTTCCTTCCTTCCTTCCTTCCTTCCTTCCTTCCTTCCTTCCTTCCTTCCTTCCTTCCTTCCTTCCTTCCTTCCTTCCTTCCTTCCTTCCTTCCTTCTTTCCTTCCTTCCTTCCTTCCTTCTTTCCTTCCTTCCTTCTTTCCTTCTTTCCTTCTTTCCTTCCTCTCTTTCTCCTCTCTCCTCTCTCTCTTTTTCCCTCTCTCCCTCCTCACTGTGTCTCTCCCTCACCATCTCTTTTTTTTCTTTTCCCCCTCCTCTCTCATTCTTTGTCTTCCTTCCTTTCTTTCTTTTTATCCCTCTCTCTCCATTCTCCATTTCTCTCTCTTTCCCTCTCCATCTCTTTTCTCTTCCCCCTCCTCCTGTATTCTTTGTCTTCCTTCCTTCTTTTCTTTCTTTCTTTCTTTCTTTCTTTCTTTCTTTCTTTCTTTCTTTCTTTCTTTCTTTCTTTCTTTCTTTTTCTCCCTCTCTCTCTCCCTCTTCCCTGTTTTTCTCTCTCTTTCTCTCTCTCTCTCTCATTTTTTTCTCTTTCCCCCCCTCCTCCCTCATTCTTTGTCTTCCTTCCTTCCTTCCTTCCTTCCTTCCTTCCTTTCTTTCTTTCTTTCTTTCTTTCTTTCTTTCTTTCTTTCTTTCTTTCTTTCTTTCTTTCTTCTTTCTTTCTTTCTCTCCCCCTCTCTCTCTCCTCCCTGTTTCTCTGTCTCTCCCTCTCCATCTCTTTTTTTCTCTTTTCCCCCCTTCCCCTCTCTCCTCCCTCATTCTTTGTCTTCCTTCTTTCCTCTCTCTCTCTCTCTCTCTCTCTCTCTCTCTCTCTCTCTCTCTCTCTCTCTCTCTCTCTCTCTCTCTCTCTCTCCTTCCCTGTCTCCCTGTTGCCTCCCCACCGTGTGTCTGTGTGTGTGTGTGTGTGTGTGTGTGTGTGTGTGTGTGTGTGTGTATGTGTGTGTCCCTGAACTGTCTCTGTTCCTCCCTCCCTCGTTCTTTCTCACACGGTCTCCAATTTGTGGCTCTTTCCCCTGGCACTGCCAGCCAGTCTAAGACAAGGCAAGGCTGAGCCTCCTATGCCGTCTCCTCCTCTAGACTCAGGGGATTGTAGATTACAGTCAGAGGATTCTAGATTCTGAGTTGTAAAGCGATTTGCAGGCCACTAGTCACTGGATCATAGGTTCAGACTGAGAAGGAATCTCAGAAATCATTTAGTACAACCCTTTCTTTTTACAGATGGGGAAACCAAGTCAAAGATAAGGAACTTGGCAAGAGTCACACAGGTAATGTCACTCAGGATTCGAATTCCCACCCTTTGATTCTTGAGCTTGCAATTTTCCCCCTGTATCATGCTGCCTCAAATTACTCATTTAACAGATGAGTCGGAAGCAGCCCAGAGAGGTTAAGTTACTTCCCAGATACTAAGTGTACTAAGTACACAGCTACTAGTACAGGTTGAGAGCCAAACCCTCCAGATTCCTTTTCTTCTCCCAGGGTTACCACTCTGGGCCTTTCTCTCTTCACCCTTCTTCAGTCTCCTGCAGGTCCCAAACCTAACTCTCCCCGTCCACACCGTAGTATGGATATACATTTTTCTTCCTCCCCACCTGCCTCTGCTCAAAAAGACTGTAGAGGGAGAAATATTGGGGAAGATAATTCTAGCACTGGCCATATGTTTAAATAAAGACATTTCTTTGTGTGAATATTTTAAAACGTAAATTAAGCCTTCATACCACAGTGTGTAAGTTGTTTGGGCTCCTTAAAAATTGGAGATTTCTGGCCCACAAAAATATACTTCTGCCTTAGTTTTTGTTTACCAAACAGCTTGGGCAAAAATGCAAGGAAACGCTGATGAACTGCTGACTGTCCACAAGCCAGCTGTTGTGCTGGACAGATGACAGCACCCCCCCCCTTCTGCCAGAAGCTGCAGGTGTGCCTAGCCTAGAGTAGAATCTTGTAAAAGCACATGAGAAGGTGCTGACTAGGGTACTCCAGGCTATGGCTGATCTTCCCTGGGGTAAGGATACATCATCTGCACCAAAAGTCACAAACATAAGGTGCCCCAGAGCAGGAAAGCGGAGATCAGCTCCTTCTCAAGCTAGCCACCTACTTATGGATGCTCTGACCATGACAACCCATGGAACAAAGGAAAACACAAAACAGTTCTCAGTTGTAAGCAATACCCTGCTACTTCTTTTTTTTATTTTTTAAATTACATTTTATTTTATTTCACAGCATATGTAACTTAGTAATATGATGATTTAAAAATGTTTTCTCCTTTAAATCCTGTACACTTAACTCATTATTTTTTACTCCCCATTCATTACCAATAACAGTCATATCAATAGCAGTCCTATCCAATCAAGTCAATGAATTGAAAAAATTTTTAATTTTTTTTTAGCAGTAAGATGATGCATTGTATTTTCACTATTGCTCTCTGGCAATGTGGTTCAGTGACTGAGTTTAATTCAGAGTGACGCCAATCTGTGGCAGGCATGGCAAATGCAGCTGGAACCAGATTAATATGTAATTGGGAAATATTTACCAAAAGAAATAAAAAGGCAATATAATATGGATAATGCTAATATGTGGTTTTTCAGGGATCCTTATGTATGGCTTGGTGGCCTCATTTCTATTTGAATTTGATACCATAGCTCCACAGCAATAAATGATATTGAAATAAATGTGGCACATTGTAAATATCCCGTGTTGTTAATTGCTTTTAAGCTAATCCCTCCCTCCCTACCTCTACCTCCCTCCCTCCCTCCCTCCCTCCCTACCACTACCTCTTCCATTGAGCAAATTTTCAAAATAAAGCAAGAATTAAAAACAAAACATTTAATGCTGCATTTTGTTAGGCCATATCAGTCATGTCCAGCTCTCCATGACCCCGTTTGGGGTTTTCTTGGCAGGGATACTGGAGTGGTTTGGCATTTCTTCTCTGTCTCATTTTACAGATGAGAAAACTGACTTGCCCCAGGGTCACAGAATTAATGAGTATCGGAGGCCAGATTTGAACTCAGGTCTTTCTGACCCCCATCCCAGTGCTCTACCCACTGCACCACCTAGCTGCCCACCTAGCTGCATAGTCCCCCGTTAGTTTCCCATTACATGTATCTTTCTGCATTTTAAGGTTATCACTTCTCTGACAGTCCCTCATGTATCCCTGGAGGTGAGTGGTCTGCTTTATCTTCATTCTTTTGGATTCATGGTTTCTCACTGTGTGGGATCAGAATTCAAAAGCCTTTCAAAGTTTTTGTTTTGTTTTTTCTCTATAGTCTCATTGTATAAATTGTTCTCCTCGTTCTGCCCGTTCATTCTGCATCACTTCATAGAAGTCTTTTTCGGTTCCTCTGTAACTGTCCATTTTGAGATTTCTTATATCCCAGCAATATTTCATTAGAGTCATGTAACACAATTGATTTATCCATTCCAGAAGGAGGATACCTATTTAGTTTCCAATTTTCTGCCACCACAAAAAGCTGTTATAAATGTTTTTGTACATATAGCTCCTTCATCTCCTTCTTTGATTTTTTTTGTCCATTGGATTGTAAGCTCCTTGAGGGCAGGGATGGTCTTTTGCTTCTTTTTGTATCCCCACCACTTAGCATAGTTTCTGGCACATAGTAGGTGCTTAACAAATGTTTATTGATTGACAAATAGATCAATTACAATGACATAACTGGGTAACCCTAAAAATTTGTACCTTGTTGCCTCTGCAAGAACAGTGACAAATGGTAGAAAAGGAGTCAGAGGGCTCTTAGAATCAAGTCGTTTTTAACTTTTAGCCTGGACAAATCATTTTATCCTGAAGTCAGAGCTCCAGGCAGCTCTCAAAGACTGTTAGTTTGTAAAGAAGTCACTCACCTACACTGGCAAAAGGAATTCCCTCCTCTGGGAAATCCCAGTATCAGTGAAATCACAAATCCAATTTCTATCCTTATGCCTGTCAGTCTTAACAGCCCATGGTGCTCCAGATGAGAGATTCCTGTCCAGTAACCAGTGAATTGATATATTGACTTTATTTGGTTAACGTTCCTCAAAAATACAAAATGTTTTCAATGCTACAATGATGCTGGTCAGGTATTGAGTTAGTATGTACAACTCACTTCTAACTATCTGCCTTAGAGGTGACATGGCCCAGCAGAGAAAGGGCTGACTTTGGAGGAAAGAAGATCTGGGTTCAAATCCTACCTGTTATACTTCCTAGCTGTATGACTCTGGGTAGTTTAACCCTCTGAACTTCAGTTCTCTAGTCTGTAAAATTGGAAGTGGGGTAGGTGGATGAGTGAACTTATCTAAGTTCTAAGGTGGCTATCAGCTCTAAATGTATGATCCCAAATGGTGTCCCTTTAATTAGATTTTCAGCCCCTTGAGGGCAGAGGGTGGATTTTCTAATTTTCCTGTATCCCATGTAGCCCCTAATATAGTGCCCTATGAACAGCAGACTCCATAAATGTCAGAGAGAGAGAGACAGAAAGAGAGAGAGAGAGAGAGAGAGAGGGAGGGAGAGAGAGAGAGAGAGAGAGAGAGAGAGAGAGAGAAGAGAGAGAGAGAGGGAGAGGGAAGGAGGGAGAGAGAAGAGAGAGAGAGGAGAGAGAAGAGAGAGAGAGAAGAGAGAGAAGGAGGGAGAGAGAGAAGAGAGAGAGAGAGAGAGGAGAGAGAGAGAGAGAGAGAAGGAGGGAGAGAGAGAGAGAGAGAGAGGGAGAGAGAGAGGGAGGGAGGGAGGGAGAGAGAGGGAGGGAGAGATGGAAGTGAGAAAAAGAGGGAGAGAGAGAGAGACGGGCGGGGAACTCTGCTACTGTCTTCCCGTGGATAGTTCCTGCCTCTTACCTTGTATGTATCCTGTGTGTTCAGTGTTCTTTTTGTTTCCCCCTTTAGACTATAAGCTCCTTGAGGTCAGGGACCTTGTTCCTGCCCATCTTGTTCTCTTCATCCCTTGGCACACTGCTTAGTACACAGTAAGTGCTTATTGACTGGCCAACTTGCCAGTGGCATTTTCTTGGTCTCAGAGGCCACCAGTGGATCAGTCAAGTTGACTGAGCACTTTGTTCATGTTGCATTCTTCCTCCTGTTCTGGGGGTGGGGGAGGAGGGAAGTGAGGGGAGGGTGTTTCAGAATCTCAGAGACAAACCCATAACTGAAAATGGGGTCACTGTACAATGTGGAGCCTTGGGAACCTCTAAAGAAGGGGAGCTTATTACCCTTCTAGGCTGCCCATTACTCCCTTGTCTACCTTTGATTACCAGGAAATTATTCCTTCCAGAGATCCTAAAAAATGAAAATAAGGAGGCAATCTGTGTCAAAGTACCCCCTTGAATGTCTATCACAGACCAGCCTTGAGCCTAAGGATAAATTTAATAAATTCAGTGTGAGGGAGGAAAGTGATGGGGAGGAGGTTGTCTCAGTCAAAGGTCCATCAAGTCTCCAAACTCCAGATTAATTGGTTTCCGTCCAAATGATCTTCTAAATTTCATTTCAGTGTGTTGTTGTCATAATCATTATTTTATTTTGACCTTTACACTGACACTCTCCTCTGATGCCTCACTGGAGGTAGAGGTGACCCTGGAATCTCAAAGTTGTTCCATTGGGAGCACAAGGTATGGCAGGGAACTATGCCTTATTCCTCTTTGTATCTCCCACAAGGCCATGCTAGGTACCTCATAAATATGTGCTGAATGATGGAATAAATGCCCTTAGAACAAGGGTCGTGTTAGTGGGAACTGAAATAGCATCTGTGAAATGATGGAGTTGGGCTCTGGGATCTCTAAGGTCCCTTCCAGCCTGGAATCCTATGATTCAAGATGACGGCACAGTTCCTTAAGGAGTAGCCAGGTGAATACATAGTATACTCGCTTCCTAAAAAGAATTCTATTCCTAACTCCTCCTGAATAGTAGTATACATTTGGTATTTTGCTTTACAGTTGCAAAATGGCTTATGCTTATTTTTACTTCTTTTGTTTTTAGTTATTTCTCAAAATACTTAAAATTTTACAGAGACATGGATGACTGAATGGGTTTCATAACGGGAGAGTATCTATTCATGAAGGTATTTATGGTCTTGGAACCATACTTTTCAAGGGAGATGAGTCTCATGGGACTCTGTTTTATTTTGCTTGTTGAAAGAGATAATACCTTACACTTGTATGTAGACATGTTAGATTATTAGCTTCATGAGGGCAGAAGCTGATTCCCCTTTGTTGATGCCTTACTCCCAGAAAGTCCTTAATAAATGCTTACTGACTGATTGAAAACACTTTCCCTTCTAATTTATCTCATCAGATCAAGGCAGCATCTTAATGTTCCCATATTACAGATGAAGAAACATCAGGCAAGTCAGAGCCTTTCTGTACTTCACCTGTGGTATAAGAATATTAGAGACATAAGGGACCTTGGAGATCAGCTCTCTAGGGAGGAGAAGCAGCTGGCCTGTGGTCAGCCTCCTAATTTCCAGCCTAGTGTCCTTGTCCCTTGTAAAGTTGGTAGCTATAATCCTACTGAAAAGATCTCCAATCCTATTTTGGAAATTATGATGGCACTTTGAACAAGATGATAACAAAAACTTCATTCACAACTGCCATCTTCCTGTGTCCATTAAAGGTACGGAGGTCACTGATCCCCAGGACCCATGGCCAGGCGTTGATGTGGCCCAGAACCACTGCTAACTACAGTGGAGCCTCCTTCTTCATGTGATCCATTCCTGTCCCCTCGTTACGGTTTTTATAGACACGAAATCCAGCAGCACATTATTTTTAAATGTCCTTCCATTACAGATGCATTTGCCTTCGTTGTAATTGCGCCGAGGATAATGAATACATTTTGTGTTCCCGCAGATGTCACCACCATTGCCGATGCTCCCTTCTCATTTATGTGGGTAAATGGACACTTAAAGTGTTTCCCGGGCACCCATTACTCTGGCGGGAGTGAAGGATGGCAGTGCCATGTGGATGTACGCACACGTATGCCCACAGATGTTTAGTTTGTGCTGAGCCCAGAAACTATGGTGGTCCCAAACTGGAAGTGTGTGTGTGTGTGTGCATGTGTGTGTGTGTGTGTGTGTGTCTGAAATAAGCATCTAGCCTCACTGACAATTCCTAGCTGGGAGGGCACGGGCAGAGCTAATTTGCTCCACATATGAAAGGTACGTTGGTTTTAATACTCTAGGTGTTCCACTGTGATTTAGCACTGGGCCCTAGTTCAATGGGGCAATTACAGTACTCCAGCACACTGGCCTCATTAGACAGGGCCCCCTTTGGAATCACTTTCACCACTGCCCTCCCTATGGCATGGGGTGGTCCTTGCCTCACTGATGGGCCAGGCTACAGAGGTTACCAGGAAATATTCACTAGATGCTAGCAGGGATGCTAACATTCATCTGTGGGGGGGGAGGGGGTGCAACCTTTCCTGAACTGTGAGGGTGATTAATCAAGAGACAGATGCCTGCAAGAGAGCAAAACGGACACAGCTTGAGAAAGATCATCTGAGTCAATGTATGCAGCAGGATGGCATGCAGGAGGATAGGGGCAGAATGGTGATGGAGATCGAAGCATCAGAAATTTCAGGCCTGGGATGTTGAATTTCATAGAATCTCAGAGTTGGGAGGAGGAAGCCTATACTCTGGGACCCTCCTTTCCTGACTGAGGACTCCCTCTCCAGGACCATTATTTTAGAAGAGACCCTAACCATGCTTCATTTCACTTCTACCTGGACTCCTTTTCTGGTTGCCAGCTTGACCTCACTTTCTCTGAGGGCCTGAACCTCCCCAATTCCCACGACCTCGTTCTCCATTCTATATAATACCAATTCAGGTGTGGTCACCCTAAGGTGACCATGGTGATTTTGCCCCAAATATCAGAATTCCTAGTTACCACACTGCTCCCAAAATATCCTTTTCAAGGCATAGGATCCCAGAGGCAGAAAAGAATTTGTAGCAATTCCATGGCAGTTCCAGTATCAGGAATCTCTACACAAAGGTTTTACTCATTCCTTCCAAGAGGGCAGCCAAACAGCCTTCAGTGTAATTAGCTAGAATGCCTACTTCACCTGCAGGGATGGGGAATCTGCCACCTTGAGGCCACATGTGGCCTTCTAGGTCCTCAAGTGCAATCCTTTGACTGAATCCAAACTTCACAGAACAAATCCCCTTAATAAAATGATTTAGGATTCCTAAACCACCTAAATATGCAGGAGCTGCCTATTTGCTTTAAGTTACTTGCTGTGGGTTACAGATACATACAGCTGTAGGTCACATTGGAGAAACTGAAAAGGCAAGGGCAAGCCAGAGACAGATCAAGCCTCCATCTTTCTCTCTCCTTTCTATATATGCCACACAATAATCCTGCCCATTGCAGGGGACCTAGAGTTAGAATGGTTTTGCATTTATCTCGGAGTCATCCTCTTTTAGTTTTCTATATTAGATCTCTCCCACCCCATCTAGGAGGTGATTAAGAAGGTAAAATGAAGAATAAATGACTTCTAAAGTCTCTTATAGTTTAAAATCCTATGGGCCAACAAAGGTAAATATATAATCTTATAATATATATATATATATATATATATATATCTTATAAATATATAATCTGCTTTTCTGTCTTGTAGGACTGCTTGATTTTCCCCTAATCTAGTGTCTAATTTCCTACCTCAGTGCTTTTGCACAGGCTAGCCTTCATATCTAGGATACACATTCTTGAAACTTCCATTTTTTAGAAGATCTAGAATCCCCTAGAATCTAGAATCTAGAAGAATCTCCACTTTCACCTATGGGGAAGGAGTAGTGATCAAGAAAGGCTTCCTGGAAGAGGTGACACCTCACCTTGACTTTGAAAAAAGGAAGACCCTTAAGAGATGAAGAAATGGGAGGAGAGTCATTTCTAAGCATGGAGGCTGATATGAATAAAGACATGGAGGCAAGAAAGAATGGAAAATAGTTGAATTTGGCTGGAATACAGTGTCCCCAGCATTTAATACAGTTTCTGGCATCATAGTAGGCACTTAAAATGGTGGTTGATTGATTGATTGAATGAATGAGGAAGTTTTTTGAAAAGTGACATGATCATGGCTAGATATCAGAAAGATTATTCAGGCAGCAGGATATCAAGAATCATTAGAGAGTAGATAGACTAGAAACCCAAAGACCAGTTAAGATAATACTCTAATTGTGTAAGTAAGAAAAACTGAAGACTTGAACTTGAGTGGTTGGACTGGGAATAAAGAAGCCCAATATATTGCATGGATAGAAATGGCAGACCTCAGCAACTGATCTAGTGTGTGAGATAAAAGAGAGAGGAAAATGCCTCTTGCTACTCTGGAAAGATCATCTGAGTTTCTGTCTTGAATGGGAATCATTGGCTGACTTGATTAAAGGAAGGAGAAGCAATCGAGTCCCTGGCATCTTCAAGCTGGCCCTATCATTCTGGTGTCCCAGGACATACCAGCAAGAGAAAGCATGAGAAGAGAGGGAGCCAATGAGACCATAGTGAACCAGGGTTTCTTGACTCTTTTGATTCCCTGCTATGGCTTGTTAACAAGATTTTACTAAGCCAGCCTCTAACCTGAGAATGACGAAACAGCAGGCCAGAGACAAAGTGTCAGTAATCAGATAGCGTTTAATTAATTAGTTTCATTATGAGCAACAGATTTGCAAATCGGGAATTCTCTAGATCAGAATTTCTCCTTGCTGAAGTGAAGTCAAAGGTTATATACACAAATCACAATGGGAAGGGAGGGGGGGAAGGTGGATTACAAACAATTGTTCCCAGGACCAGAGAGATTTCCCATGGCAAGCCCACAAGTGGAAGACCATGCACAAATTCTGGAGTACTGTGGGAGCAATACTGGGGGTCGTTACTTGGTGGGTCACAGGACCAGAGTTCTGTGACGGGAACAGGTTCTACAATCTTCGATTCGCCTCATTTAAGGTATACAGACACAAGAATGTAATGATTTGTGAAAGCATTGTCAAGGGTTTGATCGATCATTTCAAGCTGCATTGTAAGTCTGACTCCTGAGCTAGAAAAGGCAGTTGTGAAAAATCTGATCTATTAGTATATTCATTACACATATATCGATTAATATGAAAAATCATAATTCCCTTCACAGGCTGTTGAAGGAGGCAGCCAGCTCATTATCTTGTGTGTGCTCTATCAAATCTTACTTATCCATATCTCCATTCATAAGCCATTTAGGGGAGCCAAGATGGCAGAGTAAGAAGTAAGTCACTTTTATCCTCCCTTATTAGCCTCTGGAAACCCAGAAAATATCACCCCAGGAAAAACCCTGGAACAGCTGGACCAGAAGAAAGATAGGGTAGCCCTGGCAGCTTGAGGGATTAACAAGAAAAGACCCCTGTTGCCCTGGGGGAAGGGGAACAGTACAGACAGGAGGCGTCCCATAAGCCATTGAGGGATTCAGGCACGTAGTCACCAATAAGACCAGATTGATGCCTGCAAGTCGTGTTTAATGACTATTTTCTGGATATTTCCTCCTGCCCCCATTGTCTTTTTCTCTATGGGTGAACCTGTGGTAGACATCATAGCTTCTTATCCTCAGGATTGTGGCTGGCCTCAGTTTTTATTGGCATTTCCATTTTACAGAAGGGGAGACTGAGTCATCGCAACTAATCGCTGCCATCTCTCTGGAAAATGGCGGCCAAACTGATAGCAAAACTTGGCTTTATGTTTCTAATAGAGGTTTCCAATGCCCTAACTAATTTATAATCATTTCCTGTTGGAAAATCGTAGACTATTCAAATCAATTCGGCAAGCATTTACTTATCAACATCCACTCTGTACCAGCTGCCATGCTAGGCACTAGGGATATAAAGACAAAAGCAAGACATTTCCTACCCTCCAAGAGCTTATGTTCTACTGAGGTGATGGGGGTGGGGGAAGGGGGTGGTGCAGAGTAATAGGATAAGACAAATGCACAGATAAATAAATACAAGGTATAAATTAAGTAACCCATCTAGCTCCAGCCATTTTCTCTGGCTGTTCCTTTATGCCTGGAATGTTCTCCCTCCAACTCTGGTTATTGACCTTTCTCTCTTCTTTTAAGTCCCGACTAAAATCCCACTTTCTACAGGAAGGTTTCTTCAACCCTTCCTAATTCCAGTGCCTCCCCTCTGGTAATTATCTCCTGTTTATCCTGTATATGGCTTGCTTTGTATGTATTTGTTTGCTCATTGTCTCCCTCATTAGATTGTAAGCTCCTTGAAGGCTGAGACTGGTCTATGCCTCTTTTTGTATCCTCAGTGCTTAGCACAGCACCTGGTGCATAGTCCGTGTTTAATAAATGTCTTTTGATTGATGGATTTCAGGGGGGGAAAGAGCACGAATGACTAGGGGGATCAGGAGAGGCCTCATATAGAAAGTGGCATCTGAATTGTACCCTGTAGGAAGCTGAAGATTCTGAGAGGTTAGGCTGAGGAGGGTGAACATTTCAGGCATGGGGGACACTGACACATAGTTGGAGGGCAAAATCTCAACCAGTCCTCTTGGGAAGGAAAAAAGGGTAAAGTCTTCCTCTAATCATTGCAGGCTCTACAGTATTACATGTGCTAGAGAGAGGGAGAGAGCACAATGAAAAGTCATCTTTGAATCCCGTCTCTGACACTTACTGCTTGTGTGACCTTGAAATAAATCAAATTTCCTCTCTTACAAGGGATAAGACCCACAGTCACGGCCGGGGACCCTTTCATCTGTCACAGAGCGCAGTCTGAACGCAGGTGCAGCAGTGATGAGAGAGGAGACACCCATTCCTCATGCCCAGATCCCTTTCAGTCTGGCCAGGAGTGGTCCTCCAGAGAGCCCTGCTCTGATGCCAGTTACTTGTGTGGTCCTTGACAAATCACTTAACCTCTCCAGGTCTCACTTTTTTTCATCTCTGAAATGGGGGGTTTGAGGCTGAGCTCCCTTTCAGCTCAAGGCTTGTGATTCTATGCCAATGGGACACTTGGTTGAGGCCAGGCAAGGGAGCAGGGCCATGACATGTGACAAGTTTCTAGAAGACCATAAGGCACAGGGATGACTCGGAAGAACCACAAGGAGAAAATGCATGCCCCACCCTTGACCATGTCATCATCCTAGAGCAAAGTCCTGCTCACCCAACCCAAGGTATAGCTCTGATGAGATATTCTCTTAGTGGGACCCTCATTTCTCCTCTCTGTAATCTCTTGCTTATATCTATGTTGCATACATAAGTACATTTTGTCTCACTTGGATAGATTATAAACACCCTGAAAACAAGGACTGTTTCTGTATTTTTCATTGTATTGCTACTGCCTGGCATATAGTAGGTGCTCAAGAAATACTAATTGGTAGGCATGGAAATCATAACATCTTTGCTTAGGAAAAACAATTTCTGTCTGAAAATCCTCTTAAACTCTTTCATGCAATTAAAAATGGAGGGCAGAAGAATCAATAAACTGTGCCCACACTCACAGCACAAGTTTAGTCAAGGCAACATCACAGGGAGGAAAGGTGTGGACCAGTCAGACTGAAGCTGGTGAAAAAAGTTGGCTCTGGTGGGTTTGTTTGTTGTTGTTTTTTAAATGTTCCATGATGTTCCTGTTAACCTCAAAAAGTGTTTCAGTATGAAATGTGTTTGGGCATCAAGGCAGGAGGAAAGGGAATTCAGGGTGGAGGAAGTTGCAGTATTATAACCAGAGCTGTAAGTAGGGCAGGATAAGGAGAAAATGAAATGTTAAGGGTGCTGACAATACCTGGAATCACTGAGCTCTGCAGCTATTGACCACGAATAACTAGTTAAATGAGAAAGTTGCTGTCCAGGTCTCTTCCTCCCCAGATGGCCCCAGGTAAGCATCTCCCCAGCCCTGCCCTCCAGCAGCAGCCTTTCCAGCACTAAGGACAGGTCTCTCACCACTTCTACCCAGGGCTTTGAGTGCTTCTCCTGTGCTTACCCCCAAGCACAATTAGCACTGCCTACCCCCATTCAGATACAAAAAAAAAAAAAATGGATAGATGGGGCTCTAGTTTGTCTATCACTCACTCAATCAACCAGTAAGCATTTATTACACACCACACACTAAATACAAATACAAAAGCAAAAACAATCCTTCAGCACAACTTGTTTCCTCTGATAGAATGTGTGCCCCTTGATGGCAGAAGTGGGGCAAGAGCTAGGTTGGAGGTTGTTGTTATTTTAGGGGTTCCTTGGGGTTTTTTTCCTCAGAAGCAAAAGTACTCAAGTAGATAAAGAACTGGCCTCAGAATCGATAAGACCTGCATTCAGATCCCACAAATCTAGCTTAGACTTTCTGTCAGGTAGAGAAAGAGTCCTTTTTGGGAGTTTCTCACATCAATAGAGTCACATATCTGGTCTTTCCATCCACCACCTTCCGGGAAAAAAAAAACCAACACATAGAATAATGCTTGATTTATAGTAGGTGCTTAATAAATGTTTGCTTATTGATTGATTGGTTACACTCCCATATTTTCCTGTTATCCCTGTTCTCCACCAAAAGTTGTGTTTGTCTTTCATTCTCAAAGAGGACCATGACACCAGGGAGATGATGGCATGACTTGAAAATGACTTTGATTTGAGGGAGGGAGGGCTGTGCAAGTTCACCAGCCTCCCTTTCTCCTCCACAGCCATCTGGCTCTGCGGCCAGATATTCATCAGGATGACTGGAGATAGCCCAGCTCTACCAAAAGTAGAAAATAACAAATGGGCATTGTTGAAATTAAACTCATAAGAAATACTGAAAATGAATTCTAAGACAGTTGTATAAATTTATAATTCCCACTCCAGCTGCTAGTGACCTCCCCCTCCCCCCAAAATTAATTTTGTATCAATAATATATATATATATATATGTATATATATATATATGTATATATATATATATATTTATTTATTTATTTACTAGAGAAGGACATGACAAACCATTCCAGTATCTTTGCCAAGACAGTGTGGTCCATGGGGGTCACAAAGAGTCAGACACAGCTGAACAACCAAACAACAATAACAAATTATTTATCTATCAATTTGTCTATTAATCACTATATTTATTTGTCTACTTATTTATTTATTTTTGAATTTATTTAGTATTTTATTTTCCCCAGTTACACGTGAAAACAATTTTTAACATTTGTTTTTAAAAGTTTGAGTTCCAAATTCCCTTCCTCTCTCCCCACCCTACCTCATTGAAAAGGCAACTATTTCTATGTAGGTTATACGTGTGTAGTCATGCAAAACATTTCCCCATTAGTCATGTTGTGAAAAAAAACATAGACAAAAAAACACCTCAAGAAAAATAAAGAAAGTTTTAAAAAGTATGCTTAAATCTGTACTCAGACATTATCACTTCCCTCTCTGGGGATGGATAGCATTTTTCATCATAAATCCTTCAGAGTTGTCTTGGATCATTGCACTGCTGAAAATAGCCAAGTCATTCACAGCTGATCATCTTACAATATTGCTGTTATGTTGTACACAATATAGTCTGCTTTGCATCAGCCCGTGTAATTCTTTCCAAATTTTTCTGAGTATCCTGCTTATCATTTCTCAGAGCAAAATAGTATTCCTTCATAATCACATACCACAATTTGTTCAGCCGTTCCCCATTTGATGGCCATCCCCTCAATTTTCAATTCTTTGCCACCAGAATAGAGCTGCTATAAATATTTTCGTACCTACAGGTCCATTTTTTTTTATCTTTTTGGGATACAGACCTAGTAGTGATATTGCTAGGTCAAAGGGTACGCATGGTTTTATAGCCCTTTGGGGCATACTTCCAAATTGCTCTATCATAATGGTTGAATCAGATCACAACTCCACCAACAATGCATTAATGTCTCATTTTTCCCACATCCCCTCCAATGTTGGTCATTTTCCCTTTCTATACTATTAGCCAATCTAAGAGGGATGAGGTAATGCCTCAGAATTGATTTAATTTGAATTTCTCCAATTAATAGTGATTTAGAACATTTTTTCATATGGCTATATATAGCTTTGATTACTTTGTTTGATAACTGCTCATATCTTTTGATCATTTATCAATTGAGGAATGGCTCTTATTTTTATGAATTTGACTCAGTTCTCCATACGTTTGAGAAATGAGATCTTTATCAGAGAAACTTACTTCTAAATTTTTTTCATAATTACTATTGCTAATTGTTATTTCCTTCCACCCTACTTTTCTCTCATTTATTCTATTCTCTCTCTTCTTTCACCCTGTCCCTCCTCAAAAGGGTTTTGCTTCTGACTACCTCCTCCCTCAATCTACCTTCCCTTCTATCACACAGCCCTTTCTTTTATCCCCTTCCCCTCCTACTTTCCTGTAGGTTAAGATAGATTTCTATACCCAATTGAGTGTGTATGTTATTCCCTCTTTGAGTCAATTCTGATGTGAGTAAAGTTCACTCACTTGCCCTCACCAATCACTTCTTCCCCTCCATTGTAAAAGTTTTACTTGCCTCTTTTATGTGAGATAATTTATCCTATTTTACCTCTCTCTTTCCCTTTCTCCCAATACATTCTTCTCTCACCCCTTAATTTTATTTTTTAGATATCAACCCTTCATATTAAAATCACACCTGTGCCCTCTGTCTATATATACTCCTAACTGCCCTAATAATGACAAAGTTCTTATAAGTTACAAGTATCATCTTCCCATGTAGGAATGTGAACAGTTTAACCTTATTAAGTCCCTTATGATTTCCCTTTCCTGTTTATTTTCTTATGCTTCTCTTGAGGCTTATATTTGGAAGTCAAATTTTCTATTCAGCTCTTGTCTTTTTATCAAGAATGCTTGAAAGTCCTCTGTTTCATTGAATATCTATTTTTCCCCTGGAGGATTATACCCACTTTTTTCTGGGTAAGTGATTCTTGGTTGTAATCCTAGCTCCTTCACCCTCCAGAATATAATATTCCAAGTCCTCCAATCCTTTAATTACCCAGAAAAACTGACTGTGGCTCCATGATACTTGAATTGTTTCTTTCTAGCTGTTTGCAATATTTTCTCCTTGACTTAGGAGCTCTGGAATTTGGCTATAATACTCCTGGGAGTTTTCATTTTGAGATATCTTTCAGGAAGTGATCAGTGGATTCTTTCTATCTCTGTTTTACCCTCTGTTTCTAGAATATCAGGACAGTTTTCCTCGATATTTTTTTGAAATATGTCTAGGTTCTTTTTTTGATCATGGCTTTCAGGTAGTTCAATAATTTTTAAATTCTCTCTCCTGTATCTATTTTCCAGGTCAGTTGTTTTTCCAATGAGATAGTTTACATTGTCTTTTTTTTTTATTCTTTTGGTTTTGTTTTATTATTTCTTGATTTCTCATTAAGTTATTAGCTTCTATTTACTTGATTCTAATTTTTAAGGAATTATTTTCTTCAGTGAACTTTTGTACCTCCTTTTCCATTTGGCCAATTCTACTTTTTAAGGGTTTATTTTTTCTTCAGTGAATTTTTGTGCCTCTTTTTCCATTTGGCCAATTCTTCTTTTTAAGACATTCTTGTCCTCATTGGCTTTCTGGGCCTCTTTTACCATTTGGCCTAGTCAGTTTTTAAAGGTGCTATTTTCTTCAGTATTTGTGTGTGTGTGTGTGTGTGTGTGTGTGTGTGTGTGTGTGTATCTCTTTACCAAGCTGTTGACTCTTTTTTCATGATTTTCTTGCATCACTCTCATTTCTCTTCTCAATTTTTCCTCTACTTCTCTTATTTTGTTTTCAAAGTCCTTTATGAGTTCTTCCATGGCCTGAGACCAATTCATATTTTTCTTGGAGGCTTTGGATATTGGAGCTTTGACTTTTTACCTTCTTCTGAGTGTGTGTTTTGATCTTCATTATCACCACACTAACTTGCTATAGTCAGAATTTGTTTCTGTTGTTTGCTCATTTCCCCAGTCTATTTCTTGACTTAACTTTTTTTTTTTTAAATGGGGCTCTGCTTCCATGGTGGAGAGTGCAGTGTCACCAAGCTTCAGGTTTTTGTGCGACTGTTTTCAGAAGTAATTCTGGGGACCAGTAAGTTTTCAGTTCTTCCAAGGTGGTATGATCTGAGGAGAGGTGTGTCACCCTCCTGGCCTATGCTCTAGTCTGTGAGCAAGCACTCTTTTCTGCCCTGGAACTGTAACAGGATCCTTGCTACGCTGCAGCTGCAAGCTCTGATATACTACCTTGCCCTGGGACTGCCACCCAGATCTGAGTATGGGCAAAGCAACACAGTCCTTCCCCAGTGCTAGTAAAAAGTACCCCTGTAATCTCTTCTGACCAGTTGTTTGACCTCCTTACCATCTGTGGGCTGAGAGTTCTGGAAACAGCTGTTGCCACTGAAGATTCCGTGGCTCCCAAGGCCTGCTTCTGGTCTGCTGGATCTGGGTCTATGCAGGTACCGTCTGCTCTGGACTCTGCTCCACTCTCACCCAGGTGTGACAGACCTTTTTTGTGGACCTTCTAAGTAGTCTTTGGCTGGAAAATTATTTCACCCCATTGTCTTGCTGTTTCTGCTGCTCCAGAAATTATTTTATGGAATTATTTAAAGGTGTTCAGAAGGGTTTGGGGGAGAGCTCAGGCAAGTCGCTGCCTTGTCTCTGCCATCTTGGGTCCACCACCACCACCATTTATTTATTTTTTTACTTATGTTTATTTACTTGTTTCTTGGTGTGCATATTGTCTTCCTTGATAGACTGTAAGTCCCTAAAGGGCAGGACCTGCTTCATTTCTGTCTTCCCATCCCCAGCACCCAGCACAGGGCCTGGCTCATAGTGAGTGCTTAATAAATGATTGATTTCTGACATTCTACTTATTTTCTCCTACAAGGTGAGGGGAAAATGTCCTGGAACACTAGGAGTTAGGTAGAGAGGACTAGCCCAGGCCATCTTTCTGAAAAGACAGTACAGAACAGGGTCAGTCATTTGGTCAACAAATATTTATTAAGTGCTTATTATATGCCAGGCACTGTGCTAAGTGCTAGGGATACAAAGAAATACAACAATATGGTCCCTACCCTCCAGGAGATTATATTCTAATGGGGTAGATAGCATGTAAATAAACATACAGACATATACAGGGTCCTGTTGGAACACAGTGGCTGCCATGTTCCTTTCTATTTCTCTCTATAAGACTCAGTTTCCTCATTTGTAAAATGAAGGACTTGAGCCGTCCCTCCAAAGTGTATGATTTTATTTGATATCTACTAAATTCCTCGTAGCAATAATATATGTGGAAGGAGCCATAACTGGAAGTTTGTACACTTGGGCTAAGTTCCAAGAGCACATGCAATGGGTGGCTGATATAAATACGGCCCTTGGATAAGGAGGGGAGGGAAGTTGCTCACCTGAACCGCCTGCGTATAATTCACTAGTGTGGCTAAGTATTCTTACTATCTAAGTGCTAAGCTCTGTTGTTTCTACACACACAAAAGATTGCAAGTGCTATCAGAGTCCTCTAAATTTAGCACCCTGAGACACAGCCCTAGTCACTTAGCCTGCGTTAAGGCCCTGGATAAGGGCATTTGTGTCTAAATTGTATTGAACTGGTTTGGGCTCTAAAGGGAGGCTGTGGGCAAGTTACAAAAGTTAGAAAATTATTTCTCAGCTCATGAGCAATCAGTCAGATGAAACATGTGCCTTCGTCTCAAAGGCATGCCTACTCTTTGGAAACAACATTGCTTTTTATATGGCGGCTTTTTCTCCCCTCTTCCCTTCTCCAAAGGGCAAGAGGCAGGCACATGAAGCATCCACTGGTGTGTCTCCTTCTGTCTTCCATATCCTGTAGCTCCTCCCTGAAGTCTTCTCTCTGTTCCCCTCTGTGATTTCCTTAAGTGCTTTTAATGGCTGCTTGACACCAGGACATTAGTAGCCATGCACTCCATTTGTAATCTGCATTTGTGGCTCGAGCTGAACTTGTAGGGTGACCTCTGCAAAAGAAGTGCTGATGGGGAGGGGCTTGGGGAAGAAGGAACAAGACTCTGGCTGTTGGAGGGAACCAAGATGGCAAATTGGGCAAGAGCTGGGGGAGTGTTCTCACCTCCAGCCTCTTTGGCCCACTGTGTCTGCACATGCAATTTGTAGTTAGTTCATTATGATATAAGGGAACTCCCATGCTGCAGGGAAAGAAGAAACAAAACGGAGATAATGAGCCCAGAGTAGCTAGATCTCTCCCCAGGACTGGGCTTACTTTTCAGTGCTGGCTGTGTGCCTTGTCACCTTGGGAATGAGCAAGCAGCTGCCTTTGAGGTAAAAAACGGAGTGCTTAGAGCAATTTTTAATTATTTAGGCATTTATATCCCTGGGCTCCAGGACAGCCCTCTCTCTTTTTAACTATTTATTTAGAAACATCACCAAAGGAAACCTGGGTAGGAACCAAAAACAGAGATAAAACTCAGATCATCCATTTATTTATTTGGCAAATATTTGCTCATTTCAATTCCACAAAATACAAGTGCCTTCTGTTGGACGGGGCACCACTCTAGGCATTGGGGATAAAACAACAAAAATGAAGCAGTATCTGCCCTCAGGGAGATTGCACTCTATTGGAGGGATACAATATGTACACAGGCAAATTAATTGTTGAGAGAGAGGATATGCCTAGTAGGTGAAGAGCTGTCTTATTAGGAGTTAGGAAGACCTGGGTTCAGATCCTACCTCTGACATATGCTGGCTGTGTGACCCTGGGCAAGTCATTTAACTTCTCAGCATCTTAGGGTAATGGTATCAAGTTCAGATAGAAATAGGGGCCGCTAAACCACACGTGAGGATCCCTGCAGGCTTCATATGAACATATAAACCACATGTTAACATTATCTATGTTCAACTGTATTTTTATCTATCTTGTTAAATGTTTCCCAATTGCATTTTAATCTGGAATTTTAATTTAATCTGGAAGTGTTGACCCACCATCATGTTTCACTCTGTTCTATTCTAGGCAGCTCTCTATAATTTCATTACTAGAAGGAATTTCCTCATCTGGGAGTTCTCTATACCAATGAAATCCCAATTGAAGTCCTTATCTCCATCCCTATCTCTTTATCCCTATTCCTATTCTATCTCTAACTCTATTTCTATCATAAAATGCTTAAAGCTTGGCACTAGGTACTAGAGATGAAATGACAAAATGAAAAAAAAATCATCCCTGTCCTCAAAGAGCTTACATTCTACTAAGTATTCTACAGCAGAGGTGTCAAACTCATGGCCAGCAAAGCCTCAGGTGTGCCTCCAGAACTGGATTAAAATGTAATTGGGAAATGTTTAACAAAATAATTTAAATATATACAACATAGATAATGTTACTTTGTGCTTTTCTAAGTCAATTTGCAGCCTGCAGAGATCTATTTCTATTTGAATTTGACATCACTGATCTATCTGAATCACACCCAAGCTGTACCAAGTCCAATCTTTCCAAAGAAATAGTTTTCAAGGACAATTCTATTTTTCTTCTAGATGAGTAATTCACACACACACACACACCCCAAACCTAAAATGTTTAGTATCTGCTGGAGTCTGGAATGATTTAAAGGTACCCCTGGGATTTATACACCAGTTAACAGGCCACCCACCTTTGGAAAAACTGTACATGCCTTCATGAGGCAGAAGAGCATTGCCCAACGTAGATATCTAAACTCAGTCTGTCATTAACAAAGCAGCTTTTTGAGTGCTTACAATGTGCTTACCAAGTAGAATATAAGCATTAGAGGGCAGGAGCTGTTTGATTTTTGTCTTTGTTTCCTCAGCAAGTACTTAATAAATGCTTGTAGAAATCAATTGTCAAATCGAATTACTAGGATTGTACCCTCCCTATCCTCAAGAAATTTATTATCTAGTTAGAAAGCCTTATCCTCAGATGATGGTGACCTGGATTTTCAAAGGCTAAGCTCCGTCCTAAAATGTTGAAAGTCTTCATTCAAGTAATAGCTTTTCTGCTCTCCAAGTACCAGGTTGGCTTAACATGGAAAGACTTGTCACTAGTAGATTGCCCACTTTGTGATGACATCTTTATAAAGAGTCTTTATAAATAAGACATGAATAAGATATCTGTACATAACAAATGTGTTTACTTCTTACTTGGATGGGTCTGTGATCTCATCAAGCTGGGCGCTCTCCTTACTCCATATTATAATCTATCCACATCTGCCAATCCAGGAGTCAACAATTAAAAATACAAGAGATACCCCAAAGCAATGTATAATTAAATGCCAGATAAATGGTACAAACATTAAGTGTGATGAATTTGTCAGCAGGAGAGATCACTGTGGTCTGGAATGATCAGGAAAGATTTCAGGGATAAGTCAGCATTGGAGCTCAGCTAGAAGGATGGGTAGAATTTGAATGGACAGGAAGGACATCCTAAGAGGACACCCAAGGGAATATTCAAGGGAAAACAACTGAGGCTCCTAAGTCCACATTGTAACGTGTTAAGCACTCCATAGAAGGTTTGGCTCATGGTAGATGCTGAAACTGAGGCTGTAAATGAGGTTTAGAGAATGTGTAGACGTAAGTCCAATTCAATAAGCGTTTATTAAACACCTCGGGGAGCTCACGTTCAATTTAAGCTATTTGAAAACAGATTCTTCTTCATTTTTATCTCTATATTGCTAGCACTTAGCACAATGCCTGGCGCAGAGTAGGTGCTTAGCGCTTCGTTGGTGACATTTCCATTTTCCATTACTATAGAGTACTAACCATATTAACGCTTGATGGAAAGCCATTGCAAAGTCTGTTCAAGAGAGGAAAATGGAATTTATTCCTTTATTCAAAATTCAATTCGAATCAGCCAATATTTATTAAACACCTACTATGTGCAGCTCACTATGCCAATCACTGTAGGAGATAGAAAAATTAGACAGTACATGATCCTGCCCTCATGGAGCTTATAGTCTAACATAGATAGCTTCAATATATACCATTACATGGATAAGTAAAATAGAGAGATGCAGATCAAAGAACTACTTAAGGCTGAAGGGAAAGGTCTTTACTGACAGAGATTAAGGAAGACTTCATGGAGAAGGTGTCATTTGACTTGGGTTTTAAAGAGTAGGCATCACTTCAGGAGGTGAGACAGGAAAGGAAAGCATTCCAGGTACTCAGAGAAGTGTAAATAAAAGTCCCAGGAGGACCAGAAGTAAATGATGTTGCATTCAAGGGACAGAGAATAGATCAATTTGGGTAGACCGTGGAGTGTATGGAGAGAAGCGGTTGGGTGGTACAATGCTGAGCCTGGAGTCAGCCTCAGACACTCACCAGCTGTGTGGCTTTGGGCAACTCACTTAACCTCTGTCTGTCTCAGTTTCCTCGTCTGTAAAATGGGGAAGGTAATAATAGCTATTACCTCCCGGCTCAAATGAGATCATTTTTGTAAAGTGCTTAGCATAGCACCTGGCACGTAGCAAACTCTATACAAATATTAGCTGTTATTATTAGCTATTAAAATTAGTCTGGGGAATCAAGATGACTTCTTCTCACCTCTGTCTCTTAGAATTCTAGCTGCTTTCAAAGCTTAGCTCAAGACCCACTCTCTGCATGAAGCCTTTCCTGATCCCTCAAGCCCATCCCCCTAGTATTTTGTATATACTTATATCTACTTATACCAATATATATGTTTTTATATACATATATATATATGGAAGTATATGTACTGTGTATACATGTTGTTTTCCCTAACAGAATATAAGCTCCTTGAGGGTGGAGGCTTAGGTTTTTGTCTTTCCATCCCCAGAGCCATCACAGTGCCTAGCTACAGGGGTGGGGGACCTACGGCCTCGAGGCCACATGTGGCCCTCTAGGTCCTCAAGTGTGGCCCTCTGACTGAATCCAAACTTCACAGAACAAATTCCCTTAATAAAAGGCTTTGTTCTGTAAAACTTGGACTCAGTCAAAAGGCTGCACCCAAGGACCTAGAAGGCCACATGTGGCCTCGAGGCTACAGGTTCCCCACCCCTGGCCCTAGCACATAGTGGGCTCTTAATAAATGCTTATTGATTTATTGATTATCAGATCATGGAGGACCTTCTTAAAAATCTAGACAGTCAACAAAATAATAAATCAAGCTCTGACGTATAATTTTTGCAGATATCCAAAGTGTAAATACTCACACTGAGTATTTAACAATCTACTCTGAGTGGGAGCTGTCTGCAATAAACCCCTGTGTTGGGCTTCTGGGGCTGATTTGGACAATCAGCCTTAGAAGTCAATAGGGGCACTTCATCTTCTGTGTCCATAGGGAAGGAGAGAGTTCTTTACTAATTACCTAAAGGAATTGGGGATATTCACCCTGGTGAAGAGAGAAATTTGGGGGTGGGGTGAGGGAGGGCTGAGAGGATACAACTGCTACCTCTCCCACGGAAGAGATATTAGAGATGTACTGCTTGGCCCCAGAAAGCAGAACTGAGATCAAGAGGTGGAAAATTTAGGCTCAACATGAATAAGCAAGGACAAATTTACTAAAAATTAGAACTGTCTTGGTGTAGTATAGACTGATTCTGGAAGCAGTGAGTTCACCATCATTAGAGGGCTTCAAAGGTTGGGTCATGATCTGAGTATGTTGTAGAGAAGATTCTCTATTCTCTTCCCAGGTGTGTTGAACTAGACTGTCACTAGGTCTCTTCTGAATCTGAAGTTTTGGGGGTTTTTTAACACTCAAATATACATGTGTGCTTGTTATTACAGGCTAAATTCCAAGATACTGTCCTCTGGACTTACATGGTTGCCTTGGGATTTTGTTGTAATGGATATGCTGAGATTCTATGATAATGTCAAGATATTTTGAAGGATGAAGGAAACAGGCTGAAGATGGCCTGGGTCTTCTCAGTTCAGTGCCTGGGGGCCAAGGCACTTTGTTTAAATTAGCATGCTCCACTTAATCAGAAAGGTGAGATCAGATCAGGGAGCTTAATTCTTTTCTCTCTATGCATAAGAGTCAGAAGCCATCCATGAGTAGGGGTAAAACTTCATATAGAAAGAGGACTGAAAGGGGGCCAACTATGGTCCAACTGCATAAATTTATGGTCCTGCCTTTCTTCTAAGAACAGTTCAGGTACCACTTCCTCCATAAAGCCTTTCCTGAACCTCCAGTCATTAATGCTTCTCACATTCTTGGAAACATTTTGTAAAACTTTGTATGTAGGGGTAGGGACCAGACCTTTGATTTCATCACTATAGGGACCTTTGCCAATACAGATCAGCACCCTTTCTGCAATTTAGAGTTAGTCAATAAACATTTATTATGTGCCTACTGTATGCCAAGCACTGTGTTAAGTGATGGGGATACAAAAGAAGGTGAAAGGTAGTCTCTGCTCTCACAGAGCTTCCAGTCCAATGGGGGAGACAACAGGCAAATAAGCTATAGACAGGATAAATCGGAGATAATCAACAAAGGCGATAAGGCACTAGCATTAAGGGGGATGAGGAAAGGCTTCCTAGGGAAGGAAGGATTTTATCTGGGACTTGAAGGTCGCCAGAGAAGTCAAGAGGTGGAGATGAGAGAGAGTTCCAGGCGTGGGGGCGTGCTACTAGAATTAAGGGTGATTGGGAGGCTAGCCAAGAAAAATGGAAAAGTTAAGTGTCTCGCCCAGGCACAGAGTCAGTATGTGTCAGAGGGAGGAACTGACTAATCCTCTAGGGCCATGCTGCTTCTGGACTTTGGATTATTTACCCGAGTACATGTCTAAACCTCCTTGAGGAAGGAAATGCTTCATTTCTGTCCTTGAATCCCTAGTGCCTAGCACAATTGTCTTCTTCCATAGTAAGAGCTTAATAAATGTTAATTGAATTGAATGCTTGGAGGTGCCTACACATTCCCCTTTGCCTTTATTCCATTCCAATCTTTCATCTCTTTCTTCCACATCAATTCTCCTCCTCTTGTTTTCCATCACTCAGCTCTGGCTGGGGAGTTGACTCATTCAGACTGGAGAGCATCCAGGCATGAGGGCAGAAATCTCTCCAGAAACTGTCAGGTGACAGGCCATCAGCAGTCTCTTAGAGGTCACATCCCTGGGGAAGAAATTCTTCTATTAAGATCAAGAGAGCCCAGCCTCTTTAGCCCACTGGCAGGAAGCAAGAGTTAGTGTCTCTGAGGCAAGAGACAAAAGGTGAGAGGTAAGGAGGTTTCTGATTCTGGCTGCCTACTGAGCTAAGCTCTATGAAGGAAATAGAGATTGTACTTCTAGGATCAACCCCCATTTCCCTCATTTTAATATGTGTGTGGAGATTGTGCTGGTCAGTTGTAGGATTGAAAGGATTGAAAAGGATCCTAGAGATCATCTAATCTAGCATCTGCGTTTTACAGGTAAGGAAATTCGTACCCAGAGAGGAGATGTCAGAAAATTGTAGAATATCAGAGATAGCAGGGACCTAAGAGATAGCCAGTCCAATCAATCCCTCATTTTACAGATGAAAAAACGAAGACTCTGAGAGAAAATGTTAGAGAATCTTAGAATGACATAGAGATACAGGTGAGGAAATTGTGTCCCAAAAAGAGATGTTGGTAAATCATAAACTATCTAAGATAGCAGGGACTTTCAAGATAATTTAGTCCAATCTCTCATTTTACAGGTGAGGAAACTGAGACCCAGAGGGGAGAAGCAAGAGAATCATAAAATCATAGGATGCCAGAGCTGGGATGCACCTTACAATACAGAATATCAAAGCCTCCAGGGACTTAGAAATCAGAGTCAAACCCCTCTGTTTTACACATGAGGAGGCTGAGATGAAGTCACTTGCCCAAGGTCACATAAATAGTAATGGAACTAGGAATTTAAACCCAGGACCTCTGACTTCAAATCCAGCAATCACTCTTTCCAACACATCTTGCTACCTCTTATCATCTAGTTCTACTCTCATTTTACAGATGAACAAACTGAGACCCAGAAACAAGCAGTCCAAGGTCATATAGATACCATTCTTTATTATGATATCTTTAAAAGGAGAAGGGGGGAGAAGAAGAAGAAGAAGAAGAAGAAGAAGAAGAAGAAGAAGAAGAAGAAGAGAAGAAGAAGAAGAAGAAGAAGAAGAAAAGGAGGAGGAGGAAGGACATAAGACAGAGAAAGAGAGAGAGAGAGAGAGAGAGAGAGAGAGAGAGAAGGAGGGAGGGAGGGAGGAAGAAGAAAAACAACCCCACTCTATTTCTAAAATAACTCCAAAATATCCTAGACAGAGGAACATGAAGGTGAACAAGTTGAGACAAGCTGGCTAAACCTGGCCGGTCCCCATCCTCTGTGGTGGGAAAGAAAAGGCATTTGATCAGCAGCCAAGCCCTATCAGTCTTACCAGACCCAGGAGCAATATCCCAGGCTCAGGGAAGGGGAGGGCCGGAGAAGCAGTATGTGGAAGAAACTAGCCTTCTCTTTCCAGTTGAGTATGAAATAAGTCATTCTGCAAGCTTGAGCAAAAAAAAAATAAATAACTAAATATAAAAGGAGTGTTAATTCTGCGTTCTGGAGCTTTCCTGCATTTACAATCAAAGGGCACTAAAAATAGTTTGGTAGAAGCCTGCCTTATTTTTTGCACTTCTGTAATGTTTTTATATTGGGGGGGAAAAGCCCCCAAAGCATGCTCTGGTCCTTTCTTCTGAGTAGTTTATCATATTTATTTTGCTAACATCCCACCCCACCACTCCCCCCAAGCAGAGCCTTGCTAACACCCATGAGAAGGGTAGCAGTTTTGAGTACCAACTGGGTGGATGGGCGGAAAATGAAATCTCCATGCTTTATTAACCTTTCTTCTAGGAGGTGGGAGAGCTACCTCGAAGAGATGGGTGGGAGTGAGCTCTCTTTGTCTCCTTAGTTTAACTTTTTCTATACAAAAACACTTGTTACTCTCCCTTACTGATATTGGGATCAGTAAGAAAATCAATATAGGCACATAAATTGTCAGAACTGGAAGAACACAGAATATCGGATCTGAAACGTCCAGTGTTAGAAATGGAAGTGCCCTTGGAATCTTGAGTGTCCAAGATGGAAGAGGGCTTAGCATACAGAATGTCAGAGTTGATAAGACTCTTTAAACATATTCTCTTTCCATTTACTTATTATATTCTTGTGATATTTATTATATTTTTCTTACATTTATATATTTCATTTCATATATTATTATCATTTTCAGATAAGCTCATCACTGATAGGTTGAATATGAGGCAATGAATATTTTGATGATCAGGACAACTCAGCCTTGTGTAGTTAGAAGAGGTGTCCACATCAATCCTGACCCTTCCTACCTTTGCAGTCTTCTTACAACTTCCTCCATTCCATGTACTCCATGACCCAATGACATTGGCCACTTTGCTGGTCCTCAAACAAGACCCTCCATCTTCCAATTCTGTGAATTACTCACTTGTGTCCCCATGCCTGGCACTCTCTCCCTCCTCTTCTCCATCTCCTGGCTTCCTTCTAAAATTTATCCTTCTTCAAGAAGATTTTCCCAGTCCTTAATGTTAGTGCCTTCCCTCTGGGATAATTTCCTTCCAATTTATCCTATATTTATCTTACTTGTAGTTGTTTGCATGTTACTTCTCCATTAGGTTGTGAGCTCCTTGAGCACAGGGACCATGGTTTTGCCCTTCTTTATATCCTCAGAGCTTAGCACAGTGCCTGGAACAAAATAGGAGCTTAATAAATGCTTGAAAATTCAACTTACTTGACTTGTCTTAAATGCAAGCTGACCTCCCTGCTTGAGAAGTTAAAAGGGTTTCATGATTGGCTTCCTGTGCTTTAGAGGAGATGCAATGTTCCTGTATGGATTATTTCATCCACCCTGTCTAGGGAACCAGAAGGAAAAAGGGTTCTAATGAAAGTAACCAAAACCACTATCAGGAGGCTGTTAGAGGAAGGATATGATACAGAAGGAAAAAAGAGTATCCAGCAGCCCCAGAACTATTCAAGAGGTTTGCAGTTCTTCCCTTGAAGGTGAATCCAGAGCTTTTAAAGGAATCTCCCATGCTTCTTGGGGGCAATCAGAAAGATGTGGATATGGAAGGAAACCTGTTACTATCCTGTGATAGAATGTATAGGATCTGAGTACCAAGACATTCGGAGCTGAAAGAAGCAGTAGCCCTTTCTTTTCACAAGTAAGGAAAATGAAGCCTAGAGGAAGTTAAATGACTTACCCAAGGTCATATAGGCAAGTCTGTGGCAGAACCGAGGTATAAACACAAGATATGATGCCAATCCAATGCTCTTACCTCTACATTTATCCTCCTTTCATTTTGATGAAAGTTATGAAGGTGACCATAAGTAGATTGTATAGAGTCAACTGGAAGACATTCTGTCTTTAGGACAGGGGTCCTTAATCTTTTTCCTTTTTTTGTGCCGTGGACCTCTTTGGCAGTCTGATAAGGCCTATAAAATAATTTTCAGAATAATGTACTTAAATGTATGGAGTAACACACACAGGATCACAAAGGAAACCAATTATATTGAAATACATGTGTCAATTTAAACAAAAACTATTTAAATTTATTTTATTAAATTTTATTTAAATTAATCAATTTAAGCAAAAAGAAAAAAACAAATTCCTGAATTCCAGGTCAAGAATTTAGAGGGCATATGACTGAGAACTTGCCAAGAACTTGATAACTGACACATCTAGTGATTGATATGGGAACAGATGGTACCACAAGAAGAAATTTGGGATTTATCATAAGATCATAGATTTTAGAACTAAGAGACACCTTAGGGGCCATCATGTATAGCCTTTTTATATTATAGATGAGTAAATTTTAAGTGACTAGGTCAGGTTAATTTCTGAGGCAGGATTTTAGCTCACATATTCCTGACTCAGGGTACAACTCTTCATCCATTATGCCACCCAGCTCTGATGACCCTGAAATTCTGTGTAGGTATGGAAAGATCCAGAATAAAGGGTGATGTTTCTGTCTCTTCACTTCTGTATTAACCTTCCAGCAGATAAAGAGGAGTCATTTAGCTTGTTTCTGGGAGCTGTAATGGGAGAGTATCTATTCATCTCAATCCAACGAACATTTGTCACTCTATATAAAGCTGATCACAGCATAATTCTCACCCATGAAGGTCCCCTCTTGCTATGAGGAATACAACAAATAAACAAATTATAATACAGCATAGAACACAGTGTCTCCAAATAGCTGAAAATTAGCCCCCCCCACCTACTCATCATCCTCATGTCTCTAGTTCTATGGAGGGTACCATCATCTTTCCAGTCACCTGTGTTTACAAACTTGGAGTCACCTGTAGCTCTTGATTTCCCCTAAAGCTGATATTGAATGAGTTGCCAAGTCTTGTAAGTTTTGCCTCTACATCCCTTGATCCTGTCCCCTTTTCTCCACTCCCAGAGACATATCACTCATCATCACCTCTTCACCTGGACTTATGTGGATACAAACAGTACCCTAAGTTTAACCCTTAGGGTTAATTATTAATTAATTGATTAATAATTAATAATAAGCTGTCGGGGCTGCTTAATTAATATTAAAGGTTGCTTTTCCAGTACTTTGTGAGGCATCTCCTGAGCTTGAGGGCATCCTAAAATCCTTTTTCCCTTGTCTTGAAATACCATAAAACTTCTTCTTAACTTGTACCAAAAGAATTGCGTTTTTCCCCTTATCCTATGTCCCCCCCATCCTTATCTTTAAATCCCATAAAACCTCTATAACTACATCATCATTCTGAAACCTCTATATAAGCATAACTCTCCCAAATATCCAGGTTCAATTAGCTTTCTTGCTACAAGCCCCGTATTGCTTACATGTTAAATAAAACTCCCAATGAATAACTAAGAGAAGTCTAAGTGAATTCATTCACACCTGAACCGCTCTCCCAACTGTGACCTCAATAGGACTATTGCAATAACCTCTTAATTGTCTGCCTTCTACTTAGGCTCTTCCCTTTTCCTATCCACCCTCCATGAGGCTGCCAAAATAATCTTCCTAAAGTGAAAATCTGGCCATGATCAAGAATCGTCATTGGCTCCCTATTACCTCTAGGACACCGTTTACAGCCCTTCACAGTCTAGCTCCAACCCATTTTTCCAGTCTTATTTCATATTATTCCCCTCATACACTCTATGACCCTCCCATCCAAACTGACCAACTTGCTGTTCCCTGAACTCAACATTTCATCTCTCCACTTCCCCCACCCCCATCCATCCACACTGACTGTTCTCCATGCTTGAAATACCTTCTCTCCTCACTCCATCTCTTAGAATCCTTGGCTTGCTTTCAGGCTCAGCCAAGAATTCACCTCCTCCAGGAAGCCTTTCCTGGTCACCCCTCAACATTTATTCTCTCTTCCAATTCTAATTATTTTGTATTTTCTTATCTGTTTATTCATCATATCCTCTAGTAGAATGTATGCTCCCTGAGGACAGAGACTTCCTTCTTTTTTCTTCATATCCCCCGGCCTAGCTCAGAGTCTTAAACATGGTAAGCATAAATGCATTTGCCCTTTAAAAATCTATGTAAGTTTAGCTATAGTTATTATTTAGCAAATGATTATCAAATTAAATTGCATAGGATAGAACAGAACTAGACAGAATGGAGTGAAACTGAACTGAATTGAATTCAGTTCAGCTGAATTCAGTGTAATAGAATTTAATTTAGTTTAATTGAATTGAACTGAATTTAAATTTGATTGAATTGAATTGAAAAGCTGTTGTATGAATGAGGGAAAAGAGCTATTCCAAGTTGCTCATAAGGTTAGAACTAGAATCCATGGGAGGAAATTATCTGAAAGGCAGATTTCAGCCCATAGAGCCCTTCCTCAGAGTGACCGACCAGTAGAGCTGTCTGACCATGGAAGGAGATATCTGCATCATGAATGGTGAGCAACCTATCAGCGGAAGTGTTCAAGCTGACATTAGAAGACTTCACCTATCCCATGGTCTTATAGAAAGGATTACTGCTCTGGGAATGAGATTGGACCTGACAATGTCTAAGCATTGAGCTTCCATAATGTAAGAGTCTAGTGTTCAGTCTCTCTCTCTTTTGGTCTTCCCAGGTCTTAGGAAGGTGGAATGGAGAGAGCAGGATTTAGACTCAGGAAGATGGAAGTTTGAATCTTTCTCTGTGACCTGGTCCAGTCTCTCATTAACCTATCTCCTCAGATATAAAATGTGGAAATAATAGCACCTACCTGCTAGGGTTGTTGTGAGGCTGGAATGAGATAATATATGTAAAGTGCTTTGCAAACCCTAACATGCCACGTGAATGCTAAATGCTGTTATTATTGGTATTTGCTTAGCTGTGTATTTGTTGTATCCTCAATTAGAACATAAGCTCCTTGAGGGCAGACAGAGGCTGTTCTTCATTTTGTCATGTTTTTATTTTTCACTGCCCCGTCAAGGCAGTGATTTTCCACCTGAAAATGACAAGGCAGGAGTGAGAGGAATGATGGGTTTATGGACCAACCCCTTCTCGCCTGGCATGTCAAGGTCTCCTCCAAATAGATGCTCTCCAAAGGGGCAGCTTCTCCCCCCTTTCTGTATGCCCTGTGTGCTTCACTCTGCACCAAACACTTGAGGAAATGCTGTGCCCTTTCCCTGCCTTGCTATCATCTTCATCTCTTGCTGCTGGAGCTAGTGTTTTCTATGCAGGCAGCACCTTTTGGGAATTCAGACAAACCCTCCAGTGTGGTTTGATGAAGTCAAATTAGATGTGGCACTTGTCTCTTCAGCTGTCGGGGCTGCACAGCCTTTCTGGTCACAGGGGCAGGTTCACATTAACCAAATCTGACACATCATCGTCAGCATTAGTGCCCCGGATTGGGCTTGTGGTTTCAATGGTTTTTCAGCCTTTTCTCAAGTTAACAGGCAGTCAATGGTGTGACCAGAGCTTACTCTGCCTCCAGGACAAGGTGAC
The DNA here is from genome assembly GCF_003287225.1 of Phascolarctos cinereus. Taxonomy (NCBI): domain Eukaryota; kingdom Metazoa; phylum Chordata; class Mammalia; order Diprotodontia; family Phascolarctidae; genus Phascolarctos; species Phascolarctos cinereus. The sequence continues at coordinate 233,288,404 of NW_027556402.1, forward strand.
TGAGAAGCAGACACACAGGTAAACCCAGGAAGAAGGAGGATACACGTAGCCAAATGCTTCACATTTGCAAACATTTCTACCTCCTCTATGGGTTTGCTTATATTATGATGATCCTGCTAGAATTGAGACATGAGTTCAAATCATGCCTCTACTACTTATTCCCTGTGTGACACAGGACAACAATAATAGTAGGTAACATTTATGTAGTGTTTATGTGCCAAAGATCATGCTAAGTGGTTTGTCATGACTATCTCATCTGATCCTCACAATAATCCTGGGAGGTAGGTGCTATTGTTATCCCCATTTTACATATGAGGAAACTGAGGCAAACAGGAATTAATTAAATACTTGCTCAGGGTTACACAACTATTAAGTGTCTGAGGTCAGATTTGAACCCCGGTCTTCCTGAGTCTGAGCCTGTTCCTCTATGGACAACACTATCTAGTCAAGTCTCTGAGCCCTTTTTCTTTTCTATAAAGTAGATGTGATAATAGCACCTAGCTTATAAGGAAGAGTGTGGTGAGGATGATGGTGATGACGATGATGATGAGATGATGTTGGGAGGCAGTGTCCAGGTTCAGAGGAAAGAGAGCTGTATTGGAATAGAAGAAGCATGGCCGGTAAGACCTAAGTCTAAGCATAAATCCTACTTCATACACTAAATAGCTAGACAAGTCCCTCAAACCTTTTTTGCCTCAGTTTCCCCACCTGGAAAATGAAGGGATTGAACTCCTCCAAGAGGCCTCCAAACCTCCTTCAAGCTCAATCTATGATTCCATGACACGAGTTAAAATATGGTCTCTGCCATTGCTTACCATGGCTCTGAGGCCCTGATTTGCATTTAGGGCCACATTTAGGACCCCAAGAGACCTCAGATGCCTTCTAGTCTAAGCCACTGATTTTACAGATGGAGAAAACATGGACAAGTGACTTGCCCAAGGTCACACGGGCCAGAAGTAGCAGAAATGAGATTTGAACTCAGGTCCTGTGACTCCTGATCCAGTCATCCTTCCCCCCCACCCAGGACTTTGCTTTAACTAGATTCCCTTTGCTGCCTCGGGAGCACAGAAAGCAAGCCCACGCATGAGCCAGAGACAGATTCTGTTCTTGGCACTGCCTGGAGGCAAACAGGCACTTTGCAGACTTCTTGCTTGGACTGGCACCTGTATTCTCTCTCATTCCAATCCTTCTCCCAGTTGTGAGTGGATGACATAATCACGTCTGAGCCTCCCTCCTGATGTCTGAGTATCCCCCACGCAGGCTCTATATTCAGCTCCCGTTGGCTTGGTTTTTTTCCCCCTAAACATCTGTGTTTGCTGCCTGGGGGAGCATCGTACTAAACACGGCCCTAATATTTTAAACTGAACCTTTTTCACTTGTGTTGAGTGTTGGCTGTGTGCTAGACATCCTAGTGAGTGGGGAGGTCCACATGAGTGCTTTCCTCTTCTCTCTTCTTTTAAGTAAGGAAAAACCTCATCTCTGACCCAGGATGATAGACAGGTTCCTACATTTAAAGCTGGAAGATGTCATGGGGTCCAACCCTTTCATTTTACAAAGGAAGAAGCAGACGCCCAGAGATGTGACTTACTCAAGGTCACAAGGTAGTCAATATGGCTGGGATTGGAACCCCCTCTTGAAGAAGGTGAGCCACATAGGGCTGATGAGAATGAGCCAGTTTCTCCCTGTGATATGAGAGAAAAGAGGGATTGTATTCTGGTCTTGGCCACCAGAATCCAGCCAGCTATTTCATTAGGTTCAGCCCTGCCAGAGTTACCAGATCACATTCACTAAGCAATAATGGACAGATAGAAGAGGGGCATGAAGAGAGTCATGGAACCAAAGGGTTTTGACAGATTTTGACTCCAAAGGATAAATGTGGAAACATACCTCCCTTTCTCTTGGCAGAGAGATTATAAATAACGGAAACAGAATGAAGAATACATCCTCATTTAGTCAATGAGCATTTATTTAGTGCCTTCACAGCCAGGAGGCATTATGCTAGGTGTTGTGTGTGAAAACAGAAATGATGTAGTCCCTGCCTTCAGGGCACTTACCTACTACTCTTCCCCCTTCCCATGCAGGTAGGATAGCACTGGGAAATTTTCTTTATTTCTTTCCACTCCTATCCTGTAGCTGGGCATAGCCTAATTAAAAAGTAGCAGTTGCCTTGAAAAGTGTTTAATACATAGCCTAATTAAAAAGGAGAAACCAAAGATGCCTGACCCAGAAACGCTGCTATGGCCCCATTGTATGTCCCTGGGGATACACCAGCTCTCCTGGTGGCTGGCACATGTGCACTTGCATAGAGCACCCATAGGAGCAGTTCTGGGCCAAGGGGGTAGGTGATAAGCCCAGAGATCAGAGTCCTAACAGAGAAAACCAGGGCCAATCCCATGGACTCAAATAATTGTTGCACAAAAAAAGAAAAGAAAAAGAAATCTGATTTTTCCATTTAAAAAAAAGGTAGTTTGCATGAGACTCATCCCTCTGCAGCAGCAAGAGAGGTTTAAAGTAATTGAGGCACATACGAATCCTACAGTGGTTCTCATTATCTGCCACATGGAGCAGGTGCCTTGACCCTGGGGTCAACCCTGGCCTCAGCCTTATAAAGCAGGGCAGCTTCCTTTGGTTTTTAATAATAATAACAGCGCACATCTCTATGGGGCTTTATGGCTTACAAAATACCTTGATTATAACAACTCTGAGAGGAAGGTTGTAATAGTAATGTTAGTAGTAATCATTATTAATGTTAATATAAGTGAAATAATAATGACAGGTGGCATATAAGATTTAGAGTCGGGGTTGTCCTGGTGTGTATCTGGCCACTGGAGCCTGGTGGTGCCAAGGAGAAAGTGAGGCTGGTAACTTTGCACAGCCCTCCCTCCCTTAAATCCAATTCACTTACACGTCATGGAATCACCTTCATGATGATGGTCCTCCTTGAGAATGAAGGACAAACAACAACAATAGAGTCAGACTTTGGAGATGGGATAAGCCAAGGTCAAGCCTGCCTCTGACATACACTGGCTATGTGACTACCAATTAAGAAATCAAAAAGTGTTTATTAAATACTTACTATGTGCCAGGCACTGGTCTTCTAAGGGTGGGAGAAACAAAGCAAGACAAAATGATTTCTCCTTCTCTCAAGGAGCTCACATTACATTTGGATAGAGAGGGACTAGGTTAATAACAAATTATTTGGTTGGATGGTTGGCTGTCGTCCTTCATTCTTGAAGAAGACCAAGACAGTGTCGCCATGTTGGGTCAAGGTACAGCATGTCCGACTATGGCTGATCAGACCAGCACAAGCTCAGAACACTCTACTATAGGTCAGGCACGACTATGAACAACTCATTTACCAGGTAATGGGGGAAAGCCACTAGTAGTTGGGAAGGTCAAAGGCAGATGGGGAGGCCTCCCTGAGAAGGTGGGATTGGAGCTGACTCTTAAGGAAGCCAGGAGGCTGAGATGAGGAGGGACACCATTCTAGGCACTTGGGATAACCAGAGCAGAAGCAGAGAGAGGGAGGATGGAGCATCAGGGCTGAAGAACAGCAAGTAAAACTGGAGCTGGATCATAGAGTATGTGGAGGGTGGGTCAGGTATAAGAAGATGGGAAAGATAGGAATGGTCTAGAGTATGAAGAGATTTTAATGGCAGATGAGCACTTCAGAGGTGATCCTGGAGGCCATGGGCACCCACTGGAGTTTATTGATTAGGACAGTGATATGGTCGGATGTGACCTTTAAGGAAGATAACTTTGGCAGCTGCATGGAGAAGGGATTGGAGTGGGGAGGGACTTGAGGTGGGGAGACCCACCAGCAAACTACTGCAATACTACAGTCGTGAGATGATGCATATATTTAGAGTTATAGCTCTATTTGTGAGTGGAGAGAAGGGGACATTTATAAGAGATGTGAAGATAGAAACAACAAGATTTGGCAATGTATCATTTATGTGGGTAGGAGCACAAGTGAAGAGTTGAGGATAATGCAGAGATTTCAATACTGGGTGACTAGGAAGATTGTAGTGCCAATGATAATAATAATAATAGAGAAATTTAGAAAAGGGAGGGTTTTTGGGGGGGAATGAGTCCTGTTTTGGACATGTTGGATTTGAGATACCTACGTGATATCCGGTTTGAGATGTCTAAATGAGAAACTCGATCTCAGGAGAGAAACTAAGGCTGAAGATATGGATCTGGGAGTAATAATGTTCATAGAGATGAAAATTGAACCATGGGAGTTGGTGAGATTCCCCAAGCAGGATAGTGTAGAGGAAGAAGGGAAAAGGTCCTTGGTCAGAGACAGGGGAGCCACCCATGCTTAATGGGAATAACATGGAAGAAGACTTAGCAAAGAGGAGGAGAAAGAAAACCAAAAAGGAGTGGTCAGACCAGGAAGAGAATCAGTCAGTCAGTCAATAAACACTTATTAAGTGCCTACTATGTTTCAGGCACTGGTCTGGGTGCTATACTAACCATGATAGTGCAATATCATAGAAACCTAGAGAAGATAGATATTCAGGGAGAAAGAGTGAGTTACACTATCAAAGGCTGCAGAGATTAAGAAAGACAGGGACTGAGAAAAGGCCATTAGGTTTGCCAATAAGAAAGAGCTTTGTTGATTGGAAATAGCCATTTCAACCAAAGGATGAGATTGGAAGCCAGATTACAGAGGTTTAGAAAAAAGAGAGAGCTGAGGAAGTAGAGGCATCCAATATAGTTAGCTTTCTCAAGGATTTTGATTGAGAAGGGAGGGAGAGATATTGGGATTGTAACTAGTGAGGCTAGTAGGATCAGCTAAATTTTTTTTAAAGAATGGGGGAGACAGGGGCATGCTTATAGACAGCAGGGAAGGAGCCAGTAGGTAGAATATTGAAAATTAGAGTGGGTATGATAGTAGGAAGCTCTAGAGGATACAGGATATGAGAGCAAGGATACATGTAGAGGAGTCATGCTTTGCAAAGAGAAGGACCATGTGAGAAAGAGGTGGAGAAGACATTTTTGTGATGTGAGATGTTGGAGAAGAGAGCACAGGGGCTTTTGGTTAAGGGCTTTGATTTTGGAGAGTAAAGTATGAGGTGAGGCCTCATAAAGAGGAGAGGAGGTGGTGCCATGAGAGGTTTAAGAAGACGTGGGAAGTTTTGGAATACTTGGGAGAGTTTGACTAGGACATGATTGCTTTGTGGCTATGAAGGCCCAATTGAGATTAGATAATGTAAGTATATAGTGGACCCAGTCAGCTTGGCTTGAGGATTTCTGCTCAGTGGGTTTGTGAATAGGAGTGAAGATGGAAAATGGTGAGAGTGATCCAGGACTGAGGTTTGGCTAGGCATGATAGAACAAGGAAGCAAGAGATTTAAGAGCAGATGATATTGAGAGTGTAAGTGACCCACTAAGTGATGGAGATAAGGAAGCAGAGACAGACATAGCCAGGCCAGGGGTGAAAGCCAGGGAAAGAGCTGAGGGGGGATGGAGGAAATAGAGAGAATGGAAAGGAAGGTTTAGGGGTCATAAAGCATAGGGAAAATGTATAGAAGATTTTGATCAGATGAAGGAATTTTGGACTTCACAAAAATGGAAGTGGACCACTTTTGGGTGATGGTAAGATCAAGGATTTGACATCGGGTAGTAGTAGGAGTGGCAGTAATTAATATTGAGAATAATGAGAGGCAGAATGGAGAGCCGGTCTCTGCTTGGAGTCAGGGTGACTTGGGTTCAAGACCTGCCCTGCCAGTAACTGGTAGTATGACCCTTGGCAAGTTAACCTCCCACGGGCCCAGACAATTCCCTAAGGCTTGAAGTTGGAGGACAGGTGTCAATCTAAATGGAGAGAGTTACCTCTTGAGGACTGTCCTAAACTGATTACCTATCAGGTCCAGACCCGATGAAAGAAATAATAATAATATTGATAATAATAATAATAATAATAATAATAATAGAAAGGCAGTGTTGCATAATGACTAGAGGATTGACCTTAGAGCCTGGAAGACTTGATTTCAAGTCTTTTCTGTGTTGTGTGCCATGCATGTGGCCATGGCAGGTCCGTTAACCCTCTCAGTGCCTTGGCAAATTCCTTAATATTAGAGGTAATGGAGGAGGACTCACCAATCTGCAACCATGAAGGGAATTTCACCAGGGGCATTCCCCTATACCAGTGAAATCACAAGTTTAGACAATAATAATTATAATACTGACAACTGGTCTTTGTGTAGAACTCCCAAGTTTACGAATGTACTTTATACACTTGATTCTGTTTGAGTTTCATACCAACTTTGGAAGGCAAGCATTGAAGGATTTATTTTTCCCATTTTGTAGATGAGGTTAAATGACTTTCTTAATGTCACAAGAACCAGAGCAGGGTCTGAAGCATGGACCTCCTATTTGGGTCCCCCCAAAAGCACCCCAATTCTAGCCTTATGCTTGGCATTAGTCCCAATTCCTAGCCACCTCATTAACCACTCCCCAGACCTCTGTAAGGAAACCTCATTTTAAGGGAAGACAGGCCTAGTGACAGCTCCCCTCCCTAAACACAGGAAAGGTGAGGACAGAAATGCTTTCTCTTGTCTTCAGAATCCAGGAAGCCGGTTTGTCTGAAATGCTGGCTCACCCCTCGCTTTCTTCCCTGGAGTGTATTTGCAGGCCAGTGGATGGGGGTGGCTTGTTGGTTAGGGTCTGGAAAAACCTCTAATCGGAGCATCTCACAGCTGGATATGCAGCTCAGCAGGCTGCCGTGTGAGCAGCTGTTTTATAGGGAAACCAGACGAGAAAATCCACTCATAGAGATGAATGGATTCAGCAAGGGTCCTATTTGGGGGAAACAAGGGGAGGGAGAATGAGGTTGCCACTGCTTTTCTGTGGCTGATTTGTTGAGAAAATATGTCACGGCTTCAGCAACAGGTACGTTTTTCTTGCTGGTTGGTATCATCTGTGGCTTGATCTAATCTCATTACCAAAAGGTGTCCTCATTTAGAAGAACAATAGCTTCTCTCAGGTGTCTCATCTCCATCAACACCCAGGGCCGGTGACAGTGATGTGGGTGGGTATCTGAATGGTCATTCTCAGGCGGAGAAGGTTTGGAAATAAATGGATTGTACTCTCCTGCAGTGTCAGCATGGTACAAGGGGAAGAGTATTAGTCATGGAGTTGGAGGACCGGAGTTCAAATCCCAGCACTTGAAGCAACCCCAGGGAAGGGGGATCTAGTCCAACTCCTTTCTTGATGAGTTTCAATGACCTGCCTTCCAAAGCCTTACAAGCATTAAGTGGGAGAGCTAGAATGGGAAGCATAACTCCAAATTCAATTTTCTTACAGCTAGCTACACCACACCATTGCCTTACTTACTAACCAAGTGACAAGTCATTGCACCTCAGTTTCCATAAAAGGAGTAGATAACCTCTGGAGGTCCTTTACAGCTCTAAAATCCTATCATATGAAGATTATCAAAGTTCTCAAGCACCAAGAATATGTCTCATGGGTACACGACAGACCCAACTTTCTCACACATCATTCACTGTTGTAGTGGGCACAGATCATAGACACAGATATATTGATCTATGTCTGTGATATATGTATCACACTTGTCATGCTGGTGGAGATTCCTTTTACATATGTGTTGGACCAGATGGCTTCTGGGGTCATTTCCAACTCTTAATTCTGTGGTTCTGCCCAGAAGGATGCCTCAAATCATACAGAGCCAGGATCGGAACTTAGGTCCTCTGACCCCACATCTAGCTCTCTTTCTACTGCACCATGCTGGAGAGGGAATGTTGGAGTGCATTCCACCAAAGGGTGATAGGCAGTGAGGGGACCCTCTGTGGGAAAGCTTCTTCCATATGGGCAGTGCAGCCTACTTGATGGTGTTTGTGCTGGTGAATCCCATTCTTTTCAGAAGATGGGGAGGCATGTCAGTGAGTAGGACCTTCATTCAAGGTCACAGTGGGACTTGAAGCTCCTGGAACTGGTTATATGGTGCTGAATAAGGCCACCATTCTTGTTGAGATTAGAGATTAGTGTCTAAGGCTGGGTTATTTATTGTCTGCTCCCCTCCCTCCCTGCCCCTCTGCTAACTACCAAGATAGAACAGCAGAGGCAACAGGAAATTTGAAGTCCAGAATTTTATTAAATCTTCTCTGTGTGATTTCTGTGGAAGGGAAATGGCTTCAGAGAGATTGAGTTTCCATTATTCACATGCCAAGACAAGATGAGGAAACTGGGTCGAGGAAGATTTTCTAAACTTGCTGAAAAAGGGGAAAGTAAAAGGCAAGAGAGATTCCCTCCCCACCTCCTTCTAAAAGCCCCGAGGGTGTCGGTGCCCAGATATGCCCAGAGGCTTTGGGAAGGACTCCTGGGCTCCCTTTCAGCCCTGGCCCCGGGGGGGGGGGGGGACCAAGTCTCGGGGAGGGTTTTCGCTCCAAATGCTGCTGCTTTGGGGAGGCCAAAAGTAAAGAGAGAAAGGCAAAGTTTACTTCCAGCAGGAAACCTAGCTTCGTTTTCACATTCATTTTCTCTTTTCCTTTTTTTTTTTTTTGCTTTGCACATTCAATTTATTTCATTTAAAAATTTTTCATTTACATCTTTTGTTTTTGTCACCTTCATTCCCCGATATATCCTTCCTCTACCATTACCCAAAGAACCATCCCGCATAACAAAGAATCTCTTAAAAGACAGAAAAAAGCAGTTTAGCTAAACTAATCAACACACATTAATCAAGTCTAACAATATATACAGCATTCCACATCCATAATCCCCTCTCCCCTTCAAAAAAGGGAAGGAGATACATTCTCACATCTCTACTTTGTGACCAAGCGTGGTCATATAAATCAATAATTCATTTGGAAATAAAAGCAGTACACCTACCCACACCCCCACCCACACATACACATACCCCTTAAGAGTCTTGAAAAATTGCAATATTCTGTGTCTAGTTGGGTAGGACTGAATTCTGGTAAAAGGACATCAGGGACCAGGTGGGACCTTCGTATATGATCCATCTGGCCTATTACTTCCACTCAAATAAGGTTGCTTTGCCAGTCACTGCCAGGGCATGCTTGCAAGCCATCCAGTCTTCTGTTGAAGCAAGCAACTATCACCACCCTGGGGGAGGGAAACAAAAAGGACAGATGTCCAGTGAGCCGTACTTTGCATGGGGGATGATCATGGCATGGGGGAGGGATGAAGCACCATGTTGGAGATGGACTCATTGAATGGTCCGGGGCTAGCTTGAATTCCAAATGAACCAGTTGTGAGGCATGAAGTACACAGCCAGGTGCAGACCTAGGTCACGAGATTTCAAGTTAGAAGGACCATAGAGGTCATCCCAGCTCTGCTGCGTGACCTACTGCCCGGGTGACCTTGGGCAGGCTGTATTGTCTGTCAGAGCCTCATTTTCCTCATCATGAAGATGTCAGATGAGATGTCTTCTCAAGTCCCTTTGAGCTCCAAATCAACGATTTTAGAATCCAACCCATTCATTTTAAAAATGAGCAAACTGAGGCTTGAAGAAAAGAAATAACATACCCAAGGTTATGGTCAAAAAGAGAGGATTTGAACCCTGCCCTTCTGACTCCAAATCCAGTGTTTGTTGCCTTTACAGAAGTGTAGCCCAAGGGAAAGAGATGCTACCAGGTGAAGTAAATCTAGATCAGCAATAGAGGGACATCTCCTGGTTGTCGTTTTCCTCTTGATTTGGGAGAAGGGGTGAACTGAGGCTAGGGACAGACCTTTTTTTTTGGAACAATCAGTCAATAAACCTTTATTAAGCTCCCACTATGTTCCAGGCACTGTGCAAAGAGCTAGGGAGACAGAGAGGCAAAAGACTGTTTCTGCCCTTGAGGAGCTCACAGTCTAATGGAAGGATACAACATGCAAACAAGACATATACAGGAAAAATGGAAATAACGAACAGAGAGGACTAAGAGGAACTGGCAGAGCCTTCCTGTAGAAGGTGGGATTTTGGCTGTAACTTTAAGGAAGCCAGGAGGTAGAGATGAGAAGAGAGAGCATCCTAGGCATGGCGGACAGCCAGGGGAGAAGCCAGGAGCCAAGAGCTAGTGTCTTGTTCGAGAAATAGCAAGGAAGTCAGCGTCACTGGATCAAAGTGGACATGGAGGAGGGTAGGAAGAGGAGGGGAAACATAAACTATAAAAAGACTGGAAAATTTGAAGGGTCATATGAAGGGTAAACAGTGGCAATAATCCTGGATTGAATGAGTGCAGAGACAGTCACCAAAGTCTTGAAACTCTATGGTTTGGACAGAGATGTTACAATCGATGGGTCACTCAGTTAGCAAGCATTTATTAAGCTCCTATGTGCTAAGTACTGTGCTGGATGCTGGGGCTGCAAACACAAATAATGAAATAATTCTTTATCTCAAAGAGCATGTATTATAATGAAGACAGTAAGAGGTACATAGATAAGTAAATACAGAATACAGGAAGAGGGAACAAACCCAAGGTTGTGCAGAGAGAGGTTGTGGGGCGGGAATCAGGAAAGGCTTCATGGAGGACAGCAGCTCTTTTTTGCAGCAGGCACTTCTCGGAGAGTCTAGTGAAGCCTGTAAAACCCCTCTTTAGTTTTTAAACAAATAACTACATCAGATTACAAAGGAAACCAATTAGATCGAAATACACTTATCAAAATCTTTTAAAAAACGAATTCCCAGGCTCCCCAGTTAAGGAGCCAGGCCTGATGCAGAAGGTGGTGCCTTGAGAGGTCACGTGCTCCTCCTCTTCCTCCAACCTCTCTGAACATTCCTCTGCCTCCTCCACTGACTCCTCATCCCCATCCTGACACCCATAATGAGAGGATTCCTCTTGGCTCCTCTTTCCATACATTCCCCTTTGGCAGTCTTATTTGTTTCCATGCTTTCACTATCGCCTTTGGGCCGTGGGCTCCCAAATTTATGTCTCCATTATAAACTCTCTTTTAAACTCCACACCAACATCTGAGGCCTTCAGGACATCTCCACCTCAAACTCATCGTGCCTAAAATCAAGCGAATCATCTTTCCCCCCTAAACCTACTTCTTTGTTCATTTTCGCTGTGTTTGTCTGTGGCACCACTATTCACCCTAGATAGCATACTGGAGGATTTGTTGTTGTGGTTGTTGTTTTGGAGGCAATGGGGTTAAGTGACTTGCTCAGAGTCACACAGCTAGTGTCTGAGGCCAAATTTGAATTCAGGTCCTCCTGACTGCAGGGCGTATCTTCAAGGTGCTCTATTCACTGTGCTACCTAGCTGCCCCTGGTGTTGTTTTTTACCTCTTTCCTTATCCTAGATGTATTATCTAATCAGTCTCCAAATCCTGTTTGATACTATCTCTTCTGACCTACCATCTCAATTCTAGCCACCACTCACCTCTAGGTACTTATTTCTTTTATTAAGAAAGCAAGCTCCCTGAGGGCAGGTGCTCTTTTTGCTTTTATATTTGTATCTGCTTAGCACAGGGCTTAGCAAACATTAAGTCCTTAAAACATGCTTTTTCATTCATTTGTTCAGTTATTCAGTCCTCACTGCTATAGCTCAATTCCCTCAATTGAACTAGACTCCTAATAGGTCCTCTCACTTTCATCCTTTCCCTTTCACCCCTCCAATACATCCCTTATCCTGCTTTCAGAATCTTTTTCCTTAGGTCACTCCTCCACTCAGAATCTCCCATGATTCCCTATTGTTTCCTATGTGCAAGTTAAAAGGATTTCCTTGGAGTCCAAGGACCTCTGCAATTCAGGACTGCCCTACTCTCCATCCTCATCTCATATCATTCCCCAAATGCCCTCTGAGCATTGGTCAATCAAACATTACTCTGTCCTTTGAATATGTCCATAGGGTTGTGTTCCCTATGCCAAGAATACCCTCCCTTGTTCACCTGATGGATTTCTAGCCACTCTTCCAAAGCCCAACTCAATGCCACTTTCCTCATGAAGCCCTCTCATCTACCTCCACCCATGATCTCACCTGATTCTTCATTTCCAACTTCTCTAACATTCCTTGACAAACATTTATTTAGCATCTGCTGTGTACAGAACTCTGTGTTTGGGGAAAGGGGTGGAGATAGGGGAATTAGAGAATTGTATCTTACACTTACCTCTTTGTGTCCCATTTCCCTCTTCTAGACATGTAGGGCAGAAACTGTGTCATAGCTGAACTTCATATCTCTTTGTAGTACCTATGTTGCAGGTTTGTTGTGAGGATCTAATGAGTGTCTGTAAAGTGCTTAACGAATGCCTGGCACATATTAAGCACTATATAAATGCTTATTCCCTCCTCCCTTCACTTCTCTCCCCCAATTCCTAACAAAGTACTATATAAAGAGTAAGCACTTTGTTTAAGAGATATGTTGTATCTCTCTCTCTCTCCATATGTGCGTGTGTGTGTGTGTGTGTGTGTATGTGTGTATGTATACACACACACATACACACGCACATATGGAGAGAGATACAACATATACATATATATATATATACATATACATGTATATGTGTGTAAATAAAATCTCATTTGAACTTCATACCAACCCTGTACTAGGTATCATTATCCCTATTTTACAGATGAGAAAACAGATTCAGAATGGTGAAGTGACGTGCTTTTGGACATAGGCAATGAAGAGTCAGAGATGAGATAAGAGCCCAGATCTTTTGCCCACTCAACTCCACTGCCACTAATTGGTTAATAGGACATAAATGAAGCTCATAAACGCTTAAATGTCTGCCCCCATAAAACATTTAAGGGTTCCAAACCTATCATTTAAAGCTTTTTATTTGAAATGCTGACCCAGCACCAACTAACTGAGCTGCCTGGAATAACTCTGCTGTGGAATGTTCTTTCCTATGTCCCGTCCAGGACCATTCTGAAGTCATCCTAACTGAAACCTATCCAGTTCTGATGCCAAGAGAATTCCATCCTGGTTCCTGTCTCATAGGAGGAGGGGAGGAGATAAGGGTGATCCTTGGACCTTAATTTAAAGAATATTAAATCTTTTTTTCAGCCTTATCAGGATGCTGATTCTCCTTGACTTCTCTGTCCCTCTGTGTTGAATAATCATTTTACAGCATTAATGATTGAATTAATTAATAGCCAAGGACTTGGGGGGGCAGGAAAGACACCTTTGTCCAATTAAGATGTGTCATACTCTTTTTCAAAAATCTATTGAACTGATGGAGGTCAGAGGGTGGGCCACCTTTTTCATTAACTGGTCCTTGGCAACACTTGGGTGGGGGTGAGGGGGGAGCAAGGGGACAAAATACTGGGGCAGACACTTTGCTGTGAGAGGTAGAAAAGCATGGTGGACAAAGAGGTCAACCTTGAGTCAAGAAGACCTGGGTTCAAATCCTGCCTTTGATATTGGCTGTATGGCCACAAATAATTGATTAATCCTTAGTTTTCTCATCTGTGAAATGGAATTGGCCACCCCCTCATGTGACCTCACATGGTTATTTTGAGGAAGAAACATGCTAACATTGTAAACATGACTATTGTTATCATCATTATTGTTTATTGCCCTCGTTATTGAGATGATTAACTCCTGTAATGCAAAGCTCCCATGGAGGCAGAGTGTTCTTCAGTCACAACCACTTCCCTAGGATATGTTCTAGGTTCTGGGTTCTGGGTCTTATGATGGATGACCATTTCTTTTGTTTTCTGCCAGACTCAATCCTTTCCCGGCCATCCCTCCAAACCGAGGGTCTCATAGATACGATGATGGTGACCCTTCATCTGCCAATGGGCCCTTCTGAGAGGCAGAAGCCATCGATTTGCTGGATGGAGGAGAGCCTTGTCAGGTATTCACACCAACACACATACCCAGATATACTCAGATGTACCCTTTCCCAATGTTCTGATTCTAAAAAAGTGGTGTAGTGGATAGAGCACTAGGCTTAGAGTCAGGAAGACCTGAGTTCCAATGCAGCCTCAGATATTGACCCTGGGCAAGTCACTTCATGTCAGTTTGCCTGAGTTTCCTCATTTGTAGAATGGGGAAGATAATAACATCGACCTCCCAGGATCAAACAAGATAATAATTATAAAGCTCATAGCACAGTGCCTGGCACATGGCAAGTGCTATATAAATGTTAGCTATTCTCATTACTATCACAGTGGTGCCTGGCCTACAGTAGGCGCTATATAAATTTTCATTATTATCATTATTGTTACTATTTAAATAGTCTATGCTGAAATCGAAGCTAGATTTGCCTCTTCATACTTTCCACTCGTGTTTAATTCTGTCCCCTGCTCCCAAGTAGAACCAGTTTTTGACGAAACTTTAATTCTTTTTTTAATTAACAAGCATTTTTCTCCTTCCCATCACCTCCTGCCATTGAAAAGAAAAAGAAAGATGAGGCCCTTGTAGCAAATCTGCATAGGAATGAGGCCTCAGTTAATTAAGCCTCTGTTGGCTCTAGGACCCTAAGATTAAGAGCTGGAAGAGATGGTTGAGCTCATTTAAACCAACCTGTCACAGCAGTCAACCATTATTAAGTATTAAGCATGCAGAAATAAGTATCTACTATGCGCTAAAAGCATGGGAATAGAACAACAAAAATGAAACTGTCCCTGCCCTCGAGGAGCTTACATTCTATCAGGTGGAACAACAGTCCATCTATAAGTATATCTAAAAACATACAGAAAATAAATGGAAACAGAGGCACAGAGAAGACATATAACTTGTCTTTATTATTATTTTTATTATGATTTGTTTTTTGACCCACTCATTATTTAGGATTAGATTATTTGGTTTCCAATTAATTTTGGGTTTATTTGTTTGTTTTGGGGGCAATTGGGGTTAAGTGACTTCCCCAGGGTCACACAGCTAGTGAGTGTTATGTGTCTGAGGCCAGATTTGAACTCAGGTCCTCCTGACTCTAGGGCAGGTGCTCCTGAGCCACCTAGCTGCCCCAAGACATATAACTCTTCCACAGACAAGCGTAAACACTTGTTCCGCATGGTGCCAGAGCACGAGAGCATTGGCTAGGCAACGTTTAGGAGTAAATGCTTCTCAATTTGAAGTGGCAAATTTAGCTGTGATTTTAGGTAAACTTTGTCATAACTAGAACAACCCTAAGAAGAAATGGACTGGCAGCTGTAGGTCCCCCCTCTTCTGGAGCCTTTAAGCAAGAGATGGATGACTACTTTTCAGGTATGCCATATTGAAACTATCGAATCATTACAAAGTCCCACTGGGATTGGCTGGTTAGGATTTGAACCGAGGTGCTCTGACTCCAAACCTTGCCTTCTGTCCACTCCTCCCACCTCCCTGCCCTGGCCCATTCACATTCGGAGTTAAGGGAATCACCATACAATTAAGTGAAATCTGTTTTCTCAGGCTACCAAAAGTCATTGGTTAATCTCAGAGTAATCTTCAGACATCATAACGCTCTGTCTCATCAATTCATAAGCATTTATTAAATGCCTTTTGTGTACAGTTCATTGTACTTATTGGGAAAAGCAACGTAAGATTTACATAAGGCACATTCCCTTCCCTTGCAAGTGAGCCCAGCATTGCCTCCTCTAGTTAATGACCTGGAGAGGACTGGAGATCAGTGGAGTGAGCTACTTAAGCACTGCACCTTGATTGAACAACAATAATATAAAACATTTTAAGATGTGCAAAACATTTTACATCTGTTATCTCATTTGATTCTTGAAACAACCTTGGGAGGTAGGCGCTATTATTGTAATTTGCCCAGAGCCACACAGGTAGTAAGTGTCTGACATACAGTTTGAACTCAGATCTTCCCGACTCCAAATCCAGCACCCTATCCCCTAGGCCATCTCAGTTGAATGAAGGACTTCACAGATTTCTTTGTTTATTCAACAGCTATTTTATAAGTTCTTAGGCGTAAGAGATACAAGATAAATGAAACGAAAATTTTCTGGTCTCATAGAGCTCAATGTAGGAAGTACATCTTACTCGATGTAGTAAGAATGAATTACTGGGGGGGAGGAAGCAGCTAGGTGGCACAGTGGATAGAGCACTGGCCCTGGAGTCAGGGGGACCTGAGTTCAAATCCAGCCTCAGACACATAACACTCACTAGCTGTGTGACCCTAGGCAAGTCACTTAACCCCCAATTGCCTCACCAAAAAAAAAAAAAAAAGAATGAATGACTGGACATATAATCAGATGGTTAGAATACAAATTAGAGTTGGATAAGTGCTTTGAAATACAATAAGGGAAAAAAATCACTTCTTGGGGTGGAGGATCCAGGAAGGGAGGTAGCTTGGTGTAGACAAGATGAATGGCAAAGTCTCAGGATTTCAGAATTAGAAGGAATGTCAGAGGTCATGTGATCCAATCCACACCTGAAAAAGGACCTAGCTTTTACCTAAAGACCTCAGGTGAGGGGGAATCTGCTGCCTCCCAAGTCAAGTCAACCAGCATTTATTAAGCACCTACTAGATACCAAATATTGTGCTTTTAAACTCTGGAGATACAACAAAAGGCAAAAAAGGAAAACGACAATAACAACAAAACCCTCACAATCCCAACACTCAAGGATCTCATAGTCCAATAGCAAAGCAGCCCATTTTGCTTTAAGATTGTTCTAATTGTAAGAAAGTTTATCCTAAATTCAAAGCTACATTTGCTCCTTCACACCTTCCACTCTTTGCTCTCAGTTCTGTCCCCTGGGACCAGATGGAAGAAGTGTAACCATTTTTTTTATGAAACTTTAATTGTGTTTTTCAATTAACGAATATTCGCTTTATCTCCCTCTGCCACCGAAAAGAAGAAGAACACAACTCTTGTAACAAATATGTACGGTCAAGCAAAACAAACTGACAGCTCTGCAAGCGTTTGAGGACCCCTGACATGGCCCCTCACACAGCCTGAGTCTTCTCCATACCCCCAGTCCCTTCAAAGACTTCCTTGTACGGCATGAACTTGACACTCTTCACCATTCAGGTTGCCTTCCTCTGCATCCTTTTCAGCTTATCGATGTCTTTTATGAAAATGAGCACAAAGAGCAGCTAGTTGTTACAATGGATAGAGCACCAGCCCTGTAGTCCGAAGGACCTGAGTTCAAATCTAGCCTCTGACATTTACTAGATGTGTGACCCTGGGCAAGTCACTAAACCCTGACTGCCTCAAAAAAAATAAATAAATAAACACAAGATTCTAGCTATTTTACGACTAAGGCAGAGAACAAGGAACTAGATCGCCTCCTTATTCTTTCACGCCGTGACTCCCTTAATGCAGCCCAAGATCTCCTTAGAGTACTTGACTAGAGTACTACCCAGTTGATTTCGTGTTGGAGCTTGTGGTCCTCTAAAACCCCCAGGTCTTTTTTCAGATGAATGGTTGCTCACTAAGGTTCCTTCCACCTCCAGATCTCATAATTATAAGCAGCATTTGACTCAGGGTCTAATGATTTCCAAAGACATGTTATGGAAACAAGATTTTTCTAGGTTTCAATCCTCCAATAAGTATTTACTGTGTCCCAGGCTGTGTTGGTGTTGGGAATATGAGTAAAAAAGAATGAAATGATCCCTACTTGCATTTCATTCATTCAAAGGAATATTTATTGTGTACCTTCTGTGTGCAAAACACAGTTCTGGATACTAGGTAAGATAACAGTGATTTCCAAGATCCAGTCTCTGACCTCCAGCCCATGTTTGTCTAGATCAGATGGGGTGGGACATAACTTACACAGGAGGCCTTTTGTGGTCCCCCCAGCTGCTAGCACCTTCCCTTCTTAGGGTGCCTTCCATCTACTCTGTATGTATATTGTATGTACCTGTTTTTGTAGGTACATGTTGTCTCCCCCATTAGACTGTGAGCTCCTTGAGGGTACGTGCTGTCTTTGCCTTTCTTTGTATACCCAGACCTCAGCACTATGTCTGGCACATAGTGGAGTCTGATAAATGCTTGTGGACTGATGGGCTGCTTGTCCCCCTCCACCGTTTTTATTCACACACTTTTCCCCAAAGAGACCTTTGAATTCCAGTTAAGCTCATCCCCATGGCAGATGCTGCTATGATGTCTCTATCCAAATCACTCATTACTAGACTCTGTCAGAATTTCTGCCTCTTCATTGGGCATATTGTGACTAAAAATCAGGGGTAGTTGGAAAGGGTCTTGAGAAGAGGAACAAAATGGGGAAAGGAATGAAAACCATTGATAAAAATCACGGAATTTGAGAGTTAGAAGAGACCTCAAGGGCCACTGAGTCCAGCCCATACATGAAATGAAGCTCCCAGAAACATATCTGACAAATGGTTATGTATTCCTTAGGACATGATCAGGGGAGTGTGAGAGGGGAGAATAAGGCTGAGTGAGTTCAAATATCTGCTGGCCTAGAAGAGCAGGGGAAATATTTAGTTCAGTCTGGGAGCTGAAATGAGAGAAGTCCCCAGACCAAGATAAGGGGGGTTGTGATTGCTGTCTTCCATTATTTGCACTGCTTTCATGTACATGAGAGCTGAAATTAATTATTTGTAGCCCCAAAGGGAGATGGATTTTGGCTCACTATGATGCAGGCTGGGTTACAATTAGGACTTTCTTATTATATAAGAGGCTGCCCATGAGGTAGCCTACTCCCTGACCCTGGGGCAAGATTGAATTAAATGGTCTCTAAAGGTTCTTTCCAACTTAAGTCTGATTCTGTGCATCAAAATAAGCTGAACCTCTGGGGAATGGTCTGGACCACGAGACCAGCCAGAGTCTCTTAAGGGGCATAGAAACAAGAAACCTCATTGGAGCGTCTGCATCCTAGTTTCTTTCCTTCATACGATGTTCTGGTCTTCTTTGTTCTAAGAGTTTTTCTAGCTCTAACATCTCATGTTCTATCTTCTGATGTCCCTTCCACCTCTGACATTGTGTTCTAAGGTCCCTTCCAGCTCTGACATTCTATCTTCTGCATTCTAAGGTCCCTTCCAGTTCTCATGTTCTATGCTCCATAGTCCAAGGTCCCTTCAGTGATGATGCTTATGTTCTAAGGTCCCTTCCAGCTCTGACATTCTATCTTCTGCATTCTAAGGTCCCTTCCAGTTCTCATGTTCTATGCTCTGTAGTCCAAGGTCCCTTCAGTGATGACGCTTATGTTCTAAGGTCCCTTCCAGCTCTGACATTTCATGGTACTATGAGTGAGTTGACTAACCTAAAGAAATGAACCCAAAGCTTGGCCAGCGGGCCCCATGGGGCTCCATGGGCCATGTATTTTCACTGCCATTTGAATCACCTCCCCCACTTGGTACAGTACAAATGAGACAAGAACAATAGTGTCTTGATGAGGGTTTAATACCAAGTGGGAGGATAGGGCCCCAGTTAAAGCTTAGCCAAGCTCCTGGTGGGAAACTTTCACAAAAGACACTCTGTTCCCTTCGGGACAGATGCCACCAAAGAGTCTGGTTCATTTCTTAGTGATTTTTTTTTCTAGGATCCAGGCCTTCCCAACATGCTTTGGAATGCTACATTGCAGTTAGCTTGGGCAGACCCTTTGGGGGATGGGCATGAGAAGGGGAGTTCAGGGGTAAAGACTGGCTTTCTCTGCATGGTGTGATGAACACCGTGGCATTAGCTCTCTCTGATGCCTAGGATACATTTGTCTTAATTTATGGACCTCATTTCGAGCCTTTCTTCCCTTTGGCCAAAGAGCTAGAAATCTGCTCCCTGTGACATTTTCCCTAAACTCTTTCCCAATTGGGTGCAAAAGAGCACAGATTTTTCTATAGAGATAGATAGTTCTTCATGAAATGAAAATTTCTGGTTCACAGCCAGGGTCAGGACAGTACCCCAGACATTCTTATTTCTTCTATCCCTCCCCCCTCTTCCAAGGGAGGAGATTTTTGACCTCACAGCCAACTAGCCCAGCCAGGCTACTTCCAAAGCTGAGAAAGGTCTTTCTAAGCTCCAAGGACAATGACCCTCAGGGTAAAGAAAAAGGAAGCTTTTCTGCTCGATTTACTATTGGCCTAGCTGAGTGCTGAGTGACCTATAATGTTGTCCAAGTTCTTAATCAAGTTCTTAGGGAAGAGATGCCCACAAGCAGTGTCAGCAAACATACAGAATCGAGGGATTTTAGAGCTGAGAGGGAGCTTCCTCATCATCTAATCTAATTCTCATTCAAATTTGCCATGGAGCAAAAGTGCTGGACAGGGAGTTCAGTGAAACTCATCTTCAAAGCTTAGTTCTGGCCCTTATTAGCTGGACAAAATACTTCACCTCTCTGAAGTTTCCTCATCTGTAGATGTGTACCTCTTTAAGTCTTTTCATCTGTAAAATAATGATAAAATATTTCCTTTCTTCTCTGAGCCTCATTTTCTTCTTCTATAAAATAAGTTTCGATATAGCAACTGGAGGTAACCCCATTACACTTGGGTTCTACAAGAAACTATCCCAAATGCAAGTTACTCTTTGGGTCTACATCCACTGAAAACCATAGTTCATGAGCCCCCATTAGTGTGTTTACCTTTTATAGTCAGCCAGAAGGAGTAATTACTTTAAAGCAAATGCATTAAATAAAACAGCATAATATAAAAAGTAGCCTTAGAACATTTCCCTACAAACCTGGGGCACACTGTCCCATAATACTATTAGTTGGAAGAGTGGATATGCCTAGCATGTATGGAAAGACATTCATATAGGAGTCGCATGTGGTCAAGGCATGTGTATAGAGAGCATGTTCCCTTCTATGACCTCTCTCTCTCTCTCTCTCTCTCTCTGTCTCTCTCTCTCTCTCTCTCTCTGTCTCTCTCTTTCTCTGTCCCCCTCTATCTCTTTCTCTCTTTTGCTAGCTCTGTCTCTGTCTTTCTCCTCCCTAGTTTTTATCTGTTTCCTCAAAATCCCTTAGATCTCGCACGCAAATGAAGCTGAGACAGGGAAGGAGGGTGGGAAGGAATCCAAAAACTAAAACTAAAACCAAGTGGAGCCTCCATCTCAATCCTTTGTTCCAGCTAGGCCTAGAATCAGGAAGACCTGAGTTCAAATCTTACCTCAGACACTTACTATCTGTGTGACCCCTGGCAAGTAACTTACCATCTCTCAGCCTCAGTTTCTTCATTTGTAAAATGAGGAGTTTGGGCCTGACCTCTATGGTTCCCTCCTTCTTTACGTCTAAGATCTAAATATCTTCTGGAACTCTCTGACAAAAGAAGAGTGACTAATCATTGCATAGCATTATAGATTTTAGACCCGGAAAGAACCATCGTTTGACAGCTGAGTGGACAGAGATGTGAGCAGGCCAGGGCCACACAGGAAGTAAGTAGCAGAGTTAATTTCCACATCTTCTGACTCTAAGTACAATAGTATTTCTATTTGCCTTAATGATAATTTCATGCTTCAAAAAGTAGGAGGGAACAAAGAGAAATTTTATTCTGTATCTGGTTCTCCGGAAGGCAGAGGAACCGGTTGTTGGGGGTGGCAATGATGGGAACATTGTGGGGAAGTGACCATTGCATATCAGAATTTTTGACAGAGGAGAGGAAAACAGAGACTATGGTTTGATGTGCATGCACCCAGGATTTGGGGAGAACTTGTTTCAGAGGGTTCAGGGGAAGGATAGCCAGGCTCCTATGAGCAAAAATTCTGTAGGAAAAGTTAGCCCAGAAGGGATGGGGAGATATCAAGAACAGAATTCTAAACATGCAAAGAAACAAATCAGATGAGGAGGAAGAGGGGAAGTTGTCTAAAGAGATTGACAGGTTGACATGGGGAACTCACCAGATCAACTTAGATTTAAGTGACATGTACAGAAGATGAAAGCAAGGGTGGGTAATGGAGGTTACGTACAAAACTGAGGCATTGCCATGTATAAGATTAGCTTTGTGAGTGCTGCAGTGCAGAAGTGACCCAAGGGGTCAAAGAATGGGGTCAGAAGTCTACATTCAGGGCCCAGAACACAGGTAAATGAAGAAAGCCAAGGTCAACAAATACCAAGTGATGGTGTAGACAGAGCACTGGAACTGGAGTCAGGAAAACCTGAGTTCAGATCCAGTCTCAGACTTTTGCTGGCTCTGTGATGCTGGGTGTGTCACTTAAATCACTGTCTTCCTCAGTTTCCTCATCTGTAAAATGGGGGTAATAGTAGCGCTTACCTCACAGGGTTGTTATGAGGCTATACCCTAAAGCTTGATAAAAATACTAGTTATTATTTTTATCATTATTATTGCTACTATAACCCATTTTGTTTTTTGACTCCCCAGTACCTAGCACATTACCAGGAACATAGCAGGCATTGATAGATGCATGTAGATTGATTGCTTCTTTATTAAAGAAGTTAGGCAGTGGTATATAAAAAAAAAATTAATTCACCTGTAAAACTACATTTCTCTTGTAAGGAAAATTCTAACGATTTTGCAGCATTTTATACTACTCAGTATTTGCCTAAGGATTTACTGGCAATGTGGTATTGCTAGTAATGAAGAATGAGTGCAAGGAATCTCCTTCTGCCCCTGATTCTACTCAAATCCCTATCTCTGTTCAAGGAAGAAAAATTAGATTGGGGAATAACAGGGTAGGAGTGGCCAGTCTGATTCATTTCAGCCTTCTCATTTAGAGGGCTGGTCTCGGGCACCAATGAAAGTCTCAGAATCCCTAGGCTTAACAGGATTCAGGTTCATTACTTAAAGCTTTCCCTTTGCACCCATTGCTAGAGATAACAAGCATACCACCAATTTAAAGGGACGGCTCCCACCTCAGCTGTGGTCTGGAGAGGCTAAGAGAGAAAAAGAAAGCGTTTTCGTCACAGGGGGGGAGTGGGGACAGAAAATAGAGGCGAACAACTGAGCCAGTGCTGGCTGATACTGTTTTGCTTTTTATCTTTTCTTCTGCTATAGAAATAGTGAGCTCTCCATCACCCAAGTCTTTGTTTGAAGACCTCAAGTAAGGAGGGAAACCATTATCAACTGAGACAATCCATTTGTCATATGGACCAAATTCTATTCAGAAAGCAGTAACTGAGCACCTGCTATGCACCAAATACCTCGAATACACAGACAAATAGCTCTGGTTGTTAAAAGTTTGAATTTTTGGGGGGAATTCCCTGATATCAAGCCTCTTCACAACTGCCCCACACTATTCATGGTTCTACCCTTTGCAACAAATGGTACTTATGGATGCATGAAGTTGCCTTCTAATATTCAAACAACAATCACATTGAATAGAATTTAGACTTATTCTGCTCCATGCTAGGGGTAGAATTATGGGCAAAAGTTGAAAAGGTTAAAAAAGGCTTTTCTAGGCTTGATGTTGAGAAAAACTTCCTAACCATTAGAATTGTCCAAGAATAAAATGGCTGCCTTGGGGGGTGGTTGGTAAGGAGGCAGGGAGCCCATTGGTGACCCAATGACCACTTGTTGGGTATGTGATATTAGGGATTCTTTTTCAGGAGTGGATTGGACTAGGTATCCCCTGAAGCTCCTTCCAGTTCAGATAGTCTGTCACCTCTAAAATCCCTTTGGGCTCCCAAATCCTACAATCCCAGAACTTCTCTGTCACCCAGCATTCCACTGACCAAACCAGTAATGATTTGAAATTCTTCTCCAATGACTACTCAGGGGCCCAGGTGAAATGAGCTGGAATTTTGACTCAGTTTCAAATGGAAAACATCCATGTAACACTAAAGAGGCTATTGGTCCCTTGCTTGCCATTAGTACCAGAGAACAGAATGACTCCAAACTCCACTGAGGCCAGACTGCTCCAGGATAGCAAGGAGGGGTTAGGAGAGGGGGTTCTTTGTCTTTGCCTTTGCCTTTCTGCACTCCTTGAAAGGAGGAGAAAAGAGTAGAAGCTTACCCTATTATTATCATTTTGTCATTCTTGTACTATGCTGGGAATGGATGATTTTAGCCTAGAGGGAAGGTCATGCCTCCTAATGTTAACTAGTAATTCATTTTGCAAAACTTTAAGAAAAAAGAGACAGAGAGGCAGATTTAGACAGACAGTCCAAGAAAGAAAAAAAAGAGAAAGGAAGGAAGGAACAGGGAAAGAAAAGAAAGAAGGAAAGAGAGAAAGAAAAAACAAAAGAAAAAAGAAAGAAGGAAGAAGGGAAGGATGAAGACAGAAAGAGGAAGGAAAGAAAGGAGAAAGAAAGAAAGAAAGAAACAGTGGAAGGAAAGAGGGAGGGAAGGAAAGTAGAAAGAAAGAGGAAGGAAGAGAGAAAGAAAGAAAAGGAGGAAGGAAGGAGAGAGGGAAAGAGAAAGAAAGAGGAAGGAAAGGAAGGAAGGAAGGAAGGAAGGGAAGGAAGGAAGGAAAAGGAAGGAAGGAAGGAAGGAAGGAAGGAAGGAAGGAAGGAAAGGAACGGAAAGGAAAAGAAGAGACTATCATTACAAGCTCTCCACACTGACAAATAAATCCTTTTTTTTTTCTTCCTAGGAAAATCCCTCATCAACCAGCCCCCTAAGCAGGAAAACATACAGGAGAAGAGGAAAAACCAATGAATGCTTGTTTGTGACAACAGCAACACAAAGCCTCCATTATTCATACGTGTGTGAATGCGTGTGTGTTTTCACCCTCCTACTTCTCCATGACCTTCCCAACGAGAGCTGTGTCCTCAGCCCCTAGATCTGTGACCCAGACCCAGATGTGCGTCTCTCCCAGGGCTTGTGGTCTGCTATGTGTCCTCCAGTTCTGCCGTGGTGGGTGTCAGGAGCAGTTCTATGCCAGGGCTAGGGTAGAAGGGTCCTTTGTGAAATCTCCCAGAAGCAAGTTCGCACTGACTCCAGGAAGGCTGTTCTCTTGATGTGAGAAGAAACCAGTAGAATCCAGAGGTATCAGGGTTGGGCGGGGTGGGCTCTTTTGTCCCTACCCACCACTACCAACACCACCACCAATAACAACAACGAGAAAAAAGTCACTTTGGTTCCATTCCATCGTGACAAAGTTGGAGCCAGTAGTGGAGCTCTTGTGTTAATGTTCTCCAAAAGTCTGACCCTGGTGTTTTGAAAAGATGTGGCCATTAATTAAGATGGATGCCTTTGCAATGAAGGAAAGACATAGCCATGTGAGACTGAAAGATACCCAGCTATTTTTTCAATGGTGGGATTTCCCAGGACTTCTGTTTCTTAATTCAGTGAGGAGAGATTAACCCTTGACTTTGGTGAAAGTTTGCTTCTGTTAATTGGCACACTAATTGCCTGAGTCTTCAAGGTTACCTCTCAAAGTTTCCTAAAACCATGTTTGTCGCCCGCAACCAGATTGTACACCGAACGGGGAGGCGTGAAATAACTTATGACATGGGCCAGGCGGAGTAGAATTACTGACTCAGTTTATTCACCTGAGGGCACAGAATATATAGGGAAGATCTAGCCTAACTTCAAAGAGTCCTCCCCATGAGATACTCCCCAGAACATCTGCTGAGGATGTGACAATCATGAATTTCCTCCTTATCAGGGTTCCTAGATTGGGCTGTAGATTCCAAGGTTTTCCCAGGCGCCTTGGCGCCACCTGCATAGAGGAGTAAATACGTAAATCTAAGGTTCAAAGAGAGAGAAGGGCTGTCTCAGAGACCTCTTTATCAGGAAGGAATTGGGGAGCCATACCACTTAATCCATGAGCCCTTTTGGGTAAAAGCCTGAGCAGAGGTCAAACTCTGCCTTGGATCTTAAACCCTTATCAGACTCATAAGATCGGCCCTCAACACATGTTGTCAGAGCCCGGTTTCTCTTTGGGAATTCTGTAGGTTCCCACGTTAGTCACGACACATTAAAAGGCCAGGATACTCATGAAAATGAAGTGGTAGCTTTGGCATGGGTTTCTGCTCCCCTTGGTCTTGTTTCAAAATGGATCCTTGTATCCAAGTGATGTGTTGAGTTGATCTTCAACACGTGTTTATGGTTTTCTGATGTTTGCTAACTCCTAGAAGATAACCATCCTTTATAGCCCTCTATACCTAGAAACCTCTAAGTTATTTCCAGCACCCTAGCTTTTTTCAACTAATGGAGAATCACAAATAACCAGAGAAGGATTAGAGGCGGATTTCTTTGTCTAACCTTGTCTGCAAGCTCACCTTGCTTTGCAAGCTCTGGTCTTTGGGATATAGCGCCACCAAGTTTCCTTCTGACTCCTCTAAGTCAGAACCAAAGAAAAAAGCCTGATCCTTGAGGATGGAAGCCCATCAAGGCCTGCTTGACCGCTGCCCACATCATGACACCTACAGCTCAGTGATTTTCTGATCTGGAGGGGTGGGTTGGGAGGCTTCAGTGAGTGGGTGGGCAATGGTTTGCTGCAACTGGTCCCCAGAGATGAAAATAGAACTGGTTTTCTCTTGGAATTCCAATTTTTGCTGTTGAATCTTGTGTGTGGTGTGAAATTATTTCTACATGGAAGGGTCAAGATCAATG
Source organism: Phascolarctos cinereus (assembly GCF_003287225.1). Lineage (NCBI taxonomy): Eukaryota > Metazoa > Chordata > Mammalia > Diprotodontia > Phascolarctidae > Phascolarctos > Phascolarctos cinereus. Next base: position 233,314,676 of record NW_027556402.1, read on the forward strand.
TCTCCAAAGTCTCCCCTAGCCCAGGATAATAACTAGGGCAGAGCAAAAGGGTCTTTGCCTCAAGGCAGCAAATTTAAAGGGCACCCTGTATTTGGATGCCTGATGATGGTACTTAGATTGCTTCAGCATTATAGAAACAGTAATAATACTAGCTAGCATTTATTAAGCACCTACTACATGTCAGGCACTAAGCTAAGCACTTTACAATTGTGTCTCATTGGATAGGTAGGTGCTATTATTCCTATTTTACAGATGAAGAAACTGAGGCAGATAGAGATTAAATGACTATGTGACTAGGAAATGTCTGAGGTTGGATTTGAACTCAGGTCTTCCTGATGCCAGGCCCAGTGCTTTATCCACTGAGCCACCTAGCTCCTACAACAGAATTTACTTAGTAAGAAAGAATAATAGGAGGTTATCAGATGGTACTCATTATGTGTCTACTATGTGCCAGGCATTGGGAATACAATGGCAGAAATGAAGAAACATTCCCAGCCCTAAAGGAGCATCAGTCTCTTCAATCTAGAAGCCTCACCTCAGTGTCTGGGGGTCTCTGGCTCACGAAACAGAAGAGTGCTGCTAATCCAGAGGACCCAGATTCCTGGTTACAGTTTTGTCCGTGCCCCCCCCCCCCGTCCCCACTCCCCTCCACCACCTCCATCTCACCAATTCCCCAGTAAGAGCCCTGGCACAGGAAAAGGCAAACAGGCTTTGGATGCCTCAGCAAGACCTCATTCCTCATCCACAATCTGTCTACAAGCAGCTAAGCCCACTTGAACTGTCAACTGCCCATCAGCTGATCAAGGGGTGATGCTGGAATTATATTGACGAAGCCCTACCCTACCACTTGTACCAACAGCAGCTACCCTAACAGAAAGTGGTTTCAAAGGCCATTCCTTAAAAGCAGACTAGATGCTTCTGAGGAGTCATTAGGTTTACAGTGTACAGACTGATTCTGCCTTTTTTTTCCCCATCAGTGATTTCCACCATGCCCCCTGAAATAGTAACTCTGTCCTTGTGATGGGCAAATTTTAGAGGCCTGGAAAAGGCCACAAGAACTGATTAAAAAAAGTTTGTGACCTGAATCATGATTTTGGAAATCCGGGAGTTTATGAGATGGTTATAACCAAGAAGATAAAAATATTACTGCAACTTGTCCAAATAAATTATCCTATCTCAATAATGCACAAGGGAAAGCACTTTAGCTTTTTCTTAGGAAGGGTTTAAAATTTGTTTTATGGCCTCTTGCTGTCCACAGTGCCTGATAAAACTTTAACTGGGGAATCTTTAAACCCACAGCAATGGTTTTTGCCCAGGCCTCATCCGTGCCTGTCTAACGGCGTCATCAGCCTGGAGCCAGGTCCATTTCCCCAAAAAACCTGATACAAAGTTCTGCCAAACTAGAGGGTGACCTCCTAGCCCTTGAACAGAAGAGTAGCATTGCTCCCATCCTCCTCTGGGACCACTCTGGTTCTCAATGATGTCCTGATTGGTTACAGGACCCCTGGGTCTGCGAGAGAGCCCCCTAGGAGGATTCATCAGGGGAAGTGGGTAATGTCTCCATGATGAATTGGGTGCTGATTGCAGTGCCTGACTGCCATTGAAATGGTTTGTTTCGGAAGGAAAGCAAGGTTCATTGTGTGATTGATTTCATTAATTCAGACTCAAGCCCAAGGAGTTCTGGGAGATAGACTTGTTATCTACAAAACTCAAGAATTCTCTCCCAGGGGCTCATTAGAAAATAGGGGGGAAATACTGAAGGTGGAATGGGAAGGATAGAATGACACTTGGAGATTTCAGTTTGGGTTGAAAAGTCCACAATTAGCAGAACAGCAAGCCACCCCCCTACCCCGAAATTTGAGGGAGACTGATGCATCAAAGCATTAGTCTCTTACTGTTTGCCCCCCTCCCGACCATCACCCTCACAATGAAACATTACAACTGTCCCCACAGCGATTGATGAATTATAGAAATAATGGTTATTTTTTATTCTTCTGGACAACATGAATTAGTCTCCAATTATATGCAGAGCCTTGTAAACAGAACCAGAGAAGATGGAAGAGAGGGGAAGAAGCATTTATTCAGCACCTGCTGTGTGCCAAGAACTGTGCTAAGTGTTTTACGAATATCTAATTTGACACAAAGTTTAGCTAAGACAGGCCCCTGCCCTCCAGGAATTCACGGTCTGGGTTGGGCTATTGGAGAACCCAAGAGAAGCTGTAATTTCAGCTGAAAACGATTACCAGGATGGAAAAGAAGATTCGATTGTCACCTGGGCAACCCTAGCCCATTCCACTTGCAATGAGGATGATTTCAGATCTAAGTTCAAATCCCAAATCTCATACTTTCTTCATTAGTTTTTGTACTTCCTTCAATTGCAAATCTTATACTTTCTACCATTGTATCCTTGGACAAATCACATGATCTCTCTGGGCCTCAGTTTCCTCTTCTGTAAAATAAGGGGGATTAGACCAGAGAGTTTAAAGGTCCCTTCCAGTGTCAAAGCTATGAGTTTCCATTTAGGTCTTCTTCTTAAATGCAAATACATATACACCTCAACCTTTTAACAAGTAGGCAAAGCACAGGACACAGCACAGATGACTTCTGAACCCTTTTCAGGGGTCTGTCCAACCCTAATTGCAAGTTCTAGGTTAATTGGCACTCAGGCTTTTGCTCTCACAGGCTCAAAGGAGTCCTGGCAAAAATTCATCAGCCCATGAAGTATTGCTTCAAGGTGACTCAGTGGGGGGGGGGGGTTCTCATTACTTGCTAAGTAGCAAGCATACAAAGAAATCTTATTCCATTGGTTCTAATTACTGAAAAGCTTAAAGTCCCAGATTAGGCTTTATGACACAGCCCCAGAACCCTTTCTGTTACAGAGGGCTTTATGAGGAAACAAATGTCTGCATGTTTTCACAGGAAGACTTCCCCCCACTCTTGCCCAGAAGAATTCTACTGCTACCCTGTTCCACCAAATTCCACAGTTCCACATTCATTCTTTTGATTTAGACTAAATAGTGGCTTCATCCATTTTTTATTGTTGTTGTTATCTCTAGACCAGGGCTGGGGAACCTTCAGTTTTGAGGCCATATGTAGCCTTCTAGGTCCTCAAGTGCAGCCCTTTGACTGAATCCAAACTTCACAGAACAAATCCCCTTAATAAAAGGATTTGTTCTATAAAACTTGGACTCAGTCAGGCCACATGCGCCTAAAGGCTGCAGGTTCCCCGCCCCTGCTCTAGATCCTTGATTCTATCAGTGTTGGGAATTCCTTATACTGATCCTTTATAATTTAGAGTCTTAGAAAGTTGCTTGGAAGAATTCAGAGTTTAGGGATTTACCTGTATGCGTCAGAGACGGGACTGGAACCCATGTCTTGCTGAGGTTTATCCACTGTGTTGTGCTGCCTTTCATTTATCCATATTAAAGCAAAAATAACCCTTAGTGACACATTCCACTGTCAGGTAGCTGCCAATGAAAGGGTGCCAGAACCTAGGTCCAAGGTCAAGAAACTGAGATTTCTCATCCTGACTCTGCAATGAACCAGCTAGGTGACTATGGACAAGTCACAATTTCTCTGAGCCTCAGTTTCCTCATCTGTAAAAAAAGAGTAGAATAACATCACCCTATTTGCCTCTCTGGGTCCTAGGACCTAAGTGAAAAAATACATACATATATATGTTTGAAATCCCTTGGAGAACTACAATGTGCCATACACGCACAAGGTATTTTCACTTTTAAAAGCTGCCACAATGATGGATCACTGCCGTACTAGTGCAAAATGAGAGATGTCCTGGAACCTCATGCTATACAGGATTTATCTACAAAATAAGGGGGCTGGATTAATATCCTCTTCGTTCCCTCCCAGCTCTAAATCCTTTATCCTCTAACCAAATAGCATTTATGAAGCAGCCCATGTATGTACGAACATATCAGCCATTAAAGGAAATAAAGCACCAATACCTCCCCCCAACCCTGGCCAGTGTCAATAGGTTCCATTTTGAATCTGATCCATCAAATGTGTGCAAGAGCTAAGCAAAGCGCAGAAAACAAAGAAAATTATGACAGACTCAAGAAGCTCAAATCTGGAGCAAAAGGCAAGGCTTTAATACAAGGATGGGTCTGATCTTATCCATGTGAGGACTAGAAGCCTTCTCAACGTGTGCATTTCCATAGACCACCCATAGATGATCTACCCAATGTGTCCAATGTCATCTTCTGATGGTTCTCCCCCACTTTATTTACGGACAATTACGTGAATCACTCATGTAACATCTATGCTGCCTTTCTATTTTTCACTCCATTAGATGATCCACACACCTCCTTTCCATTCACACATGCCTAATGATGTCTTCTTTTGGCCAATTTTTGTGCACATGTTATCATCAGTAACTTGCCTTCGCCTGCGAGGGCATTTCTACCTCTGTAACTCTTTCCATGGCTTTTGGATTTCCAGTAATTCAGAGCCTTCAGAGATCATAGTGTCTCATGATAATACCCAGAAACATACCATAACTAGAACAATCTTAGTAGGAAAAATAGAGACAACAGAATAATTTGGGATCATTGACAACACCGCCATTTTCCAAATGTGATCAAGTTCCTTCTCTTCCTCCTGGTCAACTCAGCTCAGTTCATTTTCCACAGTCAGTGACTACAACCAGAACAAAGATGGGGCCACCAGGGGTTTGCTTCAAGGTGGTATATTTAGAAGTCACTAGCAACATCATCTTAAGTCACAGCTCCTTCTCTACCAAACCATACCTCCCTGACAGTAGCAAATGCAGGCTCCGCTTCTTCCCAGTAGTACCTTCCTCTCCCTTCATCAGCTTAAAAAACTCCAAGTGTCCTGGGATGCTGACTCCACACACTGGCTACATCATGAGTAATAGACCACTCTCCCTACCTGCCCCTAACTGCAAAAATTGCTAGTTGGAGCTTTGACAACAGCCATCCAAGACAGATGTACTATTGGACCAATTCAAAAGGCTTCTCCTTTCAACTACATACTCCCATCTGGGCAAGACAAAAGCAATCAGCAAGCATTCATTAAATACCAGCTATGTTCCAGGCATTGTGCTCTGGGGATCAAAATAATTTACAAATAAAATCATTCCTTTATTTCACCAGTGGCCAAAAAATAAAAAATGAAAAAGGCCATAGAGCCCATGTTACAACTGCTCTAACATGGTGACAGGAGATTCCAAACATTCCCACCAGCCAAAAGAAAAATGGCCAGCACCGTTCCAGGTCTTCTGGGGTAAGGTTTGCCAAGAACTGTGTAGTCACTGCTCTTTCCTTATCCATCTGCTGTCTTTCTTCAGCTCTCTCTAGATGAAACAAGGGAAACCTCCATCTTTCCAGGAAGTTTAATATTTGAGTTAATGTTTCCCGATGTCACTTTCATCCTTTAAATTATTTGATAATGATAAATTAAGCACTTTCCCTATGACATTTGAGTTGGGCCTTCTTGCACATTTGGAAATCAATAAACTATTACTGAAAAGATCATTTATCTTTCAGAATTGCACACAGAGGAAGCAACTAGGTGTAAATATTCATAATTATCTGCATATGTCACTGGAAATGGTTTGAGTTGATGCTTTTAACAGCTGCTGGATATAGGATTCTCTACTCTTCTCTACTCTGAGTTCCCTGGAATACCTTTGCTCAGGGAGATATTGAAAAAAAAAACTTTAAAAAAGTAAACTTTTTACTCTTGGATCAAGTTTTCATCCTTCAATAAAGACTTTTTCTGAAGCTTCACCAGAAAGTGGGGTTGACATTGGGCTCTTGAGGATTCCAAAAGCACTAGCAGTCCCCATCCCAGATGGATGGGCTTTGAGCATTGGGCTGGTGATGGGATTCATGTCTGTCTTCTGAGAATGAACCTAGCTGTGTTGGAGACACTCACCACTAGGATGGCCAGACAGTGATAGATTCTATTTGTTCATTTTCATTAGAAACTATAATAACAATACACATTGCAGACCATGTGCTGAGTTGCAAAGGGAGTATGATCTGTGTCAGTGAAGGGAATATCCACAGTATTAGATATCATTGTGAAGCCTAAGTATCAAACTTTCATAGCAAAGACAAACATGGTCCCTACCCATACAGAGCAAAGGGGAATGGTCCAGTGTAAAGAGCGTTGGATATAAAGTCTGAGGACTGGGAAGCTCTGTGTATTACTCCCAGCATACTGTAGGTCAGTCATTTGCCTTCTCTGGGCCTCATTTTCCTCACTTGTAAAATGAGGAGTTTGGACAAGATGTCCAAGGTCTCATCCAATTCAAAATCTAAGAGTTGGTGACTGCCCAAAACGCGCATATACTGAATCACAGAAAAGCCTTACTTAAGAAGTTTTGTTTTAAAAGTATTTTATGATGGATGTCCTTTATTACTTTTGAAGAGATAATAATTTCTAACTAGGTTAGCAAAACTCTCTTTTGTAAACATGTATCATCAATGAGATGATATGAAAGGCTGTGTGAGGTAGTGATGGAGAGCCAGCCTTGAACTGAAATGGGATGTGATGGAATAAAGTAGGGGGAGAATAGATAGACAGAGATAGAGATATAAAAAGAAATACAAAGAAACATGTTTCTTTGTATTTCATATGCCTGTATCTATATCTATCTATATCTAAATAGAGACGGATAGATAGATAGATAGATAGATAGATAGATAGATAGATAGATAGATAGATAGAAGACTTGGGTTCAGGTCCTGCCTCTGACAGATACTGGCTTCATTACTTTTTGTTTTTGTTTTGTTTTAGGCAATTGGGGTTAAGTGACTTGCCCAGGGTCACGCAGCTAGTAAGTGTCAAATGTTTGGTCTGAGGCCAGATTTGAACTCAGGTCCTCCTGACTTCAGGGCTGGGGCTGTATCCACTGCGCCGCCTGGCTGCCCCCATTACTTTTGATACATGGTCATTTTCAACATCTCAGGCAGCTCCTTAAATCTAAATTACAACACAGGTGCTAACCTGAATTGGTAGAAGGAGTTTCCACACTAGAAGTTCTCAATCAACATTATTAGACATCCAGTCCCAAGAAAAAACACTATGTGCCAGGAGCCATGCTAATATTCGGACTACTAAAGCAAAAATGAAACAACCCCTGCCCTCCAGGAGCTTACATTCTAAAGAGCAGAGTTCTTTACCTGGGATCTGTGAACTTGTTGGGCTAGAGAGATAGATAGATAGATAGATACATACATACATACATACATGCATACATACATACATGACTACATTTTAATTCAATTAGATTCCTTTGTAATCCTATGTATTTTATTTGATGAATTTAAAACCATCATTCTGAAAAGGGTCCATCACCTTCATCAGACTACTAAAGGGGACTGTAACATATACAGAAAAGGGTAACATCTCTGCTCTCACGGATGACAACACACATATTGTGTACAAGTATAATTTTGTACAATGTGGAGATAACTGAATCCAGGGAAGCCTGTCTTGAGGCATACGTGCTTCTGAAGGATGGTAGGAGGATTCCTGCCTCAGCTTGCACATTGGAGGAGATGACCTGTAAGGGGCCCTGCAACTCTTAGGAGTCTGTGGCTGAAACCTGATAAATTAGTAGGTTAGGCATTCCAGCCTGCTTACTGCTTCAACTTGCTTAGTGTATTAGCTTACTCACAAACTCTAATTCGATCATGTATACAAGGTGCTTTTCGAACCTTAAAGGGTTAGATACATGTGACTTATTATTATTATTCTTATTAACCCATCCCCAAATTAACAGAGTCCAAATGAAACATTTTCCCAGATTGGTTTATGGTTCTCAGTTCTTCATTAACGCATCTTCCAGTAGGTTGGGAGTAGCATTTAGCCTCCACTTTTTTCACTGTAGAGAAACAAGGTACCATCCCCACCCACCCACCCAGTCAGAGAGTGAAATACCTGCAGAAGCCAGGAAGCCAGACTTTCCATCTCCTGGAGAAATCAATAGACCTCTCCCCCCACCCCACCCCATATCCATTTCCTACCTCATTAGAAGCAGTAGACAGTAGACTGCATTCCAAGTGAGAGGGCCACCATTGAGCCCAGCACTTGGAAGCCTTGCAGCCATGAATCTGGTTTTGTTGATCAGGCAGGTAATAATAAGTGAGTCTGGGGTTCTAAGGGGCTCATTTTAAAAAAATCACTTCTTGATACTACTAGCTCCCCCACTGCCCCACCCCCATCCTCCACTACCAACTGTCTCTCATTTTTTATCTTTCCAGATGAAAGCTAAAAACCTTTGATTGTATTGATCTCCACTAGGGCAAACTCCACTGGTGCTTTTGTTTCCACCATCCAAACAAGGGGAATAAAAATCACAAGGCAGTAGGAGTATCTGCAAGTTTTAACAAGACACTAGAGCTGAACAGAGATGTGCAGGCAGGCAGACAATCAAGGGATAAGTCTTAATTAGTAGGAGAAAATGGAGTTGAAAGAAAAGGCTATGGGAAGTCAATTGTCTGGAGCTTTCGCCCAATTCTTCTTATATGCTGCTCTCCCTGGGATGAAATTACTCCAGCTCAGACTTTTGGTGATTGCAACTACCTGTCACAAGTGGAGAGTGTTTAAGAACCATCCCTAGCAATGGCTTTTCCAGGCTTGCATGCATAGCAGCCCTACAAATAGCCCATCATCTTGCTGTTGGGGGGAAGGGCTGGGGACAACAGTCAAATCTAATTCTGTTTCAGAATTTCAGCTCGGTGCCTTTGAAAAGAAAAGACAGTCCTTACCCCCTCTTTCTCCTACGACTCCAAGTCATGTCAGGAATTCCTGCTACCTTGCCAACTGAATTCAGAAATCAAGGTTACAATTCAAAGCTGACGTTGGTCTGGCTTACAGGTGGAATGGAATGAAAACACTGTTGGCCCTATCAAAATGTTCAGTCCATAGTCTTTGTCCCAAACTATGGCTACATTAACGGCATGATGTCACCTTAAAGGGTTGGCCCTGGAGCTCAAGCTTGGGAAGGTCTGGGCTCTAGTCCTAACTCTGATACATGAGTACGGGCAAGTCATTTAATGCCCCAGTCAGCCTCCTAAGACTATGTTACTGAAGAGTCACTGATCTGAGTCAGTAGAGGGAGTTTCCACACCAGGAGTTCCCTACATTGATGAAATCACTGGTCTTCATCTTTATATAGCACCCAGAGGAGCAGCAGCAGTAATAGTAGTAGTAATAGCAGTAACAGCAGCAGCAGTAGTAGCAGCAGCCGCAGCAGTAATAGTAGTAGTAGTAGCAGCAGCAGCAGCAGCTAGGCCTTACATAGACTTGTAACTTTAGAGAGTACTTTACAAATATTATCTCATTTTATCCTAATAAAACCCTGAGAGGTAGGTGGTGCTGTTATTATTATTCCCATTTTACAGATAAAGAAATTGAGGCAGTAAGCAATTCAGTGACTTGACCAAGCCCACGTAGCTAGTTAGTGTCCAAGATCAGATTTAGAAGTCAGGCCTTCCCGACTAATCCAGATCCTTTTGCTTTAACTGCTTCACCATCGAGCTGCCTAGTTGGGCACTTCCTTTAGCCAAACCACAGCTGAGAATAGTGAAGGAAACAAAGCTGTCTCCAGAGCACCCAGAGTAGATGTGTGAAAGCCTGTACAAGATCTTGCTCAGAGCCTGACTACTTTTACTTTGTCCACTTTTTAGGCCCACCCCTCCCCCACGCTTTTTTGTCTTCTTCTTCTTCTTCTACTTCTTCTTCTTCTTTTTGCATATGGCTACCACACTCACAATGGATTAGAATACCTGATTTCAGGAGAGGGAAAAACTGGCCCAGTAAAGTGACTGCTGGGAAAAAAAAAAAAAGGCAAGGGACAAAACAGAAAAACCAAAAAGCAAACACAAGAATTCACAAAATCCAGCAGCCTGGGGCCAGGTGGCCTAGGGGCAAAGGGCTAAGGCATGTATGTCAGACAACCCTGGGGCATCATGAGGTCCATAATCACAGATGGGTCATCAGTAAGAGATTAAATAATATTCCTTGTGTGGAATGTGTACAGATTTTTGAGATAAATATCCAAACCTTTTTGTTTTTAGTTTAATTGCTTAAAGGGATAAACCCTCAGCTGGCTGAAACAGCTTGTTTTCCCATGGATGTAGTAACTGAGGGTGATAGTACCACAATCCTCTTGTAATAATAAACAGTGAGTAAGCATCTAATCCAAACACAGGTGTTTTTCACACCACAGTGATTCACACATAAACGGTATGGACAAAGAGAGTACCCAGCCTCCTCTGTGTTGATCTACAAATGTGCTTCAGCCCTATAATTAAAACCAAAACCGGCAATACCCATCAAATCTGGTTACCATGAAGATTGGTTTAACAGAAATCACTTCACTGGTGTAAGGATTCCCAAGCCCCAGGCAATAATAGCTCATTTAGTTCCTGTACAATCCATTACCTTCTTAAAGCATTACTTGAGCTTCTCATTATGGTTGGAGGTGACCCTGGGTTCTCCAATCAATCTACTAATCTGGTCAACCAGTCAACACCTATTTATTAAGTGAATGAACGGTGGAACGAATAAAGAAATGAATGAATTGAAAGGCATTTATTAAGAACTTGCTTTGTGGCAAGCACTGTACTAAAGGCGGAGGGGGTGCTCGAGGTGAAGTGATAGAAGTAAGAAAGCCAGATGGTCCCTGTCCTCAGGGAGCATACAATCTAACAGCAGGAGCCAAATCATAGAGAGGAGCTATGGACATTGTTTGTCCTTCATTCTCCAAGAGGACCACGAAATCAGGAAGGTGATGTCATCACTTGCAAATGAATAGGATTTGAGTGAGGCAGGGCTGTGCAAAGGCACCAGCCTCACTCTCTCCTCTGCAGCCATCTGGGTCCAGCGGCAAGATATAGATCAGGACAAGTGGAGATGGCCCTCAGAGAGGAGCTAGGGTTTTGGAAAAAGAGGACAGTACTGAGGATAGGAAGAAAAAATAAAACTCCCTAACCTCAAAGAATTTGCTTTCTATAGGAAGAGACAACCTGTACACATATAAGTATATGCAAAAAAAGTACATAATAAATATATACAGGGTGATTTGTTGGTGGGGGGAGTCTCATGAACAGGGCTCTGAAGGAGGCTAGGGTTTCTGTAGAGGAGGAATGAGGGGGACTCCATTCAAGGCACAAAAAATAGCCTATACAAAGTCATGGAGATGGGGGTAGAATGATGTGTGAGCAATAGCAAGCCGGCCACTATGGTTATTTTATTTTTATTTATTTTGCTAGGCAATGGGGTTAAGTGACTTGCCCAGGGTCACATAGCTAGTAAGTGATATGTGTCTGAGGCCAGATTTGAACTCAGTTCCTCCTGACTCCAGGGCCGGTGCTCTATCCGCTGAGCCACCTAGCTGCCTCCGTTTTGGCTACTTTAAAGAATAAATGAAGTGGAGTTATTTATAATTAGCCTGGAAAGGTACATCGGAACCAGGTTGTAAAAGACCTTCAAAGCCAAACAGTCTGGTTTGTATTTGATCCAGAGGCAAATAGAAACTATTGCAATCTATTGAGAAGAGGATTGACAGGGTCAGATCTGCACTTTAGCAAAATGACATTGGCACCTATGTGAGCGATAAATTCAAGTGGGGAGAGATTAGAGTCGCTGGAGTTCAATTTAAAGGGAATTGCAATAGTCCCAGTAAGAGCTGGGTAGGGTCTGAACAAGGGTGGTGCCCATGTAATTGCAAAAAAAGAGGAACTAATATAAGAGATAGTGTGGAAGTATAAGCAACCGTGCTAGCTAATGGATTGGGTATGTGGGATGAGGGGGAATGAGGTGTTGAGGACGCCTGGTGACCAGGAGAATGGTAAGACGGTTGACATAAATATGGAAGTTCATAAGAAAGGAAGATTTGTGGGGAAAGATGATGATTTCTGTTTCAAACATATTGAGCCTGAAACCCCAATAAGATGTCCAGTTGCAGATGTCTAGTAGAAAGTTAGTGAAACTGGACAGGCTGTCAGCTTATTGGAAATTTGAAAGCCCTTGAGGCCCAGAGATTGAGTGTATGTTCATTGTCTGAGGGCCAGTCTAACTATATTTGAAAGGGTTCATTACCGCAAGGCTGGTTACCCAGTAATGACTTTTTCAGTTGCTATACTTTCCCTTGATAGAATTTAAGTGCCTTGAGGGCAGGTGCCATTTTTTTTTTTCATCTTTGTATCTCAGGAACTTAATATAGTGCCTGGCACATTTCAGGTGCTTAATTAATGAGTGTTAATTGATTGGTTGGTACTGAATCCTCATTGATGATCTGTTTTACCTTGATGCCTCGATCGGATGGTGATGAGTGTTACATTTCCCTTTAATTTTTTTACAATTCAAATCTTTTTTTTTGTGACTACAATGCTAACAACACACTGTAACATCCTTAACAACAGAAAAGATTAAAGCATAATTCACTCTTGAGACTGGCATAAGCAGTAATAGGAAAAGGGAGGGAAGTGGCCCAATGCCTCTATTTGCTAATGTCTGGTCTCCAACCCAGACTTAGATCAGACTTGAGAGGAGTTCATAAATTCTCAACACTTCCCAATACGAGGTGACAATTGGTGTCCCCTCCATAACTCAGACTGAAAAGTGTAGCTCATGGCATGTATGCCCATTAGCCGAATATATTCTCTTCTTCTTTGTAAAAATATACTTTCCAAGCTTTGGGAGAAAAACATTTCCATATCCCAAGTAAGGAAGAGAGGTGTGTTTTGTTTGGCTCCTGCGGAGTTCAAGTGGTTTCTGACTGGGGGGTGTGTTCCCTGACTCACCATTTTGTTAAGACAGCTGGAGAGAGAAGGTGTTAATTAGAAGCCAGTTTTCAAGATCTGGTTTCTCTCACAACAGATCCTGGCCTTGGAAATGTGGTTAGGGTGAAGTGTGTGCAATAAGAGGTGGTATGGGACCCATGCCTGGGAATTCTGGGAATCCAAAGGGTATATATAAAAGAAAATTTTAAAGTCCTTTCTGATTTCTTAGCGTGGTATCATAGCAATCCTGAGTTCAACCCACTTTACTCAGAAAAACTCATGTTAGGAAAGCAAGTGTTCCTTTTAGACTGGAACAAAACTGACTTTTCTCAGATATGTGACCACTTCACACTTAGAGTGAATGATCGTGTTGGATTTGAGCTGTTTCTTCAAAGTGGCCACATTTTCCTATAATTATATGTAGCACCTGGGGGTTCATATCTTTTAGTCAGAAAGTCAGATTGTTAACAAACTCAGTCATTATTAGATGAGGGGGAAAAACCCTCAATTGCTTTCTTTTCATGAAAACAGAGAGATGAGTCAGCTCCAAGAATTAGCCTCCAGGGCCCTACGTCTTGTGGGATAGAAACCTCCAGGCAGCTAATTAGAGTATTCAGGCATTTAATCAGTCTTTGAATCTACATCTTTCTGCTAGCGAGATCAATGTCTCTGTCCCAAGATTCTGTCTGGCTTGGAATCACAGAGTTCTTTAGTTCTTATGGATTCCTGATGACCAATCTGCATTCACCTCAGATCATTTCATGTTGTGGCTTCTGACAAATTGCAAAGGGTTTTCTAAGACCAAGATGCTGTATGATCCTGCCTGTGTAAACTAGGCAATTTACTCCTCCTCCTTGGGCTGCAGATTTCTTTTTCTAATTTCTATATTACTTTATTTTTTAATTATTTCTTTATTTTTAACATTTTTTTTAAAATTTGAGTTCCAAATTCTTTCCCTCCCTCCTGCCTCTCTCCAATTCACTGAGAAGGCAAACAATACTGTATTAATTATACATTTGAAATCATGTAAAACATTCCTATATTAGTCATGTGGTAAAAAAAAAAACAAAGCAAGAAAAATAAAGTGAGAAAGTTATGCTTCAATCTGCAAGCAGAGTTCATCAGTTCTCTCTCTGAAGGTGGATAGCATTTTTCATCATGGGTCCTTTGGAATTGTCTTGGATCATTGTATGGATCAGAGTAGCCAAGCCATTCACAGTTGATCGTCATACAATATTGCTGTTACAGTGCACAATGGTTCTGTTCATTTCACTTTGCATCAGTTCATATGAGTTTCCTCAGGTTTTCCTGAAGCCATCTTGCTTTTCATTTCTTATGGTACAATAGTATTCCATCAAAATCATATATGAAAACTTGCCCAACCATTCCCCATTATGGGATATCCCCTCAATTTCTAATTCTTTACCAACACAAAAAGAGCTACTATAATTTTTTTTCTACAAATAAGTCCTTTTCCCTTTTCTTTTCTTTGATCTCTTTGGAATACAGACTTCACAGTGGTATTGCTGGGTGAAAAGATATGTACAGTTTTATAGCTTTTGGGGCACAGTTCCAAATTGTTCTCCCAAATGGTTGGACTGGTTCACAATTACACCAACAGTGCATTTGTATCCCTATTTTTCCACATCCCCTCCAACATTTGTCATTTTCCTTTTCTATTATGTTAGCCAATCTAAGAGGTGTGAAGTGAGGTACCTCAGAGTTGTTTTAATGTGCATTTCTCTGAGCCCATTTTTAAATGACTATAAATAGCTTTGATTTCTTCTGAGAACTGCCTGTTTATATCCTTTGGCCACTTATCAACTGGGGAATGGCTCTTATTTTTATAAATTTGACTCAGTCCCCTATATGTTTGAGAAATGAGGCTTTTATCAGAGAAATGCTGTAAAAAAATTTTCCCTCTGTTTTCTGATGTCCTTCTAATTTTGGCTTCATTGGTTTTGTTTGTACAAAAACTTATTTTTAATATCATGTAATCAGAATTATTAATTTTATTTCCTGTGACCCTCTCAATCTCTTATTTAGTCAAAAACTCTTTCCTTATCTGCAGATCCAACGGATAAAATCTTCCCCAAATTTGTTTGTGATATCACCCTTTATGTCTAAATAATATATCCATTTTGACTTTATCTTGGTATACAGCGTGAGACACTGGTCTACGACTAGTTTCTGCCAAACTGCTTTCTGGTTTTACCAGCAGTTTTTGTAAAATAGTGAGTTCTTACCCCCAAATATTGGATCTTTAAGTTTATCAAATGCTAGATGACTATGGTCATTTACTGCTGTGTATTGTGTACCTAACCCAGGGGCCTTCTAGGTGCCTCGGTGAGGCCTTTTGACTGACTCCAAGTTTTACAGAATAAATCCTTTTATTAAGGGGATTTGCTCTGTGACGGTTGGATTTGGTCAAAGGGATGCACTTGAGGACCTAGAGGGCCACGTATGGTCTCCAATCCACAGGTTCCCCACCCCTGATCTTACCTATCCCTCTGACATACCACTCTGTTTCTTAACCAGTACAGGAGTAATTTGAGAATTACCATTTCTAATATAGTTTGAAATCTGGTGGGCCTCAGATTTCTTATGTGTGTGAAATTCCATTAAAATAATTAGATCATTTTAATCCCAAGAGCAAGGGCCCACACAGTTTCCTCTTCTGCAGTTTTAGAGAGTTTAGATGAAAATTTCTAAGTTCACTCACACTGAACCCCCCCCCTGTTTAGAAGATCCTCATATTTAGGCAGAGATCAGTCTCTCTGCTTAAATTTACCTTTATATCTATCTTTGCTTAATGCCTGTATTCTTTGTCATTGAGACAAAATTCAGGTTATTGGAAACATTTAGGTAATGAAAGTTCAAGTTCTATTATATTGGCTGTGGATAGACTAATATTAGGAGGGGAGATAGGAGAGAGAACAGACTTATCTCCTGTGTACTATCTTCAGTCCTTGAGTAGGCAGGTGCTCAGGTGGCCTTGGCCCACCTGTTCCACCCTAAGGTGGCCATAGAGCCAATGACTGAATTCAATATCTCCCTTCTCTCTCACAGCTCAGTCCTATCTTCTCTTTTTCTTTTCACTGATTGACTCATTGATCCTGTTCCTTCCTCTCAGTGTCTAGACCTTCAGAACCTCTCTCTGGTCCTGAAATAACTCCTTCCTTTTATACAAATTCCTCAGGATATGACCAAATCTCAGACACAGTAGCTTTGATTGATTCAAGGAAGTTACAAGCCCTGTTTTAGCTGTGCTTTTGATTCAATCAAGAAGCGTATTGCTTACTTAAGGAAAGTAATTACTTTTAATTGGGTGAGATAACTAATATATCCCTACCCTTACATCTATAAAATGAGAGAATTGACTAAATAGCCTTTTCAGTCCCTTCCAGTGTCAGGTTTACTATGCCCTAGAGCTTTGGGTCTCCTATAGAAATGAATTTGAGCAAGTGAAGAAACTAAGTTAAGATAGTGAGGTCACTCTTCTTCTTGGATGACATTTTGGCCTTTATTGCACATATATGGTTGGCAACAAGCCTCTGGGTCTATCTTTAATTATCACGTACTAAAATCCTCCGATGCCTCACTACAGTAGGAATGTCTCCCTCAGTCTTCAAAGGCTTTGCCTGTAGAGCACAAGCTCTATCAGGTCCACCAAAGGTGTAAAGGCTTTGAGTACGGACTTGACAATGAATAGACTGTGGGTGTGTAGTTCAAGGACCAGCCTAGCTGAATCCAGAGAAGTCTGTTACCAGGTGGGCCTCTACATGATACAGTTTTGTACCCACCACAACCCACTAAGACCGTTCTTTAAAGTGTTGCTGTCTGTCTTGGGGAAGGTCTTTTTGAAGTATTGAGGGAAATGATGGGCAATGTGGCCTAGGGGATAGAAAGCTGTCCTCCTCTGAGTTCTGGTTCTGCCTGTGATACCTACTAGCTATACGACACTTGGAAAGTCATGTGCCAGACAACTCTGACAGATTATAAATTGCAGAGCAAATGTCGGTCTGCATCATCAGAAGTTACATCAATGAAATTTCAGGTCCTCTCCTCCCATTGAAGTAAATACATAGTTATACATCCTAGCAGCTAGGTAGTTCAGCAGATAAAGTGATAGGCCTGGAGTCAGGAAGACCTGAGTTCAAATCTGGACTCAGACACTTACTAGTTGTGTGACCCTGGGCAAGTCACTTAACCCTGTTTGCTTTAGTTTCTTCATCTATAAAATGAGCCAGAGAAGGAAATGGCGAACCGCTCCAAGGTCACTGCCAAGAAAACCCCAAATGGGGTCACAGACAGTCAAACACAACTGAAAATGACCAAGTGACAAAAAAATCCCATGGAATAAAGAAGTATAAAGGGGCTGCAGTCTTTCTTAGCACAAAGCTACCCACACTGAAGAACTCATGGATTCACCTAAGTATTTGTAAGCCTCCATACTCGAGCATTTCAGCAATGTCCAGATTCTACTCATCCATTTATCCAGGCTACTCAGCTCTGTGCATGCCCAGGAATCTGAGCAAAGGCCCGGTGTCATTGCAAAGGGGATTCTAATTTAGGCACGGGTGGGTGAGCTGGCTTCTGGGGTCCCTTCCAAATCTGGATGCCATGATAAGACTCCACTCCTTCCTTGGATGAGATCAAGTAAAGGAATCTGAGAGAAGAATGTGCCAAATGGAATCTCCACCATGTCATAAGCATCTGACACATCCCAGAGTGGGAGGCATTACTTTTTGAGGCCTCACAGACCCTCAGTCCATCCTGGAGTTGGGCTGTATCTCAGAAATATTTATGCCCTGGCTTTCTTTGGGATCTAGTCAATGACTTTGAGATCAGTCCATGACCACCCTTGGAGAGGAAGGCTTTGAAAAGACTTCCTAATAATCACTGGCGATCTCTTGAGGATTCACGACTGGTGGGTGTCTTCTAGGCTTGGCCCACTGTCCAACATCAGACTTGCAGACAAAATAGAGGATCTGGGCTGGTTCACCAGGCAGTCAGAAGTGATCCAGAGTTCAGGGTTTTGTTTCTCCTCCCCTCACCCCTTCTTGTGCCTCTACCTTCCTCCTTTTCCCCTCCCACCCTTCCTCTCTTCCGATTTTTCCATCTGGAAACCATGTAGCCTCATGGATTCCAGGCGCAAATGCTCAGATTTCAAATGTTTGGGAAATTTCTCTGCTTGGGTCATTCTTTGATGGGAGGGGAATTCAATTTAGGAGGAAGAACAGCTGAGGCCATTCTACAGGAGAGAAAATAAATAACTATAGAACAGAAGTGGGGGTGGGGCAAGGGAGAGGCTGGCTTACTCCCCCACTGGCCCAGTTGGGAAAATCACACACAATGTAGGCCTTCGGGAGAAGATGGTTCCGATTCTCCTGGGAGGATATTCAAAGGAAAAACAATGCCTTCACTTGTAAAAAGGATCATCTCTTCCTTCTGAGATAAAAACACGCAACCTGCTTCTTGTTCCCTGATTCAGATAATACAGTTTAATTGATTTTGTGCATGCCTCTGCAGCAGTGTCCAGGAAGCAAGGCCCAGGAGGGATGGGGTGAAGCCGAGAAGTGAAATTTAGAAAATTAAGGGTGAATCTCCCCAGGAGGGAGCCACAGTCATATCTCCCAGGAATATAGGAGAGCCTCCAGCCTGGACAAAGCAATTGGCCCCAGCCTGCAGAGAACAATCGGACCCTGTCAGGGTGGATGATGGATGGAGGTAGCTCCCTCCAGCTCCTCTGTGGGCAGCTTCCCTCCTCGGCCTCTGTAATTGAGCCCGGGCCAGATCAGACTGAGTTCAGGCTGATCTTCCGGCTCCCCCTTTAGGCTCTCTGGGAGGAGATACATGCTTCTCTCCTTGGTCAGGCTTTCACATTTCCTATCACACAACCTCTCATATCTACATAAAGAGGCATCCATGGATACTGAGAGGTCAAAGGCCCGAATGGAATGGATCCTGAGGTTACAAATTCCTCCCCTACCACTCGTTATCTGTGTGACCTTGGGCAAGTCACTTAACTTGCAGCTTCCTCATTTATAAAAGGAGACTCCTGGGGACCCCTCCAGCACTTGATCTAGAATCCTCCAATGTCTTCCCTGGGCTTCAGTGTCCTCATCTATAAAATGGGAGGGGAGAAGCAACTGGTCCACATGGTCTCCAAGGTCCCTTCCAACTCTTAATCTATGATTCTGTCAATCTAGGAGACTCCTTCATTAGCTCCTCACCAGGACATACTCAATGTGCAATGTTACAGAAGGCCTCCCCCCAATTCAGCCCCCGTCCCTACCATTCTTAAGCTAGAGGTGAAGCGCTGGTGAAGGCACTGTTCAGTGCCTCAGAGTCCAAGCTCTAAGCGTCTTCATGGTAGTGAAACTGTACTGCAAGGCCCCAGGCGGAAACAGGGATGCAAACATCTCTCTAGGTCCATGTCTCCTCTTCCACCCCCAATCAATTTCTGACTTGAGTATGTTTGGGCCGTTCCCTTTGAAGCTAAAGGACAACATCTCTTTGGCACACGTCCCTGGGCCCAGATCTCTGATCCGGGAGCTCGCCCAGACATTAGTATTCAGCTTGAGCACAGTCATGCAAACGCCACAATAGCTTTGAACTAACTGCTGTTTGTCTCGCCGGGTGGTACCATCTGTGCGCAGTGGCTGCTCCCATTGGGCCGAAGCCACTGTGGAGAAGGAATGAGGATGGGGAGGGGACAAACTCATTGATCTGGGGTGTATGTTCTGGCAGTCCAGAGCTCTGTCAAGCCTTCTCTCCTTCCTCTCTCTCTCTCTCTCTCTCTCTCTCTCTCTCTCTCTCTCTCTCTCTCCCTCTCTCTCTCTCTGTCCTCCCTTTTCCTTTCTCCTCCTCATATTCCTCCTTCTCTTCTCTTTTTCTTTCTCCTTTTCCTCCTCTCTCTTCTTCTTCTCGCTCTCCATCTCTCTCCCTTTTTCCTCTCTTCTCTCTCTCTCACTCTCTCTCTCCTATATTCTTTCCCCTTCCCCCTTCCTCTTCCCTTCCCCTCTCTTTACCCTCCTCCTCATCCTCATCCTCTTCTCTTTTTCTTCTCCTTTTCCTTCTCTCTTCCTCCCCCCACCCTTGTACTCTCATTCTAATGCTCTCATTCATTCTCTTGCTCTCTCAATCTACCCCCACCCTCAAAAGACCTGCTTGGCATAAAGGATAGAGTACTGGACTGGATGTTTCAATCTAGCCTCTAATATTTGTAGGCTGTGTGACCATGGACAAGTCATTTACTATCTCTGAACTTCAGTTTCTTCATTTGTAAAACTGGGGTAACAATATTCTCATAACCTCCCTCATAGACATTGAGAGACTCTTCCTAAGGAAAAACTACTTGCATGACCTTGGATAAGTCACTGCCTTTCTGGATTTCAGTTTTCTCCTCTGTAAAATCAGTGGTATGAATAATGAGTGATACATGTATAAAATGATGAGTGATGGTTCAAAGCCAACAAGTTAGTTACTACTAATAAAAGCTAGCATTTATATAATTCTTTAAAGTTTGCACAATATTTTACAAATATTATCTCATTTGACTTTTACAACAATCCTGGCAGGTGGGTGCTAATATTATCCCATTTTATGGCTAAGGAAACTGAAGGCAGAGGTTAAATGACTCACCTAGGATCACACAGTTTGCAAGTGTCAGAGGTAGGATTTGAACTCAGGTCCTCTGATTCCAGGACCAGTGTTCTATCCATTACACCATCTATCATTATTATTAGGTGCCTGGGGCCCAGAGGTTAAGTGACTTACCAAAGGTCACATAGCTACTTTACTTTAAGGCAGGACTAGGAGCTAAGACTCCTGAATGCCTGAATCTCTGTGACCTCCTTAAGAAGCTGCCGTTTCCAGAAATGGTGACCCCGAGTAAGTAAATCGCTTAACATGTTAAGCAGAAGAAAGTATTCTTGACTTGGAGTTAGGAAGACCTGGCTTCGAATTCTGTCTCTGTGACCAGAGGGAAATGATATAATTTGTCTAAGCCTCTATCCCCATTTGTAAACTAGGATCTGAAGGTGAGGGGACTAGAGGCCCAAGACAGGCAACACGGGAGACTTCAGTTACATCATCAGAAGCAGAAGAAAGTATTCTTGACTTGGAGTTAGGAAGACCTGGCTTCGAATTCTGTCTCTGTGACCAGAGGGAAATGATATAATTTGTCTAAGCCTCTATCCCCATTTGTAAACTAGGATCTAGTTTGCAAAGCCATTTTGTTGTTTGTTTTTATTATTTTTTTACTTATTTTTGGTGAGGCAATTGGGGTTAAGTGATTTGCCCAAGGTCACACAACTAGTAAGTGTCATGTGTCTGAGACAGGATTTGAACTCATGTCCTCCTGATTCCAAGGCTGGAGCTCTATCTACTTAGCCACCTAGCTGCCCCTGTTGTTTGTTTTTAAGATTAATTTCATAGGTGCAAAAAGCTAAGCAGAGAAACCCTTCATCAGGGTCCCAGTTCTGCCATCAAACAAAGTGGCCATGATGACCTCAGGCAAGGAGTATGGCGTCTCAAGAGCGCCAGTGCAGACTGCACCTGCTTTGTAATTTACAGTCTTAGAAAGTTGCCTGGGACACTTTGGCTAAGGCCAGGGTCACCCCCAGCCAGTTTGTGTCTATGGCAGGCCTCCACCCAGGTCTTCTTGACTCCCAAAGTCACTATACCAAACTGCATCTAACCATAATGACAGTCTACTGGGAATTGCCTCCACCCATGCAAACACAATCCTTCTCTAACAGCAAATAAGTCTCAGAGGTTTCCTGAGGCTCAGAGAACTTATGGGACTTGTCCAGGGTCACAAAGCCAGCATGCATGAGAAGCAGGGCCTGAGTCTGGGTCTTCCTGATTTCCAGACTGGACATCAGTTAAACTATATAGCCTCAAGTAGAGGCTCAAATTTAAGAGACTCAAATGAAACAACATGTGTTGAGCTCTTTGCAAACCCCGAGTATAAATGCCAGATATTATTAACTTCCTTTTCTGTTCCCTTTTGCTCTCCTCTGTGGGTGTCCATATGAGTATGGGGGCTGGTCTTTGTGTTTCTCTCCTGACTGCTCTTTTTCCCCAGCCAACCTCAAGAAGTCATTGCTGAATTGGGAATTAAATGGCACCACCATGCTGTCTGCTTAAGGCCTTTGGCCGTTCCAAAGTCTGCAAGCCATCTTGGGCTAGAGTTGTCATAAGGTTATAACCATTATTTTATCATTATTAATCATCACTAATCATCATACCCATTTTCCAGCTTTGGGGAATTGAGGCCTAAAACAGGAAGAATGACCTAAAACCAACTGTAGGGACTCAATACTCCCAACTCTGCATTCCTCGCTCTAGTGGCTGGGCCACAAATCCTGTGTCACTTTGGGACAAAACATCTATGTGAGTGCGCATTAGAGAGGGGTGTCTGCTGGTAAAGCAAGTGTAGGCATGAGTATGGGTAAGCTGGATTAGCAGGTTGATTTTTCTATGGAAAACTCTAGTGGGCATAAGAAATGTCCAAGTCAAATGCTGCCCCTTGCTCGGGAGAGGCTGGAGCAGAGAAGTCACTCGCTTCCAAGGCCGGATGATCAAGATCTCCAGAGCATGGGAGACAATGGCATAGAAAGACTGGTTAAGAGAACTGGGTCCCATCAGCCTTTAGTTTAGTAGAATGGAAGAAGAGCTCTGGTTTTGAAGTCAGGGGACCTTGGGAAAATCACGTAACATCTTTGGGTCTTGCCTTCCCCTTCTGTAAAAAAGGTAGGTGTGGTGAGGTTGTCCTTTCCAGTTCTACATTTATGATCCTATAAGATATGCCAGCTATCCAAGCATATCCCTGGCTTTCATGTTGAAGAGTGATGGGGCTTGTTCTTGGCCTCAGAAGGCAGAACCTGGAAGGTTCTGGTGGGAATTTCAGGGAGACAGCTATAAGGTGAAAAACTGCCTACAAATTAAAGCTAAAAGAGGAGAATGAGCTGCCTTAGAAGATAGTGGCTTCTCCTGCTTGGAGGTCAAGTGGAGGCCTGATGACCCACTCAGCTAGAGGTCAGCCTTTATGGCCTCTGAATACAGTACAATGGTTTCCTAGGATAGGAGAAAGCCAGTTGGGATGAAAGAGGGGCTTCTGGCAATTCTAAGGAATAAATCTCATAGATTCTTCTTCTTCCTCCTCCTTTTCCTTTTCCTCTTCCTCTCCTTAAGAGGATTATACAGCCTCAGTCATTAGGGGAAAGCAAATGGTCCCATTGAAGAAACTTCTTGTGATTGATATATTTCCCTTTTTTTCATCATCTGTGTTTTCTACTTTATCCCTTCCCCTCGACTACCCAGGTTGGACAGCTACGTGGCTCAGTGGATGGAGCACCAGACCTGGAGTCAGAAAGACTTGACTTCAAATCCAACCTCAGACACTTACTAACTGTGTGACCCTGGACAAGTCACTTCACTCTGTTTGCCTCAGTTTCCTCATCTGTAAAATGAGCCGGAGAAGGGAATGGCAAACCACTCCAGTGTCTTTGCCGAGAAAACCCAAATGGGGTCATGAAGAGTCAGATGTGACTGTAATGACTGAATGACAAAATCCTGCCCAGAGACCCATTCCTTATGATAAAGATAACACCCACTCTGGAGCACTCTGGGTTAGAGGCATTTAGCTCATGCAGCGGCTACAGCACTGGACCTGGAGTCAGGAAGACCTGAGTTCAAATCCAGCCTGCTTACTAGCTGGGTGACCCTGGGCAAGTCACTTAACCTCTTTTTGCCTCCATTTCTTCAACTGTAAAATGGGGATCATAACAGCATCTACCCCATAGGAGCAAATGATATAATATTTGTGGAGTACTTAGCACAATGCCTGGCACATAGTAGGAGCTTTGTAAATGCTTATTCCCTTCCCCAGTCCCCCAGCTTGTACTCACACTTCCTTATTAGGTCTTCAAAGGATGGCTACAACCTTGGGCTTTAGGGGTCGTCCTACTGATAATGTAGTCTCTGGGCCCCGTAAGAGTGCTTAAGGCAGTGAGGTGGCACAATGGGTAGAGCTCTGAACCTAGAATTAGGAAGCCTTGAGTTCAAATCCCACCTCAGACACCTAATGGCTGTGTAACCCTGGGCAAGTCATATAACCTCTGTCTTCCTCACGCAGGGGCACGAGAACCCCAAGTGCCAAGCAATGAGCAGAGCATGCAAACAGGCAATCGACGGATTGATGTCCCCAGTCCTACTTGCTACAAGTTGCTCTTCAGAGTTGGCCCATTCTTGGTCACCGGTGGGTCTCTGTTGGTGAGCTGCTTTTCTGACTGCAGCACGAGAGAGATGTGAGAAGTGACCTCCGAACAACACCTTGAAAAGTGTGTTCTGGTGAAACTCAAGGAAGGTAAAAGCAGTCATGGATTTCACTGAGCCCACTGTGCTTAGGACAGACGGCTGCAAGAGAGAGTAGCCACACCAGCAGTGTCTAGATTTGCAGTCACGGCTTTCCTGCCGAATCATGAAATATCCTCCAGGATGCTAATGAGATGATGATGATTATTTTATCTGAAGGGCTCCAGCGTGTGTCACTCAAACTGGAAAAACTAGTCTTGAAGAGTGAGGAGGGGTACAGGTGAAAGACTTGGGCAAATCCAAAAGAACTGAACTGGGCAAAGGGACAGCGGAAGGCTGCTCATCTTTGCCCTTAGTGATGCTACTGCATCCTCCCAGGGGCCAGGAACCAAAGAAAGGAAAGGAGGCAGCATGATAGAGTAGAAAAAGCATTGACTTTGGAGTCAGAAGGCCTGGGTTTAAATCTCTCCCTGAATCATACTATAGGTGTAACCTTGGGCAAGTCCCGATTTTCTTGGACCTCAGTATTCTCATTTGTAAAATTAAAGATTGGACTAGAAGACCTCCAAGGGCCTGTCTAGCTCTACATCTATGGTTCTACATCTTTTTTTTGGGGGGGGGGTCAGGCAATTAGGGTTAAGTGACTTGCCCAGAGTCACACAGCTAGTTATGTGTTATGTGTCCTAGGCTGAATTTCAACTCAGGTCCTCCTGACTCCAGGGTGGATGTGCTTTATCCACTGTGCCACCTAGCTGCCCCCTATAGTTCTATATATTCAATGAAGAAGGTTTCTGACGTCTTTTCCAGCTCTAGAACTGTGATCTTATAAGAAAAGTTGAGTTATCAGGTCCTGGTCAAAAAACTGGGAAATCTATAGAGGATCATTTTGGAGAGCCAGTCACAGAATCCTAGAGTGACAGGGCAAGATGGCACCCAGAGGCCACAGGCTGGTCTGCCCTGTG
The DNA here is from genome assembly GCF_003287225.1 of Phascolarctos cinereus. NCBI lineage: Eukaryota > Metazoa > Chordata > Mammalia > Diprotodontia > Phascolarctidae > Phascolarctos > Phascolarctos cinereus. The sequence continues at coordinate 233,339,739 of NW_027556402.1, forward strand.
ACTGAATACAAAGTCCTTTCTACGATATCATCTATTTGGGGTGGCCTAAAATAAGGGGACATACAGCTTTTATTTTGGGGTTCTTAATTTGGAAGGGATTTATGGATGGTTTTCAGGGGATCCGTGAATTTAAGTGGGAAAAAATTACATCATTCTTATCTTTTCTTTTTCTTTCTTTTTATTTTTTTGGAGGGGAGGAGCAGAGGCAATTAGGGTTGAGTGACTTGCCCAGGGTCACACAGCTAGTAAGTGTCTGAGGCTGGATTTGACTACATCATTATTTTCACTCACCTCTAAATGAAATTTGTCATTTCCTTCAAATGTAATTTTTTTTTAATTCTGAAAAGAGGGGCAGACTGCCCAAGGAATCCATCTCACACACACACACACACACACACACACACACACACACACACACACACACACAAAGGGTAAGAACCTCTGTTTTATTGAAGTTCAGATGACTACTCATTGTGTGTGTTATTGAGTCAGCGTGATACTATGCGAAAAGCGCTGGGCTCAAATCCAATTGTCCAAGTTCCATTCTCTGCTCTGCCTCTACCTAACCAAGTGACCTTGGGAAAGCCACTTCACTCTCTTTCTAGGTCTCCATTTTCTCATTTGTATAATTCGCTATTCTAATGGACACGTGTCTCATCAATGTGGGCACTCCCTCTGATGATGCAGCCTGTCTAGTGTGATGCTCGTCCATGAACTCCTATAAATAGTCTACAGGTGAACCACTCAATGATCTAGGGATCTTCCTCCAGATCTCCAGACCCTGCATGGAGCATCCCAGCTGTCCATTAGCTGTCCTTTGCTTTCCACCATCCAACTGCCTACCTCCTTTCCTAGTATCTCTCTAGTAACATCCTTTATGTAACTCCTTCCTCTTCTGCAAAAAAAAGAATGATGATGTCTGTCCTGACTAATAATCATGAATTTAGATTAGATTAGGTATAGCATATATCAAGGACAGCTAGGTGGCACAGCGGACAGAACACTGGGCTTGGAATCTGGAAGTTTTTCATTAGTTCAAATCTGGCATCAGATATTTATTAGGTGTGACCTTGGGCAAGTAGCTTAACCTTGTTTGCCTCATGTTCCTCATCTGTAAAATGGACTGGAGAAGGAAAAAGCAAACCATTCTAGTATCTTTGCCAAGGAAACTCCGTGAGGGGTCAAGAAGAGTCGGACACAACTGAAAATTTATTAAGCACGCAGTATATGCTAACAACTGTGCTAAGCGCTAGAAATACAAATGAAAGTGAAAAGAAAGACAATTCCTGCCTTCAGGGAGATTGCATTCTCATGAAGGAAGACAATACATGAAAGGAAGATAAAGATTTCACTAAGTGGGAGCATAGCGTGAAGCTGGAAAAGTCCAGAGAATTGGGAGCAGAGTAGAGTTAAAAGTGAGAGTAGTGGGTGTGGGAACTCCTCAAATGGAGGTCCCAAGAAGGAAGTCACCAACTGAAAGAAAAGGCCACAGGGTGGAGGCATCTCGTGGGGAGAAGCCACCCAGGGCCAGGAAGAACTCCGAGTGTCACAGTCCAGCTAGGTTAGAAGAGAATCTACAAAGCTCTGAAAACTTGCTATCTGTAGTTCAGTGGCTCATTCTGCTTTTGATCTGCCTGTCCTGAGGCATTCTCCTTCCATCAGTAAGAGAATGTGTGCTCCTTGGGGGCAGGCACGCTTTCATTTTTGTTTTCTAGCCCCTTGGCTGGCACATAGCTTAAAAATCCTTTGCGGATTGATTGCTCAATGAATTGATAATAAGGTTGCTTTAAGGTTGGAAAAGTGATTTATATGTTATCTCAGTCCATCCTCAAAACAATCATGAGGGGCAGATGTAGCTCCATTTTACAGGAGGGAAAACTGAGGATGAGAGAGATTAAATTGTTTGTCCAGGGTCACCAGTATGAAGCAGGTCAAATCTTAGTCAGATCCAGCCCTCTAAACACCTCCTTACCTCCCAACCTCTAAACGCATTGGTAAAGAAAGGTCCTCTATGACATAAGATATCAATTGCAGAATTCTTTGTTGTAACAAAATACTGGAAGCAAGAGCCACCCATTGGTCCTGGAATGGCTGCCAAATGTTATTTACAAATATGTCAGTTGGCTTTGTTTAAATGTGCTTTCTTGGTTACAAGGAACGTTTGGAGGTGTGGGGGGGAGTGTTAAGCGAAAATAACTTGTTTAAATAGGAAATACCAACAATAAAACTTCTTTTTAAATAAGTATTTCTTTTCAAATTTCTGACTCATTCACTCAGAATCATAATTCACGATTTTAGTCCGCAGAGGAAAGGAGGAGCATAAGCAGTTCTAAACGCACCTGCTCAAAAAAGCACCTCAAATCAATTCTGTAATTCATGAAATGAAAATAACCCAAGAAATAATTAAGACAAAGTCAGTTGAGCAGGAAGGGGAATTAGTTATTAGAGTGTATTCTATGCTTCTAAAAGAGTGTCTGCGTTAAATTATTGCCTTCACTTAAATCCTGGCACTCTGGAACAAAGCTCTGATTGCCCCGCCTTAGCTTTATCTCATTTTCTCCAGTTTCCCCAATTTAGCCCCAGCTCTGCTCCCCACCAAGTAAGTCAGAGAATCATGGAATATTAGTGCCATGCATGGCCTGAGAAGTCAGCACTTACTTACGAATGAAAAAATTGAGGTCCAGGGATGGGGAGGAGGGAATGACTTAATTAAAGGCACTCAGCTAGTTATTTGCAAAGTCTTGAATTTCTACCCTTCTTCTGGCCCAGCACCTCTATTTACATACACACATATGTATATATGTATGTATGTGCATACAATAAACACACATATATATTAAAAGATAATATCAGCCATTGTATCTATACATACAATATTGTACACATTATGTGCATGTATATATATGCTCATGCAATGCCTGATATTACCTTTTTACACATATGGGTATGTATATATGTATAAATATTATATAATATTATATATAACATATGTGTATATGTATAAACTATACACATGTTTTGCACATTTATATATGTGCATATTTACATAGCTATAAGTATATATGTGTGTATATGCATATATACACACACATATATATACATACACACATACACACACACACACAGAGATATACACACACAAGATGGTTGATGGTCAAATAAATGGGCCTAAGCTTTTCTTTCTTCTCTTTAACTTGAGTTCTGCTCACCTGGGACAGGTCTTGGAAACCAGCAATCTAAACCTCCCCTGGCCCCTGGACTGTGGCTGCAGAGACCTTCCCTATCAGCAAAAGGAGAGAGGAGACCCCTCTGTGTAATACCAAACTCGTCCAGCAGGGGTCTGACATTAGTTGTTTTTCACAAAGAAAGCCATCCATTCATAGGAGAAATCCAAGTAGAATATAGTAGTAAGAAATGAGCCAAGATGGCTTCAGAGGATGGAAAGGTTGTATAAATGTTGCCCCCTTTTTGTGCAGGGATATAAACAGCTCTTGCCTGCCAGTGCCTTTTGGAAATGGTGCTGAGGGTGTGCATTGCGACTCCTCCATCAGGATATGCACAATTTCATTTAGTTTTCATGTTTATCCAAGACTGATATATTCATTACAAGAGCTATCTTAATCCTAGAGCTCTGAAGCATCTGGATCTCTCCCGGAAAGCAGTTGAAAGATTACTCCCCCCCCCCGGGTCTTAAAAAGAGCCCCGTTGGGCAGTTTTTAGAACCAAAGGTGGTGTTATTTTAAAAAGACAGCTTTGCAGAAAAGCAAATATAATCTTATCCTGCTTCGCAAACAAAAACAACAAAGAGAAGTGTAATTACAACATTCCCAGACCATGCTTTGAGCTTACCTGGGGCCACCACCGTGAACCTTACAACCTCAGGATTTCTTCACTGTTCCTGGAGTCAAAATTCAACAATCCCTAACTCAAGGCAGCTGAAAGAACGGTGGTGTGGGAGTCAGAGGGCCTGAGCTCTATTCCTAGCTTTGTAATCTTCTCTCAACTTCCTCAGAAAGAATTCACCCAAAGTCCTGGGACCCCCCATACAGCATTCAAACGACCCACTGATTGTCCTTCATTCTCTCAAGATGGTGGGTACCCTGCATGGTTCATTGAAAGACTCTGAAGTTAGAAGAAATTTCTTCAAGACTTAACTTGGTCATTTAGTGACCTCAGGCAAATCACTTCATCTCTCCGGGCCTTCATTTCTTCTGTAACAAGAGAAAGTTGTTCATGATTGACCTCAACGATCCCTTCCAGCCAGAGATATGCTGGTAAATGTTTGACACTTGGTTCTTGGGTGGGGGTGAGGGGTGAGATATGCCCGCATACACCTTCAAATTAATCTGATTTATTAACCTTTTCTCCATTACTTTCTTAAGAACAGACACTCAAGGAACAATAAATCCAGCCCTGGTTTGTAGAATTTGCCGGTTTCCGAGGGTTAAATCCTCACACTAAAAATTTAACAATCCGCTGCTGTCCTGAGAGGTTTGAGTTGGCTCCCGCACATCCCTGCTTGCACCTCTCAGACTAGGAAACCGTGACCCCAGACAAAGCTTTATGCTGTTCAAGGCATTTTCGTAGTCTTTGTCTCACATGATTCAATAGCAAATTCAACCCAACCAGTGTAAGTGATGACTCTACCAGGTCCTCTTCTGGCTGCTAAGGATACCAGAACAAAAGGACAAAACCGGCCCTGCCCTCAAGGAGATTACATTCCACTTGGGGAGTCGGGGTATCTAACACAGATAGAAGCAATTAAATACAAAGGAAAATGAAGTTATTTCAAGAAGAAGAAGAGAGTGCAAATGATGGAAAACTACCTGGGCCTCAGTTTCCACATCTTCAAAATAAGGGAGTGGGATCTGATGGCCTCTGGGACCCCTTCCAGCTGGAGATCTGTGACCCTACAAAAGGAGAACAGGAAAGATCGCATGTAGTAAAGGGCTCCTTTCAACAGCCGTGACAGGTGGTCACGGAGGTTCTTCTTTGCTTGATAGGACCTCATTTCTTCATCTACTAAATGGGGAGAAGTAGTCAGTCAAGACCACCCAGCTAGTAAGTAGCAGGGGCAGGTCTAGGATTCTGATCTACTCTTTCTAAATAATTACAGTCATAACAAACAACACATATTTCTCCAGAATTTGAAGATTTAAAAAGTACTCTCTTCACCACAACCTGCGTGAGAGGTATTATTCATTACTATTGTTCGGTTATTTCAGTCATGTCCTATTCTTTGTGACCCAATTTGGGGTTTTCTTGGCAAAGGTACTGGAGTGGTTTTCCATTTCCTCCTCCAGCTCATTTTACAGATGAGGAAATTGAGTCAAATGGGGTTAAATGACTTGCCCAGGATCACACAGCTAGTATGTATCTGAGAACTGATTTGAACTGAGATCTTCCTGACTCCAGACCCAGTGCTCTATCCACTGTGCCACCTAGCTGCTAAGAGGTATTATAAGAACTATTATCTTTATTTTATGGAAAGGGAAACAGAGTGAACAAGTAGTTTGCCAAATATCTTGTAGTAGTAAAAAGTGAGGCAAAAACCCAAATCTTCTCATTTTTCAGAGATGTTTATGTTTACAATAAATTTCACATTATATAATTTATCTTATTCCATTGGGTAATACCCATTGATACTTCAACCAATCAATATACTCTCCTTGAAAGTAATAATTCTGCAATTTTTAAACAAATCTACAATTTAGCTCTTTCACCATTTCACAAATTCCTTTCCCTCTCAACCACCTTTCTTGACATGGGTTAAGTATTGTTTTGTTAATTAAATTTTAATTTTTTAGTTAAGAGAAGTCTATTTTCTCTCCCTCCTAACTCCATGGGGGGGGAAAGAAAAAAAATTCCTTCTAATAAATATGTATAGTTACACAAAATAAATCTCCTCACTGATCATGTTAAAAACAGTTTTATATTTCATTCTGCCCCCTGAATCCATCACCTCTTTATCAGGAGGTAGGTAGTAGGATTTGTCACTGGGCCGCTGGATTCACAGACAGTCACTACGTTGAAGAGAATTCTCAAGAATTTCAAATTGTTTGTTTTCATAGCACTGTTTTTGTCCTCCTGATTCTGCTCATTTCATTCTTCATCAGTTTATGCAAATCTTCAAAATAGTGTGTTTTTATAGCACTGGAGACTGAGGTTCTCTTGATCCTGATGGAGAAAAAGATCCCAGGTTAAAATGCCAATGAGCAAAATACAGGAGAGTGGGGTGAGGGGGGCTCAGCTGATTCCTCTGCTTGGCTAAGCAAAGGTGTCAGTGATAGAGGGAAGAAGGATGTGTGTGTGTGTGTGTGTGTGTGTGTGTGTGTGTGTGTGTGTGCTTGCTCTCACACCAGTGTGTTTTTATTCTTTACTGAGACCACCTGGCGAGAGCTAAGAAGCCCCAATCTGCTTGGGTCTCATAATTTCGCATTCATCTGGTTCATATAAATAATGGAAATCACTTGTGACCCAGGAGAAGCCTGTGATGGGAAACATAGCATTGAGAAAGGGGGCTCTGTGACTTTCCCACCGTTCCACAACTCGCTCCCTTGGTCACAGAGTCCTAGAATCTCCGAATCGAAAGGGTCCTCAGAGACCATGTAGTGCTAACCATACAGAAACAGCCCACCTGATGAGCAGGCACTCCTCGGAGAAGGGAGCCCAGAACTTCCTGAGGCAACCCATTCCCCCCATGTTGCAGAGCAGCTCTGACCGAAGTGTGGCCTCCGGCTGGAGAGCAGCCAGGAAGAGATTGGAGTTCGAGTACATCCTCTGGCAAATGCCTGGTGGCAGCAGTAGCACCAAACTTGCAGTCAGGAAGATTTGAATTCAAATCCTGCCTCTGATTAACTGTGTAACCAGGCAAGTCACTTAGCCTCTATGTGTCTCAGTTTCCCCATCTGTAAAATAAACAGTAGCACCTACCTCTCAGAGTTATTTTGAGGATGAAATGAGTCGACATAGATTAAGTGCCTTAGAAACCTTAAAGAAATATATAAATACTAGATACGATTACATGCTGGCTGTGTGACCCTGGGCAAGTCACTTAACCTCTAAAATTAGAAGTTGCAGAGATGGTGAAGAAGCTTCTCATCTGGCAGTGCCCTGCAGTGGTGAAATCTCAGGTCCAGTCCCTATCTCTATGTTATGTCTCCTATTAGATTGTAAGCTGCTTGAGGACAACAACTATTTTTTTTTTACTTTTGTGTCCCCAGCCCTTAGCACAATTCCTGCCTAGCACTATGTCTGGTATATAGCAGGTGCTTAATAAATGCTTGTTTATTTGACCTATCTAATTGTTGGCAAGCATATCCTTAGAAAAATCCTAAGTTTACATCTTTATCCACCTTTCACCCATTTCTCCTAATTCTGCTCTCTGGGGCCAGGCAGAACAAGTCTGAGTCCTCAGCTTCAGAGAAACCTGCAAGGACTGGTATGAACTGATGCAGAGCGGTACAAACAGAACCAAGAGAACAATCTGTAGATTAACAGCAATGTTGTAAAGACAAGCCACCTTGATCAAGGAACTCAGATCAATGCAACGACCATCCATGATTCCAGAGGACCAGTGAGAGAGTTTGCTTTGTGCCTCCTGACAGAGATGATGCATTCAAGGCACAGAATGAGGCATATATGTGCAGACATGGCCAAGGCAGGAATTTGTTTTTGTTTAATGATGCATATATGTCTAAAGGGTTTTGGTCTTTCATGTGTTTTTCCAGTGTGGGGTGGGATAGAGAAAGAGAAAAATAAACACATGAATTGAAAGATATTAAATTTGATTTTAGAAAACATCTGTTTTCAGTGTAATAGCTCATAGTGGGGCAGAATGCTGTAAGATTGGAAATCAGAGAATCTTGGTTTAAACAGCAGCTTTGCTATTTACTATTTGTATGATTCTGAGCCTCAGTTTCTACATCTGTAAAATGAGGTGTTTAGACTAAACCTAAATCTAGGACCCTTCAAATATTTTGGGATAACTAGGATGGCCTCACCAGTCTTCTAATCTCCAGGCATTCCTGATCTTTCCAGAAAACCTTATGTGGCGTGATCTCAAATCCCTTCATCATCCTTTTTACCCATCTTTGAATGCTACATGGCTCATAAATGTCCATCCTAGGATGAGATAGTTCTACAGAACTGAGCCCAGTGGAATCCCAGAGTCAGAAAACGGAGGCATGTCAGAATGGAACATCTAGACCCCCACCCCCACCCCCTGCTTAGCGATACCCCGACAAGTTGTGGCCCAGCAATGCTTGACCTCGTCTGGACAAACTGTAGAGAGGAGGAAACTTGCTCTTATCTGAGGCAACCTTGGACAGCTCGAATTGTAACTGTGAGTCTCAGTCTAAATATACTTCTCAGCCCCTTCTGTCGACTGCTCACAGTTTTGCCCTTTGGGGCCAAGCAGTTTTATAAATGCAGACACAGTTTTCACAGCTGAGTCATCAAGAATGGCACCTTTCGGAGGACAGATTTACAGAATCATACAACACTTGAGCCGGAAAGGTCTTGAGAAGGCATCTGCTCCAAGATTCTCACTTTGGAGATAAAGACACTGAGGTCCAAAGACCAAGGATACACAGCAAATAAGCGGCAGGGCTGGGTCTGGAATTCAGGTCTCTCCCCATCGATGTGTTGGGTATTTCAGAAGGGTCACAGACTTGGAATTGGAAGGGTCTTCAGGAGCTGCTTGGGAACGCCTCATTTTACAATTCAATAAATGAGGCCTGGGGTGATTAACTGTCCAAGGTCCCACGGTTTGAATCCACCTTAGCTGATTCCAAAGCCAGTCTTCAGCCCTCTGTATGACATTGTTCTTTTTCATAATGGGGACTAAAAAAGGTAAAAATGACTCTCCATTCAAAGTCAGAAAAGTGAGGGCCCAGGTGTGACTTTTGGGTTGCAGAAAAGTTTCTCTTGCTCAAAAATAATTCCCCCTTTTTCCTGATGCTGAAAATCAAGATATGCCATTGGCTTCAAACCTTGTGTGGCAGCTGGGTGGCTCATTGGATAGAGAGGGCCAGGCTAGGAGTCAGGCAGACCTGAGGTCAACTGTGGCCTGAGACACTTACTCTCTGTGTAATCCCAGTTATTCACTGAACCTCTATTTGCCTCAGTTTCCTCAACTGTAAAACTGGGATTAAAAAGCACCTACCTCCCAGGATTGTTGTGAGGATCAAATAAGTTCAAATCTGACCTCAAACAGTAGCTGTGTGACCCTGGGTAGGTCACTTAACTCCATTCACCTCAGTTTCCTCATTTGTAAAATGAACTGGAGAAGGAAATGGCAAACCACTCCAGTATCTTTGCCAAGAAAACCACGGAGTCATGAAGAATGGTATATGATTGTAAAATGACTGAACAACAATAATAACTGAAGTACCAGCACACAGCAGGCCCTTCCTTCCTCCCTCTCTTTCTTCCTTTCTCTGCAAGCCTCCCCTTTCAAAATGCAAATCTCCCCGACTATGTAACATTACATTAGATTGTTATCAGGCACTATTCATAACTGTGAAAGATCCAATCCAGTCGCAGTGGGGAAGGAGGCGGGCTGAGGAAGAAAGGTGGAGGAACAAAGGGGAGTGTTGCAGGGGTATTGGTGTTCCCTAACTGGAAGTCTTCAAGCAGAGGTCATGATGACCTCTATGGGGAGGATGTTGTAGAGGGACAGAGGGTTAGGATTCAGCTAGACCACAGAATCTCAGAGGCAGAAAGGGCCTCAGCAGCCATTGAGTCCAACCCGTATGGGAGCTGCAGTACCTGCCTACCACATACTCAACAATAGGTCTTCATGTAACGGGGAGCTCACTACCTCCTGGATAGCCCACGCCAGTCTGGTCTGAAGGTGCCTCTTTGACATCTTGATCCATCCAATTCAATAAGCAATTACATAAGTGCCAGTCAGGGGCTCTGAGGTCCCATCCAGCTCTGAGATCTATTGATTCAATATCAATGACAGTGGAAGAGAAGTGGGAAAAGTAAAAAGAAAATAAAGAAGCGGTGTTATTGGAGGGCGACACAAAATTCTGTTCAGGTGCTCTTTGGTGACTCTCCCTACCTGGTTTTGTTCAGGATTCTCAAGTATGAACAGCTGGTTCACTTAAGTCTCCTTGTTCCAAGGAGGCTAGGTAGACTCTCCTCCCTCATACAATCACAGACTTAGAGTAAGAAGCAACTTTAAAAAAAAAAATCCTAGGTCTCCTTATCTTACTGATCAGCAGGAAAATTTTGATCTGCTCCAATTCTGCACTGGGCAAGAAGGGACTTTGGGGACTACCTAGTCTAACTATCCTATTTTCCAGACAAGGAAACAGACATTAAAAGGTTAAGTGACTTAATCAAATACAGCACTGGACTTGGAGTGAAGAAAGTCTGAGTTCAAATGTTGTGAAGATAAAATGAGATAATATTTGTGAAGTGTTTTGCACATCTTAAAGCATTATATAAATGCTTGCTATTATTATACGTAAATATCATAGGTATAATTTGAACCTGGGTCATGGATTGAGAATTAGGAAGGATCTTAGAGGCAATCTAGTCCAAGTCTCTCATTTTTACAGATGAGGAAACTGAGGCACAGAGAAATCAGTTGATGTGCCCAAGTTCACACAATCAATAGAGCCAGGATCTGAACTCATTTCCCCTGATTCCCAACCCAGTGTTCTTTTCATCATGCCATTCTGGCTTCCTCCTGGGTGGTGACCCAAGCAGCCTCCATGGCTGCTAGCCATTCATTCCTGTGTCCCCACACCAGAGGATGCTGAGGTAACAGCTGTCACTCATTACTGTTTAAAATCTCCGGACACTAGAAACATCTGCAGCCCAGTGCAAGGAGCAGGGGAGGAGAGAAAAGTCACTCAGGTGGCCCCCTGGGCCAAGGCCCACTAACTCCAAGCAAGGAAAACCTCCCAGAACCTTCTCTGGGCTCTGGGTTATGGGGCAGAGAGTCTTTTAAGAGGGGCCCTCTTGAAGCTGGGGACTTGTTTCCGCTTTTATAAGCTGCACGTGCTTGTAGAATATAGTAACAAGGTGAGCTGCAGAGGTGCCAGGAGACCAGGCTTATGTCGAGCAAGCTTGTCTTGGAAATGAGCCCTGCCTGATGGGTGGGATTTTATAGCTGAAGGGGCCTCATGAATATTTTAAGCTATTTGGATTACCATTTCTCTCTCTCTCTCTCTCTCTCTCTCTCTCTCTCTCTCTCTCTCTCTCTCTCTCTCTCTCTCTCCCCCCCCCTTTCCTCTCTTCTCTCTTTCTTCTCTTTTCTCCTTCTCTCCTCTTTCTCTCTCCCTCCCTCTGCCTTTCTCCCTCTCTCCCCCCTCTCTCTGTAGATTTTTTCTGTCTCTGTGTGTCTTTCTCTGTCTTTGTCTCTGTTTTTCTCTCTCTGTGTCTCTATCTCTGTCTCAGTCTTTTTCTGTGCTTCTGTATCTCTCTGTCTCTGTCTGTCTCTTTCTGTGTCTCTGTCTCAGTCTTCTTTTGTGTCTCTGTATCTCTCTGTCTTTATCTCTTCCTATGGTTTTCTGTGTGTGTCTCTGTCTGGTTTCAATCTCTTTCTGTGTCTATGTTTCTCTGTATCTTTGTCTCTGTCTTTCTGTCTCTTTCTGTATCTCTGTGTGTCTTTCTATCTCTGTCTCTCTGTCCTTTTGTATCTGTCCTTCTCTCTTTCCATGGCTCTCAGTCTCAGTCTTTCTGTGTCTCTGACTCTCTGTATCTTTGTCTGTCTCTTTCTGTGTCCCTCCATATCTTTCTGTCTCTTCTCTCTGTGTTTCAGTCTTTTTCTGTGAGTCTCTGTGCGTCTGTCTTTTTCTCTCTCTGTCTCTTGGTATGTCTGTTCTCTTTTTATGTTTCTCTCTCTGTGTGTCTCTCTTGCGCATTTCAAAAAAGGGTTTTAGAGGCAGTGTTGCAGAGCGCTGCCATTTTTAAAAAATCGATAACACCAACAAGTTAAACCTACTTGGGCACCTCGGGAAAGGACCTGCAGCCCTCCAGGTGCTTCTCTCCCCTCCCCTAATATATCCCATTTCTCTTTCCACTCCTACCTGCTCTGAGCCAAAGACAACCCAATTAGGAGAGGTTTTTACATGATTTAAGATAATAGGGGATGGGGGGGGGGACTTGAATAATTGAAATCCACAGACAATCCCAGGCCTCATCCTAGCAGAGAGGCTGAAACCAGGCAGTAGGAGTCATGTTAAGACTCTAGGAGTGTTTAGTATGGTTAAGAAAAGCTCCAGTGGGATAGAGGATCATTATTTTTTAGTTAAAGCATTCTAGGAGGTCCTCTTGTCCAGTCCTCACGTTTTGTTGATTAGATAACCAAGTCTGGGAGAGGTAAAATGATTTTGTCCAGACACACATGTAGGAAGGACCAGTGCTAGGATTTGAACCCAGGTCCTGTAACTCAGATTCAACACCTTTTCCTCCGCCCTGCCATATTGTCTATATACCTTTGAGCATCTCAAGGGCTATTCTGTGATGAAGAATTACAATTGAACTGCTTGGCCCCAGGGGGACAGAATTAGGAGTGATGGATAGAAGCAGCTTTTAACTTTCATGTGAAGAGCTTTTTTAACAATTAGAGCTGTCCAAAATTGAAATGGACTGCCTTGAAGAGGAGTGAGTTCTCCGTAGTTGGAGCTCTTCAGTTAGAAGCTGAGGGACTGCTTGTCAAAGATGTCAAAAAGTGCACTCTTGTATCAAGTCAAAGTTGGGCTAGATGCCATCTTAGGTCTTTTCTATCATCACCTCTTTCTGTGCCTCAGTTTCCTTGTCTTTAAAATGAGGGAGTTATTTTACTCAGTGAAGCAGCAATGCTTATCGTTGACCTTGTCAGTCAACAGATGCCCCAAATGCCATGTCGAGGGACTCATGCCAGTCATTGATCTTGGCACCAATTCTTCCAACATGGGAAACTGGAAATCGTTCCCAATGACCAAGGACCCATCACTGAAGAGGTCACCAGAAGAGACAGCATCACATGAAGCTTTTCAAAAGTGGAAAGAGTCATGTTTATAGACAAGGCTGGATGGAGTGGCATTTTATTTAAAAATAACATTTGAGCAACTGTGTAAATCTGGGCATTCCGAATATTCGAATGTGTGCAGTGGGAGAGAAATGAACAGCACAGCCCTTTATCAGGTCTGCAAACAAGGGGGAATGCAAATTTTGTCCTGGAGAATAAAAATCTATGTGAAATTGATGCAAAAAATGAGGAAGTCAGACTAAATAACCTCTAAGGGCCTTTCCAGTGTTGACATTTTATGATTCTACGGTTTCCGTTTTGGTTTTATCTTCTAGAATGTAATTATTGTATTGGATGTGGAATTATTATGGGACACAGGCAGATACAAGAAAGCATCTCATCCTTTCTTTTTTGTTAACTGGGCTGACTTCTCATAACCATCTTCACTGAAATATGGATGGCAACAGGAGAATAATAATATATTTAAATAGCACTTCTTTTCTACATTTAATTTTTATTTTATTTTTTCAGTTATATGTAAACAAATATTTTAAGACTCATTTTTTAAAATTTTGATTCCAAATTCTCTCCCTCTTTTCCCATCCTTCCCAATCTTGGGAAGGCAAGCAATTTGATACAGATTATACATCTGCATGACTTCATGCAAAATATTTCCATATTAGCCATTACATAAACTTCTAAGGTTTACAAAGCTCCTTACATACATGCTGTCATTTAATCCCCATTCTACAGATGACGCAACAGAGGGTTAGAGACTTTATGTGAAAATGTCTGCTGCAACATTCAAACTGAGCTCTTCCTTACTCCAGAGCTTGGCAGTCTGTTCTCTTTGCCATTCAAACCAAGTCAACAAGCATTTATTAAGTGCTTGCTGTGTGCCAGGCATTGTGCCAAGTGCTGGGAATACAAATAGAAAAAAAAAAGTCTCTGCCCTCAAGGAGCTTACATTGTAATGGGAAAAGAAAACACATAAAAGGGAACTGAAAGGGAGGGGCATGACGTTAAGATGCTGGGTATGGTAGAGAAAGTCCTGTGAAGATGAAGCAGCGATGTGGATGGCTTCTCTCCATGACTCTGTCTTAACCTAATGACTGCCATTAAGACTGAGCTGGGAGGGCAGCTAGGTGGTGCAGTGGATAGAGCTCTGGCCTTGGAGGAGTCAGAAGGACCTGAGTTCAAATCCGACCTCAGACCTTTGACACTTAACAGCTGTGTGACACTGGGCAAATCACTTAACCTTGATTGCCTCATCAAAAAGAAAAAAAAAGACTGAGCTGGGGTACTCTGTGCTCCCAGGGAGAAAAGAAGCATAGAAGGCAGCTAGTTGACAGAGCAGATAAAGCATTGGACCCAGAGTTAAGAAGATTTGAGTTCAAATCTTGCCTCAGACACTCACAGACTGTGGGATCCTGACCAAGTCACTTAACCACTGTCTGCCTCAGTTTCCTCATTTGTAAAATGGGGAAATAATAGCACTTACCTCATAAAGTTGGATATATGACAATATTAATAAAATGAATTAATAAAAATGAATTAAATATATTCATAAAATACTTTGCAAACCTTAAAGTGTTGTATAAATGTTAGCTATTATTCATTGTAGAACTGGAAGATACCTTAGTCTTTTTCTGCCCCAGAAAACATCTTGTCCAACCCCCCCACACACACACTTTATATATGAGAAAAGCAAGGGACTTGCCCAAGGGCATTGTGGTATAATGGAGAGAGGACTGGATGTGGCTTCAAAGGCAATGAGTTCAAGTCCTTACTCTAACATTTAATTACCTGTGTGACCTTGGGCAAATGACTTCACCTCTGTGTTCCTTATCTATCAAGTACAGGTTGGACTAGAAGTCACCTCCAAGGTTCCTGCTAGGTCTAAAACTATGACTTTAAAAAAACCCTTTTCTGGGGGGCAGCTAGGTGAGGCAGTAGATAGAGCACCGGCCCCGGAGTCAGGAGGACCTGAGTTCAAATGCGGCCTCAGACATATAACATTCATTAGCTGTGTGACTGGGCAAGTCACTTAACCCCAACTGCCTGAGCAGAAAAAAAAAAACTTTTAAAAAATAACTGATATTTATTCAGTGCTTTGAAATTTGCAAATTCCTTTATATAGATGATCTCACTTGATCCTCACCAAAGATTAGTAAGTAGTACAGGTATTAGCATCTTGTTAATTTATTTATTTATCTAGTTATCTGTCTGTTTAATTATATTATTTTATTCATTATTTGTTATGTATCCTATTTATTTATTCTTTATTATATGTTCTATTTATTTATTATTAACTCGCCCAAGGTCACACAGCTCATCAGTATTGGAGGCATGATTTGAACACAAGACTCTCAATCCTTCATTACATCACACTGCCTGTCTTCGTGGTGGGCTGTCACTGGCTGGCAAAGTGAATGTTATATAACGTGGAAGATGGTGGGAGTCCGTCCCTTCACCTGAGATCCATCACGTGGGAATTCAGAGTCACTCTGGCTGACTGCCCTTCTTCCCCCTTAACAACTGTTATGAAGGCTGTTGGATTCCTCTGGCCATGAAATGAAGTCATAAAGTTCAAGCTGTGGTCTGACCTGTCCCCACAAACACAATCTGGGAAATCAGAATTTATTTTCAGGTTCATTAGGGTTGTTGGTGTCCCCTGTGGGAAGATGACAGCTTGGCTTCCTTTAAAGAGTTGCTGCTGTTGAGTTCTGGGTAACCTTCCTTCCCCTCTAATCTCCACCCTGACTCCCAAGGGAACAATTTGCTCATTCTCTTCAATGGCGATTTTAGATTTTTTTAGGTTTGGGGAAGACAAAGTTTTAATGGGGAAAACAAACATGTCAAAAGCCAGGTAAAAGCCTCCAAGACTTGTTTTGTTCCTGTCTCCTAAACCTTCAATTACCAACATAAAAATATACTCAGTCAAAAAGAAATGAGATATTGAGATTCGAGTTTTTGTAAGACGACGAGGATGGCAAAAGACCATCACATCATGCCACGTGGGTATTAACTGGAGGAACTGGGATTATTTAGGCTGGAGAGGGGACCAATAAGGGAGTATAGGAAAGCTGGCTTCAAGGGCTATCATTATGAAAATGGGATTAGCTTTGTTCTCCTGTTCTGCTTGGCCCCGAGGACAAAACCAAGATGAATAGGGCAAAGCTTCAAAGAGTCAAATTTAGCCTGATGCTGGGGAAAACTTCCTAACAACTAGAGTATAATAAGGATGCTTCAGGAGGTAGTGAATTCCCCTTTGTTAGCGGGCCTCAAGTGAAGGCTAGGTGACCACCTGGTGGGGATGTAGTGGAAGGAGGTCCTAGTTGAGATATAGATTGGACTAGATGACCTTTGAGGACCTGCCCAATGCTAAAGTTTTATTTATTCATTCATTCATTCATTTATCTATTTGTTTGTTTTCAACATTCATTTCCATAAGATTTTGAGTTCCAAATTTTCTCCCCATCTCTCCCCTCCCCCCACCCTAGAACAGCATGCAATTTGATATAGACTCTACATATACATTCATATTGAACCTATTTTCACATTAGTCATGTTGTAAAGAAGAATTGGAACCAATGGGGGAAACCACAAGAAGTTTTTTTTTAATTTAGTATTACATGTCAAGACAATTTTTAGCCTTCATTTTTACAAGATTTTGAGTTCCAAATTTTTCTCCCTCCCCTCTTCTGAAAACGGTAAGCAATTTGATATAGTTTATATGTGTGCTATTATGTAAAGCATTTTTCCATATTAGTCAACAGTTGTGAAAGAAGAAATAGATCAATAGGAAAAAAAACTACAAAAAGAATAAAATGAAAAACACTATGCTTCCATTTGTATTCAGAATCCATCAGTTCTTTATCTGGATGTAGATAGCGTTTTCTAACGCTGAGGTTTTATGATTCCAAGATTCTGGGCCATATTATTTTGAGGTCATTTTGTTACACACTGCCCCCCTAGTTATTATATTGACTTGGCTCCCCCTGGGTCATTGCAATGCCTTGAGGGTACATGCTAATAACCACAATGGATCCGTGTTCTCATCAGCATGGGTATTCTCTCTCTCCCAAAATCCAGATGGTGACCCATCCACGTCTGCTCCTTTTGTACAACTCTTGCCAATGTCCTCTGAAAAGGTTTCAGCACTTAAAATCTTTGTGATTTACTTAATATAGAAATCACTGAGTTGTGGGTCGTGTCACCCATTGGTAGACAGTTTTGTGAGAGAGTATGGCCAGAAAATTCATCAGCTGCTGGCCAATCTTCTGTTGAGAAACCTCTTCCAACATAGCTAAATTGACCTTTGGATGACAGACATCAGTTCATCAGTGGAAGCCTTTCCCACATGATAAGATCTGCTGGAGAATGGACTCCATTGGCATCATCTTCAAAAGCCAGGGTCACATTCACAGCAGGAAAATATATCAGAAGATGACTGTAGAAGTGGCTACAAATATGAAAACACTGGGAGAGCTCAGATTTTGCAATATATAGTATTATGTAAATCACAGGAAGAAATAACACACAAGAGAGAATATATGAATTGTGGGGCATCCCCTCCAGTGACTAGAACACACAGGAAGACCTGAGTTCAAATCCATCCTCAGATTCTTACTAGCTATGTGATTCTAGACAAGTCATTTTACCGCAATCTGCCTCAGTTTCCTCATCTGTAAAATGGGGATAATAGTAACCCCTACCTCCCAAGTTGTTGTAATGATTGAATGAGAAACTATTTATAAAGCATTCTTGCAAACTTTAAAACACTATATAAATTGTAGCTATTATTATTCCTAGCCTCCCTAAATTGCTGTCCTAGACTCTGCTGCCAAAGGGATCTAGGTCTCTTCTGATGAGTCCTCATAAAAGAAAGCAGGAATATTTCAAATGAATGCTAAGTAGTTCTTCTGTTTGTTTTCAGAGGTTCTTCAGGTCTCCTAATGGGAAAAATCCTCTTTCCTCCCTCCCAAGGTCATTTGCTCTGATTTTAGTTTATTTTCTATGACCGACTCATTATCCTGAGTATGTGATTACGTGTGATCCAAAGAGAAGAGGGAGGCCAGAAGCAGATGCTGCCATAGGAAAGGCCTCCCTAGACAAGAGCTCAGGCAAAGAACCCAGAGTGTTTTAGTGAATTGTAAACTCAACGGGAGTTGACTGTGTGACAAAAGAAAAATTAATGCAATCTTGGGCTGCACTTACAGGACTATATTACCCAGAGTAGGGGAGGTGGTCCTCTAGCTATACACCACCCTGGTCAGACCTGGCACTTAGTAAGTGTTTATTGAATTGAACTAGATTAAATATCGAGTTGAGTTTTCAGTGTGTGGCAGCACACATAGATGAGTAGGGTGTTGTACGTCCCAAAGAGTAAAGTATTGTTATTACAAGCTTTGTAAACTATAAATCAATCAATCAACCAAGAAACATTTATTTATATCAAAATAAAATTTTATTTTAGTTGTTCAAATTAATAAGAAGTCTATTTTGTCTCTCTGCCACTATTGGAGAAAAAAAAAAAGAAATAAAATAGAACCCCTTTAACAAAAATGGAAGTAGAACAAATCCCCAAATTCCCATATGTTCAAAAAAAATGCTTCCATCCTCATCCTGAGTCCATCACCCCTCTGGAAGGAGGAGGGCAACATGCTTCCTCATCGATCCTCTGGCGTCTCCGAGTTCTTCAGCCTTGCTTGTTCTTACAATGTTATCATTCTGCCAACAAGCATTTACTAAGTGCTTACTAGAATGGCAGGTGCAGTGCAAGCCCTGGGGTTAGAAAGAAAAAGCAACGATGGTCCCTGACCTCAGGGAGCTTACTTTCTAAGCAATATTAGCCACTGCGACTCTTCCCATTCTTGCCTGACCTGGTAGAGTGCTTGGGTGCTGCTAAGTGAACCATCCAAGCTTCAGTCCCTCTTTTTAAAAAATCCATAATTCTGTTATATGAATTCTCCCTGTACCAAGGGCAAATCATAATCCCCTGTACACCTTAGGAGACAAGTGAATGAGTTTCTGTGGCCAAAAAAATCCGCTTATATTCTATAAATATGTATTAAATTCATCGCCTGTAGTCAATATTCTTGAGCCTCTCCAAACTTTCCAAACTGCCAAACCACCTGAAGGTTGGTCCTTGGGAGACAGAGCCTTTCCTGCTCAGTAGGAGGGGTCAGAGCTTTACCTCCACCTGCACAACCTCTAAGAACCCTGGATGCCCATCAACCCGGGAATAGCTGAACAAGATATGGTATATTATTGTGATGCAATACTACTGTGCCATAAGAAATGACGAGCTCAATGACTTTAGAAAAACACGGAAAGACTTGCACAAAATAATGAAGAGCAAAATGAGGGGAACCAAAAGAAAAGTGCATACAGTAACCACAATATTGTTTTTAAAATGACTTTGACTATTAGGTATGCCCAAATTAATCACAAAGGACATATGAAGAATTATGCTATCTGCATACAGAGAAAGAATTAATAAATAAAAGTATGTATAGAATAATTTTACACACACATATATATGTATGTGTATATGTATAATATACATATATATACCTATTTGTGTCTAATGGTAGCTATCTCTAATGGGGGAAAGGAAAAAAAAAGAAATTTATATGATAATTTTGTTGTACATTTGAAAGGAATAGCAAGTTGTACATAGTAGATTTGCAGTTTCATGTGCAATCATCTTTTTTACTATACTATGTTATGGAAATGCTTGCTTTATTCCATAAATTAAAAATAAAATAAATAAATCTTGAAAAAATAGAAGAAAAAAAGAGCCCAGGTTCAGTCCAGCCTGTGCTGAGGAAGAGGAGTCGGGGGTAGGGGGAGGTGCACTGGCTCAATAACAATTCACTAAACTTGTCATGCCCCTTCTCTTTTATTGATTTGTTTGTTTGTTTGATGGACTTTATTTCTAATCCATGAATGCAATTTTCAGAAACCTCCCTTCTGCCTTTCTGCCATTCATGCAAACTATGCCGGAACTATGGCCCACTGGAGGATGGAATTTTAAGCCTGATGTTACAAAATAAGATTTCATAATGGGAGGAATCAGGCTGGGCCTGATTGCTTAACTGGGGAAGAGATTCCCTCCTTATTCCTCTGACTCTTGTTGTTTTTTCCCAAAATTCTGCTCAAACTCTATTTTCTCTGTGAAATCTTTCCTGATCCCTACATCTCTTAACATTCTTTCTGCCCCCCCTGCAAATTATATTGTCTTTAACATGTCTATATTTTGTATATATTTATTTTTGTAAGTATTGTCTCCACAATAGAATGTAAACTCCTCGAGGGCAGGGACTATTTCAGTGTCTGGTATATAGTAGGTGCTTAATAAGTGTTTGTTGGTTAATTGATCATTTTCCCCACCCCCTTCTCCAAACATAAACACTTCCCACTCTCAAAACAAGGGAGCTAGCACATAGAAACATTCCTATAGCCTTGGTTCCATTCTATAATAACAGAAGATTGAGCCCTGGAAAACTCTGCTGATGTAGTCCAGTAGAAAGAAGCCTGATCGCTCACCTCGTCCCATCCCATGTAGCCCTCACATATTTACGTGGCAGGGGTACAAAGACAAGGGAAAAGGAAGGGCCCTGTCTTCACGGACTTTACATTTTATCAGGAAGGCAAAATGTGAACATACATACATCTCCCCTTCCCTCGTGAAATATAATTTATCTTGGTAATGTGTCTTGGATACTCAGAGCTCCCAGCCTCTCCCCACCTTCTCCAAAGTTCTTCAGAAGCACACTGCTACTAATGAGATTGCATTGAATCCTTTTATCCTGGTCAAACCCTGGCTTGAATTGATTTTATCCTACTCAGGCTTGGGTGAAGACAGATTCTTCTGCCTAGATAGACCAAGGCTGGGAATGGTCTAGAATGATGGTGGGTTGATATGAGCCCCTATTGAAAAGGTATGTAACTCTGTACCCCCAAATTCCAAATCAACCCAGTTCTGAAATAGCTACTTTTGGGGGGCCCAGTTTTGGACTGAGCTCCCATGCAATGCATGTCAAGCCAGCTTGAGAGAAATTAAACAGTGGACACACGCACTCTAATTCATTTGTCTCTTTCTTAGAACAGATGCTGTAATTTATAGGGGTTTGACACCCCCCACCCACACCAGGGAAAAAAGTATACTGTTGACAGGGCAGAAAAATAGAGACACAGAAAGGAGAGAAGTTGGAGAGAAAAAGACAGAGACAGAGAAAGAGATGGAGAGACAGAAACAGATACAGAGAGGGAGAGAAACCGAGACAGAGGAGAGAGACAGGCAGAGAGAAAGACAAAGACAGGAAGAGACAAAGAGAGACAGAGGCAGAGCCAGAGACAGCCTTGTTTAGAAAAATCAGCAAACGTGCTTCTCCTGACAGTTTCTTCCTTTTGCTCCACAAGTTAGACAGTGATAAGAAAATGAGGTAGTGAGAGTGCTAAATTATGTAATGGGGACCTTTATATCGAGCCGGTCAGCTCTGGCATGTTTCTGGCTGGAAGGGGCTGAGAGTAGCTGTCTTAGCCTGCTTCCAAAGTGTTCTCCATCAGATGCAGGAAGCCCCATGGAGGTCTTGTTGTACCCTAGAAAGGGAGTCTGAGGCCCCTCCCCTGAGTTATCCCTTCTCCTTCTCGCTCTTTAGAAGAGCTCATTCTGTAGCCCCATTTCTCAGGAAATTGCCTGCACTTCTCCTGTCTTTGTCATGAGCCAAGCGTGGAGCTTTATGTCTTGTTTCTTGGTTACCTGTCCAGCAAGGGTCGCTCACAGAAAATTCTAGGAGGAGAGGAGAATTCCAACTGAAACTGGGGAGAATAGAGAAGCAGAGTGGGTGGACTTGGTCACCTGGGGGCCACGGAGCAAAGCTCACACACAAGAAAAGGAACAGCAGAGACAGGCGGCCGATGACTGTGCTGGCTGAGAACGCACCTCCGCCTGAGTCCAGGACTATCTGGATGCTATGAATGGAGACGTCCCAACCCCAACTGAAATCACTTCCAATTTAAACATGACGGCCCATCATCTAACATGATGTAGGCATAGAAACACTCACATAGGCACACATGCTTCAGTTTCCTCACCCAATCAATGAACCAACCAGTACGTATTAAGTACCGACTACATATCAGGCACTAGGGATTGAAATAATAATAATAACTAGCACTTAGATAACGCTTTTTAGGTTTGCAAAGCTCTTTATATTGTCTCATTTTATCTGCACAACAACTCTCAGAAGTAGGTACTACTCTTATCCCCATTTTACAGATGAGGAAACTGAGGCAGGCAGCGGTTAAGTGACCTGTCCACAGTCACACAGCTAGCAACGTGTCTGAGGTAAGATTTGAACTTAGGACTTACCGACCCAGAATCAGGATAAAGTCAACACTCAATCTGCCGTGCCACTTAGCTGCCAACATGAATGAAATTATCTCTGCTCTAAAGTAATTTATGTTCTAGCGGAGGAGAAAACAAGTACATATAAAAATGTATGCAGCATGCGCATAAAATTAATAAATATACACACACATACACACAGAGACATACACACAGATGTGTATACACATACACACTCCCCAAGTAGCTAAATGCCAGATAGTTTGTGAAGGAGAGCACTAGTATTTCAGGGGATCAGAAGATGCTTCATGCAGAAGATGGTACCTGAACTACAGCTTAAAAGAAGAGAGAGATTCCCTAAGCCAGAGGTAAGTAGTGAGTACAAAATGCTCAGAAAAAGTATGTGTGTGTATATAAAATATGTATGTACACACATGTGTACCTGTATATGTGTATTGTGTGTATATATACATATGTGTATTGCATGCTTATTACATGTGTGTGCATGTATATTGTATTGTGTGTACATGTGTGTGCTTATTACATATATGTGTGTACATGTATATGTGTGTTGTGCGTGCATGTGTATTTATTGTACATGTGTGCGTACTGCATGTATATGTGCGTGCATGTATATATGTGTGTACATATATGTTCTCTCGTATATAAAATGGTCATTATTTTACAGTGTAACAGGAAAAGCATGAGCTCTGGGAGTCAGAGTACTGGATCCAAATCCAAGCTCTAACATTTGTGCCTGGGTGACCTGGACAAATCACTTTCCTCTCTTTCAATGTCAGTTTCTTCATCTCTTAAATAAGGGGGTTGCGTGAGATCTTTTTGAATCCTAAATCCTGTAAATTCATTCTGAAATCCTGTAATACGTTCCTTCTTCTCTGAACTCTGGCAGACCATGAACCCACCTCCTTATCCTCTCCTGGGACCTGTATGAACCCCCAAACCCAATGAGGAATGGGGAGGAAGTACCTGGGGGAAAGCTCCAGCTGCCCTGTCGTAGTTGGGGCTCCGGGGATAATCATGCCAATATGATCCCAAATCTTTAAAAAAAAAAAGTATATTGAAGTTCGTCAAGAGTTCCACCAGCAGTCAATGCCGGCCAACAGGCAAAGTGAGTCTTCGATGCCCCTGCATCTTACAGGAAGCATCCTTTTCTCCCGACAGCGCTCTTCTTCCTGAGGCATTCTTGCTGCCTCTTTGGCTCTCCAGGGCCCCTCCTATCATGTGCTGCATTCAAGTCTGTCCTTACCTGTTCCAGATTTTTCTAGAACTGCTCCATCCTATCGAAACTCACCAGTTCTAAAAACCCATTTTCCAGCGGCTCTGTGGCACCAGGCCTGGAGTCAGGAAGACTCCTCTTCCTGAGTTCAAATCTGGTCTCAGATACTTCCTAGCTGTGTGATTCTGGACAAGTCACTTAATCCTGTTTGCCTCAGTTTCGTCATCTGTCAAATAGCTGGAGAAGGAAATGGCAAACCATTCCAGTATCTTTTCCAAGAAAACCCCAGATGGGGTCATGAACAGTCAGGCATGACTGGAAAACCACTGAACAACAACTTTTGTAAGGGGGTGTTAAGGGCTAATGACACCCTGAGGTGTTACTATGCACAGGGGTCATTTACATATTAATAAAGGCCACTAATGCCATAACCCAAATTAATGACTCATAGTAGAGAATTTCTAAGGGAAATGGCTGGCCGTGGCAAAGCTGCACACCTGCCTGCAAGACTGTGGGGCATCACACAGACCCATCACACAGATTAGTCTAACAGAGGTCAAGGAAGAAGGAGAGGGTCCCAGGGAAAGGAAGTGATTTATCTAAGGCTACCCAGGCAAAAAGAAGCAAAGGCCTGAATTTGAATCAACTCTGACTCCCAAATCCAGTGCTCTTCCCACTACATTATAAAATTATGCCTATTTTTATCAGTCTTGAATGTCACTTCAGTGTCCTCTGCCGACAACGACCCTGGGGGTTGTGGTAACCTTTCCTCGGGACCCATCTTCCCTTCTCAATTCCTACAGGGGCTAAGGCCAGACTGTCTGGTCACCTCCTGCCTACCCTCAACAGGACTTGCCCTCGTTTACAGAAGAGACACTTTGGGCAGAGGATCCTTTTAAATCACACCAAGGAGATTAGGATTCCAACAGCCTTGGGCTTTTTTTGTTCAGTGTTTTCAGTTGTGCCCAACTCTTCATGACCCCATTTGGGGTTTTCTTGGCAAAGATAATGGAATGGTTTATCATTTCCTTCTCCAACTCATTTGACAGATGAAGAAACTGAGGCAAGCAGGGTGAAGTGACTTGCCCAGGGTCACACAGCTAGGAAGTGTCTGAGGCCAGATTTGGACTCAGGAAGAGGAGTCTTCCTGACTCCAGGAACCCTATCCACTGTGCCACTTAGCTACCCCCAGCCTTGGCTGGGAAAGCAGAGGTAAGTAAAAGAGGGGAGTTACTGGTGAAGGACACTTAAATCCATGCTAAAGAGTTCCAATTTGATATAATTGAAGGAGAGATTGAAAGAGTGTGTGTGTACACATAAAATATATATTTATGTATATATGCATGTATACATGTATGTGTGTATGTACACATGAATGCATATGTGCATACATATGTGTATATATGCATATATGTGTGTGGATGTATTTATACATACATACCTCCTCCGCCGCCGATCAGAATTCAGAATCGGCCATTTCTAACCCATTTTCATAAATCCACTTATTGACTTCCAGAAACCTCACTGAGAAATCTATTTTTGTTCTACTTTCAAAAGTTTGCTTCATTCCCAGGGAACGTGGCCCAGTGGCAAGATATTTATAAAAATAAAAAAGGAAAGGAGAAAGGAGGGAAAAAAGATGGAGGGGAGGACTCTAATTCTCCATTTGGTTTAATTTTGTTTTGAAATTCCTTCGAAGACTCAACTCCCGAGTGGGGAGGAAAGCATTCTCTTACTCCAGGCAATGAGGCAAAGACTCAAGCAGAAGGAAAACCTCCCCTGCACAAAACTTGGAGGAGCTGGGTCATTTTTTGGTGCTATTTTTGCAATTTTCTCTTCTGGAGGAACTGGGTGGGGTGGGGTTGGGGGGCTTGGGGAGGTACTTGGAGCTTCTGAAAGGTGAGGGCTGGGACACCAAGTGAGAGATTTGGCTCTAAGGAGGTGCTTCCACTGAGGCCAAGATCTAACGGATCTTTGTGGCTTAGTCGGAGAAGAGGGAAAACCAGGGTTGGTAAGAATAGCTGGTGCTTATATATCACCTACTACGTGCCAAGCACCTTACAAATACTATCTCATCGGATCCTCACAAACAATTCTGGAAGTTAGGCACCATTATTATTATTATTATCTCTATTTTACAGATGAGGAAACTGAGGCAAACAGAGGTGAGGTGACTTGTCCAAGATCACACAGCTGTTGAGTGTCTCAGGTCAAGATTCGAACTCGGCTCTTCATGACTTGAGACCCAGCTCTCTATGTGTTGCGTCATCTGGATGCCTCTTGGGCATCTGGACCATAGTAATATTGCTGCACGTCTCTATAGCATGCTTAGGCTTACACAGTGCTTTCTTCACAATAACTCCGAGTTGTGCAGAAATAGAAGTATTGATATCCCCATTTAACAGATGAGGAAACTGAGGCTCGGAAAGGATAAGTGATTTGCCCACTATCTGATAAGTATGATGAGCTAATAAGTATCATAGCAGAGACGGAGACAGGTCAGAGCCTCTTAGAAAAGACCCAGAGAGCTCATCCTTAGCTCATAGATTTAGAGGTGGAATAACCTTAGAGGTCATCCGGTCCACCTCCTCACTTTGCAAATAACCCAGTGAGCCTGCGTGGGTTGGGTGTCCCATCCTACCAGTCTTTGTACTTGTACAAAGGCAGCCCGGTGGCATCATAGTGCACAGAGCACTGGACTTGGAATCAGGAAGACCTGAGTTCAAATCCTTCCTCAGACACTGACTAGCTGTGTGACCCTGGACAAGTCACTTAACTGATCTCTGCCTCAGTTTCCTCCCCTGAAGAATGAGGATAATAATACCATTTACCTCACAGGTTTAGAAAATCAAATGAAAGAACAAATATAAAAGCGTTGTGTGAACCTTAAAGGGCTCAATGAATGCCAGCATTACAGGCACCAGCCTCGGGGCATATAAGTTGGGGTTTCTTGATAATTCTTAAGATCAATCTCCCAAGCTTAGGTCTTCCATGGTGCTTCTAGTTCAAGCCAGATCCTATTCCCTGAGCTGAGGTAACCTAGAAATTGAGGAAATGGATACATTGGTTTCCTCTAAATGTCTAGTTCTGCTCATAGGGCTTAGAGTTCAAGGAGATCATAAGACCACAGATTTAGAACTATGGAAGGGATGTTAGGGGCATTTGGAACAACCCACTTATCTTACAAAAGAGGAAGCTCAGGGCCAGAACAGGGACTCTTCACCTGGGGTCCAGAAACTTGTTTTTTTAATACTTTGGTAACTATATTTCAATATAATTGATTTTCTGCATAATCCTATGTGTTTAATTTTATGCATTTTAAAAACTTGATTGCAAGAAAGAGTCGATGAGCTTCACCAGACTCCCAAAAGGGCCTGGGAAACAATAAAGATTAAGAATCTCTGTCCTAAAGAGATGAAGTGACTAGGCAAAAGTTAGATAACCAGGGCCAGGATTCAAACACAGGTCCTCTGGCTCTAAATCTGGTGTTCTTTCTTCATTCTGGCTCTCTAGACTGGCCCAATAGCATTAATTCTCCTTGGTCCTGAGCCCCCAGCCCCCAAAGTGTTGCCCCCAGACTTCTGATCTCTTTTCACCTCCAACTCTCCAGCTTCCTGCTATGTTTCCATTTCCATCCTGACTGTGGCTAACTTAATCCTGATTACCTCACTCATTTATGAATCATCCCTTCTTTTCTTCCACCAAACACACCTGGGTACAACATGCCTCTCATTTGTATTATAACTTCATGTTCCTCATTCTCTGGCGTAAACATTTCAATTTCTTGTATAATCCTTGGTTGGGATATTGGTATGCTGTTAGCTTCTTTGGGTTGCCTAAGGCATCTATCCTGGTGCCTGGGAAAAACCGAGGAGTGCCTGGGTTGGTCTGGCAGTACCTGAGAAGCTGGGTTGTGGTCATTTGGGGAAGTTCCCCTCCTTCAACTCTCCCCCACCTCCACCAGTTCCTAAGAAGAGTCCTGAAGATACTAGTTCTAGGGAAAGGTAGGTCATCTTAATTAAGTATGAGGTTAATCACTGACCTCCTCATAGTGGCTACAACTTTAGGGCATTTGGATTAATAAATCAGAAAACAGTAGAGTTCAAAGCATAATTAATTGTCCTTCATCTTCTTCCCAGAAAAAAAAATATATATACATTTCCATTTCATCAGAGCTAAGGGATTTATAGTATCCTACGAGGTCATGAAGAGTCAAACATGACTGAAACAACTCACCAACAAGAAAAATTTGACTGAGGTGGGCAGCAGGATAGGGAATTGTAAGCAGATCTTCTCCTTACCTCAACACTTTGGCAATGGGCAAGCCCCTTCCCCTCTTTGAGCCTCACTTTTCCTCTTCCATAAAATGGGTATAATAATGCCTGCATTACCTACTTCCCAGGACCATTGTGAGGAAGATCTCTGGATATTCTAAAGCACAATATAAAATGACTAATGATTATTACTGGTGATGGTAGTGAGGACAATAACAAAGGCAGAGTTGTTTGCCCAAGACTGCCTAAGTGTCTCAGATTTCTTCTATCCCTGACACTTCTTTTATTCCAAGAGTAAATGTAGACAATCACCCACAAAAGCGAAGAGTCCTTCCATCCCACTGTCGTTGGGGCTTCCTCTAGTGATGACAAATTTAATTCAGACTAAAGCTATGTGCTTTGGGCCTTCAATCTGTCATGATTTAACGGTCCTTCCAATAGCCTTTGGGGTAGGTAAGGTTCTTAATGGTCCCTTTCCTTATCTTTGTCAACTCTTGAAAGGAGATTTTAAAAATCATCACAGTAGGATTTAAAACTAGAGGGAGCATGATACCATGGAAAGAGTGTTGAATTTGCAGTGAAAGGATCTAGGTCCTAATCCTGACTCTGCCCTTTACTGACCTTGGGCAAACCACTGAACCCCTTGTAGAGGAAACTAGGTCCTATAGTAGATAGAATATTAGGTCTGGAGTTAGGAAGACCTGAGTTCAAATCCAGCCTCAGTCACTTATTAGCTGTGTGACCCTGGGCAAGTCACTTAATCTCTCTCTGCCTCAGTTTCTTTATCTGTAAAATGTGGATAATAATGGCACCTACTTCCCAGGATTCTTGTGAGGATAAAATGAGATATTATTTGTAAGGTATTTAACACAGTGCTTCGCATATAGTAGGTATATAATAAACACTTTTCTTTTGCGTGGACTTCCATTTCATCATCTATAAGATAAAAGAATTGCACAAGATGCAATTTTGAGGCAGTTGGGGATAAGTGACTTGCCTAGGATCACACAGCTAGTAAGTGTCTGAAGTCAAATTTGAGCTCAGGTCCTCCTAACTCCAGACCTAATATTCTGACTCCAGGGCCGGTGCTCTATCCACTGCAGCACCTAGATGCCCCTAGATTCCTACCTTAGAGATCATCTAATGAAGCCCACTAATTTTTATTTTAATAATAACAACTGACATTTATAATGTACTTTAACATTTATGAAATTATGTCTGTTATCTGTTATTATCCTCATTTTATAGATGAGGAAACTGAGGCACAGAAAGATTAAGTGATTTAACCAGGGTCGTTCAACTAGTAAGAGTATGAGTCAGGATTCAGACTCAGGTCTTCCTGACTCTGAGTTCAAAACTCTATCCACTGCACCAAATACATACTAATGGGTTTTTTTTAATACTACAATCATTTCCCAATAACCCGTCCCCCGTCATCTACTTCCTTGTAAACTGCACCACCCCCCCCAAAGCAATTCTATCCAACAGTAGGATACAGTATCTACAACATTTCACACCTGTGGTCTACTGTCTCTCTGACAAGAGGAAGCAAGTATGTTCATCGCCAGCCTTATGGACTTAATCATTGTCTGGATCGAAATTCTGTTATCTGTTTATCTTTCAGTGTTATCTTTTTAACACATTATTGTAGTCATTGTGTAGGGCATTCCCCTAGTTCTGCTCATTTCGCTTAATTCATACCATTCTTCCCACATTTCTCTGAATTCTTCCTCATTCCTCATGGCACAACGTGGCATCATATTCATATACAACAAATGATTCAGCCAGTCCCTAATTAACTGGCACCTACTTTTTGTTACTTAGAGAAGCACTACTATGAGTATTTTGATATAAACTGAACCTTTGCCTCTGTCTTTGACCCCCGGGACATATACCCAGCAGTGAGATTGCTGGGGAAGTCATGAGCAATTAAGTAAACTTTCTTGCATAATTCCCAATTGATTTCCAGAAAGATTGGACCAAGTTCATGGCTTTGCCAGCAGTGCATACCTTTCTTCTCACACCCCCTTCCATACTGACCAGGCTATCTTAATATTTTTGAGACTTGTCTAGGAGAAATTACTTGTCCAAAGTCATTCAGCCAGTGAATACAAGAAGAAGGATTTGAACCCTTGTTTCTTGTCCCTAAAGCCATCACTCTTTCTAATGTCCTAAATGGCTCTCTACTGATTCGCAAAATTCACAAAATTTGCATGGGCTCGACTCAAATTTCTGAGAAATAACCCCTCTCCTCCAACAAGGGATATATCTTCCATGCATGTGTTAAAGGTATACAGACGTTCTTGAAAGGTGTTAAGCTGGGACAACCCTACTTAGTGTCTGAGATTAGGCACATCCAGGGTGGAGTGGAGTTAAGAGGTGAGGGTAGCATTGTATCAGGGAAAGAGTCCTGCCTCTGAAGTAGGAGGTACTGAGTTCAAATCCTGACTCTGATTCCTACGATTTATGTGACCTTCCATAAGGGGAGGGATTGGACTAAATGACCTCAAAGATCCCTTCCCTCTCTAGATCTATGATACATCAGAGATAACTATATTCAGTGACCCTGTGCCTATAAGTATCAAGTGAGGCATAAAACTTGAATATATGGGCTTTCCAGAAGCCACAGAGCAGTTGGGGTTTGCCACTATCACGGAGGATGTCCAACCAAAAGTCTAAATGGAAGAGATTCTTCATAGAGAGGCCTTCCAGATGCTTCAGACTGCAGTTCGCACGATGCTGACAACATCACGTTCTGAAACATTGCAGAGATTTTTTGATGACATCTATAATCACTTCAGAGAGTTTAGCTGACTATCTTGACAGAAGAAAAGCAAAATGAAGGAAGAATAAGAATGTTTATCATACAGAGTCTGATATGCACTTGGATGGACAACCCATGGAGCTCATGCAGTGGGACATCTCTCTTGGGCAGCAGATGGGCAATGAAACAGACCCGAAATTGAAAAGGAAGAAAAAATCAGGCTCCATTGGCTTTGGGAAATGATACAATGCTTTTAAAGATCCCCAAGCTTCCCCTTGAAACTAAGATTCACCTTTTGATCCCAATATAAAAGCTCCCTGAAGGCAGAGACTGTTTCATTCTTATCTTTGTATCACCAAATCCTAGCACTCTGCCTGGCACATAGTAGGTACCTGGTGAATGTCCTTTGAATTGAAATGATTTGAGCTATTCTTCCAAACAGGTTTTATGCTTGCAAAACATGCAACACTACAATTTTCCCAAGAAATAGTTTCGTGTTGCCCAAAGGGCAATGGAAGGATTCAATGAAGGCTTGCATGCTTTATGAAGAACTGTGCAAGAGAAGTAGGTGAAAGATATTCTGAGAGAAATGAATGACCAGAAAGGATGTGGGCACGTCAGGCTAAAAAAATGCCTAACAGATGCTGCACATTTGTCCAGGCACCATATTGAAGGTTGCCTTGCCCTACTTTCTTTTCATATGCCCATGGAAGACAGCCAAGACAATATAGTTCTTGAATGTAGTTAATAAAGACATTTCCCATTTCTTTAGTGCTTTGTGGTCTGCAAAGTACTTTCCTCATAATAACTCTGTTAGATAGCACAAATATTACTTCCATTTTATAGATGAGGAAACTGAAGTTGAGGGATTAGGCATCTTGCTCAGGATTACACAGGAACTAATTATGGGAAGAGAGGCAATTTGAACCTGGACCTTTGAGGGGGCAGAATATTATAGCAGAAAGGGTCTTGGATCTGGAGTCAAAGGGGAGAGCACCGGTTCTGAAGTTAGAGCACCTGGGTTCAAATCCCACCTGTCACTCTGTGAGTCATCTAGGTAAAGTCCGTTCACCTTCTGGGTCTCGGTTTCCTCATCTGTAAAATGAAGGGGTCAGACAAAAATTTCTAAGGTCCCTTGTAGCTCAATCTGTACTCCTCAGATCACTTGCCCCCAAGTCAAGAAATGTGTCACACTGCCTCTGATTGATGAACTGGAAATGATCAACGATATGAAACAATCAGCAAACACAGACTCTTATGAAGAAATGTCAAGGAGACCCTTTGACCCAGAGATTCCACGACAAGGAAAATACCTCAAGGAAGTCATTGACAAAGTAAAAGTCCCAGTGTGTACCAAAATACTTGCAGCAATTTTTGTGGTTACAAAGAACTGGAAACCATGGAGATGCCAATCAATGGGAGAATGGTTAAACAAATTGTGGTCCATGAATGGAATGGATTAATAATGTGTTGTAAGGTACAAGGTGTAAGACACAAGGACCATGACGGATCTAGAGAAGCATATAAGAAAGACTTATGTGAATGGATACAGAGTGAAGTAAACAAATTATACATATATATATATATATATATATATATATATACATACACACACACACATATATATATATACACATATATACACACGTATATATACATATATACACACACATACACACACACACACACACACACACACACACACACACACACATATATATATATATATATGCAATGACTGCCAAACAAAAAGAATAACTATGAAACAATTGAAATGGAATGTTCCAAAATTATAAAGAATAAATTTGGCCTCGAAGAAGAGATATGAAAAGATACTTTTCCTGCTCCTTTATAGAGGTGTCGGTGCACCAGTACAGAACCACACATATGACAGCAGGTTTGGGGGGTTTATATGTGTATTGGTTTTGCTGCATTATTTCTTCATTTTCTTTTTCTTTCTTTTAAAAAATGCGTTATAAGTAGGGCATGGTGGTAAATGTTTAACAACCAGGCTATCTGGTGGGCAGGGGAAAGCAGGGGCAGGCAGAAAAGTATGTATACATCTCTTTCAATTTAACCTGCATTATTAATATTTTCTCTCTCACTTTCAATTTAGACATTCAACAGCACAACAAATGAAGTCCGATTTTCAGTGTTTGCTCAGTTTCTGAGATGTAAATGCTCACACTGAAAATTTGACAATAGGCTCTCCAAACTGGTTAGACCTGGTTTCAGCACACCCTTGGCTATTAAAAAAAAATGACTCTTAGGAAGGGAGGAGGGGGAAGGCTACAGGGGGAAATCTTAGTGATGTAAAAGTAAAAGATATTGATAGAAATCTATTTAAATTTTTAAAAGAAGAGTCAGGGACCAAATATTAGGGATTGAGAAAGAGAGGAGAATTCAGATTTCTTTAGTACCTACTGCCTGCTTTCTTTCAGATTATTCCTGATTTTTTTATGACTTGAAAGGACCCTCAGCTTCTGCTCTTCTCAGAGCCCAAGCATTCAGTCATTTCTTGAGTCCTAGTATGAGCCAAGTCAGGATTCACAGGATGGTTAGCTCAGCTGTATGATCTCCCAGGGAGACATTCACCACTGTCAGCGCCAGGAAGATAATCAGTTGTTAGATTAATATCCCATAAAATATCGCTTAGGCCAAAGAAGGTTAGCAAAATATGTGGTGTTAAGAATTTTACAGAGTTGATTCCCCTTTGGCTGTGACAGGGAAGAAGCAGCAGGTGATTGTTTGGCATTTAATTAGGCACAGGTGAGAAGGAGTCCCTTCTGGCCTGACTGCCAACTGTCTCCTGCTTGTGTCTTTATGGATTTTTCCATGAGCCATCACCCTCACCCAATGACCTAACTACCCACAGAAAGTCAGTGGGAAGAGGGGCCTCCTCTCAGCAAAACCAGGAAAACTGGGCTTCCATCCCGAGATCCTTCCTCAGAATCTGAAGTTCTACAGGCCCAAATGTAGAGCTGGCCCTAGCCAGAAGGCATCTACTCATTCAACAAGTCTTCATTTAAGGCCTGCTATGTCTCAGTCCTTGGGAAATCATAGGATCATATTTATCTAGAGCTGGAAGGGATCTCAGAGGCCACCTGGTCCAATACTCTATTTTCCTGCTGAGGAAACTGAGGCCTACCATGAATAATGATTTGTCTAAGGTTAGGATAGAGGTAGAAAGCATCAGAGATGGGATTCAAACCTAGGTCCTCTGACTTCAGAGTCAATGATTTTTTTGACTGCACTATGAGCTCCTCATTATACAAAAAAAAAATTACATAGACTCAGCCCTCAAGAAGATAACTTTGTACTAGGAGACAGTAACATACACATAGAAGTAAAAATAAAGTAAATTATATTAATATATCATATATTATTAATCACTATGAATATACTATCAATTAATTACATTAATTAATATACTAATAAGAATAATAATCATGTAATTGATACACAACAAGGGAGGATGGGGAGGGCCCTGACAATTCAGGAGTTCAGGAAAAGCCTCTCATAGGGGATGGCATGAGAGCTGAGCCTTGGAATTAGCTAGAGGCACTAAGTGGTGATGTAAGAAAGCTATGCATTCTAGGCCTGGGGAAAGACTATGCAAAACCTTGGAAATAGGAGGTAAAATGATGTGGAAAATACCTGGGCAGGGGGATAAATAGCAAGCTGGTCAGTTTAGCAGGTAAATTTAGTATGTGAAGAAGTATAATACACAATCATCATAGAGAGGTAGCCTGGGCCCTAGTTGTGAAGGGCTTGAAATACCAAGCAGAGGGAAGAGTTTGCATTTCATCCTAGAGGCAATTTGGACCTCTTGAGCAAAGGAGTGACATGATCAAACCTGACTTTTAGAGTATCAGTTGGTGTCAGCTGATAGCCAATCCTGCCTCTCAGTCCAAGATGGCGTCAGTAGGCACTCTAAGCATCAGAGAAGCTATTGGGTTGGACGTTATTCTTGGGGCAGGGAATGGAGGGACCTGGAATCCAAACACATCTCAGTGAGAAGTAGAAGAGAAGCTGGCCCAACTTATACTGAAGATACTCACCTGTAGTCAGTCATCTCTGGATTATTATGCAAACTAGTAAGTAGTCCCAAGCTTACTTCTGTTTGGCTTTAGAATGAGTTCTCCGAAAGTACAATGGACAAATTCTAGAAACCCACACTAGGGCCTTTAGGTAAAGGCTGGATGACCAATTACTTGCAGCATGCTGTAGTGTGAATTAAGGGGCAGTGTGGTAGAATGGAAAAGGTAGATGACCCAGACTGACATCACACCTCTGATACTTACTATGTAACCATGGACAGGTCATGGACTTTCTGGACCTCAGTTTCCTCAGCTGTAGAATGAAAGGGCTAGATGTCCCTTCCTGTTTCGAATATATGATCTGATGATCTCAAGACAGTAGATTCCTTTTTCAATTAAGAGTTGGATTATTTGACCTTGGAGGTCCAACTTTGAGACTCTGAAATTCTGTAGTTCTGTTGATCTATAGACCCTATATGCTCACATGGCCTTCAATCTCCTCTCAAAGGTCAAAAGGAGCTGGAAGTCTCATCAGTAATTGCATCAGTGTGGTTCAGTAGAACAAGAGTTGGGTTTGTATTCTTGGAAGACCTAGGTTCATAGTCTGGCTCACTATTAACTATTGGTGCACCCCACCATCCCAACCCTGCCCAGAAAAGCCAAAGCTTGTTCATTGTGGCAATAAGTGGGTGTCACCTTGTGCATTGATGGAATGTACAATGTGGTGCAAAGACCATTGGGTTTGGGGTCATGAACCCTTTGGATCTGAATCTTACCTTTGATGATACATAAGTTCCTTGAAGACAGGGATTATTTTTGCCTTTTTTTCTTGGTTTCCCCATTTATGAAACAGAGAGCAGGACACTTACATGACTTACCTCAAGCACATAAAGGGTTACATCACTGTCAATGATCACAAGGACACTCACAGCCTTGTGCTGTGTTATTGGGAACCATCTGGAAATTATTACTGGCTCTTCTGAACCCCAGTCCTGCTTACGTTTCTCAGCATACCTTAAAAATCCAGAGTCCACGACCCACCAGGGCAAATCATAACCCATCCTTACCCTTTTATCCCATGTCATACTGGCTTTGTGACTCTGGGCAAATCATTTAGATGCTCTCTGCCTCAATTTCCTCATCTGTAAAATGGGGATGATAATAGCACCCTCCCCACCTCCCAGAGTTTTTTGTGAGAGTCAAGTGAGATAATATAAGTGAAGCATTTTGTAAACCTTAAAGCATTATGCTAAATGTTAGGTGTATTACTATTATTATCATTGTTATTATTATTATGCTAATTAATAAGAAAAGCAGCACTGGATGAAAGATGTAGAAAGTCATCTCCAGAGTGACTGTCTCTGGAGGAAAATACCTCTTACAAATGAGGAGGGACAGGAAGAAGGTGAATACACCAGCATGTTTGCATTTTGAGTACTGCTCTCTCAGAAGCAAGGATTCTAGAAAATTCAAGAGAGGATATTGGGCAGCTAGAAAGGAAGATTTCTGTTCATACCAAGAACTACATCTCCCCCCACAAAGTGGGGATGCAGGCATCTCAAAATACCCGCTTCCTGGGGTCTCATTCTCTGCATTGGTTCACAGCCTCCCACAATGCAACACAGAATCTCCTAAGATTTGGACCTGGAAGGGACCTTAAAGGTCATCTAATCCCATCTCCTCATTTTACAGATGAAAAACCTGAGGCCCCAGGAATGGAAGTAGCTCGCTGAAGTCACACAGCTACTGAGGATCAGGGCCGGTGAGGAAAGGATCACGTGGTCCTGGTCTCTAAAATTCTTTCTGCCGTTTCCTTCCCTCCCATTCTCCAGAGAGGCTGTTTGTCCTCTTCCTACCAAGGACAATGATGGAGGGGGCCACTCTGCCACTTCTGAAGAGGGAGGCGCACACGAGCAGGCTCTGGATGGTAACTCAGTCTGCGGTCTGGGCAGAGCCACGAGGAGCTTCCTGACCTGGGTTCTCATGCACTGCAGGGAAGGGTGGGTGCAGTTCTCCTGGCAATAGAAGGTAAGCTCCTAAGGACAGGGACTATTTTGGGGGAAGGGAGTTTCTTTTTTGTCCCCAGTCTAAAAAGTGAATGGGTAGAAAGATGGTAGAGAGCCAGCTTCGGAGTTAAAAAAACCTGGGTTCAAATTCTGTCTGTGACACACTCTAGCTGTGTGATGTTGGGGAAGTCACTCAACTCAGTGCATCAGGCAGTTTCCTAGAAATACACATCACAGAGCAGGGACCAATTGCCATGGGTAGAAATAGTTTCTACACTTGAGAGTTCCCTATTACTAATGAAATCTCAGGACAAGTTTAAAAAAAAAAAGCAAACAAAAAAATCAATTCTCAGCCTAATACCTTGCTTTGTATAGAGCAGGAATTTAATATGTGCTGGTTGAATTAAATCAGATTTGCCCCCCCAAAAAAAGGATTAAGAATTTCAGTCCTATAGAGTCACCTCATTCCCACTCTACTCTCCCCTGAAACTGTCGAGGAAGGATGAGAGAAGATTAATGTTTTGTTGTGTTTTCCAGAAGTGAGTTTGCAATTGGACTTCACGATTGGAAGGATGACATCATTTGTTTCCTTCTCTAGTTCATTTTACAGATGAGGAAACTGAGGAAAACAAGATTAAATGACTTGTCCAGGGTCACACAGCCAGTAAGTATGTGAGGCCAGATTTGAACTCATGAAGCTGGAGAAGGAAATGGCAAACCCCTCCTGTATCTCTGTCAAGAAAACCCCAAATGGGGTCACAGAGAGTCAGACATGATTAAAAAACAATTTAACCACAACAACAGAATTAAGAGGGGTTGGACAAGGCTTCCTATAGAAGATGGGATTTAAGGCAATACCAGTACAAGCAAGTCTCTGAGCCTCAGTTTCCTCATCTATAAAATGGGGACAGAAACATCGGTAGTACCTGTCACATAGGAAACCCTGTGAGGTTTAAATGAGATAACCTCAGTAGAATGCTTTGCAAACATTAAACTATATAAATGTCAGCTGTTTTTAGTCAATCCTTACATGGTTAAAGGAATGCTAATGGGTCACTCCTATGAAAACGTTTCATTTCTCTTCTTCTGGTCATTGTCCAGAACCTTTAACAGTCCTTGGTCTCTGCCTCAACCTGCTCCTGCTGCTTTCCAGGGAGGGCTGGGAGGGGCACCTCTGGAGGAGCCTGCCTGCATCAGGCCATGGTTCTTTTGTCTTTCCTCTTATCTCCTAACTCCATGATCTCATTCAGGCAGGTGGCAGGCCTTTGCCAATAGCAGATTATCTAGCTGGGGAAGAGACTTAAAAGGACCATTGATCACCAGCTGGGGCCCAGAGATCCTGCGCCTTTAAATTTAAATTTAAATTTAATTTTAAAACCCCTACAGTGGCATTCTCTCCTCTGACTGTACCAGGTGCCTTCCATCAGAAAGGGGAAAAAAAAGCACTTCTGGTTTCTGGCCCTCTCTCCTTTAGTATGTGCGTCATCGCTGCTGCTGGATTTGCTGTTTAAATCCGCCCTGTGATCGATGGGTTTTTCAATACCACCCCCCCCACTCTCTTTTGTTGGTTTCATGGTGGGCTGGAAAGAGGACAGAATGGGGCATCCAAAGACTGGGGTTCTTGTGCCAGCTCTGCCATTGACTTGCTGGGAGACTTTGGGCAGTTCTTGGAGCCGTGAAAGAAAGACTGGGGTCTTGGGCAAAAGCCTTGGGCCACCCCCAGGGGAGTCCTGCGGTGGCATGCTAGCCTGATAAAACTGACCGCTAAATTTGCACCTTGGAAACCTGCAAACTCGACAAGCCCGGGATTGATTTATTATTTTGTGGATCGTCTGGACTTGAGAAAATGACAGAGGCAGTGGTCTTCTCATCTCCCTCTAGCTCAACCCCATCACCCCCCAGGTCCTTTCCTTTGCTGCCTTCCCCTAGAGTTGTGCCTTCTAGAATCCTCGATCCAGATGCGAGATGCTTAACCAGCTTCTCTTCATCTTCAATCTCTTATACACTTTTCTCCTGCTGGGCGGCTAGGGGGCGCCATAGTGCCCAGAAAGCTGGGATTGGTGCTAGGAGGATGAAAATTCAAACGCAGATTCAGATGTGTAAGAACTGTGTGACCCAGGACAAGTCATTTAATCTGTCTGCCTCAGTTTCCTCATTGGTAAAATGGGGATAATAACAGCACCTACCTCCCAGGGTTGTTATAAGGATCAAAGGAGATAATAACTGTCATGTGCTTAGCACAGTAGGTGCCATATAAATGTTAGTGATGATAATGAGGAGGAGGAGGAGGAGGATGCAGCAGCTAGGTGTCATGGTGGATAGAGCAACAGACCTGCAGTCAGGAAGACTCATCTTCATGAGTTCAAATCCAGCCTCAGACGCTAGCTGTGTGACCCTGGGCAAGTCACTTAACCCCATTTGCCCCAGTTTCTTCATCTATGAAATGAACTAGAGAAGAAAATAGCAAACCACTGCAGTATCTCTGCCAAGAAAGCCCCAGATGGAGTCGCAAAGAGTCAGACACAACTAAGCAATAAGAACAGTGTATGATAATTACTGTCTGTAAAATGGACATAATGACAGCAGCCGCCTCCCAAGGTTATTCGTAAGGATCAGAAAAAACAATCACTGTAAAGGGTTTAGCACAGCTCCTAGCTCATAGTAGGTGCTCAAGAAACATTGGCTGTTATTTTGATCACTTGCTCTCTCCAGAAGACATTGTGCCCTTGGTAACCCATCCTGCAGCTGCTTGTCCCCATGTGCCCCTGGGCCAGCAGGAAAAGGACGTCAGCTCCTTGCTCCTCAGGGTTAATTCTTTTTTTTTTCTTTTAATATTTAATATTTATTTTTAGTTTTCAACATTTACTTCCACAAGATTTTGAGTTCCAAATTTTCACCCCATCTCGCCCCTCCCTCCACCCCAAGATGGCATGCATTCTGAATACCCCTTCCCCTAGTCTGTCCTCTCTTCTATCTCTGTCCCCCCTTCTCTTATCCCCTTCCCCTTCTATTTTCCTGTAGGGCAGGGTAGACTTCTGTACCCCATTTCCTGTATTTCTTATTTCCCAGTTGCATGTGAAAACATTTTTTTGAACATGTGTTTTTAAAACTTTGGGTTCCAAATTTTCTCCCTTCCTCCCTTCCCACCCACCCTCCTTGAAAAGGCAAGCAACTCAATATAGGTTATACATGTGCAGTTATGCAAAACACTTCCATAGTAGACATGTTGTGAAAAACAAACTCTATTTCCCTTAATCCTATCCTGCCCCCCATTTATTCTATTCTTTCTTTTGACCCTGTCCCTCCTCAGAAGTATTTGCTTCTGATTACCCCTTTCCCAATCTGCCCTCCTCTCTATCACCCCCTGCTCTCTTGTCCCTTTCCCCCCCTATTTTCCTGTAGGGTAAGACAGATTTCCATACCCAATTGAATGTATATGTTATTCCCTCCTTAAGCCAAATCCTATGAGAATAAGATTCACTCAGTTCCTCTAACCTTCCCCCGTTTTCCCTCCACTGTAAGAGCCTTTTCTTTTCTGTTTTTTTTGTGAGATAATTTACCCCATTCTACCTCTCCCTTTCTTCTTCTCCTAGTATAATCCTCTCTCATCCCTTAATTTTATTCTCCAGATATCACCCTTAATCTTCAACTCACCTGTCCCTCTATCTATCTATCTATCTATCTATCTATCTTCTTCTATCTATCTATCTATCTATCTATCTATCTATCTATCATACATACATAATTTTTCCCCTCCAACTACCCTAATACTGACAAAGGTCTCATGAGTTATAAATATCATCTTTCCATGCAGGAATGTAAACAGTTCAACCTTAATAAGTCTCTTATGATTTCTCTTTCCTGTTTACCTCTTCATGTTCCACTTGAGTCTTATATTTGAAAGTCAAATTTTCTATTCAGCTCTGGTCTTTTCATCAAGAATGCTTGAAAGTCCTCTATTTCACTGAATGACCATTTTTTCCCCTGAAGGATTATACTCAGTTTTGCTGGGTAGGTGATTCTTGGTTGTAATCCTATCTCCTTTGCCCTCCGGAATATTATATTCCATGCCCTGCAGTCCTTTAATGTAGAAGCTGCTAAATCTTGTGTTAGTCTGATTGTGTTTCCACCATACTTGAATTGTTTCTTTCTGGCAGCTTTAATATTTTCTCTTGAACTGGGAACTCTGGAATTTGGCTGCAGTATTCCTAGGAGTTTTCCTTTGGGGATCTCTTTCAGGGGGAGATCTGTGGATTCTTTCAATTTCTATTTTGCCCTCTGGTTCTAAAATATCAGGGCAGTTTTCCTTGATAATTTCTTGAAAGATGATGTCTAGGCTCTTTTTTTGATCATGGCTTTCAGATAGTCCAATAATTTTTAAATTCTCTCTCCTGGATCTATTTTCCAGGTCAGTTGTTTTTCCAATGAGATATTTCACATTGTTTTCTAATTTTTCATTCTTTTGGATTTGTTCTACTGTGTCTTGATTTCTCATAAAGTCACTATCTTCCAATTGCTCTATTCTAATTTTTAAGGAAGTATTTTCTTCAGTAAGCTTTTGGACTTCCTTTTCCATTTGGCCAATTTTGCTTCTGTTTGTTGGCTTTTTGGACCTCTTTTGCCATTTGGGTTAGGCTATTTTTTAAGTTGTTATTTTCTTCAGTATTTTTGTGGGTCTCCTTTAGCAAGCTGTTGACTTGTTTTTCATGATTTTCTTGCATCACTCTCATTTCTCTTCCCAGTTTTTCCTCTACTTCTCTTACTTGCTTCTCAAAATCCCTTTTGAGCTCTTCCAAGGCCTGGGACTGATTCATATTTTTCTTGGAGGCTTTGGATGTAGGAGCTTTGACTTTGTGTCTTCTTCTGGTTGTATGTTTTGATCTTCTTTGTCACCAAAGTAAGATAATATAGTCTGACTCTTTTTTGAGGTTTGCTCATGATCCCAGCCAACTACTTGAGTTTTAAACTCTTTGTTAAGGTAAGAGTCTGCTTCCAATGTGGAGAATGTACTGTCCCAAGCTTTGGGGGTTTGTATAGCTGTTTTCACAGATACTTCTAGGGACCTGTAAATTTTCAGTTCTTCCAACATGGTATGATAAGGAGCGAGGTGTTTACTCTTTTCCTGGCCTGTGCTCTGGTCTTTGAGTGACCGGCCACAAGCAGTCTTTTCTGTCTTGGAACAGTGAGAAGGCTTTCCTCTTTACCGCCACTACAAGCTCTACCGCACTAGCACTCCTCCTCACCCCAGAACCGCCACCTAGAACTGTGACTCAGATCCAAGCACGGGCAAAGCAAGAGATTCCTGCCTCAGCACCAGCAAAGAGATCCCTGCAGTCCCCCTCTGATCAGCCACTTGATTCCCCCTCAGTCTGTGGGTCAGAAGCTCAGGACTCAGCCCCTGCCCCGGCCACGCTCTGCGCTCTGTGCTCTGGAACTGGCTCCAACACCTAGCTCCTCTCTCAGCACCACAGAAACAGACTTTTCCCACTGACCTTCTAAGTTGTCTTTGGCGTTCCTGGGTTGAAAAGTCTGGAAACCACCACAGCTGCCCAAGATTCAGTCCTCTGAGGCCTGCTCCAGGTTCTCTGCGGCCCATGTGCCCATGCCACGCTGCACTCTGCTCCCAGCCTTGTGTGATATACCTTTCTGGTCAATCATCCAGGTTGTCTTGGGCTGGAAATTTGCTTCACTCTGTCTTTTTGTGAGTTCTGCTGCTTCAGAATTTGTTTAGAGCCATTTTTTATAGGTATTGGGAGGGGTTTGGGGGAGAGCTCAAGCAAGTCACTGCTTTCACTCCACCATCTTGGCTCCACCCCCTCAGGGTTAATTCTACACTATCCCTCTGCCAATATCACTCAAAATCTCCCCTCCTTTGAAGTTCCTTCCTCTCAACTATAAAATAAGACATTAACAAAATGAAGGGCAGCTAGGTTGGCAAGAGGCCTGGAGAGATGTATAGACGTGTGGGTAGTGAGAACTAGAGACATTTAGCCTAGAGAAGGGAAGACTCAGGGCTAGGGGGGCTGGAGGGTAACAAGGCACTGGCCAATGAGTCCTTAGATGTCTTCAGAGGATCACTCTGGGCATGCTCAAAAGGACTGCACTCATTGGCTGGTGCCTTGTTATTTGATTATTGTCTTCAAGTATTTTAAGAAATTAGGCTCATTCTGCTGGACCCCAGGACCAAAGCAGGCTAATGAGAGGTAGATGTAAGCTGAACTGTAGCTATCAGTTCTCCATTAGGGCTGTCCCAGAGTGAACTGACGGGCCTCACCCCCTCCCTAGAGGTCGTCAGGCAGACGCTGAATGTCCATCGGTTGGGGATATTGTAGAGGACATGATACTATACAGATACAGGTTGGCTGTCCTCTGAGGTTCCTTCCAATTTGGACGTTTCGTGATTCTGACAGGTTAACGATGCACAGTCCCCATGCCTTAGTAAGTCATGCCAATATTCTGGTCTATCACTTTCAGTGTTAAATGCCTGAATGAACACACGCGGGATTCTTAGACGAATCCTAGCCCATTGGCTGCAGGAGTAGCAATAGAGGCTACCTTCCTCCAGCCAATACGCTGGGTCTGGACCAGATAGCCATGCTCAACCCACGGCCCACTTTATCTGCCTTGGGGAGATTTCTTACTCTTATAGACAATAATAAATGGAAGTGGAGGCAGATCCCAAATTCAGACAGGACAGAGTTTACCCAGAGATTTGACTTCCTTATAACGAACTTACAAGACCAATTGACCCTGAGGAAAAGCTGATCTGTCCCCTCTGTCCTTCTGTAGGGCAGAAAACTTCAGAGTGCTTGGAGTAGGGCCTGCCATATTCCCTACTTTGTGATAAAGGCAGAAGGATGGTCATCTCTGTTCTCCTGCTGGAAGCCTTTGTCTACACCTGTGCCTCTCTCTGTTTTTGTTACCTAGGCATCCAAGCCAGGTGTTCCCAATAAAGAAATTCCCTCTACCAGTGCGAGGCACTACTTCTGTGCAAAATGAAGTCAGAGAGCCGCTGAAAGCTTGTGACTTGCCTGAGGTCACGCAGCCAATGTGTCCGAGAGGAAGGAACTGAACGCAGGTTTCCCTGACTCTTAGGACATCTCTCTATCCACCATACCACACTGCTTTTCTCTCTTATGTGCATATCTTGTAATAATGATGATGATGATGATGATGATGATGATGATGATGGTGATGATGATGGTGATGATGATAATGGCTAGACTTTATAGAGTACTTTAATACTTGCAAAGGGCTTTACAAGTAGTATCTCATAACTTGTCCTCACAACTATATGGAAGATAGGTACAATTGTTATTCCCATTTCACAGATCCAGAGACTAAGGCAGGCAAAATATG
Source organism: Phascolarctos cinereus (assembly GCF_003287225.1). NCBI lineage: Eukaryota > Metazoa > Chordata > Mammalia > Diprotodontia > Phascolarctidae > Phascolarctos > Phascolarctos cinereus. The sequence goes on from NW_027556402.1 coordinate 233,383,747, forward strand.
AAATGACTGGCCCAGGTCACAGCGCTGATAAATGCCTGATCTGGATTTGAACTCAGGTCTTCTTGACTCCAAATTCAACACCCTATCCACTAGGAACCATGAAGGATAAACAGATTCATAAAATAAATAACTACTTACTGTGCAGTCTTGAGCAAACCACTTTTCTGTATTCAGTTTGGTCATTTGAAAATAAAAGAGACTCCAGTCCCTCCTTCTCCTGAAGTTCAATGATTCTATGAATTCTGTGAGAGTTAATTGGGACAAGTAGGTAATGCAGTGCACAGAGTGCCCAGACTGGAGTCAGGAAGACTCATCTTCTTGAGTTCAAATTTGACCTCAGACACTTCCTAGCTCTGTGACCCTGGGCAAGTCACTTAACCCTGTTTGCCTCAGTTTCCTTATCTATAAAATGGGCTGGAGAAGGAAATGGCAAACCACGCCAATCTCTTCGCCAAGAAAACCCCAAATGGGGGTCACAAAGAGTCAGACATGATTGAAAACTACTGAATGACAAATGAGAGTTAATTAACAAAATTATACATTGCAACCATTTACAAATACCTTGTAACTTTAATTCTGTAACCAAAGGAATAAAATCTATTCTCAGCTTGGCTGAGTCTCTCTGTAACATTTCCATCTGCTCAGCCATCAGGCACAGGCGCAAGAAGCTTGAAAGAGAAAGATTCCACACTCCAAGCACCAGGGTCTCACTGGGTGCCAACCCTAATCAGGTCTACACCAGTCAATTAGGGTCTTGTCACACGTCTCATCCACCTTCAGTTCAATTCAGCTCCATAAAAATACATTAAGTGCCTCCTGTATGCAAATGTTTGCTATTCTTAAGATGTTGTGCTAGGTGCTAGAAATACAAATCCCAAATTGTTCCTGCCCTCAAGTGGATTACATTTCTCCTGTCCACAGAAAGATACAAAGTATATACAGTTTATTAGATTTGTTTGTGAGAAAACTTTTTAATTTTATGTAAACAAAATTATCCATTTTTATCTTCTATGGTCTTCCTTCCTATAGTTCTGGTAGTTATTTGTTTTCTCGTATTTCTCAATTTTGCTCGTGATGTGACCTACCATCTCTAGGCCACATATCCATTTAGAGCTCATCATAGTATAAGGTGTGAGATGTTGGTCTAAATCTAATTTCTTCCATGTTGCTGTCCAAGCTGTTTTTGGCAAATAGCAAGTCCTTATCACAATAGCTAGGGGCTTTGTGTTTAACACTAAGGCATTAAATACATTTCCTTCTGTATATTGTGTACCTAATTTGTTTCTCTTATTGATCTCTGTTTCTTAACCAATACCAGCTTGGTTCAGTAACAGCTGCTTTGCCATATAGCTTGAGATCTGGCACTGTAAGACTCCCTTTGTTAATATTATTTCCCCATTATTTCTCTTCAGATTCTAGACCTCCCTCCCGCCCCAGATGAACTTTGGTACTATTTTTGCTCATTCTATAGATACGTCCTTTGGTAGTTTGATTGGTATGGCACTGAATAAGTAAATAAATTTAGGTAGCATTTTAATTTTTTATGCCACGGGACTTCGATGAATCTAGAAGAGAGAGGATGATAGTTTTATGCAACTCTGCCTCACTTAAACACAATTAACTCACAAGTAGACATCATTCATCACATTGTGATTTCATCGGTCCTCTTCAAAAATGACAGACAAAGAATGACAACAACATATTGGTTCATCCTATCCATGAACAATCGATCTTTTCCCAATTCTGTACAAAGTAATTTCAACAGGAGAATGTGTACTAACAGCTGGAGGGATCAGGAAAGACTTCATGTTGGAGGTGGAAGTGAGCTGTGTTTGGTATGACTCTCTGAATTCTGAGAGGTGGATTTAGGGGCTGCAATTCTGTAGGCTGGGGCTCAGCTGGGAGCCATTGTGGGCAGTGGATTGAAAAGAGTGGGGCATGGAGCCTAAAAATCATGTTTTTATCCATCCTCTAAGAAAACTACTCCTTTGTTGTATATTTTGTCAGGAGGCTGACATTTGTCAGTGATTAGGGAAACTACTGGGATTGAGGGGAGACTCCTAAGGGAAAATGAGTGAAGAGGAGGGATGGAAGCAATTGTAAATCTAATGCCAGGCTAGATTGAGAATCAGGTTTTTTAAGGAACATCAAAATCCCAAGGGGCTGTGGTGGAATGAATGATTGATTGATTGACTGAATGAATGAATGATTGAGGGAGGGAGTGAATGAGAAAGCATTTATTATATGCTTATTACGTGTCAGGGACTGTGTACTGGAGATTAAAAAAACACACACACACACACAAAAGAAAGAGAAGTCACTGCCCTCAAGGAGTTTATAGTCCAAAAAGGGAGACAGTATATGTAAGGGAAAGGTATCCAAGATAAGGAGTTTCAGTCTGGGGAGTCATAGGTCATTCAAATGGCATTTCCTTTCCTGCAGCAGACAAGTCAGGAGCCAGAATATAATTTTTAAGCCAGGGAATTCTACACAGGACAAAGGAGTGTCAGCAAAATGACTTTTTGTTTGATTGGAATCCACGTTTCAGGGGCTTAAGGCACTGGGGGATTATTCCTCACCCATCCCCGATTTTAATATGTTGTCTTGATAGAAACAGGCTCACCATTATCCCCCCACATACTCCTCCATCCATTGGCCTTCTGGCTATTCCCCAAACAGGACACTTCATCTCTCCACTCCAGGCATTTTCTCTGGCTATCCCCCATGTCAAAATGCTGTCTCTCCTGGCTTCCCTTCAGTCCCAGCTGAAATCCCATCTTCTCTAGGAAGCCTTTTCCAACTGTTCTTAATTCTAGTACCTTCTCTCTGTTAATTATTTCCTATTTCTCCTACATATAGCTTATTTGTGTATCGCTGCTTGCCTGTTATCTGTAACTTAGCACACAGTTGAATTAGAAGCGAACCTTTTTAGGAAACCAGTCATTAAATATTTATTAAACACCTACTATGTGGCAGCCACTATGCTAAATGTTGGGTCTACAAAAAGAGGTAAGAGACATTCCCTCCCCTCAAAGAGCTCACAGCATAATGGGGGAGACAACATTGTCCTCCCCTGTAGAATGGAGATGATGATGGCACCCAGCTTCCAGGGCTGTTTGGAAGATAAAGTGAGATCATATCTGTAAAATGTTTGCCAACCTTAAAGTACTGTATGAATGCTAGCTACTGCTGTTGTTATCGTTGCTGTTACTGAGCCCAACCTGGTCTGAGTGTGATGAGACTGAAAGTAAACTGTAGTTTAAAAAAAAAAAAACAGAAAGGGATTGGGTAAGCCAAAATTTCATGCTTTTATTTCATCTTGATTTTCTTAAGGCTTTTCAGAGTCCTGACCTGAGATGACTCTACCCCACTCCAGGATCTTTGGGGGAAAATGTCACACAATGAAAAATGGGCAAAAGTGCCTATTGTCTAAAGATCACATCCGTATGAGGCACAAGTCCACCTAGGAAGAAGGCCACAATGACCTAGATGCTTGATTGCAGATTTTCAGAAAACTATTCAGAAGATTGTCCTTAGCTTCTCCTTTGGCTCCAAGTGGTCCTTATACCTCAGCAATTTTTGTTTTTTTAACAAAGAAGGGAAAGAGAAAAATGAGGTGGAAGAAAAGAAAAACAGAAAGTCAGATGGAAATCACAGCTCATCAGTTTCCACAATTGTGCTTCTGTATATGCCTTATCCCTGGATGAAATTATAAACTCTTGAGGGCGGAGGACCCAGCACATTCATTTTTCTATCTGTCATAATGTATCAGGCACGATAAATGTTTGCTGAACAGATGAATGAAAGTCTCTAAACTAGATCTGTGCATGCACTTTGACAAAATCCTTTAAAAAATAAGTGATTTCCTTAATGTGAGTGCTTCCTCCACTGAGGAAGATTGCAGCCTCTCTGATGGTTTGGTAGCTAGAGTCTTCCAAGGTTGCTGTGGTATTCAGATTCATCACCTTGGCGAAGCCAAGCTGGTGAGGAGACTCTTCAAACTAAAAGAGAGAAAGATAGGCAGAGACAGGAGGAGGAGGAGAAGGCAGAGGAGGAGGAGGAGGAGGAGAGAGGAGGAGGAGGAGGAGAGAGAGAGAGAGAGACAGAGAGAGAGAGACAGAGAGAGAGAGACAGAGAGAGAGAGACAGAGAGAGAGAGACAGAGAGAGAGAGACAGAGAGAGACAGAGAGACAGAGAGACAGAGAGAGAGAGAGAGAGATGGAAGCAGTAGGGGAAGGGAGAAAAGAACATTCATTTATTATGTGCCTACTAAGTGCCATGTGCTATGCAATTAATAAATACAGTAAATGCCATGCACTGTCCCTTTACAAATATCTCATTTGATCCTCACGACAACTCTAAGAGTTGTTAGTTGTTGTTGTTGTTCGGTTGTGTCTAATTCTTCATGATCCCATTTGTGGTTTTCTTGGCAAAGATACTGGAGAAGTTTGTCATTTCCTCCTCCAGTCCATTTTATAGATGAGGAAACTGAGGCAAACAGGGTTAGGTGACTTACCCAGGATCACCCAGCTAATAAATGTATGAGGCTGGATTTGGCCTCAGGAAGAGGAGTCTTCCTGACTCCAGGCCCAGCACTCAATCCACTTCACTACCTAGCTGCCCTAGAAGTTATTAGAATCCCTATTAACAATTGGAGAAACTGAGGCAGGCAGAGGTTAAGTGACTTGTTTGAGGTTCCACAGCTAGCAACTGTCTGAAGCCAGATTTGAATTCAGGTCTTCCTGACTCCAGGCCCAGTTCAGGGACACAGAGACAGAAGTAGATAGGCAGAGAGACAGACAGACAGACAGACAGACAGACAGACAGACAGACAGACAGGTAGATAGATAGATAGATAGATAGATAGATAGATAGATAGATAGATAGATAGATAGACAGATAGATAGATAGATCATAGATAAATAGATGATAGATATATAGATAGCTATTTGATAGGTAATGGATTGATTGATTGATATAGATAAAAAGACACAAAAATTTTATAGCCAGACAAAGAAAGGTAGAAATATAGTGATGTCAGTCTCAAAAGAGATCAGCCTGACAGTCATTTGGCAAAAAGAAAAGGAAAATACCTGTTGTCTAGACTGTGCCGCCACATTCAATGGCCAGTCCATAGAGGTAGAGCCTCAGTCCTAGACCGTGGATAACCATTGCAGATGAACAATAGTCCAGAATTGAATAGGAGGAAGAGAATAGACTGCTGCTTATATTTGGAAAATTCCACAGGGCTTTTAATGATCCCCAGCTGTTACCAGACATAAAGTTCCTACTTTTTAACACAAATATTCTGTCAGTGATGCTCTATGATTGCAAATCTAGGAACCTTCAGACTCAAGAATCAAAGGTGCTGGTCACCCAAATGACAATGGCGACCTCCATGGAGAACATTAGTAGCATGCAGCCTATAGCTTGGTATCTCCTATGGATAAAACCTTCACAAGGTGTGAAGACCAGCATTGGAAGAATGAATGATCAGAAGCTGAGGTGGGTTGGCCATATAGCAAGAGTAAGGCACAATCGATGGACAGCTCAAGTCCTCCACTTGTGCCTACAGAATAAAAAAATCTAGAGGGGGCCCTCTAGGATGTTAGGTGGGTTCTGTGTAGAGAGCTTATGGAAGGATTGTAGAGATCTGGAGTTGAAGTGCCATCTTGTCCAACCCCATCATTTTGCAAATGAGGAAACTGAGGCACTCACTGGTTAAATGAATTGCCCAAGATCATATAGCTAGCACGCATCAGAAGCATAGTATGAACTTGGGACCCCTGACTTCAGGGCCAATACTCTTAGTGCTGAAATGTGCCACCTTCCGTGGACACCTCCATGGGCAAAAACCACATGATGGTTTATAATCTACACCAATGGAGAGAGTATTCTCATTAGTTAGATCATGGATTCACTGAAGTGTATACACACACATACCTTTCCCTCATTTCAGATATGGCTGTCATTGAATTATCAAGATGGACCATAGACTCTTTTCATCACCTCACTTTTCTCCATGAATGAATCAATGAACAGCATTTATTAAGGGCTTACCTTGTGCCCTGAACTCTGCTAAATGCTAGGGATAGAAACACAAGAGACAAGACAGTTCTATTTCAAGGGCTTACATCCTAATGGGGGATGACTATAGATCTACAGGAATGGAGGCCGGAGAGGGGTATTTGAGTCAGGGAAGCCACAGGGATAACAATGAGGGGAGGCATGGGGGTAATTAATTGACATGCCCTTTCTGGCAATGTGAATGTTGTTCTGATTACTGTTATCAGAGCTAAATGTGGAGAAGGAGAAGGGAGAAACTAAATATAGAGCCACATTTAACTCACAACTGGTCATCATCATGGATTGACTTAGCCATGTAAGGGTCAGTTCGGGTAGCACTTGTGTGTTCCTTAGAACAGTGATGCTAAATGAAGCCCATGAACACAACTCAGGTAAGGTAGGCCTCATGGAATACAGATTGCCTCTAGGAGGGCGCACCTTTGCCCAGACTAATGGTTTTGTTCTTAGGAGGCAACGGATCATTCTTTCATCCACATCCATGATGTGACAGACATCTGTAAAGGGCCTGCTCTGTGTTAAGACATTATGCTAGGCACTCAGGAATATACAAAGATAACACAGCCGCCCCTTGAGCTGGGCACTGGACAGTAGGAGAAACACTGGGTTTGGAATCAGTGGCCCTGGGTTCGAGTTGTGGCTCTGACACTAATTTGCAAGTGATACTTAATACATTAGACAAGTCACTTCTACTCTCTGGGCCTCAGTTCCCTCACCTAAAAAAATGGAATTGAATTAAATTTCCTTTGTAGCTGTAAGTCTGATGTCCTCACTGGCTATTACATCCTTCCTGAAATCCACAGATTTCTCACTCCCAGAAGAGCATAAAGTCTAACAAGAAATATAAAACAGGGTCACAACACAATGCAAAGTAAAAGGTACTAAATTGAGAGGCAGGCTAAAGAAGGCTGCATTTGAGATTTGAATCCCACCTCTTCCAATCAATACCTGTATGACCTTGGGCAAATCATTCACACTTCTCTTGATCCACATTTCCACAGCTTTAAAATGAGGAGGCAAGACCAGATAGACGTCCAGCATGAAATCCATGGTCCTATGATTCTATGATCTCATTTGGAGAAAATTACAATCACAAAACACAAGCCCCTTGGGGGCAGGGATGATGTGCCTTTTTTGTCTTTGTCTTCCTAGTACACACAGTTGAGTTTAATAAAAGATCATTGAACTGAATCTCTAAAGTCATAGGGTTATAGAATGCAGAGCTAGAAGGAGCATTAGAGACCACTTTGTTCAACTGATTCATGACTCCATGATGTCAGAACGCTGGGATTCTGCAATTGATAGAATGATCCTGCTATCAGCAGTTAAGACCATGGGCCAGGTGGCTGACAGTCAACCCGTATCCTGGCCATTGCTATGGCATCCCACTTTCTGCATCTAGGACCTATGGCAAACATCACTGGTCACTCAATGGCTCAGCACTCACCTGTTTAAGAGCCGTATCTATCTATGGACCAGTCACTTTGCCTCTGTTTGCCTCAGTTTTCTCAACTGTAAAAAGGGAATAATAGTATCTACCTTGCAGGATTGTTGTGACGGTCAAGGGAGATAATAATTGTAAAAGGCTTATTGCAGTGCCTGGCACATAGTAGGAACTATATAAATGCATATTTCCTTCTCCCTTCCCCTTTCCATTCCTATTAATAATAATAGCTAACATTTATATTCAAGACCCAATGTTGTTTTAGTCACTCAACTCAATGGTCACAGTTAAACTAACAGTTTAATTAGATTAGGAAGAAGCATGGCTTTAAAAAAAAAAAAGGTATTAACTGCTTGTATAATGGGATGCAATGTGGGCACATCTCCCCTACGTATAAATTCTGGGAATTGTATGTCATACATAAATCCTAAAGACTAAAAATCCCTGCAACTGCTCAGATAGAGTATCTGTCGTTAGCGCTGATCTAACACGGTTATGAAATGTGGTATGACAGGGAGTTATACTGCTTTAGGGGGTGGGAGGTGTCTGGGGACCACCATCCCTGGAGAGGGTAGTTGCATTGCCTTCTATACCAAGTGAGGTGACTTCTCTATGTTTGGGGTCACTCCATTCGTGAAGTCCACGGCATCTTGAGAATGAATCAAGGTTTGCCTGGTGCATCCTTAAGTGGCAAACTGTTATTTGGAGCACTACCCAAATCAACCAGGTCTATTCCAGAAGAATTCTAGCATTCCAAGAAGACTGGCTGGACCCAAGCCATCACTTAGTTCAACTCTCCCCCGGCACAATTCCCAGCACTTTGTAGTGAATCTTTCTTAGCATCAGAGCCTCTGAGGCTATTCAGGAAGTAATTCTAGAAAAGACTCCTAGGAGTGGTTGTCCCTGGAGGGAAAAATCCATCCTGAGGCTTCCCAGGGGCTGGTGCAAAGATATAATGGGCAGCCTGCATTCCGCATTAGCACCCAGCCAGGTCTGTGGCCTAACCTGGCCCATGACCCATTTTCTGGATCAGTGAATCAAGTGAAAGATAACAAAGTTTGGCTTTGTTTCCATCTCAGTTGGGGAGATGAAGGCCCCTGTGGAAGAGTGATTTGAAGGCTGCCCCAGAGATGAGGTCTGGCTTATCCATCACTTTCCTCCTCTATTCTCTTACTCCAGGATAATCGATTTTAACTTTTCTGGGTTCCCTTTGGGGAAAGCAGGGTCACTGGGACGCATGGCCCATTGACCCTTCCTTCCTTTTACAGAGTCTGCAAGAGAACACGAACAACACGCGGGTGAGCTGAACTTTGCTTTGGAATTCCTTTAGCTCAGCGAGTGGAACTGAACTTTCAATAGAGATTTCCTGCCCTGCTCTTCCCACTTTACACACATACCTCTCCTCAACACCCACTTTTTTGAGTTTGGAGGAACAGTGCCAACAAGGGATTTGAAAGGCTAAATTCCAGGGATTTTTTTGGTTTTGTTTTGCTTTCTTCTAGAAATAAAAAATAACTGTGATTTTCCTCCAAGAGAATAACCAATTTCCCTGTGTCTTTGAGATTAAGCTGGAATTCTGCAGGGCCCTTGCTCCCCAGATAATACTGGCTGGGGGTAGGGAAAGCTAAAGGTGAATCGCACATTGTTTTCCTTTCTAACATTATGGAAAAAATACTCAGATGGATTATTTCTAAAGCTCAGGTTATTGGACTTGAGGAGCCTACCTCAACTCAGCTTCTGAAAGGCTGATAAGCAGCTAAAAGATGTGGATTCAAATCCCACTTTTGCCCTGTACTACTTTGGACGCTTCACTTCCTCTCTCTCTCTCTCTAGGTCTCAGTTTCCTCATTTGTAAAATGTTTGGACTAAATAGACTCTTCAAGGTCTCAATCTATGATCGGATGAAGCAGATACAGGATGAAGAATCAATAGTAATAACTAGTAGACTTTCCACACACTCCACACAGATCATCTCATTTGATTCTCACAACAGCTCTGTGAAGTGGGTGTTACAATAATTGCCATTTTGCAGATGAGGAAACTGAGGCAGAGAAAGGTTAAGGGATACCCCACCACAGGGCAGGCAGGATTCTAATGGTGCAATGTCCCCATTTCGCCACCTGCTGGTCAAGGCATGGAGCTGGGTAGTCTGATCAGACCAGACCTTGAAGTAGAGAGACATATGGGGGGGGGTATAGTTTTAAAAAATACTTCTTACCCCAAAATAAGCATCTTGCCTCTTTATCTGAAGAGGCATGTCCCCCCTTCCTATCCTCTGCATCTGAAGGCTATTTGAAGAGATGCTTCTTTAGAGGATTTGGAGATGGAATGAGACCCAAGAGATCATCTAGTCCACCTTCTGAAATTTACAGATGGGGAAACTGAGAAGTGAAATGATTTACCCAAGGCTGAGCAGGCATTAAGAGGCAGAACCAGGGCTAGAACCCAGCTCCTCTCCAGAGTGAGCACTTCTTTGAATCCTGTTTGACCAATGCTTTTTGACCATTTAAACTCTACATGTCACAGTCCAAACTCCTCATTTTAAAAATGAGGAAACTGAGGCCCAGGCAAATAAAGTGACTTTCCCAGGGCTGCACAGGTGGCAAGTTGGCAGCACCAGGATTTGAACCCACGTCTTCTGGCTTTAGAGCCAATGCTCTTTCCACCATCCCCCTCTACCTCAATTCAATGTTCTTTCACAGAATCATATATTCAGAGTTGGATGAGATCTTAGGGACCATTGAGACCAATACACTCATTTTACAAATGAAGAAACTGAGGCCCTTAGTGGCTGTGACTTGCCCAGGGTTACAGAGTGAATGAATGTCCGAGAAGAGACAGTTGAACTCGGTCTTTCTGTTCCTAGGTCTATTTCTCCTTTCTCCTGAAGGAGCCATCAGCTTGGACTTCTGTGTCCTCTGTGGATATACTATTTAATCTGTTTAAAAAGAAATTACCTCATTGAGGAAGGGTTGCTTTAATCATGAGGGGCCATATCCAGGAGGAATGTGGCCCATGAGGAGAATTCTTTTCCAGGAAAAAGCCTGGGGAATTTGGGGATGTAGACTTTTCCACCATCATCACCCCATCCTCTAGATATGGGTAAGCCAAGGGCGCCAGATGCATACCAGCTGAAGACCAAAAAGGCTGCCTTGGCGAGAGATGGGCCTTCAGCCCTAAATTTCTACATCCCAAAGCACACCCAGACAGCTGTTGCCTTCTTTCTGATCCCAAGCTTTACCACCAGGCTTGAGGTGAGAACTGTTTAAGTGAGAGGAAAGAGAAAGAAAGCCTAAGTGAACAAGAAACTCATACCAGGTTGGCTGGAGGCAGGGGGTGGCTACGGATGTATCTGTCATAGTAACAGCATCTGCTTCATAGAAGCAAATAGTTGGCAGTGTTTCCTTGGATTCGTCAGGAATTTAGCTGAGAGATGATAGATAGATTAGAAACAGAGAGAGAGAGAGAGAGAGAGAGAGAGAGAGAGAGAGAGAGAGACAGAGAGAGAGAGAGAGAGACAGAGAGACAGAGAGACAGAGAGACAGAGAGACAGAGACAGAGAGAAAAATAGGGAGAGAGGAAGGAAGGATAGGAGGAAGGACAGAAAGAAGGAAGGAAGGAAGGGAAGGAAGGAGGAAGGAAGGAAGGAAGGAAGGAAGGAAGGAAGGAAGGAAGGAAGGAAGGAAGGAAGGAAGGAAGGAAGGAAGGAAGGAAGGAAGGAAGGAAAAGAGGGAGGGAAGAAGGAGGATAGACGGTAGATGGATGGATAGACAGAGCATTTACTATGCACCAGGAACTATACTCAGCCCTGGAGACACAAATACAACCAAGTAAGGCAGCTAGTTAGCGCAGTGGATAAAGTGTTGGGCCTGGGGTCAGGAAGACTCATCTTCACGAATTCAAATCCAGCCTCAGACACTTCCTAGCTGTGTGACCCTGGGCAAGTCACTAAACCCTGTTTGCCTCAGTTTCCTCATCTGTAAAATGACAAACCACTCCAGTACGTTTGCCAAGAAAACCCCAAATGGGGTCATGGAGAGTCAGACACAACTGAAAAATGACTGAACAACCAAACAGTTCCTGCCCTCAAGGAGGTTACATTTTAACAAGGGAAGACCACACATAAGTGAGCTGGAGGCCTGCTTCCAGGCAAGATAAGGTAAGATGTCTCCTGTAAGAGCCTCTGGTGGTTTTAGAAGGGAGTTCAATGTTCTTGTGAAAAGGAGGTAGGAATGCTGGCTGTAGTGGAGGAGGCAGGGCTTGGAGCTGGTGTGGCATGGTGGTAGTGGCTCAGGGCAATTCAGTGGTAACAGGGAAGGTCTACAAATTGGTTGGAAAATAAAGGATTCCATCTATTCCAGCAAGAGGGACTGCCTCAACAAGTGAAAGAAGCAGAACTGAAGTAGGATACCTTTGTGTGGATGCCACCTTCTTTATCATCCTTCTTAACTTAAAGTCTTCTTAAGTCTCTTTTTTTTCCCTTCTAATCAAAACCCTCTCTCTGGAAGTATGTAATAAACCTATTCACATTAAAGAGTAAATTAGCTGTGCACCAAAAATATTCCTCCATCTGTACAGACCTTGAGCTAACAAATGACTATTTCTGGAAGGACCTATCCTAATAGGTTGTGGACTCCATTCAACCACCAGTTCATATGTTCTTGTGTGCGTTCCTTTGCATTTTATACTGTATTGGATGAATTTTTTGTGGCTGTTTTCTTTCAGATTGGTTTTATATTAGTATTTCATACTAAAAGGCTTTTAACATTGTCAAAGTAATGAATTTCAAATGGTGAAATTTCAGGCATCAGCCTAGGATGGAGGAGATACTTAGGGTGTGTGTATAGGGGGTGGGAGAGCCCTCCCCAGCGTTCCCCAAACCAAACTTCAAAGGCAACTCTTAGTTTTCCTCCACGTAAGTATCATAGAACAAAGAGTCAAGAGGAATTTCAAGAAGAAACCAAGGCAACCATGTCAGTTAGTCAGCTAGCATTAATTAAGTACCTACTATGTGGTAGGCATTGGACCAAGCACAGAGGATACAAAGAAAGGCAAAACACATTTCCAGCTTTCAAGGAATTTATAGTCTGATGGTATCAACAGAGTTAAGTGATTTGCCCAAGATCATAAGGCAGCATCAGAGGTAGAATTAAAACCCAGCCAGCTTGCCTTGTATCCCAAGAGTACTCGATGAAGGCACTTGGAAATAGACCTGAATTTTGAGTCGGAAATCAGATCGGTTTTTTGTAGTGTTTGAAGCAGTTTTTCCTCTATCTGTTTGAAATCCTTTGGCTGTGGGATGACTGTCCTACAGTCTCTAACAGTCAAGGGTAAATAGATTTTCTGAAGTACCTCAGCTGGCCCAGATTTGCCATTGTTTCCAAGGAAAGGAGCTTGGAATCCTCCACCCTCCCACCCCTACCGCACCTTTTCTAAACTGAGCATTTCTAGACTGTTGAACATGCAATTCCACATAGCAGAGAAAAATTGAGCAAGTATATAATAAGAGAGGCTTTCTCATTGACTAAATCAGAAAGCTGATTAAAGTTCAGTCATTAACTAGATGGAGTTGAGTTGGGAGGTAGACTTTATTTCTGGATGTTTTTCTTTTTTGGGTCAGTTTTTCATACTCTGGGTTTTGGGCTTTCTCCTAGGTCATTAAATGCTTTACAAACTTAACATGCTATATAATGCTCCTATTATTATGCACTGAAATCTGCTACCCTCCCTCCCTCCATTTCTTCCTCTGAAACTCACATCAAAGGAGCACAAGATTTGGAGCTGGTCCAAAATCTTAGAAATCTCCTCATCCAACTCCCTCATTTTATAAGTGAATGGACTGAAGCTCAGAAAAGGAAAGTGATTTACCCAAGGTCATGTAGTCAGCAGCAGAGCTCCGATCATCCAATTTCAAATGCAGCTCTCCTTTCTATGATGCCCTATTTGATAACCAGATGGATGGCTTCAAGCAAGGACTCACGAGACAATACTAAGATATAGATAGGGTGCCAGTCTGATTAAATATCTATTATGTTCCAGGCACTGTGCTAGAGATATGAAGACAAAATCAAATAGCTTACATTCTATCTGGGGTATACACATATCAGTACATACAAAATACAAAGTGTCCCCAAAGTCCTTAGGGCAGAAGCTGCACTAAGACTTTTGGGACATACTACATATATCAAATAAATTCTAGAGTAAAAATAACAGCAATATTGTTTTAAGAATAACTTTGAGTAACTAAATTATTTTGACTATTATAAATACCCAAATTAACTATAAAGGACATATAAAGTAAGATGATATTTGCATCTAGAGAAAGAACTGATAAATAGAAGTATGTACTGAATGGTTTTACATATGTATATATATATATATATATATATATATATATATATATATATATATATGCATATTTGTGTCTAATAGCCATCTTTGGAGTTGAGGGAAGAAAAAAAGAGGAAAAAAGAACATTACATGATAATTTTATATATATATTATTTAATTATAATTAAATATTAAATTATTGGTTTAATGAATTAATATATTTGTATATTTAAAGGGAATAGCAAGTTGTACATCTTAGATCTGCAATTTCATGTACGATCATCTTTTTTTCTATTCTATGTTAGGGAAATGCTTATTTTATTTTTAAGTTCAGAATAAAATAAATGAAAGGGAAAAAACATCTCTAATCTTCTCTTACCAGCTACTCCAGAGATTTTAATGCATCTTCTACAAATACATCCAATATAGTTTATTTCTATGATAATGAGAACTTACCATATGTGGGCTCGTTTCTCTTTCAGTAAAACAGGAATGCCAGCTGGTTTTCCAAATTCTAATCCTCTAGGAAAATATATTCTTTCAACAAGTATTTTAGTGACAATCAATCAATCTATAAGCATTGATAACATACCTGCTATATGACTGGTAAGTTGGAGATCCAAAGACAAAAATGAAAAAGTCCCTGCCCTCAAGGAGTTTCCATTCTATCAGGGCAGACAATGTGTAAATACATATAAAAAGGTATCAACCAGGCCAGGCACTGAGGATGCAGAGTCCAACGTGAACCAGTCTCTGCCCTTAGGTACCTTATGTGCTATTAGTGGAGATAATATGTATGCATAGAAATACATGGGAAAAGACACTGCTAGCTGCCGAAAGGGCACACAAAGTTGATCAAGATTCACCCCTGTTCTCAAGGACCCTACAGTCTCATAGGCAGGATAAAATGGACCCAAATGAAAAGGAAGAAAGTAAAGTGTCCTAATAATCGTAGCTGACATCTATATAGCACTTTAGGGTTCACAAAAAGTTAGAGATAAAAACAGTGAGAGAAATAGAGATACAGATGGGAGGGAGAGAGAGAGAGAGAGAGAGAGAGAGAGAGAGAGAGAGACAGTGATAGAGATAGACAGAGGCAGACAGAGATAGAGACAGAGACATAGAAAGACAGAGACAAAGACAGATAGAGTTAGGGATTATAGATAAAGGCACAGAAACAGATATAGACATAGGTAGATATACAGGTATCTCAAAAGTCTTAGTGCAGTTTGTAAAGTTATAATAGTCTACATTTCAATCAAAGTATCTTACTGGATCCTCACAATAACCCTGTGGTATAGGTGCTACAGATATCATTATCCCCATTTTGATGATGAAAAAACTGAGGCATTGAGTGATTCGTTAGAAAGTCTCCAGGGCACATTCAAAACCAGGTCCAGGTCACTTTCCACTGTATCACCCAGGGCTATGAGAGTTCAGGCAATAGAAGGACAGAGAAGGGGAATCATTTTATTGTAATTATTTCCTCAGATTCCAGCTTCTCCAGGAAGCCTTCCTTAAATAAGTCGTAGATGTTGTCAGCAGCAGCTCAATGACCTACACCGGGGCACAGTGGGGAGAATAAGGGGATCAGCATGTGTTCGGGTAAGGATGAGACAGACCCAGGGTAGATCTAGCTAGATCCAAGGAAGGCGATGCTATTACAGAGGAAGGTGAGCTGGGTGTCATGGGGAAAGCAGTGAATCCAGGACCAGCAAGTCATGTTTTCTAGCCTTGAAGCAAGATCACATAGCTAGCTACTTCATCTCTGTGGGCCTCAGTTCCTCCCCCTGTAAAATGAGGAGTCGATGAGGCTTGATTCTGGCTCTAGGACTCTATCTAGGTTGCTGGTAGAGATGGAAATATAAAATCAGGGAATGCAAAAGCTGTTAGGGGGGTAAAAAGAGGTATAAGCAAAATAAATAAACCACAGACTGGACAATTGAATGATATGAGCACTTCCAGCTTTCAGAAAAGAAGTTAGCAATAGCTCAAATTTATTACTGTTATCAGTGGAGAATAAACTTGGTTATGAAGTGTTCTGGGACAAAATGCCACTTGGAGAAGAAACACACAAAAAATTAAAAGGTTGGGGGGAGGGATTGGGAAATACAGCTAAATGCCAAAGGAGCTTGGTGAGGGCAAAGAAGCGGTACCAGCCAAAGGCCGTCAGTTAAAGGTAAGCTTTTATATACTGCCTATGAAGCTTGAAATATCTTCTTTTTCTTTAATGGTGTCACAAGACCTAGAAGGGCTTTTGAAAATGTTCAAGTCCCTTGCCTTGAAAAATCTAATTGTCTTGTGTAAAACGGTCTCTTCTTATGGAAAAAAATACAAGGACGCTATCGGGAAAGAGAAAACCAAATGCCAGTAGAGGAAAAAAATAACCCTTCTAATGCACTTTTTCTTCAAACAATCCAGGATTTCTACAGTCTAGAACGACAACAATAAAGGCAAAGTCAAACAGACAGAACATTAGGGAGGAAATTAACCATGTGTATTTGGAGAAAAAATATACCTGTTCTAAGAAATCACATTGGAGAAATGAAAAGATCTGGCTTATGAGATAATAATGGGCCAACATGCCTACAGGGATGTCAGTAATCCATCTGCCTGGAATATAAGTTGAGAGATACTTTGTGGGGAAAGGATCTTGGGAAGAAATGGAGGCTGTACTAGGGGAATGAGTGGTCAATCAAAGGCCTGGAAGTCGATGCTCTTGGACTTGAAATATGGTGCTGGCCCCTTCTTTCTCTGGACTGGAGACATTTGTGTTAGTTTAGCCAAGTTCTGGGCTCATTAACCGTTGTTCTTCCCCACCCCGATCAGCCCAAATATGAGCTGCTCCATGCTGAGAGAGTGACTGACGCCTCTCTGAACAGCTGGGCAAATGCAATCTGGCTTAATTTCAGCACACTTTCCTCAAGTACGATGCTGTCTGATACAGCCCACATCAAAGAGTCTCAGCGCTCTCCGTAGGCATGGACCTGTCAGAAGAACAGAGCACGTCAAACCAGAGTGAGGGGAATGTAAAATGAAACCATTTCCCACCTGTCGAGTTTCTTGGCAAAGGAGCACCGTGTTCCAACATAAATACTCCGTGCTAAACAAATGAGTCCTTTGCTTTGTGTCTAATATGTAAGATATGTGTGTAGACACGCATAGATACATCAATGAAACACATATGTATATACCACACGCATAGTCTCTCGTAGCATCAAAGATTACCTCAGCTCTCTTAGCCATCTGACTATCATAGCCTTAATTGTCCTAACTGTTCGCAGAAACCCTCTTTTTCTTTTCTTTTTTTTTTTTAAGGAGAGCGCTGACTTCAATACTGGCATTGTCTCCAAAGCATTCAAAGGATTATTATTCAAGAATCGTGCAGTGTTAGAGCTGGAAGGTGCCTTAGAATTCATCTCATGCCACCCCCTCATTTCGCAGGGGAAGAAACTGAACCCCAAGAGAGAGAATTAAACTAATCAAAAAAATAAATATTTGACCCACTATGTGCCAGGCATAGTGCTGGGCACTGAGGATAGAAAACCCAAAATGAAACAGCTTCTGCCTTCAAAGAGCTAATCTTCTATTAGCAGCTAGGCAGCACAGTGAACAGAGTCCGGAAGGCCTGAGTTCAAATCCAGCCTCAGACTAGCTGTGTGACCCTGGGCAAGTCACCTAACTTCCATTTGCCTCAGTTTCTTCAACTGTAAACTAGGAGTAATAACAGCACTTGCCTCCCAGGATCAAATGAGATATCTATAAAGCACTTAGCTCAATGCCTAGCACACGGTAGGTGCTTAATAAATATGTTTATTTCCTGTCCCCTCCCCTCATTGGGGGAGAAAGCATGTACCTATTTAAGTATATACAAAATGAACAAAGGTTAATGGGGGAAGGGGACCACTAATGTCTAATGGGAGGTGGGGAGCAGAGAAAGTCTTGCTGGGAAAGTGACTTACCAAGGTTACATAGGTCGTATTCCAAGGATGCATTTAATAACTATTTTTTAACTGAATCAAATTAAACAAATCTTAGACTGTTGGAGTGGGAAGAGATCTTAGAGGTCACTTCGAACAAACCCCTCTTTTAGGGTTGAAGAAGATAAAATTCCCACAGGCTAAACGCATTTCTCTAGGTGACCAAAGCAAAGAATCTGATGGCTCCCAGGACCCTTGGGGGCCCTCTGGTCCCGCCTATACCAGAGCATGCCTGGTGGGCACTCCACCCTCACCTCTACCTCCACCTCTGAGAAGCTTCCCTCAACGCACCATCTGCTCCATGGGAGGACCCCTCTCCTCACCCACTCAAATATTAGCCTGTTTAAATTGCTTCACATTCTTTTTCATATACTTGCCATTTACTTTTCTGGGTGCATCTTGCATTCCACTCAGTGACAGTCAGCTCTCTGAGGGCAGGGGCATTTTTATCCTTTTGTCCCTCAGCACCTAGTGCAGTGACAAGCACACATGAGCCAATTAACGGATACTTTGCCTCTGTTGCTATTGTCCAGTCAGGTCTGACTCTTCATGACCCCTTTTGGGGTTTTCTTGGCAGAGATACTGGGCTGGTTTGCCAATTCCTTCTCCTGCTCATTTTCCAGATGAGGAAACTGAAGCAAACAGGGTTCAGTGATTTGCCCAGGGTCACGCAGCTAGGAAGTGCCTTACGTCATATTTGAACTCAGCAATCTTCCTGCCTCTAGGCCCAGCACTCTACCTTGCCCTAATGAATGCTTATTAAATTAAATTATTTGTTGAACACAAATCTTCTCTACAATAGACTAGATAGTCAATCAATCAACAAACATTTATTAAGTACTAGCTGTGTGCCAGGCACTGTGCTAAAGTTCTGGGTACACAAAATCGGAAATGAACCTATTCTCGTGGAACTCTCATTCTCCTTTCCACAGAGGAGTCCCATGTTGTACCAAACACACTGATATTTCCTTTTTGCTGAGAAACAGAAATTTCATGCAGTGATTAAGAATTGAGATCTTACAGTGTGTAAGGAGGAAGCCTTCCTCTCTAAGCCTACTTTCCCTCTGTTCTCTCTCCCCTCTTCTCTCTGTGTCTCTCTCCTCTCTCTCGCCTCTCTCTCTCTCTCCTCTCTCTCTCTCTCTGTGCTTGCATGTGTGTGTGTGTGTGTGTGTGTATACTTCTGTCCCAGTTGCTGTCTTTGTCTCTGTCTTTCTCTGTATCTCTATCTCTCTGTCTGTCTCTCTCTATCTCTTAGGTACATGTAGTGTGTGTGTGTGTGTGTGTGTGTGTGTGTGTGTGTGTGTACCTAATTATTTACATGTTGTCTCCCCCACAGAACATAAGGGTCTTAAGGGCAGGGATATTTTTGTTTTTCTCTATATTCCCTAGTATTTAGGACAGTGCTTAGCACATATTAAGAGCTTAATAAATGCTGGCCCCCAGCCTTTGCTTGAGGACCACCAATGGTGGTCTAGTGGGGTGAGAGAGGTAGCTACTGAGTGTCAAAATCAAAACTAGAACCCAGGCCTGCTGGTCCTCAAGCCAATGTTCTTTCTACAATGGCCAGATGACTTAATAAATTCAATAAGAATAATGACTAACAGCTTTTGCCTTCTTGTGATTTATAAAGCTTTGCAAGCCAGGAATGAGGGAACCAGAGTAAGATGCCTAACCCCTGGAAGGCCCTTGAGATATCGTTCTTATTCCATCTGCCTCCCTGGGTGGAGAAAGTGCTTTGCAAACCTTAAAGTGATCACAGAAATAGCTGCAATTGCGATTATTATTGTCGCTATCTCAGCTGCCTCCAGAGCTGTTGATTTCTCCTGATTAATTAAGGCTAAGTGGATTTTTTTCCCCCTTAAACTCCACTCCCTCTGGATTGTCTGATTCCACGTGTATGTGCACGTGTGCTGTCTCCGGCTGCCAATTAGCAAAAACACCAGAGAGGAGTTGGCCAAGCTCTTAACAGCCTGTATATGAACCTGTCATGACGAGATTAGGTGAGACTTTGCAAAGATACACACAGCCTTGATGTGGTTTGTTCCCAGCAAGATGCTTATCCAGATGCTTAATGCAAAGTGGCCAAGAGCAGCCAAGCTGACACAGAAAAATAAAGATGCCCATCAGGAAGATTTGAAAAGTCAAAAACAACAGCTTTTTGATGTCCTTGTGTTGACATTTAATTGACTGGTTAATTTCCTTGTACGTTTTTGAATAGGAGAGTGGACCTGTGGTTTCTTTTTTATTATTATTATTTTTATTGATGCCTTTTATTTTTATACCACATCCATTTCCAGTGTCTACTGTCCCCCTTCCCTGACCCATGAACCCATGGAGCCATCCCATAAACAAAGGTTAAAAAAGAAAAAGGAGCCGAACAAAGCCAACCAACACTTTGATGGCATCTGAGAGTTTATGCAATATTTTATACCCATATGAACCAGTGATTTCATCGCTGTAGGGGGTTTCCAGGGAATGTATTCCCTATACCAGTGCACATCAGTAATTCCTCCATAATGGAAAGTCTTAAGAGAGTTGTCTAGGCCACCGAGTGAAAGAAAAAGAAAGAAAGAAAGATAAATAAACAGGTAGATGGGTGAATAGATAGAGAGATAGGTAGGTAGACAGATGGGTGGATGGGTAGATTAGAGATAGATAGATGGGTAGCTAGATAGATAGAGAACATTAAGTTCTATGAGCTAACACTGTGCTAGACTGGGAATGCAAATGGAAGGGGAAAGAAGACAGTCCCTACCCTCAAGAAGTTGATATTTATGGTAAGACACTTGAGTACAGCAAGGCCCCACGTGTAGCCAGAGCTTTGCTCTCCACACATAGCATGGCGATGTCGTTGTGTGGCTTAAGCTGAGGCAAAGTAGACATCTCTAGCTCTTCTGTTCCCATCCTTCTCCAAGGGAGCCTTTAATTTCTGGCAGGAGAGGGAGCAGGAGGTTTTGGCTAGAAGTCACTCTCTTCTCAGAGAGTTATCGAGCTAGAATTATATCCATTTCTTCCCTTAAATATTGTTAGTCTAGAGACAGGAATAAGTTTAATCTAACTTCTGACCTTTGTATCTATTAGTGAGGGGAGCAGGATCCCAAGACCTATATTCAAGGCCTGACCCCTTTCCCACCAAATACTAATTCCACATTGAGCACTCATAGCAAATAACAAATAAACCCACTTAGTCAAATCACAGCAAAACAGAAATCACAGAGGTATACATAAGAAAATATATACCAGACAATACAGAGTGAAGAAGCCCTACATTGGGAGTGAAGTAACCCCACTCACAACACACACACACACACACACACACACACAGACAAGAGAGAGAGAGAGAGAGAGAGAGAGAGAGAGAGAGAGAGAGAGAGAGAGAGAGAGAGAGACCCAGATTTCACACGAAGGAAAACTCCCTGAAGTCTCTAGAGTAGCAAGCTGGGGACAGGGACATGATGGATACTGACAGATGCTTTCCTGTCCCTCCCCCACAAAGAGAGGGGCATTCATCTCCACCAATGAGGAAAGACCACCGTACCAATGGTGGGGAAGAGATTAATATTTTCTAATGGAGGAAGACAACACATAAAAAAAAGCCAGAAAGAAGGAAGGAAAAGGGCCCACAATGGGTTGGAGGGAGCGTGGCAACAAAGTCTAGAGAATCAGGGGTAGAGCAAGGAGAGAAGTAAGCATGGGTGGCCTAAGCATATCCTAAAACGGTGGTGAAGTGACTTGCCCAGGGTCATTCAGCCAGTCTGCAGAGAGAGGATTTAAACCTAAGTATTCCTGACTCCAAGGGAAGCTGGTTATCCTCTGTACCACACTGCCTCCCTTGCTTTTACCTATGTTTCAAAAATATCTGTACAAAATATCATAAATTACAGGTACCTTTCTATGCAGCATAAAGCAGAGCAAAGACTTAATTAACCACAGTGCTGAGAATGGGGACAGGGCTGGGAGGATAGGGTCTAGAATCATAAAATTTTAAAGTCTTTTTTTCGACAGATGAAGAAATTGAGGCACAAGAAGATAATATGATTTGCTGAAGCTCACACACCACGTAGCAAGGCCAGGATCTTGAACTCAAGCCCTCTAACTGAAACCCCAATATTCTCTCAGTCACAAGGTTCTGTGACATTCATCCACCACGTAGCCTTCAGAAAGATAGGGTTCCCTCCCTAGGCCATCGTTTCTTCATTTGTAAAAGGAAGGGCTTGTAATAGGTCACTGCAGCATCTTCCAGCCTTCACATGGCAAAATAGTACAGTAGAAGGAGCAATGGAGCCCGTAAATCCAAGGTATCCTGCAAGGTTTCAGTGACCAAAATTTATATTCTTTTGGGCAGAGCACCCACAGGTAAGCATATGATACTGTATGTGGACAGAGGGAGAGGAGGAAGGGAGAAGAGGGAGCAAGGGAGGGAAGGAAGAAAGGGAAGAAGGAAGGAAGGAAGGAAGGAAGGAAGGAAGGAAGGAAGGAAGGAAGGAAGGAAGGAAGGAAGGAAGGGAGGGAGGAAGGAAGGAAGGAAGGAAGGAAGGAAGGAAGGAAGGAAGGAAGGAAGGGAGGAAGGGAGGAGGGAGGGAGAGAGGAAGGAGGAAGGAAGGAAGGAAGGGAGGAAGGGAGAGGAGGAAGGAGGAAGGGAGGAAGGAAGGAAGGAAGGAAGGGAGGAAGGAAGGAAGGGAAGAAGGGAGGGAGGAAGGGAGGGAGGGAGGGAGGAAGGAAGGAGGAAGGAAGGAAGGAAGGAAGGAAGGAAGGAAGGAAGGAAGGAAGGAAGGAAGGAAGGAAGGAAAGAGAGAGAGGGAGGGAGCTACATTGCCCAACTGGAAGTGGCCAGCTGGATCCCCGGTGGGGCAGCTGCTATTACTCACAGGTTGCTGTTTGTCCTTTATTCTCAAAGAGGACCATGACATGAGGAAGGTGATGCCATCACTTGCAAGTAAATTGAATTTAAGTGAGAGAGGACTGTGCCGTCAGCAGCCTCACTCTCTCCTCTGGAGCCGTCTGTGTTCAGTGGCAAGATATAGATCAGGACAACTGGATAGACCCCCCCCAAATTCAAGTAAAGAGGCCACATGGAGGAGATTCAGTGTTCACGCTAATCAGGATCTAGCTGTAGTGGTGGGAGAGTATGTCACAGACTTCTGGAGGGCATGTTTTATAACAAGTGTTATTATACAACCTTAGTAAACAGCACCTTGTATAAACTATGTCTCATTGACTAATTGATATTAACTGATAATCATGGACGGTTATGGATAAAATCATGCTGGGGAGCTCCTAAATTATAGCATTAGGAGAACCACACTCCAAACCCTCATAGAACCCCTAGAATCCAAGGGAAAAGACAGGTTAACAGCTGAACTCTGGGGACCCAAGCCATTCAGTGCGAGTGGCTGTTGAGTCAGCAGAGAGCATGCACTACTCCTGAAGGAAGCCTGGGATTCTAAGGGGCAGAGGTGAAGACAGTGAGAATCCTACACGTGGGAGACAACCAGTCCAAATGCACAAAGGGGAGAGATGGGGGTACTATGAATAAGGAACAGCAAGGAAGTCATTAGGGTTGTATTATAAAGTACATGAAGGGGACTAATGCGTAAAATGCCTGGAAAGGTAGAAAGGGGCCAGGCTGAGAAAGGTTTTAAATGCCAGACAACGGAATTTATATCGGATCCTAGAGGCAATATGGAACCACTGGAATTTATTAAGTAAGGAGCAAAGTGGTCAGACCTATGCTTTAGGAGAATTGCTTTGGCATTTGTGTGGAAGAGCATTGAGATAGGGAGAGATTTGAGTCAGGGTCACCTAACAGGAGACAATTGCAATGGTTCAGATAAAAGGTAATGAGTGTCTGAACTGGGGTGGTGGCTATATGACTGGGGAGAAGGGAAAGAGTATGCCAGGGTCATGTTTTATTATAATACTTAATTATAATAAACACCTCCTGAGGGTTCCTCTATTTTTTTTTTAGCAAAATCCCTAATATTGGATGTTTTTACAGTGCCAAGTACATAGTAGTTGTTTAATAAATGCTTGTTATGTTGAATCTAACTGAATTGCAGTTTTTCTCTTTCTTCTTTTCTGTGCTTTGTAGAATCCAGGATCTATCAATATGGACACACCCTCCAGCACTGCAGATAAAAAACCATCTATCCCTTCTCATCCTTGGCAATGTCCTTTCACAAATCCTCCATAAAGGATCCAGCCTCAGACGTTTACCAGCTGTAGGACATTGGGCAGGTCACTTAACGTGCCTCACTTTCCTCAACTGTAAAAAGGGGATAAAAAGTTCTGTCCATCCATATAGTGTCCCTTGCCTTCACTACACGATGGGGTCACCTCTTTTTTTTCCTGGTCATATGTTCTGGATACCCTTTTTTCCTCAGCTTCTTATATTCTTCCTCACAAAGACTGAGAAAATTATTCTGCTTTGATGATCCCTTGACTGTTTTCAGTTGAGATTTTCCTGCATTTTAATTAAAGTTCCAGCCTAAGTCTGAGCAGTTTAGTGTGATGTAGTGGAAAGAAGGCTAGATTTGGAGTCAGAAGACTTGGGTTCAAATCCCAGCCCTGCCATCACACTACCTATGTGACCTTGGGGAAGTCATTCAATCTCTGGGCATCAGTTTCCTCTTCTGTGAAATGGGGTTGCACTAGATGACCTCTTTGATCCCTTCCTCTCCTTGTTTTATGATCCTTCTAGCTCTCTCTATATGTATGTAAGTAACTTATTTTCCCTTGCCATTAGGGCCAACCTAAGTTTAATGGAGGGCTGGGGAGGAGCTGTCCATCCTTCATGGAGCATGATGCAGTATTAAGCTCATTTGGTGTCAGAAACCTGCATTCAAATTCTGCCTTTGCCACTTATTGCATATGCGGACCTTTAACCTATCCAGGCCTCAGTTTCTTTATCTGTAAAAGGAGGAGTTTAGACTAGATATTTCCTGAACTCTGAAACCTGTGAAACTATGTAAGTAGAGAGGCATCATGTTGGCCCTTACGTGAATCCTTACCAGAATATTTTATTGCCTTTGTCTTAACATAGACACATTTATCCAGCCTTTCACTTGTCAGTGAGTGTTTAGGAGTGCTCTTGACCTTGACAATTAAGTTCCTAAGGGAATTTTTAAAGCATTTCATGGCAGAGCAGAAACGATCCTCTGATGGAGGCAATATTTGGACTTCCATTTTGTAAGGCAAACATTGTAGGACCAAAATTATAGGTTCAGCAGGATCACAGGAGGGGGGTAGATTCATTTCCCATTTGAATCCTGATTTTAATTTTACAGTTTGATCTTTTTTTCCCCCACTCTTGAATTCTACCTCATTTTCATTTCATCTCAGATTTTATCTTCAGTCTCTCGTGCTTTCTCATGGCCTTTTCAGCATACACCCCATTTATTATTCCATATATTTTCCATTATTTTTGCTTTTATCCAACATCTATTAGGGTTACTAACTGGTTTTCTGCCTTCTTTCCTACACCTCAACCCAGCAGGCTGAAGAGGCAACATCATGGTGTACAGAGAGCAGTGGACTCATGGTTGGGAGACCTGGGGTTGGTCATAGAATCTCAGAATCTCAGAATTGGGAGGGACTTAAAGACCACCTAATTGAAACTCCTCACTTTAAAAAGGAGAAAAATAAGTCCCCCAAACAGGAGGTTATTTCCTAAGGTCATACAGCCATCAAGTGGCAAAGATGGAATTCAAGCCCACATCTTCGTCCTCCAAGTCCCAGGCTTTGATGACACATATCTGGTAGGGATGGCACAGGGAAAAAAATCACTGGACTCAAAGACAGAGGAGTGCCAGCTCTGCCTCCTACCAGACACATTCCCCATGAGCCTTAGTTTTCCCATCTGTCAAATGGGGATAGCACTACCTTCAGTACCTGCAAAATGAGAGGGTTGGATTAGATGACCTCTGAGATGCTTTCCCATGCTAAATCTATATCAAACAAGCTACAATACATGTGAATGATACTGTACTAATGCACTGTTGTTACGGTTGATGTTAGCATTAGTCTCTGGATCAGGGATTCTTAATCATTTTGTTTCCTAGACCCAGGGGTATGCTGTGGTCAGCTTAGACTGACCCATGAGAGCCAATTTTTAATTTTCAGCATAAGCTGAAATCCTACAAATACAACTCAGAAATCCTACAAATTAGGGCTTGATTTATTATTTTGTTGATTTGTCTAGACTTAAGGAAGTGATGGAGAAAATATCAATAATGCAAAATTAGGTTAAAATTGTGTCTTGTGCACATTTCCCCCCCCCAGAGAGCTGATTGTTAAACATTTACCAGCACATCTCTTTGGCTGTCCAGCAAAGACCAGACCCCTTCTCAGCATTACTTCATATGCATAAAATAAAATATACAAAATTACAAAGGAAATCAATTTTATTTAAATACAGTTATCTATCTATATCTATATGTACACATATACATACATACATACATGCATATGTGTGTACATATATGTGTGTATTAAGGCTCATATGGCCCTAAAATCCTCCTCTGATTCCCATTGTGGTATAGAGATGCCCTGGCATTCTTAACCAGCTAGTATCCTTATTATAATGTTACCTGTAAGTTATGCATAATAATGAAAATAAGAAAAAATGTAAAAATAAGGAAAGCTACTGCTGGAGCTGCTGACTCAGTAGTGATGAAACATTTTGTATATGATCCAAGTGACCTCTTCCGTGAGTTATTACCTAAGCATCAGTAACCTTTCCATGCTAGCTGTTTCCTCCTCTGGAACATTGGAGCAGTAGAGACAGAGAGGGAAAGCTCCTTCCAATGGGCCACACAGTTATGTCCTACACTCCCAGAGCGCAAGGACAGTCAGTTCCTACCAAGCTAGCAAAGCTTCAAGAATAAGCCCAGTGGTGGACTGCAGACGCTCCAGGGTTCCCAGGATAATTCAGGGAAACATCACCAGGTTGGCTTCCGCAGGACGAACTTTTCAGTCCCATTTTTGCACGTAGCCAATGCAGGAATTTGTTTTGCTTGGCTGTGCACATTGTGACAAATGTTTTGTTTTTTAGCCACAGGAACTCTCCAAGAGCATCTGCTAAAGTTATAGAAGATCCTTGAAGTCATTTATCTTATGGCCTGGAGAAAACTTTAGTTCTGTTTTCCCAAAATTAAAATTCAGGAAGAATCTCATTTTGAAAAACTCTTTGTTGCTGGGACTGGTGACAAGTCCTTGCTAAAGGGAGGCTGAGGCTGGTGGCTCTCAAGCTCAGAAATTCTAGACTGAAGTAGGCTGTGCTAGGTTCATTACCAATCTGGTGACCCCACCCTACCACCCACCCCCAGGCTAAGAAGAGATGAACCAACTCATGTCAGAATCAAAGGAGGTCAAAGCTCCTAGGCTGATCTGTAGTGAGTAGTCCCTGAATTTCCAGCCTAGACAAGAAGGGGAGCCCCAGTCTTAAAGAAGAAAGGGGGGGAAAATCTTTGTTAATTAAAAAGGGGAGGGTGGGAATCAAGACTCTTGCCTTGCTTTAAAGTAGTTTCCAAGGTCGGTCAGTCAGTCAGTCAATAAGCATTTATTATGTACCTACTACATGCTAGGCACTGTGTTAAGCAAAGGGAATAGAAAAAGAGGCAAAAGGCTGCTCCTGAGACAACAAGCAAACAATTATGTATAAACAAGTTATATACAGGATAAACAAGAAATTATTAGCAGAGGGAAGGCATTAAAATTAAGAGGGGTTGGGAAATGCTTCCTGTAAAAGATGAGATTTTAGGCAAGTCACTTAACCCCAATTGCCTAAAAAAAAAAATGAGATTTTAGTTGGGAAGCCTGGAGATAATGATACATGGAGAAAGTGCCTAGAGCTGAAAGATGGAATATCTGATTCTAAGAATAACAAGAACTCCAAAGTCACTGGATAAAAGAGTGCATGGCAGGTAATAAGGTGTAAGAAGATTAGAACCAGGAGGGCACTAGGTTATGAAGGATTTTGAATGCCAAACAAGGCATTTTGCATTTGATCCTGGAGGTAATAGGAAGCCACTGAAGTTTATTGATAGGAGGTGGCCTAACTTTAGGAAAATCCATTTGGCTGCTGAATTGAGGATGGATTGGAATGGGGAGAGACTTGTGGCAGGCAGACCCTTCAGTAAGCTATTGCAATAGTAGAAGCATGAAGTGATGATGGTCTGCACTTGAATGGTGGCAGTATCAGAGGAAAGAAGGAGGTACATATGAGAGATACTGCAAAAGTGACATCAGCAGTCCTTAGCAGCAGATTGGCTATAGGGGAACAGAAAGAAAGTGAGGAGTAAAAGACGGCATGCCTCAACAGTAATAGGGGAGTTTGAAATAAGGGAAGGTTCAAATTCGGAACTATGCCCAAAGGGCTACAAAAATGTGCATACCCTTTGATCCAGCAATAGCACTTCTAGGGCTATATCCCAAAGAGATCATACAAATAGGAAAAGGACCCACATGTACAAAAAATATTCATAGCAGCTCTTTTCGTGGTGGCAAAGAATTGGAAACTGAGAGGATGCCCATCAATTGGGGAATGGCTGAGCAAGTTATGGTATATGAATGTAATGGAATACTATTGTGCTATAAGAAATGATGAACAGGCTGACTTCAGAAAAACCTGGAAAGACTTATATGGTCTGATGCTGAGTGAAGTGAGCAGAACCAAGACATCTTTGTACACTATAACAGCCATGTTATACAATGACTAAGAATGTTAAACTGAACCCTTCTCAGCATTACGAGGATCTAAGACATCTCCAGAGGCCTCGGGATGGAAACTGCTGTCCACATCCAAAGAAAGAACTATGGAAGTCCAATCACTATCACTTACTTTTACCTTCTGTTGAGTTTTGTTTCATCTTTCTGATGGTTCCTCCTAGTGGTTTTAATTTTTACTTACAACTTCACTAATGTGAAAATATGTTTGATGGGTATGTAAATGTAAAGCCTATGTCAGATTGTGCACTGTCTTGGGGAGGGTGGGGGGGGAGGAAAAGGGAGAAAAATTTTCAACTCAAAAGCATATGGAAAAAAACATAAAAAATAAAAAATAAATAATAAAAAAATAAGGGAAGGTTCAGGGGGAAGATAATGAGCTCAGTTTTAGACATGTGAAGTTTAAAATGTCTCCTGAACCTCCAGGTCAAGATAACTGAAGGGCAAATGGAGATGAAAAGAGATTGGAGGTCAGCAGAGAGTTTCAGGCAAGGTAGGGAGATTTTACAATCATTGGCAAAAACACGATAATTAAATTCATGGGAGTGGATGAGATCACCAAGTGAAGTAATATAGAGAGAAAAGAAAAAAGAACCCAGTTCAGAGTCCTGTGGGACACCAATAGTTAGTAGACATAACCTGGATGAGGATCCAGCAAAGCTGACAGAGAAGGAATAGTCAGATAGGCGGGAGGAGAGCCAGGAGAGAAGCCTGGAGAGAAGAAAGCACCAAGGAGAAGAGGGAGATCAACAGTGCCAAAGGATGAAGAGAGGTCAAGGAGAATGAAGGTCGATTCAAGGCCATTGGATTCAGCAATTTGGAGGCCATTGCTAGCTCTAGAGAGAGCAGCAGCAGTTGTGATAAAGTGTAGAAAATGATTATAGAGAGTTCAGAAGTGAGTGAGAGGAGACGAAATGGAGGTACCTATGGTAGACAGCCTTCTCAAAGAATGTTGCCACTAAGGCCAGAAGAGAAATAGGATGATAGTTAGACAAAAGAATGATGAAGTTGGGTTTTGGGGTCTTTTTCTTGAGAGACACGGGCATACTTGTAGGCAGAAGGGAAGGAGCCAGTGGACAGGGAAAGATTGAAGATAAGGGAGAGTGAGGATGACAAGGCAGTGATCTGCTGGGCGAGATGGGATGGGATGGGATCACATGTTCAGGCAGAGGAGGTTACCTTGGTAAGGAATAGGGCCTCCTCTTTGTGTCAGACAGGGATGAGGGAGTGACAAAAGGCATCTGAGTGATACTAGGAAAAGGGGAAAAGAGGAAACCCACAGCAAATGGTGGGCCTCAATTTTTTTCTGGAAAACATGAGGGAAGATTCTCATCTGAGAAGGTGGGAGGAGCAGGACCTTTGAGGAGGGGTGAAAAGGTTTGGAAGCTCAACCTTGGAATCCAAAGGTCAACTCGACTTTTCTGTCCAATTATCTCTCCTCAATTATCTCTCCCCAAGGTGCTTGCATATTTATTTCACTCCAGCCTCCACAAGTTGGGCTTAAAGTGAAGGGTAAAGGCAAGCACACCTTTTTTCCCATTTTTTCGTTTCTTTTTTCTTTGGGGGGGGCTATTTTATTTTGTATAATTAAAAAGAAACCAGGACTAACAGATGTGCAAAAAATCATGCACACTCCCCTCCTTTACCACAATGTATATGGAAATGTTAATTTTATTCAGGTATTTGTTAAAGTCAGAATTTTTTTTAGAGAAAATTTTTAAAAAACAGGAAAAAATATCATAGGTCACTGCTTGATTCTCATGTTGAACTTGTCATAAGTAAAGCACCAGGTTGATTACCTCTCACTTTCCTTTCCTTTCAATTAACAAAAGGTTTTTAATGGGATCCTTTCTGAATTTTATGCTTGGAAAAAAGGAATTTAAATGCTCTACAGACCACAAGATAAATGACCCTTCAGGACTTCACCTTCGTTAACTTTTAAGAGATGATCTTTGAGGAGTTGCTGTGGTTGAGAAACAAAACTTTTTAAAAAAAAAATCATCACATATCCAAAAATGCACGGCCCATTTTGCATCAGTCCATCACCTCTCTAACAAAGGAAGCAACATGCTTCATCATCTGGAATCCTGTTGGGTCATTGCTTTGATCAGAGTTCTAAATTTTTTCATTTATTTGCCTTTACAATGTGCTTACTGTTATCAGTTGTTCTCCTGGTCCTGCTCACTTTCTTCTGCATCGGTTCATAAAATTTTCCCAGGCTTCTCTGCAAACTCATCTTCCATTATTTTTTAGAGCACAATAATACACCATTATATTCATATCTTGCAATTTGCTCTACCATTCCCCACTGAATGAACACCACCTAAGTTTCCATTTTTTGCTACAACAAAAAGCAGCTCTAAGTTAATTTTTTTAACATATGTGTCATTTTCCTCTTTTCTTCACATCTCTTGGGTACAGGCAATATCCCTGGGTCAAATAGTGTGCACAGGTTAGTAATTTTTTGAGGGCAGGGTGGGGCATAGCTCCAGACTATTTTCAAGAATAGACAGGCCAGTGCTCAACTTCATCACTAACTGTACCAAAATGCCTATTTTCCCACACCCCCTTCAACGTTTGTCATTTTCCCTTTTTTGTCATCTTTGCCAATCTGATGAATATGCGATGGCACCTCAGGGTTGTTTTCAGTTTCATTTCTCTAATAATTAGTGATTTTGAAGTGTTTTTTTTCCCACAAAGTTGTTGACAGTTTGGATTTCCTCCTTCAAAAACTGTTTATTCATATCCTTTGATCATTTATCTTTTGGGGAAAATTTTCCTGGGTTTTCCTTGAATCCAGTCCCATCTCTTTCCACATACCTCCACCTACAGCTTGACTCTATGGGTTAATGTTCTTTGGCCATGTCAATTTAATGAGATCCATCTCAAGATATAACAGCAGGAGCTCTCCTATAGCTTCGGTGGATGCTGATACAGCCACCCTGAAATTTAAAAAAAAAATTCTAGATTGGATTAGGTTTTCCAATCAGTTTAGCAGCAGAAATGAAATGTGTTAATGATGTGTGACAATCTTATTACATTCTCTAGACTTACTGGGCAACATAGCCTTGCGACTTTGAAGGAAGGCTGAGGGGGGAAGGTGGTAAACTACTTTCCACAGCTGGCAGCGCTCATGATAGATGCTTCCCAGTTCATCAATCCAGCCATTTCATAAACCCAGTAACATGAGCTGGGGGACACTTCAGTTACGGGAAAAGTGGAAAAAAAGCTTGTCAATGCTATATAAAATTCCTTGGAGATTGAGTTGGGAGAGAAATCATCCAAGATCTTAGATTTGATTTGTTATCCTTTGTTCATACAAGATTTTAAGTTCCCTGAGGGCAAAGACCATGGTGTGCATTTTGTTGGTAATTCCCCTGGCATCTATTCCATTCCATTCAACAGGCATTTAAAGAGCTTCTACTATACGCCAGGCATTGTGCTAGGTTTGGGGAATATAGTGACAAAAAAAGAAATAGTGGCTGCCCTTGAAGAAACTTACATTCTATTGGGGATCCTATGTGTACACAATCTAGTCCTAAGTAGAACATTCTGCAGGCACTCCAGACATCCTAGTTAACTGGCTGAAGAAGATACTAAGAAAAAATGTAATAGCTTACATTTAGACAGAACTTTAATATTTTTGCCAAGCACTTTAAATATGTTATTTAATCTTTACAACAACGCTCTGAGGTAAATCCTATAATTATCCCCATTTTATAGCTAAGGAAACTGAGGCTAAAAGAGATCAAGTTACTCGCCTAAGGTCACAAGGCTAGGTGTCTAGGGCTGGATGAAACTCAGGTCTTCCTCAATCTAAATATAGCATTCTATCTACCAAGCCACCTAGTTTACTGTCCTTCAGATGGCAATGTGATATGTAAGGATCCAGGCACTGCCCAAGATCCAGCTAAAATCTAGAGTTGTGTCTACATAATTCTATAAACTAGTTTGAAAAGTAGAAAAATTCACTTGACTTATTATTTGTCTACACAACACTTAACTGGTTTACCTGATCTTCCCAGCCCAACCTTGCCAATAATTGAGTCAACTTATTATTTTGGCATCACATAATCACAGCCAAAGTGGAAGTAAATGAACTCCAAGCGGAAATCGTTAAATGTATGTGAGGAGGGGTTCCCAGAATCAGTGAAAGTTTTACTCCAACATGCATGTGTTTTGCTTCCAGTGGGTCATTGGAAACATCAACTAGTTTTGCCACTGTGAAGATACATAGAGAACATGATGGTCACTGGTTTTCTGAGGTCTGCCGTGCCCTATACTCAATCAGACATCATTGGCTGTACTCCCAAAGAGATTTAATTCAAGAAACATATATTAAGCAATCCCATGTGGAAAGCACTGTGCTAAGTGCCAGACATATGAAAATGACAATCTGCATAGTTTCTTCCCTCAAGGATCTTGTGATCTGGGGCTTGTGTATGTCTGGGGACATGGGAAGGGATAGGGGTGTATACAATTGCCATAATCTCGGTTGTAACATGATGACAGAATTGGGGAGGACAGAGTGTCATGAGATACAAGAAATCATCCCTAGCTGATGGGTTAGGTAGATTTTCTGCAAGAGGCAACACATATGTTGAACTACTGAAAGACTTCAATAAGCAGAGCTGGATGGTGGAGAGAGAGGGAAAGGAGACTGTCCCTAAGATGGACAAGTGCATGGAGGTCGGAGAGTATGTGATGAGATTAGGAAATGTCCAGTTGTCCCATTTGACTGAAAGAGAGGACAAATGAAAGGGAGTAGACTGAAATAAGGCTGGACATGTAAGTGGGAGCCAGAATGGGAGGGCTTTGAATGTCAGGAGGAAGAATTTATGTTTTGTATTGCATGCATTTGGAGAAAGATGGACGTTTTTTGATCTGAAGAGAGAGAAGATTTGATCTGTGCATTAGGAAGATGTCTTTGGCAAGATTGTGAAAAGTATACAGGAGAGAGGGAAGGCTGGAGATAAGACTAGTTAGGGAGCTGTCAAATAATCATAGGAACATAGGGGATAGATTTAGTGCTGGAAGGGACCTTAGGACCCCAACGTTTTTGCTCATTTCCCACCTCCCCACAGGGACACCTCTACCTACAGGTCCAACTAACACCTCAAACTCAAAATAACCAAAACAGAACTCAAAGCTCTCCCAACTTCCTGCTTCTGTTGATAGAGCTCCCATGGGGAGATGACAGATGAGCTAAGATATGGGGGCCACACACATGGACTCGACATGTAACTTCTCTGGTTTCCTTGGTAGTAAAATGGGTTTGTGGGGAGATAGGGGTAAGTGGTGTCACGAGACAACTTCTCAGGTCCCTTCCAACTCTAAATCTATGATCTATTTGGGAGCTGCCCTCTGAGATATGGCAACTGAAGTGAACCAGAGAGAAAATAAGAGGGGACAAAAAAAGAGGATGGAAAAGAGAGACTCATTCTCAGAGAAACAGGAAAGGAAACAGAGGGGACCATTGGTGTTTCCTAAAGTTCAAAGGTTGGCCCAAGTTAGCAGTACAATGGACCAGATGAGCTTCAAATCCCTGAAATCCCCAACTGCTCCTTAGCCCACTGGGCCATGACACCTCCACTAAGGCAAGATCTGAATTAAATTTGCCACCACTGCCTTCTCAGTCACACACAAGAGAGCATTTTGAGAACCCAGAAATCAAATAAAACTCTCATAATAGATGCTGAGATGAGGCATCTTTTCATTTTCAGATGGACAAAGAGGCTCCCAGGCTAGAAAGCCAGGCATGACCTGAATCGCTTTTCTCTATAAATAGCCTTCATCAAAATGGCTTATACTTACTGAGCCTTTCAGAGGATCTCAAAGCATCTTAGAATACATTTCTTGTCTGTAACCTGGTAGGAACTTTGGAAGGGGAACAAAAACCATTTCAGCAGAAGAGTTCAGTTTGCAGAACAGAGAATAAGCTTTCTGAGTAGCTTGAAAAGGGGAATGTGTGAGTGTAATTTGGTAGGTTGATTTTTCCTGAATGTGTCTGGGGAGGTTTACTTTCCCCAAGTGAGCACCCCAGATTAGGAATTATTTCACCTAAAAACTATTTAGACAACCAGACCACCAGCACCTGGAAAGGGAGTGTCTCATTTCCCAGAGATGCTAGTCCATTTTCTCATGAGGAATGGTATCGGTGGAGAGCAGTCAAGCCTTGGGTGATAGACTTCATGATGACAGGACCCTACAGGTGACAACCTGAGGCTGGGAGAAGGCATGGTGATTTCAGTATAAGATGATAGAGGAACAGGAGTCACAGCAACAGTGTACCCAGACTTAGGAAGGAGCATGTCTCCACCTATGTTAGTGCCCTGGGAAAAACTCTTCTCCACCTCACTCCAGTTACAGCTCTGCCTTCCTGTAACCAACTAGGAAAATCCTACTACATCCTGTCATAGAAGAAGGGCAGATCTTGGTCAGAGTACATTGGCCTAGCCCACCTCTAGAGGCAATTTGGGACCCAGAGAACTTTCTATTTTTGAGGAGTTACAGTCCCTGAAGGACTATGATGCTATAAGAGGTGACATATGGAGATCCAGCATTTTTATTATTTTAATGAACTACAATTATTAGTTGTTGCTGCCATTTATAATGCTGCTAATTAATTTGTGTAGCCGTATCTGCAGCATATATTATTTATCAATACAAATACTTTGCAAATCTGCATCTGTGGTTTTGTTTGGTTCAGAAGCATATTATTAGGCCCTGGGGAGCCTGAGGAATTGGGTTACATTGGCTTTCTCCAAAATAATTGAGGTTGTCATCAAAAATTAGCTAAGACACTTAGTGCTTGGGCCAGCAAGTGGCCTTTGATTGCTTCACCAGTTCAGAGTAATGGGAAAACCATCACCTTTGGGGAGGGTAGAGAGGGGGAGAAGAGGAGACAATATGACCTAATAAGAGGGGAAAGAGTCTGTTGTAGTATAGTGCACAGTATATAAACATCAGAAAGACAACTAGATTATTATGGGTCAGCTTTATGATGTGGCCACCAAGGAAGCTAATGCAATATTATTCCACATTAAGAGAGGCAGAGTGTCTGGGACTATGGAGATGACAGTGCTGCTGTACCCTGCCCTGGTTAGGTCATATATGGAGTATGTTGTTTAATAACATATGCATGTATACATATGCACACACATATACATACATGCATATACATGTGTGTATATACATATACATATATATATAGTGCTTTACAAATATCATCTCATTTTATCCGCAAAACAAACCTAAGAGGTAGATATCATTATTATCCCCATTTTACAGATAAGGAAACTAAGGTTGAGAGATTAAGTGACTTGCCTAGAGTCACACAACTAAGTAAGTGCTTACTTTTGAACTCAGGTCTTTGTAACTCAGGACACAGGACTCCATTGTTCTATTCCCTTGTCATCATTATTGGACACCGTGTTTTAGAAAGGACAATGGAATGGCAAAGCATTGATTGTGTTCCAGACACTGTGCTAAGTGCTGGGGATGCAAAGACATACAAGCAAGGCAATTTCTGCCCTCAGAGAGCTTACATTTTGATAGAAGAGGTCAGCATATTCAGAGTAGTGACAATCAGAGAGGAGTGCTTGGGTACTATTCATTAGATTACTGTTCTCAGAGGTAGAAGAAGAAATGGTAAGGGGGGAGGGCATGGTTTGTAGATGTCTGGGGAGTAGAGTGATGAGCCTGGGTCTATACCACATAAAGTGAAAGTTCATCAGTCAGAAGTCTGGTATCCCAGAGCAGGAGCTTGGAGTGCCAAATTAGAGGTGGAGACTGGGACACAGGAGTATAGTGGCAGGAAGATGGCAGGGTAGTAGAGTGGTGCATCTGGGTCCAGTCAACATAGGGTAGATGTTTAGCAGTCAAAAGTGCAGGGATACAGGGCAAGAGTTTAGAGTAGAACAACCACGATGGTAAAAGATCCATGCTATACAAGGATTGGTTGAAAGAATTAGGGAATTAGAGAAGACAGTGGAAAACATGGCAGCTGCTTTCAAATATCTGAAGGCTATTCCTTGGAAGATCTCATATATGTTCTCTGCTTCTTCTGTCCCCTATGGAGTAGAATTAGGAGTGATGGGTAGAAGTAATGAAAAGATAAATTTGTATAAGATATTATGAAAACCTTCCCAACAAGTAAAGCTCTCTGGATAATGGAATATATTCCTGTTCTCTACAGTTCTTCAAGTAAAGACTGGGTAATCAGTTGTCAAAAATGTTGTAGAGCAGGGGCAGCTAGGTGGCACAGTGGACAGAGCACCGGCCCTGAAGTCAGGCCTGGGTTCAAATCCGGCCTCAGACCAAACACTTGACACTTACTAGCTGTGTGACCCTGGGCAAGTCACTTAACCCCAATTGCCTAAAAGCAAAAAAAAAAAATGTTGTAGAGGGCACTCTTGAGGTACGGGTTGCCTCACATCACTCAGATATCTTCCTCCACTATCTCCACCTTCACTCTGGTTTCAGATGAAAAGATGGTCCTTCCCCTTGCCAGGGAAAACTTCCCTACATTCACCTTTGGTCCCATCCACTCCAGGCTTATCTGGAAAATTGCCCCTACTATCATCCCCAGACTGTATAAATCTGTCTTAATGGACTGTGAGAAGATGGCAGCATAGGATACTAGAAGATTCCATATCCCCATAAAGGATTATAACCAAGTATAATTTATTCAGAAAAATTAAGTATAATCCTACAGGGAGAACACGAACCTGTCCTAGAATAGAAGATTTCCAGGCATTCTTGATAAAAAAGCCAAGTAAGTATTTTGAAACAGAAATAGAGGCACCAAGAGAAACTCAGGTTAGTCAAATCAACAAGCATCTAGTAGTATCTATTATGTTCCAAGCACTGTGCTAAGCATTAAGAAAGGCAAAAATAGTGCCTGACCACAAGGAGCTCCAAATCAAATTGGGGAGCCAACATGAAAACTACCATGAACAAACAAGTTATATATAGGATTAATTAGAGAAAATCTCAGAAGGAAGACACTTAGCATTAAGGAGGATCAGGAAAGGTTTCTTTTAGAAGGTGAGACTTTAGCTAGTATCTGAAGGAAATCAGGGAATCCAGGAGATGAAGAGAAGGAGGGAGAGAATTCCAGCCATGGAAAACAGCTGGTGATAATGCAAAGAGATAGGAAATGGAGTGTCTTGTTTGAGGAATAGCAAAGAAGACAGTGTAACCAGAAACTATATGGCAAGGGATGTAAGATATACATCCTAAAGACTGAAAAGGTAGTGGAGAGGTGCCAGGTTAAGATGGCCTTTAAAGACTAAACAGAGAACTTTGTTTGATCCTGGAAGTAATAGGACCTTTTAATAATGACCTAGAGTTTACTGAGTGGGGGCAGGGGGAGTGTAACATGGTCAGACTTGCGCTTTTGGAACATCAATGTGACAGCTTAGTGGAGGATGAATTGGATTGAGGGGAGACTTGAGTCAGAGAAACCAACCACAAGGGTATTATGGCAACAGTCCAGGTGTGAGGTGATGGGGGCCTGCAACAGAGTGGTGGCAGTGTCAGAGGAGAGAAGAGAGCATTTACATGAGATGTTACAGAGGTAGAATTGACAAGTGTTCCCAAGAGATTGAATATGGAGGATAAGAGAGAGTGAGGAGATGAAGATGACACCCAGGTTGTAAGCTTGGGTGACTGGGAAGATAGAAGGATCCTTTTTGTAAAAATTTTATTTTGCTTTCAATTCGCAGAACAAAACATATCCTTGAAAGTAATAGAAATGTTAGGAAGAGCCAGAGGGTTGGGGTAAAATAATGAATTCTGGACAGGTTAGGTTTAAGATGTCTACAGGTCATCCAGTTCAAGATGTCCAATAGGCAATTAGAGCTGTGAGACTGGAGGTCAGGAGAGAGGTTAGGGCTAGATAAAAAGATCTGAAAAAAATCTGTTTAGTGAAGATAATTGAGCCCATAGGGGCCAATGAGATCACCAAGGGAAATCATATGGAGGAAGAAGATAAGACAAAGCCTTAGGGGATGGTGAGTATGACCTAGATGAAGGAGACTGGGGGAAGGAGTGGTCAGACAGAAGAGAATCAGGAGAGGGAAAATCATGAAAACCTAGAGAGAAGAGAGTATGAAGAAGAGGGTGATCAATTTGATTCAATAAACATTCATTAAGTACCTACTATGTGCCAGACAGTGCCTGTCCTCAAGAATCAACCGAAGGCTGCAGAGAGGTCAAGGAGGATGAGGACTGAGGAAAAAACATAAAATTTATCAAGTAAAATATCACTGGTAACTATGGAGAGAGCTCTTTCTGTTGAATGATGGTGGATTTGTTTAATTGAAAGAATATGTGGAGATGAATTGTTTATCTGTTAACAGGGAGTAAGAAACAAATTGTTTTCTCAGAACCCTAATAATTTGAAGTGTCGTAAATATTAAAATGAAGAGAGTATGTGGGCGGTTTTGCTCTGTTTTAATGGTCTTAAGAAAAATAAAAATGGGAGAGACAAGCACTATATCAGAAGAAAAAGAAGGAGGAGGAGGAGATCACTGTTGCATAAGAGATGCAGAAGTTGAAGCATCTATAGTCTGGGAAGAAGGCAAGGGGAGGAATGGCATCCCATGAACCTCACTTTCATCTGACTCCGATAAGGAAAGATTGAATACAATTATACATACTCACACACCCACTGTTATCCACACTCTCTTTTATCTTCCATTTCTCCTCATCTGCTACCTACAAACAAACCAGAACAAGCAAAACCTCACTTGACCTGACCATCTCTTCCAGCAATTGTCCTCTCTCTCCTTTCTTGGCTAAACTTGTGGAGAAAGCCAGCTCCAACTGGTGCATCCACTTGCCTGCCTCTTCTTTTCTTCTTAACCTTTTGCAACTCGGCAGCTCATCATTCATCTGAAACCACCCTTTCCCAAATTATCGATGATGTATTCATCAATAAGCCTAATGACCTGTTTGTTCTGAGTTCGGATCCTCTTTGACTTCTCTCCCACATTCGATGGCACAGCTCACCTCCTGGAAATGCTCTCCTCCAAGTTGTCATGACAATGCTTTCTCTTGGTTCCTTGCTGGTGCTTCATCCATGTCACACATAACTGTGGCCCCAAAGCTCTGCCCTAGGCTCCTCTCTCTTTTTATTCTGCGCTCTCACTTGATGCTCTCAGCTGCTCCCATGGTTTCAATTATTATCTCTATGCTGATGATTCTCAAATCTATTCATCTAGCCCTAACCTCCAGCTCCCCATGGGACATCACAAACTGGATATCCTGTAGATATTTTAAACTTAACATGTCCAAAACTAAACTCATTCACTTTTCCCCAAACCTTCTCCTCTTCCTAACTTCCCTATTACTGTTAAGGGCACCACCATCCTCCTAGTCATCCAGGTTTACAACCTAGGTATTATCCTCACCTCCCCCCACATACTCAGTGAGCTCCAGTGGCTCTCTGTTATTTCCAGGATCAAATATAAAATCCTTTATTTGACATTCCAAGCTGCACCTCCCACCCCACCCCTGTCACCTTTCCAGTCTTCTTACACCTACCCTATGCATTCTTTGATCAGGGACACTGGCCTCCTTCCAATTTCTCACACAAGAAACCACTTCCCAATGCCAGGCATTTTCCCTGGCTGGTCCCTGCTCCTGGGATTATCTCTGTGCTCATCTCTGTCTTCCAACGTTCCTGGCTTCCTTCAGGTCCCAGCTAAAATTTCACTTCCGACAGGAAGACTTTCCTAATCTCCCTTCATTCTAGTGCCTTCCCTCTGTTGATTATCTCCAATTTAGCCTGTAGGTATCTTGATGGTACGTAATTGTTTGGTTGCTGTTTCCCCAATTACAACGAATGCCTTGAGAACAAGGGCTGCCTTTGTCTTTTCTATGTATACCAAATGCTCAGCACAGATGCCAGTAACATGCTGAGCACTTCAATGCTTGTTGACTGACTGACTCTTGTATCACATGAAAGACGCAATACAAGGTAGACAGATACGTGTATAATGCAGCTCGCTCTGTCTGTGTTTGTGTGTTTGTGTGTGTGTATGTGTCTCTGTCTCTCTCTGGGTCTCTCTGTCTCTCTCTCTGTCTCTGTCTGTCTGTCTGTCTGTCTCTCTCTCTCTCTCTCTCTCTCTCTCTCTCTCTCTCTCTCTTTCTCTCTCTCTCGTGTTTTTCACTGAGACTGAGAAAATAGAGAGGGGTTAGGACCAGAACATTATTAATCTCTGTCTACACAGCTTTTCAAATTCACTCCATTAAGTGGGGAAAGATAGAGGTAAAGAGAAGAGCCTGTCACTCTCCTCTCCCAAGATTTGTCAGGGTCAAAAAAGGTATAACCATGTAGGCACGCTAGAAAAAGATGGAGTGTGATATTGCCTTGGCCCCAACAATGGCTGTGAAATGCAATCTAGGACAGAATCATTTCTTCCCAGCTAAGTATCAGTCACACCATTAGCCTGGCCTGAAATTGAATCCCTCATGTTGGTGACATTCCCTTTCCAATATACATTCATTCTCTCTCTCTCTCTCTCTCTCTCCTTTCTCTCTCTCTCTCTCTCTCTCTCTCTCTTTTTCTCTCCTTACTTCTCTCTATTCTGTCTTTCTCTGTATCTGTATACCTGCCGCTGTATCCCTATATTTCTGTGTATGTGTGTCTCAATTTTTTTCTCTATGTCTTTATTTGTGTACATATATGTCTCTTTCTCTGTCTCTGTCTCTTATTGCTGTCTTTCAAAAGTTTGAGCTGTATATGTTTGTGTTTTGTCTCTTTCTTTTTCCGTCTGTCTCTCTCTCTTTCTTATACACACACACACACACACACACACACACACACACACACACACACACACACACACACACACATCATGCTGCCTCTCCAGTTTACCCCAGGCTGCTTCTGTTCTTTCCCTTAGGTGGATATGGACACAGAGCCTTTCATTAACAGGCACAATGGAAACCAGAGATGGTGCTAATTTGAAGCAGGCAGAGGGCCCATTGTTCTTTCTTGTAAAATAACCAAACCCTTGTTAACATGCCCATTGCCTGCTTTACATTTTTCCTGTAGATATCCTGGGGAGGCACCAGTCTATAAGTGAGAAAACTAGAAATATCCAGCCAGCTGCCATTTTCCTGATTCACAGCTTGCTGAGCAGCTCTAGAGAGGTCAACCTGTTCCATAATATGGGCCAAAGGTTGGCTCCCACTAGGGAGGTGAGCAGAGCTAAGCCCACAGTGTAATTCTAACAGAATTAGGGTAATTACATTATCCTATCTTAGTAGAAGTAAAATTTAAGGCTAATCCTAACATCCAGTACCCAGATGGGAACATGCAAAGTTCTGTAGGATTTTCTTTCTTTTTTTATCTCCAATTATTCTATAATACATTCTTTTGGCTTATTTTTCCAACCCTTAATTGCACAAACAATTACAGGTACTATCTTATTAACAATGTTTCAAGGAACAAGGCCAAGGAGGATCACTTCACCCCACCCCTCCACCCCCAGTGCTCAGGGTAACTTAATGGACTGTGGTTCTAGTTCTGTTATTCATGAGCCCCCATCCAGCACACCAATATCAATGGACTAGTAGAATTCTATTAACTTCTACAAGGGATTTCCTGAGAAGGCAGAGCAACATCGATAGTTACCAGACATTTCCCTGCA
The DNA here is from genome assembly GCF_003287225.1 of Phascolarctos cinereus. Lineage (NCBI taxonomy): Eukaryota > Metazoa > Chordata > Mammalia > Diprotodontia > Phascolarctidae > Phascolarctos > Phascolarctos cinereus. The sequence continues at coordinate 233,425,974 of NW_027556402.1, forward strand.
AAGCGGGAGTGTACAAGGTCCCTGGGGAGAGGGAGCTCAAACTTAAAATATAATTAGAGTGAGCACACGTGTAAAGAATTCAGGTGACCGAGGAGTACTTCCTAACTCCTAGCCTCAAAAGTTCTTCTCTTCTTTATGAAGTCTTCACTAGGTTCTTCTTAGGCGCAGTTAGAGGTATTCTGGAGGCAGCTTGAACCAGCTCAGGAAAGCCCATTGTTAACTTTTCAGTGCAAGCATTCACACCTCTGAAATAAGCAAATGCTACAAATCAGGGCTTAAATTGTTTGCTCATTGCATATATTTAAGAAATTGATAAAAAATTGTTAATAATACAGATTAAATTTAAAAGCACTCTGTACACATTTTGGTGGTGGTGGTGGTGTTCTGGAGAGCTGTTGTTAAACATTTACCAGCACGTGCCTAGGTGGAGTCCCAAGCTGAGCTCAGTGGATTAGTGCCTTTCGATGGTCCGTGAACAATATTTCTATTGCAAGGGACCATCATTTCTAAAGTTGAGAAATTGTCTTTTCACCTGTGTCTGCAGTTGTGTCTTTGGTCTTGAGCCACCACAGCTAAAGTAGACTCTTACAAATCTGGTTGCTGGGAGGATCTCTGATGAGTCTCATGGTTCTCCCAAACTGAGGCCTTCCCTCTCAGAATATTCATTGATCAAGAGAGAATAAATACAAAGGAAACCAAGGTAATTCCAAGGACATTTGGAAACCAGGTGGGAGAGAAAGTATTCTGCTAACCTCCTCCTTCATACAGCAGCTTGACAAGAACCACTGCAGAGAGTGAGAGATTTGCAGCTCAATTCTTTCATATATACAGCTCAGCCTCTTCCAAGTCATCAGACCTTTCAACTTGAAAGCCAATTATAAGGTTCTTTGTCACCATACAGTACCAGCTTTTCAGTCACTCAGGGCTGCAAATAGGCTCACCAAGTCTCCATCTATAGAATTAAAACCAAGAAGGGCCACTCTGAGCATGCTCTAAAGACTGGATCCTCATTGGCCAATTCCCTCCATTGTAATTACAACACTCAAAACAAAATATTTTCCATTGGAAATGTGTCAGGATGAATAAGGGGCTTAGTTAACATCTTATTGGAGTTTTCTTGTGTTTTACTAGTCTACTGACATGTTTTCTTGTAATCATGCAGATGTGAATGGAATTTTGAATGATTAAATAAATGAAAAGTTTGTTTAGTTCAGTATAGTATAATGGCTATAGAGTTCATGTCCCTATAGCACAATGGATATAGACTTAAAAGACCTGGATTCAAATCCTGCCTCTGAGACTTATTACCTGTGAGATACTGGGTGACTCGTGTAACCTCGGGGTGACTTAGTTTCCTCATCTCTAGAAAATGAGCGGCTAGGACTTGGCAGGCTCTGAAGTCTCTTTTAGCTCTAGACTGATAGTCATACGTACATAAGCAAGTACGCTAAAAGTCATTTTGAGATGGAGGAAGATCAGTAAAAACTTGGAGAGGAAGGGAATTAGAGATCAGGAAAGGTGTTTTGGAATCCTTAGCTTCCTTCAAGGCACAGATCATATCATCTCACACTGAAGAACTTTAGTATTTAGTATTTTAGTGGTAATTTAGTATACTGTTCACACCTGTCAGGGATGACTTTGTAGAGGGCTTGTTTTCAATGCTCTGTGGACACAGCTGTATCCCCCTTCATGGGACCTCTTGAGGTCAGAGACTGTTCATTTTTTGTCCCTTGATAAATGCTCATTGAATTGAATTGAATTGAATAGAAGGGAGTACAAGAATTGTTTTGAGGAGAGAATGGAAGATCTGGAATGTTTCCACCCATCATGACTCCTGATGAGTTCTGCTCAAACTTGAGCAGATCTCCATGTTGGGCCTTGGAAATCAATGTGGATAGTAGAAAATATGGGTAGAGATAATAGGACCACAGAATTTAGAGCTAAGGTAAAACCCTAGTTTTGTCTCTGGTTTTACAGATAAAGAAATCGAGTCTCAGAGAACTAGAAACCTAATGCTCAGAACAGATCAAAGGTGAGTATAGGAAATGGAGTGAAAAGAAAGAAGAGGAGGTATAAAGTTGGAATGGGGTGCCATGTTTAAACCTTCTCAGAAGAACCCAGGTATTACATTAAGGACCTATGATTTCCTTATTGTGGGGGACTCCTAATGGGAGTATTCTTTCTACCAACCCATATGGCATCCCATTTATGACTTACTGGCTATTAGCTCATCACATCATAGATTCAACTCCAGGAGAGAACTTAGAGATCATCTAGTCCTACTCTCTTATTTTATAGGCAAGAAAACTGGAGCGGCTTTGCCCAACGTCTCACATGTACTAAGTGTCGGGGTCAGCATCTGAATACAGATCATATGTCTCCAAATACCATGTTCTTCCTTATGTGATACAAGTGGTTAAGTCCTAAGGAGCCTGAAACATATAAAGGTTAAATGACTTGCCCAAGGTCACAATAAGTAACACAATAAGGTCTAATGAATTTCAGAAGTGATAAATAAACCCAGGTCTTCTGACTCCACACTTACCTTGTTGCCTCTAGATTAAAAGTAAGGGAGTGCAATTAAAACTAGGGAAATGAACAATCACATCCTCCTCCACAAATTTGCACTCTCCATTTTCCTTCTATCTTGAGTATTGGGAGGCAGAATTAGATGGATGCACATATTAAATACTCTTCAGGAGGCCTTGGAAGGGAATGTGATATTTGTTTGGCAGATGATTAGAAAGGGTGAGAAGGAGGTAAGAGAGGAGAGAGAAATTGAGATGGAATAATAAAGAGGAGAATAGCGCACACTGAGCCAAGGAAGGACAATCAAGTAAGGAAAAAATCAAGACTGGCAGTCTGCCAATGGTCCTGAAGGTCTCCGGTGTGTGGGTATGGCCCCAAGGCTTTAATCTCCTGTCAAGTGATCCCAATGGGCCTAGACTACCCTCCTACCAGTAGGGTTCCTGGGACAACCCTGATGTTGAAGGGTCACAAATGACCTGATAAGGACTATTTTGTTATCATATCCAGTAAGAACTCAGCACCACTGTAAGGCCACCATTATATCCAACGGGATACAAAATGGAGGTCTGCTTTTTCCATCCATGATGTTGTCTTTGATCTGTGTTCCAGGTCTCTGAAAAAATAAACAAAGAGATATAATCCCTTCTTTCAAAATGCTTTCCTTTATCTCTAATCTTAGTGTCTTCTCACCTTTAAAACTCTAGACTAAGTCCTCCAGGCTCTAATATTCCCATTCCCTCCAGTACTTCCTTCCTCTATCCTTTCCATTGATTACTTAGCATTTATATATTATATCCCCCAAAGCTCCAGTCAGTTAGGTCCAAGAGTATATGTTTCTGTCAGGTTTCCTCATTAAGCTCACTATATATGTGGCTTTATCCTGTTTTGCCAATGATCTGCGACTTCCTTTGTTATTCCCCTCAGTACCAGCCCAGTGCTTAACCGACGGTAGACATTTAATAAATGTTGGCTAACAGCTCAACTTGTCTGCATTGGAATGAAATACCAAAGTCACTGTTATATTTGTGTCACCTGCTTGAAAAGTGTCTCCTCTTCCCCTCCCCCTCCCCCCAACATCATCCATAAAATCCCATCTCAAGTTTCATTGTGGGATGGAAATGATCCTGAATTCTTAAAGATTATGCCAATGGAGGGTAAATTCTGGGTCTATCATGATGGGAAAGGACTCGAACACAATTCTAGTAGAGACTTGGTGTTCTCCAGACAGTAGACCAGATGCTAAGGAATAAATAACTTGGCTGTGACCACCCAGAATGGAAAACAAAACAAAGCAAAACAAAATGACTTTCAGTCCTAAGTGGGCCATCTTCTGCTTCTTTAGTGAAAGAATGGCCAAAAGGGAGATAGGGGATCCTGAAAATTAATTACATAGTACCTTGACTCTGTATAGTTATTAACTGAACTATTGGACCGTGGAATGTAAGATCCTTGACCGAGTAAAAGACCAGTTGCTTCACTCTTCCCAGATTTGTTCCCCTCATCAATCTTGAATATTAGGAGTTAAAATTAGATGGATCCACAGGATCAAGTCTTGGAAAGGCATATGCTATGACATTTCCTTCCCTTAGAAGTGCTGAGAACTGGGGTACTATGCTGAAGGAGTTTGCATTGTAACTGGAGGAGAAAATACATAAAGAAGAACTGGAAAAGTTGAGGAAAGGGTACCCGTGATCAGGGACATGGGAAGGAGAAAGCAGGAAATGGTGTGATGGCTTGGTTCCCAATAAGATAAGGTCAAAGTTCATCTATCAGAATTGTGGGATCCAGGAGCAGAGTCTGTTTCTAGTGGGATGGACATGGCTAGAGTAGGTCCATGGTGAGGAGACTGAGGGCACTGGGTATTTAAAAAGAAAATTTTTTTAATGGGTATAATAATAGCACCTACCTTTCAGGGCTGTTGCGAGGATAAAACCAGATAATATTTGTAAAATTCTTTTTTTTTCTAGTCAACAGGGGTTAAGTGACTTGCCAAGGGTCACGCAGCTAGGAAGTGTCAAATGTTTGGTCTGAGGCTGGATTTGAACTCAGGTCCTCCTGACTTCAGAGCTGGTGCTCTATCCACTACAAAACCTAGCTGCCCCTGTAAAATTCTTTGCAAACCTTAAGGTACTTTATAAATGATACTTATTATTGTAAAGACAGCTAGTTGAAACCACAGATAGAGATGGACTTGGAGTCAGAAAGATTTTTCTGTCTGATTCTTGCCTCAGTCAGTGACTGTGTGACCCTCTGTGAGTCACTTAATCCCTCTGTGCCTCAGTTTCCACATCTATAAAATGATGGAATTGCATTCCATGGCCTCTAAGATTCCTCCCAACTCTAAATCTTGATTCTATAACTCTATATATGGTTCAAATGTGACTTCTGATACTTACTGGCTATATGACGCTAGGCCTCTGCGTGCTTTAGGCAACCCCCTAAGGCTTATCTACATGTATTATAGCCAAAATCCTATCAGAAACTTGATTGGACTCTACAAATTAAATTAACAGTCTCCGGTATTTAATGTTCCGCAATGCAAATGTAAGCTTAAGGTTGGATTTGGAGTCAGAAGATCTGGGTTCAAATCTTGTCCCTTTCACTTTCTACTTTGGAACAAATTAAGATAATCCTGGAGGAAATGAATCATCTAAGTTTTAACATTTGATAAATGAAACCAAAAGGCAAAAAAGGAAGTTTCAGTTAAATGGAACTATGAGTCACAGGTTCTCCTAAGAAAGTCAAATAGAGGGACTGGCAGCATTGGTTTACATGGGACAAAGTAGGTAGAGCACTGGAGACCTGGATTCAGACAGACCTGAATTCAAATCTGGCCTCAGACATTTATTGGATGTATGATCCTGGGCAAGTTGTTTAATCTCTACCTGCCTCAGTGTCCTCAGCTATAAAATGAGAGTGATAATAGCACCTCCTCCCAGGGTTATTGTAAGCATCAAATGAGACATTTGTAAAGCATTCTGCAAACCTTGAAGTGCTAGATAAATACTAGCTTTTTGCATTATTATTATTATTATTTCATCATCATTACTGTAAGTCTAGAGGGAAAAAGAAAAAAATCACATCATGCAATATCTGGGTATTGCATATTGGTGCTTACGATAAGCCTTTGCATGAAAACCACTCTTAAGATAATTGTAGCTTACAAACCAATATCGGATGCCAAGACAGAAATTCTGTGAAGCACTTGATAAGGCTCTCCAAATTAAATTAGTAGTCTTTGGTACTTAATGTTCTTCCATGCAAATGTAGGCACAGGGGAGGGTGATGAAAAACACTTTGGAAAATACAGCTCAGCCTTAAGAAATGGATGAGGTCAAAGGCTCCTAGATTGTATAAAAGTCTCATGCTCAAATACCATGAATGCTTTCCTGAAGAAAAGAGTCAGAAGATACTGGACAAAGTGAGCATTAAATAATGTCACACAAAAAAATGAAATTGACTGTATTTTAAGAGACAAAAAATTACTGGTTACTGATGTGGGAGTTGTGTCCGAATAAGATGCTGGTGTACAATCCAGCCATTGACTTGTTAAGAGCAAAGATCAAAATCAATACCAAATTAGAAGAAAGAATAAAAATGAGGCTAAGATATGGCTTGCGATTAAAACCACATCAACCAGAGCTTTTTAAATGAGCTATTGACACTTTGAAAAATGAGGAAAGACAAAAGAGCAGACATTTACACAAATTATATTCATTTCCTGAAGAAGTTTAACCGATTCAAATCAATCGTCACAATAAACAAAGCAAAGGGATCTAGAAACTACCTTAGCCCGCAAATATTTGATCTTCCTGACAAGTGCAAAGCTAGTTCAACTGAAGCCAATGGTGGTTTCAAGTATAAAGTTTTTTGAAAAATCCCAGAAGGGGATCATGAAAAACCATGGAATAAAAGTACTCGTTATGTGCCAATCGCTGTGATAACTGCCGAGAAAATTAAAATCAATGAGAAACAGTTGCTTCTCTCTAGAAACTCATATTCTAATTACAGGAAATGACACATGAAGGAGGGCTCAGCTCCATGGCAGATGGAAAGGTTCCATGCACATTAGGCAGCCATGTCAGGACAGATAGTCCCCATCCAATGACTGAGAAAAGGGAGGGCCAAAGAAAAAGAGTGGAAGGAGGTTCTGAAGTGGCTAACATACAGCTATCTGGTCTTTCAGGCCACTCCTTGGTTGGGTTGGGGAAAGAGTATGGAAGATATCTGGCTCCCTACCACCGTGGTTGCTGGTACTGGTCCAAAAAGTATTATCTCATCAACTGGTAAGAAACAGTAGCAGGAAAATTGAGTTCATAGCAAGCTGGTCAAGACCTCCAGCTTCACCAGACAAGACCATTTAAGGATGTAACTGAAAGGAAGTCAGAAATAGACCCAAAATGGAAAAGATCTGTTAAGATTCAAAATAACAAACTTTTTTTCTCCATCAATGAGAGCAGATCCACCACACAGGGACTGTTACCGCCTCTCCCCAAGGTCCTGTAAGAGCAAATATAAATGGCACCAAACAAAAACTGTAAGCGCTATTGGCTTAGACAAACCATACACAACAAGGTCCACATGACACAAAACAGAGTTGTAAAGGCATTGAAGGATTGATACTCTAGAGATCTATATAAGCAGGATGCCAAATCTTAGGAAATCAACATGAATATTATTACTCTTTTGAAAAGGATGGGGAAGGGGAAAGCCACCAACAGCTACAGCATATGCCTCCTTTCCCTTGGTAGAAAATATTTATGAGAATAATCTACATATACATCAGGGGTATACTTGATGAAAGCATCAGAAAGGAATAGAATGTAATTTCTCAAATTATATTCTATAGCAGATAACATCTTTACAATTACACCATCGATTGAAAGATGAAAAGAATGCAAGGTTAAACTGTGTTGTTGGTAGCTAAATATTTTTAAAAGTGATTCAATAGAGTAAAATGTCACCTTAAGGACTACCCCCAAAAGATTCCCAAGGTTTTTGGTGATCTCTTAATCACCAAACCTGATGACCTTTATCAGCCTTCATGTTCTTAACCTCTCTGCAACACCTGAAACAATGTACCTAAAAAGGTACATTCTCCATGAATACTATCTCCTTTCCGAGTTTTCGTGACATTGCTTACCTTTAAGTTCCTCTCCTACTCAAATGACTGCTCCTTTATAGGATCAACATTCACATTATGCACCTTCCTGTGGTTGTACCCCAAGTCTCTACCTTGAACCGCCTTCTCTCCTATCTCTACACACTCTGTCCTGGTGGCCTCAAGTCCTATTTATCTAATAATATTTCCATTCCAGGGCAGCCAGGTGGCCTGGTAGATAGAGTGCTGGGGCCAGGAGTCAGGAAAACTCATCTTCCTGTGTTCAAATCTGGCCTCAGACACTTACTAGCTGTGTGACCCTGGATAAGTCACTTAACACCATTTGCCTCAGTTTCCTTGTCTATAAAATGAAATGGAGAAGAGAATTCCTCATTATGTGAGGAAGTTTAACCGACAAATCAATCATCACAATAAACAAAGCAAAAGGATCTAGAAACAACCTTAGCCCACAAATACTCGATTTTCCCAAGTTCAAAGCTAGTTCAACTGAAGCCAATCCAGTATCTTTGCCAAGATAACAGCAAATAGTGTCACAAAGAGTCAGACACGACCGAAATGATTGAACAATAGAATTTTCATGCCAACAAAGACCAGATATATAGCATGTATATATGTACATACATTTTTACATATACATACAAATACTTATATGCACATATGTACATACATATACATCTATATTTATTATGTAGGAGTATATACACATATACATATATTATACACATATATGTATATTTGTGTGGTTATATATACATATATTGTGTGGGCATATACACATAAATATCCATATATGCATATCCATATCCATATTGTAGGTATACATATACATACATGCATACATATATCGTGTGTGTGTATGTGTGTGTGTGTGCGTGTGTAGATATCCCTAGTTTCTGTCCTGAGCTCCAGTTCCACATCAGCAACTGTCTATCGAACATTTCAAATTATATGCCACATAAACATCTCAAGCATGTCCAATGTAGAATTCATTATCTTTCCCCTCAAAACCATTCCTCTTCTGAAATCTCCTATGTCTGTTAGAGGTAGAGGGTACCTCCACATCCCTGCAGTCATCCAGGTTTGCAACTTCATCATAATCTTTGACTTTTCATACTTAGCCCACCATCCAATCAGCTGACAAATTATGTCTTTTCTACCTTCACAACTCTCATATCTGTTCCCTTCTCTCTACTCAAATATCCAACAATTCTCTCGTAATTGGTCTCTCTATATCCAGTTTCTCCTTTCTACAATCTATAAAAGCTGCTAAAGTGACTTTCCTAAAGTGCAGATCTAACTATGTTATTACCCTACTCAGTAACCTCCAATGGCTCCCTATTACTTCTAGAAGCAATTATAAACTCCTTTTTGAGGTGTGTAAAGTCTTTTACAACCCTGCCCCAACCTGTTTCCCCAGTCCCATCATATATTACTTTTCTTCACAAATGCTGCCATCTACCCAAGCTGCTTTTCTGGTTGTTTCTGATATAGGATATTCCATCTCCCATCTGCTTATGATGTGATTGCTACTCATCCCTTCTCCCCTTAGTATCGATATGTAAATCACTAGGTATGCACAGGTTATATACAAAGTAGTTAGAAGGTAGTTTCAGGGCAGAAGGCACAAGCAGCAGGGGGGACTGGGAAAGACTTCCTGAGCAGGTAGGATTTAAACAAGTCAGAGAAATTAAGAAGAAGATGAGGAGGCAGAGCATTCCTGGCATGAGGAGTAGTTAGTGCAAAGGAGTGGAGGCTGGAAATGGAGGATGACATCCAAGGATCAACAAAGAAGATCAGCGTGGCTGGATTATAGAATGGACATGGGAGATTAAAGTGTAAGAAGGCTGGAAAGGTAATAAGGAGGCAAACTGTGAACATCTTTACATGCTGAAGGATTTCATATTTGATCCTGGAGTTCATAGTGAGTCACTGAAATACATCGAGTAGGGTAGTGACATGGTCAGAACTACAGTTTAGGAAAATCAGTTTGACAACTGAGTAGAGAAAGGATTGGACTGGCAAGAGAATGGAGGAAGGGAGGCCAGTTAGAAGGCTATTACACAGTATGAGTGACAAGAGGCTGTTTTGAGATGGTGGCTCTGGAGAGGAGAGAAAGGGACAGATATGAGAGATATTGTGAAGATAGAAACAGTGCCTGGCAATGGACTGGATATGTGGAAAGAGTGAGAGGGTGGCAGTGAGGGAGTGAGCCTGGGTGGCTGGGAGGATACTAGTATCCTCAACAGGAATAGGGAAATTTGGAAGACAAGAGGAATAATGAGTTTTGTTTTTGGACGATTCATCGGAAAATTGCGACAATAAAACCCTCAAGCACATTGAATGAACTGCTTTTGGAGGATTTATGGATAAGAAGAAAGGAATAAAAGCAGCACCGAATGTGAAGACATGGTTTAATTCAGCATTTCAGTTCAACAGGAAGTTATTTACTTCAAGCTACGTATTGGGTTGTGTGCTGAAGACAGAAAGACATAAGTGAAAAAGTAGTCCCTATCCTCGATGAGTTTTACTCATTTGGGGGAATAAACAGGCACACAGAAAATTCAGTGTGTTTGTGTAAAACTATACATATATAGTTACTTCTGGGAGGAGAGCACTAGCGACTGAGGGGATCAGGACAAATAAGCCAGAACCCCTCAAATTGCAGTGCTCTTTGGACCATTAGCTCTGTTTCTAGGTTGGCCTTTTCATGTATCATTGGGACCAACATACAGAGAAGGGTCCTACCATGCCCACAACACCAACTGCTAACCAACTGCCGACAGACCCTGATGGAGATGGTCCAGGACCCAGAGCCCAGAGCTCTGAGAATAGCAGTGGCCCCACCTGCCCCCAACCACGATCACTAACCCTGCTTCCAGCCTGGCCCCTATAGCCGTCGTCCAGGGAAGCAATGCTTGTGGCGATGGAACCTGGCAACTTTCTCTGCAGGTGCTGTGGCTTCTGCTTCCTCAGTAGTCACCTTTCTGAAGACCAGAAACGGCATTTCTTGCCACTAGAGTCCTGGCACTGTTAAATGGGTCATCATCAGAAACACATATGGACAGAAGGGAGAGCAGAGCAGGGGAGGTCATAGACAGAAGCAAAACACTGGTGAGGTGGAAAAGGGTGAAAAGAGAGAGAGGACAAATAAAAAGAAGAATAGTATGAAGGGAAATATACAGTTAGTAATCATAACTGTGAATGTGAATGGGATGAACTCTCCCATTAAACAGAAGCAGATAGCAGAGTGGATCAAAACCAGGATACTACACTATGTTGTTTACAAGAAACACACTTGAAACAGAGAGACACACACAGAGTAAAAGTAAGGTGCTGGAGAAGAATCTATTATACTTCAGCTGAAGTAAAACAAAGCAGAGGTAGCAATCCTGATCTTAAATAAAGTAAAAGCGAAAAATAGACCTAATTAAAAGAGATAAGGAAGGAAACTATATCTTGCTAAAAGGTACCATAGACAATGAAGCAATCAAATTAGAAGAGCAAGGAATGGTCTACCTGTCAGATCTAGGGGAAGAGGAAGAATTTATGACCAAACAAGAGACAGAGAGCATTACTAAATGTAGAATAGAAATTTTTGATTATATTAAGTTAAAAAGCTTTTGCACAAACAAAAGCAATGCAACCAAGATTAGAAGGACAGCAGAAGGCTTTCCTTCTTTATAGCAAGTGTCTGTGATAAAGGCCTCATTTCTCAAATATATAGAGAACTGAGTCAAATTTATGAGAATATAAGCCATTGCCCAATTGATACATGGTCAAAGGATATGAACAGGCAGTTTTCAGATGAAGAAATCGAAGATAGCTATAGGCATATAAAGAAGGGCTCTAAATCACTTTTGATTAGAGAAATACAAATTAAAACAACTCTGAGGTACCACCTTACACCTATCAGTTTAACTAATATGAAAAAAAAAAGAAAAATGATACGTGTTGGAGAGGATATGGAAAAATTGGGACACTAATGCATTGTTGGTGGAGTAGAGAACTGATCCAACCATTCTAGAGAGTGATTTGAGACTATGCCCAAAGGGCAACCAAATTGTGCATCCCCTTTGACCCAGCAATGGCACTTCTAGGGCTGTATCCCAAAGAGATCATAAAAAAGGGAAAGAGACCCACATGTGCAAAAATATTTATAGCAGCCCTTTTTGTGGTGGCAAAATATTGGAAATTGAGGGGATGATCATCAGTTGGGGAATAACTGAAAAAGTTGTGGTTTATGAATGTAATGGAATACTGTTGTGCAGTAAGAAATGATGGACAGGCACATTTCAGAAAAACCTGGAAAGACTTGTATGAACTGATGCTGAGTGAAGTGAGCAGAACCAGGAAAACATTGTACACAGTATCAGCCACCTTGTGTGATGATCAGCTATGAATGACTCAGCTCTTCTCAGCAACACATTGATCCAAGACAAGTCCAAAACACTCATGAAGGAAAATGCCATCCATGTCCAGATAAAGAACTGATGGACTCTGAGTGCAGATAGAAGCATATTTTTCCACTTACTTTACTCTCTTGTATTTTTTTCTTTTGATCTATTTCTCCTTCCACGACTGTGATGAATACGGAAATATATTTTACATGATAGCATATGTATAAACTATATCTAACTGCCTACCATTTTCAGAAAAGGGAAGAGGAGGGAGGGAAAAAAGTTTGGAACTCAAAATTTTGTAAAAAATAAATGTAATTGTAGGGGGAAATACAATTTAAAGCAAAAAAACCCCAGAAATAGAGACTTTTTTTCAGTGGAAATGACATTACAGAAGATGCATGGTTGGGGTGGGGGAGAGAACAAGCATTGATTAAGCACCTACTATGTTCCAAGTACTATGCTAAACATTTTGGCAGATACTGTTTCATTTTATCCTCACAACAACTCTGGGAAGTAAGTGCTATTATGATCCCACTTTGCAGTTGAGGAAACTGAGGCAAAAAAAGACTTCCTCAGGATCACACAGCTAGTAAGTGTCTGAGACAGGATTTGAATTCAGGTCTTCCTGACTTCAGGTCCAACACTCTTTCCAGTGCATTACCTAGCTGTCATCTCCTTTATCCTCAGTACTAGGCACAGTGCCAGGTACAAAGTAAATGCTTTAATAAATACCTTTTTCTTTATTCACCAAAGAGACACCTAAACTGGACCTTATAGGGATTCCATGAGGTGAAAGTGAAAAGAGAGTACATTCCAGGCATGCATGGCAAACAACATACTCAAAGACAAGGAAATGGGCAATAGAATGTCCTGGGTGAAGAAGAGCAGGCAGGTGAATTTGGCTGCAAGATTGCTTGCATGAAGAAAAGTGTCCAAGTCTGGAAATGTAGGCTACAGACACATCGTGGATGGCTTGAAAAGCCAAATGGAGGAGTTTGCATTTTGTCCCGAAGGCAAGAGAGAGCCAGCCCCTGGGCATCTAGAGAAGTGGAGTGACTCTGTCAGATGAGCACTTTAGGAATATCAATTGGGCATCTGTGTGGAGGATGGACTGGAGAAGGTAGAGGCTAGAGACAGAGAAACCAACCAGGAGCTTATTAAGCTAGAGTTCTTTAGAACATTATTGTAGACAGTAAACCACTAAAATCACAAATTCACCAAAGTATCAAAGGATATCTAGTCAGTCGATCAATAAACACTTATTAAGCTTCTACTATATGCCAGGTACTGTACTAAGTGCTGGGGATACAAAGAAAGAGAAAACACAGTATCTGCTCTCAAAGAACTCGTGATCTAATGGGAGAGACCGCATGCAAATAACTACGTACAAACAAGACGGATTGATAAATTGGAAATAATCAACATTCATCAGAGTAGGGGGTGGATGAGATGATCTCTGAGACCTTTCCAACTCTCAATATTTCTAATTCTGTTCATCTTTGCTCTACAATCCTTTATAACCCAGTCTACTCATCACCTGGCCCAGTCTTCTTTAGAGCTCCCCAATCTCTTGTAAATTAGCTCCACTATATGCTTGAACTTTTCTATTCAATCTCGAAGTTTAAATTCAACAAATATTTATTTAATGACTACAATGTTGTGCAAATTAACTGGAACAAAATAAAAGAATTAAGTGCATTGCCTTTTATAATAAATCTTGCAACCTTTTGTATCTTAAAAAAAAAAATTTTAACATTCAATTTGTCCTTCCATTGCTGCAATCATTCTTTTTACAAGATTTCATATTAAATCCACAAGTTTTGCACATGTTCTTTAATTGATCACAAAATCATATTTTTTGTCAGACTGGATATTGTACAGATCTTTGATAAATAGTCTATTTTTTCCCAAATCTAGCTCTGGCCAGAGTGGAAATCCAAGACGTGGATAGAGTGCTTCAGACACTAATTAGCTGAGTGACCTATCTTTGAAAACAAATTAGACTTATTTGGCTTGGCCACAGAAGCAGTGGATGTTTCAGAGACCAATTTATATTTGATATAAAGGAAAACTCCCAACAATTAAATCTGTCTTCAGAGATATTGGGTCAGATTCAAGACAGTAGAGCTCGAGGAAGAGTTATTGATTCACCATACCTCTGGTGTAGTGATGGGCATTGTTTGATAAGGAAAAGAGCTGGATTCCTGGCAGTCTTGGAATCAGGAACCTGGATTCAAAGTCCACCTCTGACATAATACCATTGGACAAGTCACTTCACACCTTCGGAGCTCAAGGTTTTCTTATCTGTAAAATGGAAATGAGAATACTTGCACTATCTAAAAAGTGAAAATTGGCTGCCTTGACAAGTAGTACAAAGACCATCGAGGAAATTTTTCTAGAGCTATAGAACCTTAGATGCAGAAGGGATCTTAGAATTAATCTAATTTAGCCCACATCCAAATGAGAAGCTGAACACCATCTTTATGGGGTATAGTAGAAGGGATTCATACACTGGACGCACATTGTTGTAGTTGGCCTATGTGAAGCCTTTGTGAGTCTGTGGTTCTCAATTCATTCTTCCTCAAGATCCATTTTTAGTACGCAAGTTCTTTGATGCAATTGATTGTCTTTTAAACAGGGATACTTGCAGCTTACTTGGGCTACCTCACTCCTCCTGAGCAAAGCAAATCTTAGCCTGCCTGAGAAGCAAATGAAAGCTCCATAAAGTGTTAAATAAGGCATAATAGTCAGATCATTATCCTGCTTCCTTCTAGTCAGCCTGCTTTGTAATGTGTAAACTCACATCAGACAGTACAAAACCAAACTGACATGGGTGATTGTACAGGAAAAGAAATGATCCCTGGCAAGTCTGACAGCACACAAAACAATGAACACAATAGGACTGCTTCTTTCCTTCTGGATTCCCAGCCCTCCAATCTAGAGTCAGGCTGTTATACCACTCTTCCCAGGTCCAATTCCCTGGATCCCCATCTGAACCAATAGCTGTTCTTCTCCCTGTTGTATCAGGGTTCTGCCCCCAAAGCCGTTAGCAAATATTTGAGCCAGTTTCAACAAGGCTCCAACCTGGGGAAACAGTGAATGGTTTTGACTGCCATTACCCATTTCTCATTCTTCCAGGTAGGAACCAAATAGCAATGCAATTTTAGAAGTGTGAGAGCGCAGGCTGAGAGAGACAGTACAACAGCAAATTGTAACGTGGTCCTTGGTAAGTGAATGCAAGTCTCCAGACTGGCATCAGAGCTCCTTGGCTGCAGTCTATTTTATCCATCAGGCATATTGATTATTCTTATGTAATTTATTTGTTAGAATTTCTGCTAATGGACACTTGGGGATCATCTTCTCCATTTAATGTATCTACTGCCTATCGATCAAGTCATTCACTTATTGGTTACCTCCACCTCCGCAGCCAAACGCTTCTCTGAGATTGCTTCCTTCATTGTATTTGTATTCCAGAAACAGCTGCTGTTGTGTCCTAGATTCTTCCCATTACGCTAATGGAAATTATTGATATGGAAATTACCAGGCACAGAGCTTGAGAATTCCACAGGCTGTGGCAATCACTGCTGCATTTCTGCAAGTTGTATACGACTGTTCGCATGTAATTAGCAGTAAATATTGATGTGTTGGTAGGATTTGTTAATTAATTTAATTCAACTCAAAAAGAATAAGACAAGCTTTTAGGAGAAATGGAAACACCAAACATTTCTTATGTCCATCTTCTCCTTAGCTATTCCTTTGTCACCAACTTACTGCAGGTCATTGTTATTTCTCACCTGGTGTTTTGCGATAACGTCCTATATAATAGTATGCATATGCACAAGTCTGACTCCTTTGCAGAATCCTTAGTGATACTCACTTGTCTCCAAGATGAAATATACCCTCAGTGTGGTATTTAAAGCCCTCCTTAATCTGACTCCAGGGCAGCTAGACGGGTGCAGCGGATAAAGTGAAGTCTCCTTTCTTGAGTTCAAATCCCACCTCAAACACTTCCTAGCTGTGTGACCCTGGGCAAGTCACTTAACCCTGTTTGCCTCAGTTTCCTCATCTGTAAAATAAGCTGGAGAAGGAAATGGCAAACCACTCCAGTACCCTTGCCAAGAAAATCCCAAAAGGGGTCATGAAGAGTCAGACATGACCGAAAAATGCCTGAACAACAAATCTGGCTCCAGACAAACTTTCCAGACTGCTGTCATACTACTGCACTTCTAACACTCAACTTTCTGACCAAATTGGGCTCCCATCTCTAACCTCCATGCTTCTCTGTGCCTAAAAAAGCACTCCCTTCTCACTTTCACCTCTTCTAATCCCTTGTTTCCTTCAAGGTGCATTGTCAGGTGTCATCTCCCCTGGGAAGGGTTTCCTGAATCTCCTAGTTACTGGTGCCCTCTCCCTCCTTGAATGCCCATGGGCATACTTATCACTTGACATGTTTTATCTCTGTAGTTGAACGTGAGCTTCTTAATGGCAATGACTGCATATTATTTCGCTTTGGAGCCCCAGCAGCTGGCCCAGTTCCTTGCACATAGCAGTCCTAAACAAGTGCTGGCTAGGTTGGGCTAGGTTGATTTTAGATTCCATGAACTCCTTTGGGCCCACAGCACTGCTACTAGATGAATCTTTGTAAAGTCTAATTCTAATCATATCATTTCACTGCTCAGAAGCTTCCAGGGGCTCCTCAATGACCACAGAATAAAGACTCAGCTCCTCAACTGACATTCAAGACCCTTTATCATATGACCCTATTCTGTTTCATCTTATCTTCCTTTTATTCCTTCCTTCCTTCTTTCTTTCCTCCCTTCTTCCCTCCCCTCTCTCCTTTACTTCTTCCTTCCTTCCTTTCTTTATTCTTTCCTTTTTCCTTCTTTCCTTCCTTCCTTTCTTCCTTCCTTCATTTCCTTTGATTAATAGGTTTTTCTAAAGCATAATCTGACTCTATCAATTCCATGCTCAAAAACCTTCCATATTTCTTTATTGTCCAAGACCCAACTCCTCAACCTAGGCCCTTTATCATAAGATCCTATTCTATTTCATCCTCTCTTCCTTTTTTTCTGTCCTTCCTTCTTTCCCTTCTCCCTTCTTTTCTTCCTTCCTCCCTCCTCCCTCTCCTTTCCTTCCTTTCTCCTTTCTTTTCTTCCTTCCTTTCTTTTTTCCCTTGATTAATAGGTCTTTCTAAAGCATAATTCTATCAATTCCCTGTTCGAAAGCCTTCCGCATTTCTCCACTGCCCATAGAATAAAAGCCAAATTTTTCAGCCTGCACTTCAAGGCCCTTCACTGTACAATCTCGTGCTCTCTTTCTTGCCTTACGCCTGACTACTCCCTATTCTAGCCACGTCGACAAGCATTTATTAAGCACTTGCTATGAGCCAGGCACTGTGCAAAGCCCTGAGAATAAACATGTGAGCAGAAAGGTAGCTCCTGCTGTCTAGGAGGTTACATTCAGAAAGAGGAAGACAACACATAAAAAGAAGCTGAAGAAAGGAGGGAAGTAGCCAAGAAGGGGGTCATGGTAGGAAAAGTCCGGAGAGGCAGCAGAAGAATGAAGACATGTTTAATTTGGATGCTTTCTTTAAAATGGAGATCCTGGGAGGAATCAGTCAATCAGAGAAAGGGGCCACAGGAGAGGAGTGGACCTCCATTGTGAGAAGTCCAGGCATGGAGTGAACTTTCAGGGTGAAGAGGCTTCTGTGACATGGTAGAGGAAGTCCAGAGAGGCAGAAGTGGAGCCCAGAGAGGAACAAAGACACGGCCTTAGGCAAACTGGAATACTAACTGTTGCCCAAATATATACACTACTTTCTGACCTCTAAGCTTTTATCTATAGTTCCTCCTCTACGTATATCCTCCCTATCCATCTTACAAGTATTGAATTCATATCTCAGTTTTTAAGGCCCAATTCAAACACTACCTCTTCCATGAAGCCCTAGCTGGCTTCAGTCCATTCATTTCAACATTGATTAAGCATCTACTATCATAACTTAAAATTCTTGTCTACTCAATCAATACCAATTGTTTACATGATGGGATACCATTTAAAAAGGTCTTAATGACAAGATTGTACAAGCAGTAAGGAAAGCTTTGCTCTTATTGTAAGTACTCTGATATGCAACGTCTATTGAGTACCAGCCATGTACTAAGTGATATTCAGGATATAGATTTTGATGCATTGAAGTGAGTACTCCAACTTGACAGACAGAAAAGATACACATCAAGAAGGAGAATAATAAAATATTTAATTTTTTAAAAAATGAAATCCATTGTTAAATATTCTATGACCTCCATCCACTGAGTCAAAAAGGCAATGAAGGATGTTAATGGCCAACAGAACCTGGGCCAGAGTCCTCCCATCAGACTGAAAGGCAATTATCATGCTGATGGGTCCAAAACATGGCACCAAGTAGTTGGAACAGAACTTCTGCTACCATGCTGGCCCTGGCTGTCAGGATTACCAGAACCATTCCTTCTTCCTCAGTGCTCTCACCTACTGCAGAAGGGTGGAGGCCACAAGAGAAAGAGCTTGGCTTGGGACCCAGTTCTATGGTTCTAGTTGGGACTGAGGACCAAGTAGTCCCCAAGTAGCCATTCTTCTTCATTTGTTAAATGAGGGGTTTGGTCCAAATGACCTCTTATGTCCTTCCCAGTTCTAGATCTATGAATTAGGTTCTCTTTCTCTGAAGCCTCAACAAGGCATGGAGGCAATTATAGATTCCTGAAGACTGTGCCAGGGGAGTTCAAGTTCTAGCAGGTGCTGCCAAGCTGAAAATGCTTTGCACTGAAGCCAGGTGATTAGCTAGTTGGAGGTCTGTTGTCTGAGGACCAGACTAGTTAAGCCTGGAGCAACTCTCATTACCAGGTTGGCCACAAGGAGAGGAAATTTTTGGCCGCAATATCTTTCCAGTACCATTTACTAAACCACCATCTACACTGCTGGAGAGCATACCCATACTGATAAAATAATGACAATGATAACAGCCACTCATATTTGTATGAAACTTTAAGATTTGCAAACCTCTTTACATATATTATCTTATTTGATCTTCACAACGAACAGTAATAGCTAGTATTTGTATAATACCTGCTATGCACCAGGCCCTATTCTAAGAGCTTTACAAATATTATCTCATTTGATCTTCCCAACAACCCTGGGAGATAGGTGCTATTATTACCCCTATATTTGCAGTGGAGGAAACTAAGGCAGACAGAGGTTAAGTTGACTTGCCCAGGGTCACACCGCTAGTAAATGTCTGAGACTGATTTTGAACTGAGGTCTTCCTGATCTAGGCCCAGTGTTCTATCTCCTGCACCACCTAGCTACTCCACACACACACACACACATGCTCGCATACACACACACACAAACACACACACACACACACACACACCCCACCACCACCACCACCACCACTACCATCACCACCTAGCAACAAGAACTCTATTGTAGTAGGTGTTACAATTATCCCCATTTTACAGATCAAGAAACTGAGGCTGAAAAAGGTTAAGTGGTTTGGCAAGGGTCACACAGAAAGTGTGTGAGGCAGAATTCAAATTCAGAGTTTCCTGAGAGGCAGCTGTGATGTAGATAGCTGGTCTCAGGATCAGGAAGTCTTGGGTTCAAGTTCCGATCTCTGACATACCCTGGCTGTGTGATACAAGACAAATCACTTAATACTTTAATGCCCTCTAAGCAAATCACTAATAATATAACTTGAAGAGCAGATGCTGATATCCATTGATAAAGGGAGTTTCCTCAACAAGAATTCTCTATTCCAAGAAATGGCATGTCCATTCCAAAGGAAAAAGAATGTTAGAGCTGTAAGCCAGTTTAAAGATAATCGAGTTAATTTTTACACATCAGGATACTGAGGCCCTAGGAGAGGAAGGGACTTTTCCAGGGTCACCCAGTTAGTCAATGGCAAAACAGAAAACAGGACCCTGGTCTTCTGACAAGTCTAATACACACTCCATGGCACCTCCTTGTCTCGTGTTGCAGACTCAAGTGGAGCACAGTCCACAAAGCTCAGCATGTGGTGTCCAAGGACCTGAGTTTAAATCCTGGCTGTGCTGTTTACTAGGGTGACCCTGGACAAATCATTTCAGCCTCAGTTTACACATACGTAAAATGGAAATAATTATAGCATCTACCCTGAGGTTGTTGTGATGAAATAAATTCATGTGTGTAAAGTGCTTTGCAAACTTTAAAGAGCAATCTAAAGGTTATGCAGATGCGTAACCTTTGGGAAAGTACTTTCCCTTAGCCTCAGTTTCTTCAATTGTTAAATGAGGAGGTTGAACAAGACAACCTCCAAAGTCCCTTCTGGCTCTAGATTTCTGCTCCTATGAACTTACAGCAGCTAAGATGTAGCAAGATAGGATTCCCAAGAGGAAGCCATTGGAAACATGTGTCTAAATGAGTTAATGTATCACTTCTAGAGCCAAGATGCCATGAGAGATTCTCCAGAGCCAGCTACAAAGGCAAAGAATTTTATTCTGTCTTGGAAACAATTTGAAGATTCTGAATCCTTTTGCCATATTCCTCATTTGTAAAGCTGACGGTGTGTTTACACTGAGCAGATCAATCTCATTGCCAACCTTCTTCTGGATAACAGTTCAGGATTTGCTCTTTTTTTAAAAAATGATTTTTTATAAAACTAACTGTAAACAGGAATGTTTTCATAAATGCTTAAGCATCTTTGTGGGAGCCAATTTGAAGCATGTAAATGCTTCCTTTGGTGGCACGGGCCCAAGTTCCTCAGCAGTTTGAATCTGGGGCCAAGGAGCCAAATATACTCTATTTTGTTCTAGTTCAATGAAATACAAATAGTAAATTCTCTCAAAGGTGCAAGGCAAATTGAATTTTTAAAACAGTCCCTAGTCTGACTCTCAAAATGCTATTGAGGAACACAGATAAAGAACTTTTCTTTTTTTAAATAAGTATTTGCGTTACAGCTAGGTTTTTAACATCCTGGGATCGATCAAATCCTGGGGCCCGAGTGTAGCTTGGATTTAGAGCTGATCTGAGGCGACCTAGTACAATCACC
The DNA here is from genome assembly GCF_003287225.1 of Phascolarctos cinereus. NCBI lineage: Eukaryota > Metazoa > Chordata > Mammalia > Diprotodontia > Phascolarctidae > Phascolarctos > Phascolarctos cinereus. The sequence goes on from NW_027556402.1 coordinate 233,447,083, forward strand.
TGGTGTGACAGGTAAGGAAATGGGAAGTAGGTTTTGGTCCCTAAAGGTTTAGCTTAATCAATCAATCTACAAGTACTTGTTAAAGGATAACTATTCACTAGACAGGGCAGGTAGCTGGTGCAGTGGATAGACACATTTTCCTGAGTCCAAATCTGGCCTCAGACACTCACTTAGTGGTGTGACTTTGGGCAAGTTTCTTAACTCTGTTTGCTTCATCTGTTTCCTCATCTGTAAAATAAGCTGGAGAGGGAAATGGCAAACTCCAAATGGGGTCACAAAGAGTTGGACACAACTAAACAACAACTGGCCTTTCATTGTGGCTACACCCAATCTCCCAATTCTCTGTTACTCTTAACCTAGCCTAGGCCTCCTTGTCTTCCCTCCCAATCCCCCAATTCCCCCTCCCCCAACACTTCCCACCCTTAATCCTAGCTAGGCACCATTCTCCCTTGGCCATGTGGTCCAGGTCCCTGGCATTCTATTACCTCACAGTCCCTGCAGACTACTTGGCCCTCCTAGATCCCTCCCACAGTCTTTCTGTATATAATGCCCATCTTGTCTCCATTAAAGTGCTCAGATTCTTAAAATCTAGCCATGGGCTCAGATTCTTAAAATCTAGCAAATAGCTCACTAACATTCAGATTCCTTAAGAGTATGCCCAATATGACAGATGTTCTAATTAACCTTGTCTTTGGCTGAAAGAAGGCTTGCACTGAATTCTTTTGGGCAGCACCTGCGTGTTGTGATTTTGGGGTCCCGGCACCCCTAAACCCCTAAATCTCAACACTTAGAGAAGCAGGTAAAAGGCATTCCAAGTGTGTGTGTGGGGGGGTATGTCTGTACAAATTCACAGAGATGGAAGATAGAAGGCCTTACATGAGGAATTACATGAGGACCAGCTTGGCTTGACTAGAGAGGGTAGAATTGAATAATGTGTAATATGTATTAGAAAATAGGTTGGGTTGTGAAGGGCTATTAATGCCAAACAGAGGAGTCTGTATTTGATCCCCATGTCAGTGTCTGCATGTTGGTCTATTTGGACTTGACTAAAATCCAGGGTAATTCTAGGAAAAGCCCTTAAGATTTTAACTGGAAATTATGGGAGTGGCTGCCTGAGGGCTTAGAAGGAAATATATTCTTGAGTCTTAGGGGCCCTGCCCATGCCTCAAACATTCCAAAGGGCTTGGGTGGAGATACCCAGGCTTTATCCCCAAATCCATTAATGATCAAAGAGCAATTAGTTCCCAGAGGTTCCCCCCTTCCCGGCTCCTCATGACAATACGAGGCTCCAACCATTAGATCTTCTAATCATTAGAATCCATTTCCATCTGTTTCTACAGCTATGCATCCTACATGCATAAAGATACATGGCCCCATAATAGTAGGGTACTTTATAGAAAATAAAGGGACAGCCTCCTTCTACCAGTGACTTCTTTCTGAGAGCTGAGAGGGGAGGCTTGGATGGGGGGAGAGGTGAGAGCATAGAGGAAGAGAGGGTGTCGAAGCTAAAAGTATGTGCCTCATTGACTCCATCACAGAGGCACAGAATCTTAGAAGTCATCAGGTCCCAATGCAAGGAGGACATAGAACCTCCCCAGTGACAGCGATAGAGGAGGAAGCTTGACTCCCTTAGGGAGCTTCCCCTGGTTTATAATAACTAACATCTGTCCCTTTGAAACTTCCATGAATGGCTCTTAGTTCAATGGGTCACATAGAAAAAAGACAAAGGCATTAAATACTTGTATATAGCCAGCATGCCCTATCATCCTACCTCACCACCCCCCAAACCCAGGAAGGCAGTAAAGAGGGGAAGACAGCAAGTGCAGAGCAGGGGTAGACATAACAGGGAATAAAATTTAACTATCTCAACCCCAGGATGCATCAATAATGTGTAAAAGATGGAGAAACAGTTTCCTGGGTTCTAGGATTGGAGGACAATGCAAAATGGGACCATCAGAGTAGTCTCTTGGCACCAGATGAAGGGAAAAATGGGATTGCACTGTGAATTTGGTTGGCCTGGTGTGGAGTTACTGAGCTAGACCGACAAGGAAGGAAGAATGTCCTTTCTAAATTTCAACTCTCTTGGGCAAAGCCCTGCTCACCCTTCCTAGGGCTGCCAAGGCAAAGTACAGTGGGACTATTTCTTCTAGAGTTTTAGATACTAAGCTTCTTTGATGTAGCCAAGGGGTATACTATGTCACATGACTCACAGTGAGTCAACTAATCAATACCCTACTCTATTTACTGTTTTTGCTTCATCACTACCCACCCACTTCTCAACTCCACAACATTTGATTTCTGTTCCCACCATGTTATTGAAAGTTCCCTCTTCGATGTCAATAAATGACCTTTTGCTCAGGAAATCCAATGCCTTCCATTCAGGCCTCATTTTCCTTGACTTTTCTATACCCTTTGATACTGTTGGTCACCTCCTCTTTCTGGATAGCCTTTGAGCTCTCTGACTCACACACGATTCTCCTCCTACCTCTCTGATTTTTCCTTCTATGTCTTCTTTGCTCTCCCCTCATCTTCCTCCTGACCCTTAAACAAGGTTGTCCTCTGAATTTCCCTCCTTCTGTTTTATCTTCACTGTTTCCCTTGATGAGCTCCTCTCTACCCATGACTCCAGTTATCATCTCTATACAAATGACTTCCACATCTGTATCCCTACATCAGCCTCTCCCCAGAGCTGCCCTCCAGCTTTTCTAACTACCTACTGAATTTTTTTTTCACCTGGATGTTCTGGAAGCACTTGAAACTCGATATGTCCCAAACTGAAGCCACCATCTTCCCTCCAAAACCTTCCCTTCCCTTGAGCTCTCCCCATCTGTTGATACCACCAATGCTAATGATAGTAGTAAAAATAGCATTAATAAACCAACATTTATGTAGTGCTTTAAGATTTGCAAAGCACTTTACAAATATTATCTCACTCTACCCTCATAATGACCGTAGGAGGAAGGTGCTATTATTATTTCCATTTTACAGATGAAAAAACTAGGGCAACAGAGGTTAAGTGACTTACCCAGGGTCACACAGCGAGTATCTGAGATCTAAGATTTGAACTCAAGTCTTTCTGATTCCAAGTCTTGAATTCTATCCACTGTGCAGCCCAGCTGCCTATAACCTTATAATTATATTTAATTCTAATGCCCACTCACATACCTAGCATCCAAGCAATTTCTGACTCCTATTACCTTAGCAACAGCTCTCATGAATGTCCTTTCTTTTCTTTTCCATTCCTACTGTGTGTTCAGGTCTCTGTTACTTTTTTTTCTGAAGTCTTGAAAGAATCTCCTAACTGGTCATCCTGCCTCCAATATATGCCCTCTCTAGTTCATCTTCAACACCATTGCCCATCTAATCTTCCCACAGCATCGCTGCTTCTTTACTCAAAAACCTTACATAGGTCTCCTACTGGCAAATGAGTAAAATACAAACTCCTGATTCTGGCATTTCAAGCCTTCTACAATCAGGTCTCAACGACCTTTCCAGTCATTTTTCATACTAGTCCCCTTCACATTTTGTTATTGTTCAGTCATTCAGTCATATCTCCCTCCTCATGACCCCATGGACCATAGCACACCAGACCTTTCTATGCTCCGCTATCTCTCAAAGTCTTTCCAAGTTCATATTAATTGTTTCCATGATATTATCTAACCACTTCATCCTCTGCCATTCTTCACTTATTTTCTTTATTTTTTTTGCCTTCAGTCTTTCTCAACATCAGAATCTTTTCCAATGAGTTCTGTCTCCTAATTATGTGACCAAAATATTTAAGCTTCAGCTTTAGTATTTGAACTTCCAAAGAATAACCTGAATTGATTTCTTTAAGTATTTTATTGACTTATTTGATCTCCTTGCTGCCCAAGGGACTCTCAAAAGTCTTCTCCAGAACTACAATTTAAAAATGTTGATTTTACAGTGGTCAGCTTTACTTGTAGTCCAGCTCTCACAGCCATACATTGCTACTGGGAAAACCATAGCTTTGACTATACAGATCTTTGTCAACAAGGTGATGTCTCTGTTTTTTCAGTATGCTGCCCAGATTTTCCATAGCTTCCCTTCCAAGGAGCAAGCGTTTTTAATTTCATGGCTGCAGTTGCCGTCTGTGGTGATCTTTGAGTTCAAGAATATAAAATCTGACACTACTTCCATTTCTTCTCCCTCTATTTGCCGGGATATGATTGACCAGTTGCCAAGATTTTAGGCTTTTTTTTTTATTATGCTAAGCTTCAAGCCAGCTTTTATCCCCTTGTCTTTCACCCTCATCAAGACACTTTTTAATTCCTCTCCACTTTCTGCCATTAGAGTAGTATCATCTGCATGTCTGAGATTGTTGATATTTCTCCTGGCAACCTTAGTTCCAGCTTTTGATTCATCCAGCCTGGCATTTCATATGATAGACTCTGAATAGCAAATTAAATAAATAAGGTGACAACAGCTTTGTTGTAGTCCTTTTCCAATCTTAAATCAATCAGTCATTCCATGTTTGATTTGAACTATTGCTTCTCGGTTCACATAGTTTCCTCTGGACACAAGTAAGATGAACTGGTACTCACATCTCCTAGAGGACTTGCCACATTTTGTTGTGATCCACACAGTCAAAGGATTTAGTATACTCAATGAAGCAGAAGTAGATGGTTTTTTTCTTCTGGAATTCCCTTGCTTTCTCCATAATCCAGCAAATATTGACAACATGATCTCTAAGTCCTCTGCCTCTTTGAAAACCATCTTCCTCTTCTGGTGATTTTTGGTTCACATATTGCTGAAGCCTAGCTTGCAGAATCTTACACATAACCTTGATGGCATGTGAATGAGAGCAATTGTCAGTAATTTGAACATTCCTTGGAATTGCTCTTCTTTAGGATTGGGACATAACCTGATGTTTTCCAATCCCTTGGCCACGGTTGTGTTTTCTAAATTCACTGGCATACTGAGTGTAGCACTTTAACAGCATCGTTTTTTAGGATTTTGAATAGCTCGGCTGGAATGCCATCACCTCTACTACCCTTATTGTTAGCAGTGCTTCCTAAGGTCCAGTTGACTTCATTCCCAAGATGTCTGGCTCTAGTTCAGTAACCACACCATCATGGTTATCATAGTTATTGGTTATGTTAAGATCTTTCTTGTATAGCTCTTTTGTGTATTCTTGCTACCTCTTCTTAACCTCTTCTGCTTCGGTTAAATCCCCACCATTTTGTCTTTTATCATGCCCATTTTTTGTGATTTTTTTTTAATATTTTAAACTCAAATACAAAATGAGGAAAAAATGTCCTATACACAGCAGACAAAAAGAGTGGATTCAATATAAAACAATAACTTTCTATTTCAAGAAAATCTGTATAATAAATACCACACATTGTTTTCAAGGCTGCCCAGCTTTTGTTTGTTTCCTTGTTGGTTTTTTTTTAATTCTCTGCTATGCACTTTTACTTTATTTTTCCCTCCCTTCCACCACCCTAAAGAAGGCTACAATTAAGCATGTGTGTATAAATAAATATATGTGTGTGTGTGTGTGTATAAATACATAGATACCGATAAACATACACAAATATATGTGTATACATTCTTATACACATATGTAAGACCATACCCTGCTTATTTTCACTTGCCCATTTGCATTCTAAGCTACCATTACTTGTTGTATATTTTCCTCTTTCCTATTTTCCCTCACTATTCTTCTCACCCTATTCCTATCCCTCCTTACTCCTCTGTGTTACTTCTACCTGCTACCTTGCCCTCCTATTCCTTCACCTGCTCACCCTTCTAAGAGTCCCTCCATTATCCTCTCCCCCTAGCCCCTCCCAAATCTTAATCTGCATACCCTTCTATACCCCACTTATCCTCCTGCCACTCTCTTATTTCTTTTTAAATTTGAAGACTTTTATGCCCTTCCAAATGTATATGTTGTTATCTCTTTAACTCAGATCTGATGAGAGCTAGGTTCCAGCACTACCAGCCCTCCTCCCCCTATCTGATTCCTCTGTATCATTTCTTCCTCTCAAGCCTCATTTGTATGTATTTGTATGTTAATCTTTTTACCTTTTCATATGCAATTTTGCTTTTTAGGATCATATCATACTCGGCTCTATCTCAATCATTCTTTTGAACTACCAAATTACTAATGACAATCTTAGGCATACAGTTTCCACATATAAAAAGGACAAATTGTCCTTGAGTCCCTTGTAATTGGTCTGTAATGTTTACCTTATATTTCTTCTGGATCTTGTATGTCAAATTTTCTACTAAGTTCTGGTCTTTTTGCAACAAAATTCTGAAAATCTGGCAATTTGTTGAATGTCTATTTTTTTTTGTTCAGGATTACACTTAACTTTCTTGGGTATAATATTTTTGGCCTCAACCCTGGTTCTTTTGCTCTTTGGAGCCATTGCTAGGTCCTGTGTAATTCTAACTGTGGCTCTGTGGTATTTGAATTGGTTTTTTTTTCCTTGTTGCTCATAATATTTTCTCTAGAATCTGGAGGTTTTGGAATTCGGCCATGATATTCCTGTAGATTCTTATCCTGGGATCTCTTTCAGGTGATGATCTGTGGATTATCATGGCCATTTTTGCATGAAACTTTCCTTTGATAGCTATAATTTTCTTGAAGAGATCTCTTGTCTTTCCCATTCTATTATTTTCTTCTATTTCTTTGCACTGTTCTTTTAAGAAAATATTCTTATCTCTCCCTGCTGTTCTCCAGAATTCTTCATTCATTTGGGTATACTTTCCCTTTCTCCCTTCCCTTTCACTTTCCTTCCTCAGGTATTTGTAAAGCCTCATCAGACCGCTATTTTGCTTTCTTGGTCTTCTTTTTCTTTGGAATGTTTTGTATTGTTGCCTCCTGTACAACATTGTGAACTTCTGTCCATAGTTCTTCAGGAACTCTATCTACCAAATTGAATCCCTTAAATTTATTCATCACCTTCACTTCATATTCATAAGGAATGTTATTTAGGTCATACCAATGTGGTCTATGGTTTCTCCTACTTTCTTCAATTTAAGTCTGAATTTTTCAATGAGAAGTTCATGATTTGAGCTACGGTCAGCTTGAGGACTTGTTTTCACTCACTATATAGAGCTTCTGCACCTTTGGCTATTTTCTGTGTTGACCATCTGGTGACATCTATGTGTCAAGTTGCCTTTCGGGTTGTTGAAAAAAAAGGGGCAGCTAAGCGGCGCAGTGGATAGAGCACCAGCCCTGAAGTCAGGAGGACTTGAGTTCAAATAGGGCCTCAGACCTTGACACTTATCAGCTGTGTGATCCTGGATAAATCATTTAACCCCAATTGCCTAAAAAAAAAAAAAGGCGTGTTATGACCAATGAATTATCTTGACAAAACTAATGTTTTTGCCCTGTTTCGTTTTGTACTTCAAGGCCAAACTTACCTGTTATTCCAATTCCCTTTTTATTTCCTATGTTAGCATTCCAATCTTCTATGATCAATGTGACATCTTTTTTGGGTGTTATTTCTAGAAGATATTGTAGGTCTTCACAGAACTGATCAACTTTGGCCTCTTCAGTATCAGTGGTTAGAACACAGACTTGTATTACTGTGATGTTGAATGGTTTCCCTGGATTCAAACAGATATCATTCTGTTATTTTTGAGATTATACTGTAGTACTGCTTTTCTCACCCTTCTACTGATTATGAGGGCTACTCTATTTCTTCAAAGGGATGCTTGCCCACAGTAGTATATGTCATAATCACCTGAATTAAACTCATTCATTCACATCCATTTAAATTTACTGACTCCCAAGATGTCAATGATTAACTACATTATAGCCAAACTGGATCACCCTGTCCCTCATTCGCCTCTTGTCTTCATGCCATCTTCCATGCCTAGAATGAATTCCTTACCATGTTGAAGTCTCTCCCTTCCTTCAAGGCCCAGCTGAGTTGCTACCTCCTCCATGAAGCCTTCCCTGATTCCTTCAGTTGTATAAGTGACTTCTTCCTCACCAAGTTCCCCATACCTCTTTACCTGAGTCCCTCCTCTTTGCACTTATCCTCTTGTTTTGATACGTTTAGCTTCTCCTCTATTCATTGGGAAGCTACTTGTGAGCAGGGTATATGTCTTGAATCTCTCAGTACGTAGTCTGCATGGCTTAATGAAATGGTAAATGGATTTGGTGTCAAAATATTTGGCTTTGAATCCTGACTCCAACACTTACTAGCTCTAGTGACAGTGGGCAATCATTTCACCTTTGTAAGCCTCAGTTTTCTCATCTGTAAAAGGGGGATAACAATATTCCTGCTACCTCACAGAGCCATTGAAAGATAGGACATAGGGTCCTTTGTAACCGTGAATAAGACACTTAACATTTTAGTGTTTCAGCCTACTCTCTAGGTTTATACGTCATCGGTAGAGTTCTATTTTGCATTTGTGGTACAAGTGTTCCATAAGGTTTAAAGAACTATTAAAGTATGAGTTATTATTATTATGCCTGTTCCTTGCACATAGTAGACTCTTAAAAAGCATTTGTGGAATTGAATTAAATCTTTTGAATTGTCGAATTAAAAGGACTATTAACATAGTGACTTCTTGCTATGATACCTCCATGGCAGTCTCATCTTTTTTTTTTTTGGTTGTAAAGCCTGTAGGCAATTTTCCCTACCACCTTTGTAATGTTATAGCCCATCTGTAGTATTTCTGCAATGGAAACCTGTGTGACCTTGGGTAACTCACCTAACTTTTCTTCATCTATTCCTCATCTGTGAAATAAGGCAGTTGGACAAACGGGTCTGTAAGGTCCCCTCCAACTCTAAAGCTCTGATTTTAAAATATGTGCCTGAAAAGAAAATTTGAGTATGTTTAAAGGCAGGCAAGTGAGGTTTTAGCAGCATTTTGCAATACCTGCTAAATACTTAGAATTGTTAGCAAATATTTGAAAGGTCTAAAAGCTACGTTAAAAAAAAGGGGGGAGGGAATGGTGCAGAGCCCAACAGAGAAGCTGTCTCAGAGATTTTTACTAAAAAGAAAAAGGAAAAAAATATTGAGGGAAAAAAAATTTCCAAATGGTGAAGAGACCAGAACTAGAACCTGGGTATCTTGACACCCAAGCTAGATAGAACTCTTCCAAACTGGGGAGAATCTGCACTGAGCCCCTGGATATGTAGTTGAGAGGGTAGATAAGACTGGGAATCAGGACACTTAGGTTCTAATCCTGGGTAGCCACCCAACAAGCTATATGACTTTATTTTTTAATGATATTTTATTTTTTCCAAATTACACATAAAAATAATTTTTAACATTCATTTTTTAAAATGTGGAGTTGCAAATTCTCTCTCTCCTTTCCCTCCCATTCACCTTCCTGAAACAGTAAGCAATTTTATATAGGTTATACATATGCAATCATGCAAAATATATTTCCATATTAGTCATGCTGTGAAAGAAAATACAGACAAAAAAATCTGTGAAAAATAAAAGTGAAAAAATAGTATGCTCTGACCTGCATTCAGACTACATCAATTCTTTCTCTGGTGATGGATAGCATTTTTCATCATGAGTCCTTTGGAATCATCTTGGATGATTGTCTTGATCAAAGTTGCTAAGTCTTCCATAGTTGGTCATTTCCTAGTTCTGTTCACTTCTCTTTGAAACAGTTCGTGTAAGTCTTTCCAGGTTTTCTGAGATCATCTTGGCTCATCATTTCTTACAGTACAATAGTATTCCATTACAATAACATACCACAACTTTTTCAGCCATTCCCCAGTTTTGGGACATCTTCTCAATTTCTAATTCTTTGCTACCACAAAAAGAGCTATTATAAATATTTTATACAAATATGTCCTCTCTGTCTCTGTCTCTCTCTCTCTCTCTCTCTCTCTCTCTCTCTCTCTCTCTCTCTGTCTTCCTCTCTCTTTCTCTGTCTCTGTCTCTCTCTCCCCCCTTCACTCAATCCTTCCTTACCAATGTTTTGCTTTGGACCGCTGTCTCCCCCAGTTTACCTTCTCTTCTATCAGTTCCATCTCCTACTTCCCTGTAGAATAAGACAGATTTATATACCTAACTGAATGTGTATGTTATTCCCTCTTTGAGCCAATTCCAATGACAGTAAGGTTCAAGTGATGCCCACCCTCACATGATTCCTTCCACTTTTGTGCCTCTTCATGTGAGATAATTTACCCCATTCTACCTCTCCTTTCCTTCTTCTCCCTCTTTTTTACCTCTTAATTTGGTGTTTTTGGATATCATCCCATCAAAGTCAACTTATACCCGCAGCTCTGTCTATGTATGTTCCTTCTAACTACAAATAGTGATAAAGTTCTTAAGAGTTATATATATCATTTTTCCACATAAGGATATAAACAGTTTAACTTTATTGAATCCCTTATGTTTCCTCTTTTCTGTTTACCTTTTTATGCTTCTCTTGAATCTTGTACTTTAAAATCAGATTTTCTGTTCAGCTCTGGTCTTTTCATCAGGAATGCTTGGAAGTCCTCTATTTCATTGAATGTCTATTATTCCCCTGAAGGATTATACTCTGTTTCTGTAGGTGACTCTTGGTTGTAATCCTAGCTCCTTTGCCCTATGGAATATCATATTCCAAGCCCTTCAATCCTTTCATGTAGAAGCTGCTAAATCCTGACTATGAATCCATATTTGAATTATTTCTTTTTGACTACTTGCAATACTTTCTCCTTCATCTCCTTGATCTGTGAGCTCTGGAATTTGGCTATGATATTCCTGGGAGTTTTCATTTTGGGATCTCTTTCAGGAGATGATCAGTGGATTCTTTCAATTTCTATTCTGGTTCTGGACTATTAGGGCAATTTTCCTTGACAATTTCTTGAAAGATGCTGCCCAAGTTCTTTTTCGGATCATAGCTTTCAGGTAGTCCAATAATTCTTACAATATCCTTCCTGCATCTATTTTCCAGGTCAGTTGTTTTTTCCAATAAGATATTTCACATTTTCTTCTTTCTTTGATTTTGTTTGACTGATTCTTGATGTCTCTCAGAGTCATTAGCTTCCATTTGCCCAATTCTAATTTTTAAGAAATTATTTTCTTCTTTTCTTTTCTCTTTTTTTTTTTTTGGCTAGGCAATGGGGTTAAGTGACTTGCCCAGGGTCACACAGCTAGCAAGTGTTATGTGTCTGAAGCCGGATTTGAACTTCCGGTCCTCCCGAATCCAGGGCCAGTACTCTATCCACTGCATCACCTAGCTGCCCCAAGAAATTATTTTCTTCAGTGAATTTTTGTACCTCCTTTCCCATTTGGCCAATTCTACTTTTTAAGGAGTTGTTTTCTTCAGTGAATTTTTGTACATCTTTTTCCATTTTTTGTGCTTCCTTTACTAAGCTGTTGACTCTTTTTTCATGATTCTCTTGCATCACCCTCATTTCCTTTCCTAATTTTTCTTCTACTTCTCTTATTTGATTTTTTAAAATCCTTTTTGAGCTCTTCCATAGACTGAGACCAATTCACGTTTTTCTTTGAGGCCTCCCATGTAGCTGTTTAGACATTGTTGTCCTCTTCTGGATTTGTTTTGATCTTCCATCTCCCCATAGTAACTTTCTATGGTCATATTCCTTTCCTGTTTTTTGTGAGTTTCTTGGTTAATTTTTCTAGTCTCTATCATGACTTTTAATTTTATGGTAAAGTTGGGTTTTGCTCCTAGGTACAGGGAGGACTGTCCCAAGCTTTTTGCACTGAAGGCATAGGGTCTTGCCATTGACCTGCACAGGGGCTGAGGGCCTGTCTGCCAGATTGCTGGGATATGGCTTCCTGCTGGCTTACCTGAACATCACCTTCACTGGACTATGCTTCCCTTTTACCCAAGTGAGACACTTTTTCTGATAACCTTCTGGGTTGTCTTAGGCTGGAAATTTTATTAACCTTTCCTTTTGTTGGTTCTGCCACTCCAGAATTCATTTTGAGGCATTGAGCTACTTAATTTGAGAGAGTTCAGATGAGTGCCTTACTCTGCCATATTGGCTCCACCCACCAATCTGTGACTTTAAAAGCACTTTATCAACCTACCTCTCTGGGTTTCTCAGTTTATTCTTCTTTAAAAGGAGGTGGTTGGATTGGTGCAAGAGTCCTTAACCTTTTTATATCATGGACCCCCTGGGCATTCTGGGGAAGCCTAAGGACTCTTCTCAGAATGATGGTCTTCAATATGTAAGATAAAATATTGTACTAAGAATTACAATAGAAACCATTTATATTGAAATACAATCATCAAAAAAAAATTTAGTTAATGGACCCCAGCTTAAGAACGCCTCAGCTAAAGTCTATTTAAGATTCCTTCCAGTTCTGTAATTCTATGATTCTAAAAGATTTAATAAACAGAAGGATAGACCCCCCTCCTTACTGGACCTATCATGTTCAGCACTATGCTAGGCACTAGAAATACAAAGAGAAAAAGGAAAACAGCTCCTAACTTCAAGCAGCTCACATTCTAAAGTGAGAATACAATACGTACACAGTACATAGTACAAAGTATGTACAAGGCAATGCAAAATAATTTCAGGATGGGGGGATTGCTAATAATTTGGAGGAGTGGGAGAAGCCTGTACTGGAAATGACACTTGAGTAGGGCTTTGAAGGCAAGTGAGGATTCTTATAGACTAAGGAAAGAGAGAATCTGCCAGAGTGTACATTCTCCTGGTCTAACCTTCCAGAAGCCAAGGACACCATCATACCACGATGGAATGTCAGCATTATCATTCCCCAAGTGTCAAAGCTGAAACATGAACTCAAGTCTCCAGACTCCAGATCCAACATTCTTTAACCAATCAGTCAACAAACATTCATGTGGTAGGCGCTGCGTTAAGAAATATAGGAAGCTGTCTCACTGTATTAACCATTCTCATCCAATAGGCCAAATCTTCTAGTATATTCTGGCAGCAATGTCGAAGGGTCAGGAGTAAAGGAGACCACTGAGGCCTAACATATGTGAGTTAAAAGCAACAAATCCATTTAATTTTTTTTCAGATAATATCAAATTGACATTACGCAGGATAGGACACTGATAGGCAGATGATGCCTAAGAAAACCCAAATGAGAAAGATGGAATTAACTCAGTTCGGACATGCTAGGAAACTGTTCTTTTTGCACTTGCTTATTGTCCCTGCTCCCTGGAGAGAACTGATCTTTCATCTTCCAAATGCAAAGGAGAGTACTTAGCTGACATGTCTAATCCTCTGAGAGGTTCCACTATCTAAATAGCTTGGAGAAGGGGGAGAGGGAATGAGAGAGAGGTTCCTTTTTTTTTTTTTAATACATGGGTGGCAATCATGTTAAAGACATTTCTGCTCATCTACATGCAGGAATAAATTATTGTTGATTAAGACATTCCTACATTTTGATTCTCATTATTACTGTCCAGAGGCAGGGTGGTCACCCATGGATCCACCAGCTGGGTTTATTCCTCAAAGCACTGTCTTTGAAACAAATCTCTAGATGACAGTCAGAGAGACTGATCCAATTTACTTCTGGAAAAATCATTTGAACAGACCAGAACTGAAACTGTATGAATGATTCAACTAAATATCCCACACCTTCGAGTCAGTGTAGCCTCATAAGGAGACTTTGGGTTCTTAATTGTCATGTCTTATACACATAGATATTTAAAATTTACTATTATATAATAATATAATAACACGTATAACAACCGTCTTATTGTCATGGACTCTTGGCATTTAGCAAAGCTACGGATATTTTGTCAGAATAACATTTTTAAATGGAAGTGGTCAAATCAACAAGCTTTTGTTAAGCATTTGCTATGGACAGGGGTGGGAAACCTGCAGCCTTGAGGCCATATGTGGCACTCTAGGTCCTCAAGTGCAGCCCTACCCCTGGACTAGAGTGATTTCTTTGTAGATAGAAGATCTTGGTTGAAGCACTGCCTCTGAAGTAAGGGCTTTGCAACCTTGAACAGACTACTCGCTAAGTTTAAAAGTTATGGTAGAGCTCCTAGTTTGCATCTGTGAAGGGATTTTCCACACTAGGAATTCTCAGATAGCACAGATTCAAACCAAAAAGTAAAATCCATCCTCACTCAGCATCTTGAGCAGAAATTTGAGTCAGTAATGGCCCAAATTTCTATTATAATGGCAACAACTTATTTTTATACAGCCTTAATGTTTATAAACCTAAAGGCAGCTCGATGGCACAGTGGATGGAACACCAGGTCTGGAGGCAGGAAGCACTGAGTTCAAATCCAGCCTCAGACACTTGTTAGCTATGTGATCCTACATAAGTAGCCTCAAATTCTGTCTGCCTCAGTTTCCTCATCTATAAATTAGGGATAATAATAATAGCACCTGTCAAAGTGGTTGTGAGGATAAAATGAGAAGATATTGATAAAGTACTTTGCAAACCTTAAAGCACTATATAAATACTTATCATTATTACAAATCACTTTCCCTGCAACAACCCCATGAGGTAGGTTGTGTGTAATGGAAAGAGGGCTAGACTGGAGTCAGGAACACCTGGCTCACATTCCCTGTGACCCTTCATAGCTATGTGATCATGGGCAGGCTCATTCTTCTGATCACTCAGGTGCACCCAACCTCTCTGTGCCTCAATTTCCGCTTCTGTAAACTGGGGATAACAACACCTGTAGTACCCACCTTACTGGTTTATAGTGAGGCTAAAATAAGAAGATGCAGTGCTTTGTCAACTTTAAAGCACTCTGCAAATATCAGTTATTATTATTATTATTATTATTATTATTATTATTATCATTATTATATAATTTTGAAGATGTGGGATGTTATCAATTTTCTCTTTATTTTTCTCTTAATATTTTTCTTTATCAATCTTCTCTATTGATACAAATCATATCTTTCCCCATGAAATTCTGTGGCTGAAAAATTCATCACCCTGTGGCCAAACCAGGAATGAGCCTTTCCACGCTTAGCTGGGGTGGTCCCTGAGTGTCAGAACATAAAATGTATGTATCCCCTGCATTTATACTTGAAAACTTTCCAAATTGATGATTCTATTCAAACCAACAAATTCATATAAATACAATGACTAAGAATGTTAAACTGAACCTTTCTCAGCATTATGAGGATCTAAGACATCTCCAGAGGCCTTGGGATGGAAAATGCTGTCCACATCCAAAGAAAGAACTATGGAAGTCGAAGCCTATGTCAGATTGTGCTCCATCTTGGGGGGGGGGAGAAAAAGGGAGAAAAAATTTTCAACTCAAAAGCATATGGAAAAAAAATTAAAAATAAATAAAAATAAAAACAAAAAATAAGAAAAAAAAAGGAAGAGTCACAAGACTCACTTCAAATAAAAAACTAGCAACTAAGTTATTTTGACTGCCACAAATACACAAATTAAAAGTAAAGGAATATGAAGAAAGATGCTATCTGCATTCAGAGAAAGAGCTGACAAATAGAAATATGTACAGAATAAGTGTGTGTGTGTGTGTGAATGTGAGTGTGTGCGTGTCTAATGGTAGCCATCTCTAGGATGAGGGAAAGGGAGGGAAGGGAAAAAAAAGAAAAAAAAGAAATCTACATAATTTTGCTGTAT
The DNA here is from genome assembly GCF_003287225.1 of Phascolarctos cinereus. Taxonomy (NCBI): domain Eukaryota; kingdom Metazoa; phylum Chordata; class Mammalia; order Diprotodontia; family Phascolarctidae; genus Phascolarctos; species Phascolarctos cinereus. Next base: position 233,462,587 of record NW_027556402.1, read on the forward strand.
ATTTGGAGGGAATAGCAAGTTGTACATGGTAGATTTGCAGTTTCATATATAATCATCTTTTTTTGTACTATGTTATGGGAATGCTTGTTTTGCTCTGTGAATTGAATATAAAAATGTTTTTTAAAAAAGAAAAGAAAAACTAGAAATGATTAAGCTTAGTGAAGGAGGCACATCAAAAGCTGAGCTAGGTTGAAAGCTAGGCCACCACCCTGATCAGTCAGCAGCCATCAACTTCGAAGCAAGACCTTCTACCAGCAAAAAGATTATGACTCACGGAAAGTTCAGGCAATGGTTAGCATTTGTTAATAATAAAGTATTTTTAATTAAGGTATGTACACTTTTTTAGACATAATGCTATTGCACACTTAATAGAGCACAGTGTAATGGAAACATAACTTTCATATGCACTGAGAAACCAAAAAATTTGTGTGACTTGCTTTATTGAGACATTCACTTTATTGCAATGGTCTGGAACTGAACTCGCAATATCTCCAAGGTATGCCTGTACATAATAATGGGGGGGGGGATGCAAGGCACTAGCAGCTGGGGCTTTATGTAGAAATCACTGCTCCTCTAACGCCACACTAACACCTCAAATATACTTTCATTTGATGGATCTGATATCAAATACATGGCAATATATATATAATATAGTAATGCTTCTATATATATCAATGTCCCATATTAAGCAGCTATCAGAAATTCTTCCTATTCAAATTGTCACAAGACACATTTTACAGTGATAGAACTATGACCAAATTGGCTAGCCTCCTGCAGACAGAATCGTATCCCCAGGAAAGGGCTAGAACAGTCTCCCCTCCTTCCTCCCCACTCTTGACTTGAATCTCTCCCACACAGTCTCTCTCTCACAGAGCAGCGGGCTCCACTGGGTGGCCAATCCTGCACCTCTTGGCTTATGAACCAGGCTCATCCTTTCTTTATGAAAATGACGCTAGACCCAGTATTTCTCAGCAGAACAAATTCTTTGAATTATTTTCCCAGCAATAAGTGATGAAGAAATGGCCCCAGGGAGGCCAGGGAAGGCTGCTCTGTCCCTGATCACAAAGCTCCTGCTCAGAGGGTCAGGAAACCTAGAACACAAAGGCAAAGACCTTGGGGCCATCTGGCCCAAACTTCTCAGATGAGATGGGAAGTACATTATCTAAAGTCATGTCAATGGCAGAACTAGGACTCTCATCTTTGCTGTTGTTACTGTTCAGTTGTGTCTGACTCTCCGTGACCCCATTTGGGTTTTTCTTGGCAAAGATACTGAGGTGGTTTGCCATTTCCTTCTCCAGTTCATTTTACAGAAAAGGACATTGAGACAAACAGAGTTAAGTGACTTGCCCAGGGTCACACAGCTAGTAAGTGTCTGAGGCTGAACTTTGTTTAACTCAGGTCTTCCTGACTCAAGGCCTGGAGCTCTATCCACTGGGCCACCTAGCTGCCCACTCCCATCTTTACATATTAATATTTCTTCTTTCTTTCTCACCTTCTGCCCTCCAGCCTAACTCAAAATTCCCAAGAACTCTGACTCATTCTTCTTTTTTCCTTACTTCATTCCTTAATTCAACTGAGACAAAGTGAGAATGAGAAAAATGTACTATTAAAAAATAAAGCACCATGTAACACAATTAATCTGGATGGTATAGCATGAGGAGTGCAGGGTTCTGAATCAAAAGGCACTGCTCTGTTACTGTAGCCTTGGGTAAATCACTTCAAAGAGGCAACATGGTCCAGGGAAAAGAAAGTTGGCTTTGGAGCCAAATGGCCTGGATTCAAATCTTGCCTCATTCACTCATTATTTGTCTGACCTGGTCATGTCACTATCTATCCAGGCTTTTGCTTTTTCATCTCTAAAATTAGGTAGTTGACTCAGTTCCAGAGGTCCCATGACCTTGACAGAAAAGTGGGTGATGGACTCAGAAGGCAGATTGAAGCAGATTTGTTTTGGATATGGATAATATCGGAATTTTTTTTGTTTAACCATTCCTATTGGTACAAAGGTTTTGTTTCTTTTTCTTTTTCAATGAGAGGCTGGGGTGGAGAAGCCAGGTTAACTTTTTTTTAATGAGTGGATTGAACTAGATGACCTTAAACATTATTTTCATCTCAAAATTTATGATTTTGTGACCTCTGTAAGCCTCAGTTTCCCTATCTATAAAGTGACAGTTTAAGATTAGATGAAGTCCCTTCCAGTTCTAAATCCTTTTAGAGATAGAAAAAACCTTTAGATAGTTATATTTCTCCTTTTCTCACCCCCTCCCTCTAGCCCCTCCCCCACCCACTGAGAAGGCAAGTAATAGGATACTCATTATACATGTAAAGTAATGCAAAACATATCTCTATATTAGCCATGTTGCCACAAAAGCAAGAAAAATAAAGAAAATGAAAAAAAAAGTTTTAATCTGTACTCAGAGTTCATCACTTCTTTCCCTGGAGGTGGATAGAATTTTTCATCATGAATCCTTTGGAATTGTCCTGGATCATTGCCATGATCAGAGCAGCTAAGTCTTTCACATTTGATCATCCTTACAATAATGCTCTTGCTATGTACAACATTCTCCTGGTTCTGCTCACTTCACTCTATATCACTTCATATACGTCTTTGCAGGTTTTTCTAAGACCATCCTGCTCATCTTTTCTTATGCCAGAACAGTATTCTATCACAATCATATACCAAAACTTGTTCAGCCATTCCCCAATTGATGGGCATCCCTTCAGTTTCCAATTCTTTGTCACCACAAAAAGAGCTGCTATAAATATTTGTATGCATATAAGTCCTTTTCTTTTTCCTTTGATCTCATTGGAATACAGACCTTATAGTGGTATTGCTGGATCAAAGGGTATGCACAGTTTTGTGGCCCTTTGGGTGTAGTCCCAAATTATTCTTCATGATGGTTGGACCAGTTCTCAACTCCACCAACAATGCATTAGTGTCCTTTTTTTCAACATCCCCTCTAGCATTTGTCATTTTCCTTTTCTGTCATATTAGCCAACCTGATAGATGTGAGGTGGTGCCTCAGAATTGTTTTAATTTGCAATTCTCTGATCACTAGTGATTTAGAGCATTTTTTCATATGACTATAGATAGCTCTGAAGCAGCTAGGTGGTGCAGTGGGCAAAGTGCTGGGGCCAGAGTGAGGAAGATTCCTTTTCCTGAGTTCAGATCTGGCCTCTGACACTTACTAGCTGTATAACTCTGCACAAGTCACTTTATCTTGTTTGCCTCAGTTTCCTCATATGTAAAATGAGCAGGAAATGGAAAACTGCTCAAATCTCTGTGTCAAGAAAGCCCCAAATGGGGTCACAGAGAGTCAAACACAACTGAAAATGACTAAACAACAGTTGAGATAGCTTTGACTTTTTTCTTCTGAAAACTGCCTGTTTATATCCTTTGCCCATTTATCAATTGGGGAAGGGATCTTATTTGACTCAGTTCCCTATATATTTGAGAAAAGAGGCCTTTCTGTGAAAAACTTACTGTAAACCACCGTCCAATTTCCTGCTCTCAGATAGTTATAGTCCACAGTACTGTTGAGATCTTCATTTAGTCTAATCTCCCTAGTTTCGAAGCCTACCTGTCTTTATCTAACCCCCTTCTTTTCTCCTTCTGCTCCCAAATTGAAGAGCAAACGGTAGTGGGAATGGGAGTGTCATGGGACTCTGTTTCATCCAATTTGTGAGAAGAATTAGTGTTTTAACTATTACATATTTGTTTGTGCAAAAAAACAAAACCAAAAAACACCAGAGAAAATTCATTTACTTTTTTCATTGTGATAATTCTTTTTAAATTGTATTTGTTTATTTATTAATTTATGGAATAAAACAAGCATTTCCATAGTAAGATTAAAAAAAGATGATTGCACATGAAACTGCAAATCTGTTATGTACAACTTGCTATTCCTTTTAAATACATAATAAAGTTATCATGTAAATTTTTCCCTCTTTTTTTCCTTCTTCCATACCGCTGCCCTAGAGATTGCTACCATTAGACACAAATATATATGTATGTATGTATGTATACATGTGTATACATATATATACACACACAAAGCACATATACATATATATGTATGTATGTATAAATTATTCAGTACATGCTTCTATTTATCAGTTCTTTCTCTGGATGCAGAGATAATTTGTGATAATTTTAACTGACATCTATTATCACATAGGATTTAGAGACCCTAGTGGATAGACCTTGGAGATGATCTAGTCCAAACAATTAATTTTACAAATAAAGAAAATCATTCCCAAAGACAGATAGATGGTACAGATAGTGTTGGACTTGGAGGTAGGAAGGCCTGAGTTCAAATTCTGCTTCTGACACCTCCTTAGCTGTATTACCTAGGGCAAATCACTTAAGTCTCTCTCTCTCTCTCTCTCTCTCTCTCTAGCCTCAGTTTCTTCATCTGTAAAATAGACATAATAATAATAAATGGACATAATAATAATTCATAGGGTTGTGAGTCAACATTTATAAAGTGCTTCACAAACTTTAAAGAACTGCATAAATGCTAGCTGACATGACTATAGATGTAAGTGATTTGCTCAATGTCACGTGACTAGGAAGAAGAAGAAGAAGCAAGATTAAAATCCAAGTCTTCTGACTCCAAATTCAGTTCTCTTGATTATAGACCTTGCTATCTAGATCTGGCATTTGCAAAACTACTGGTTGAGCAAAAGGGATGGCTCTCCCCTTACCCCAACTCTAGCTTAATTGGGAACAAGGCTTCCACTTTGCCCATATTGGCATTGGACTTGAGGACATGTGCCAATAGGCTCGCATCATGGACATTTGCAACATAGCAGGTCGGTCCTTCCTTCCCAATAGTAATAGGAATTAGGATTTCAGAACTATGAAATACACATGTTGTCGGGGTTTAGGACGTGAAGAGGAGCAAACTGGAAAGAAAACAGGATTTCCCCACAGCTGGAAATCTGCATTTTAACTCTTCAAACACTCTCTTATCCATGAAACCTTTTCTGATACCCTCCACAGCTACTGTCCTTCCTCCCCAACTACTCTTTATTCATCTACATGCATATACATGTATTTTTCTATATATATTTATGCCTTAAATATGTATACGCGTACCTGTAGAGGATCTTAGACTTAGAGCCAGGAAGGCCTGAGTTCAGATCTGACCTTGGCACTTCCTAGCTGCATGATCCTGAGCAAGTCACTTAACCTCTGTCTGCCTCAATTTCCTCATGTCCATAAAATGCAGACAAAAATAGCGCAGACCTCCCAGGGTGGTTGTGAGGGTCAGATGAGAGTATTTGTAAAGTGCTTTGCAAAATTTAGAGTATTCTATTATAGATATTATTATATATTATATTATATTATATATTATACTATATTATATTATACTATACTATACTACACTACACTACATTATATTACATTACATTATATTATTATATTATATTATAGTATAGTATAGTATAGTATAGTATATTTTATTAGATTAGATTAGATTAGATTAGATTAGATTAGATTAGATTTATTATATTATATTATATTTATTATATTTTATTATATTTCATTATATACTATTTCATTATATTATATTATAATAGATATTATAGATATCGATATTATTGCTGTTTCACTATTAGAATATAAGCTTTTTTTGAACAAGGATTGTTTCATTCTTTGTTCTTGTATATAGTGCCTAGTACAACGCAGCTAGGTCTTGTAGTGAATAGAGAGCCAGGCCTAGAGTCAGGCAGACTCATCTTCCTGAGTTCAAATCTGGCCTCAGATACTCACTAGCTGTGTGACCCTGGGCAAATCACTTCACCTTGTCTGTCTCAATTTCTTCATCCGTAAAATTATTTGGAGAAGGAAACGGCAAACCATTACAGTAGCCTCACCAAGAAAACCCCAAATGGGGTTACAGAGAGTTGGACACAATTGAAATGATTGAACAACAACAGCACAGAGCATCTGAGAAAGTATTTGAACCCAGATCTTCTTGACTCCAAATCCAGAGCTCCTTCCACCTGCCTCACTGAGCTAGGGGCCGGTGGTCACCAAAAGATAAATAAGATAGGGCTCCCTCCCCTCCAGGAGCTCATAGCCAAGGAGGAGAGGAAAGTCTATACATAAAGTACATATAATATACACATATAAATATAAAAATACACACAAATACAGTGACCCAGGAAACATGAATAATTGTGTAACCTTAATGGTACAGTTTTGAGGGCACTGAGCTCATACTTCAAGAAAAGGGCCAATAAGAATGGACCCCTGCACTGAGCCAGCACACGGAGCCCACTTTCTATGCATGTCAAAGGTTACATAGACAGATTCCATAAAAATCACTCTTTGGCTCGTGACTCCACCCAGGATTTCTCTTGGGAACCTCAGAATTCAGTTCATTTTGTCTTCATCTATACAGGATCTTCTCTGGGAGACATAGGTTATGCCTACATCTTTAGAGATATGAGGAAAAAGTTCCTCAAGTTATCTCTCTAATTCTCTCTCTTTCTGTCTCTCTGTCTCTCTGTCCTTCCCTGTCTATCTCAATGTATCTACATAGTCTATGTATGTATGCATACACATACACAAGTGTATTATAACATATATGTATATATGTGGGTACATATAAATGTGTGTCTATCTAGACATATACATATATATCTATATGTATATATGTATACATATATATTAAATACAAGACAGTCTTTATGTTAACTCATGGAAAGAATACCCAAAAAACCCCTATATGGGACCCAAAGGATCTCATAACCATGCAGAAGATCTCTCTTTCCCATCGACAAATACCCCAAATGACAATAATTATGCTACATCCAAAAAATTTTTAAAGCAAAACAAGCACAAAATCTTCTGGGATTACCTGGTTCCATGTCATTATTTGATTTTTCTTCTATTTACCCATTTTGTTTTTAAAGTCTCATTGCTTCGGTCATAGGAACATTAAATCCCTCAGCAGGACTTGACCAAGTGAGCTTAGGCAGCATTACTGACTCAGTGACTGACAGTGAATTCAGCATGCTACTCAAAGGAACAAAAATAGATTCCTTTCCATAGAGGACAATCTGGACTGAGAATTCCTTTCCAGAATTTTCATTTACATTTTGTGTTCTGTAAGCATCTGATTTATTTTTTAAATCATTCCCATCCTTATCCCACCTTAGGCCCCAGAGAGAAATGCAGTCACATAAATTTGGTTATGCCTCATTGCCTCTTTTGTTGAATAATAATAGTATCAACAATAATATCTCACATTTATATAATGATTTCTGCTTAAATTCTTTTATATATGCAACTAAATACATCACATCATTTCCTCCATATGACAAGAAAGATAATAAGGCACAGTAGAAACAGTCCTGAAACTGGAGTCTTAGATCTTAACTTCGAGCTCTTACTCTTGTTTCAAGCCATGGCATTCTTTGAGCCTCTGTTTCCTCATCTGAAAAATGAGCATAAGTATCCAGTATCTCACATGGCTATTGTGAAGAAAGTGCCTTCTAACTATAAAGCCCATTATTATTAATAACAACAACGATCAGGTAAGTAGTACAAATATCTTTGTCTCCATTTTGCAAATGAGGAAACCATGTCAAGATCCATAAAGGATTAGCCCAAAGTCACCCAGTTTGTCAGCGGTAGAGCCCAAGTCTGGATCTTAGGGCTCTTTCCAACCTAAACAACTGTGTCCGTTTCCAGCATCCTTATTTGAAATTGCTCATGTGATATCACAATCACTATTTTACTTGTGGTTACTGGGTTTCCAAAGTCCCCCCTTTCTTGAGCTTGACTGGTAATTTTCCTCCTCCTTGTCCGAGGTCCCATTGCTAATAAGTTACAGGGTCAAGATTTGAACCCATGTCCTCTGACTCAAAATCCAAGGTTGTTTGTTCGGCCCCACTTTCCACTTCGGCAGCAGCACTAATGCTTTGTGCTGATACACCAGGGGCCCTGCAAAACCAGTCCCCGAGAAAATGAATTGCCGAGATGCTGACGAGACAATCAAGCATTATCTGAAATTATGCTTTTAAAAAATTAAAATCAATCAAACACCAAGAAGCCCTCATGAAATGAAGAGGTGTTTAAAAGACAGAGGCTGAGGGGCCTTGAGAAAAACAACTTAAATTATTGAAACAGGCTTTTCACCGTGTGGGGAAAATGTTCCAATAATGTCCGATTAAAAATTTAAATCTATTTACTTTCCAGATGGTTTTCTCCAGTGTTCTTATTAAAGTCTGCGAGTTACCTGTACGTCTGGGGAGGAGAATCCTGTTTGTTGGTTTAAAGGAAAAAGTCAGTCGGAGTTAAGAGGGATGGATTCATTTTCCTGACTGTCTCTGATAGAGCATCTGAATAGCATAATAACAACAGCATTTATTTAATGCTTGGAGGTTTGCAAAGCATATTCTATCCTACTTGTTCCTCACAATCTCCCTGTGAGGTAGGTCCTAGCACATCCCCATTTTATAGATGAAGAAGTTCAGATTGAGAAGTTAAGTGATTTCCCTAGCATTAGAAAGGGGATTTAAACCCAGGTTTTTTTTGGCTTCAAGGCTGGTTCACACTTCTACACTGTCAAAAAAGGAGGTTGGCTCAGATGGCCTTGAAAGGCCCTTTCATCCCCAAATCTGGAATCCAAAGTATCACCTTCCTCCACCTCCACTTTTTTTTTCATTCGTAAGATGTCAAAAACAATATCCTACTTGAGGGTGCCATGAGATAATGCACATACCACACTTCATAAAAGCATGTTATGATCATTATGATATCATGCTTCCTCCCTCAGACATGTTACTGCATTCATTTCCCCTGCTGAGAAATGAAGGTGCCATTATTCCGTGTTGAGTTCATTTCTGGAATGTGAGCACACATGTTCACACTGCCATTTTAAAGGCTGCTTCCTTTAGTATTCATTTCCCCCTTCTTGATCTGGGGGTGAACTTGTAATACTGAATTTATGACATAAAACCCCTTCTAAATCAAGAGACAGGGATGTCTGACATGTGGGATTAAGAGGGATTTGAGGCAGAATTAATCAGACAAAGAAATTGGAATGGAGAGAACAAAAATCTTCCGTAAAACAGTAATCTTCATACACAGCAATGGCCCACGTCATATTAGCTGACATTCATATGGCACTTTACAATGTGTAAAGCACCTTAGCTACACCAGTTCATTTGGTGGTCAGTATGACAGGCATTATTAGTTACAGAGGAGAAATCTGAGATTCAGAATGGTCATATCTTTTGCAAGGTCACACAGTTAGGAACTATCACAGGCACGATTTGAATCTAGGTCCAGTCAGTCAACAGTCAATCCATAAACATGCATTTATTTATTACCTATTTTGTGTTAGACACTATGACAAGCATTTCACTGGCACAGGACCGCCCACTATTGGCACACCTACATCAAAGAAGGCACTATGAGCAAAGCAGGATTGCAGGAGCTCAAAAGAAACATGAGATGTACAAATTTAGTGACATCTCCACTCCAAATGTTTACATGGACTATGTGTGCCGGACTTGTGGTAGAGCCTTCTGAACTCGTATTGATCTGATCAGCCACAGTCAGACACACTGCACCCTGACCCCAACCTTCTTAAAGAAGGAAGAACAACAGACAATGATAAGCATCTAGAGTGATTTCTGCTACACCATGTGGACTCTCTAACATTGTTACTTTGGGGCCTTGAAACCCATCATGGAGAGGGGAGGTGGGAGTTAGTTCAACAAGAATTATGTTCAGGTGTACACCATAAAGAATATGGCACCAGTGAGTCCACGCTTACTGAAGACGCCCAAAGGAGTTATCCAGGAATTGGCAAAACCATAATACAGTGGGGTTTCTCCATATAACAAATTCAACAGACTGAGCAAGCGTTTACTCTGTCGAAGCATTGGTCACAGAAAGCCCCAAAGGAAAAGCCATCCCTGCCCTCCACGTACTTTCAGGCTATAAGGGGACATAATGGTGGGATCACTGGATTATACCATTTAATCTGAATCCTTCTTTTTAAAAATGAGGAATCTTCTTCTGCTGTCAAGATGACGGCTCTGAAGCCCTCCCTGATTCCTCTCCAAACAACTGAAAAAAAACAGCTTCAGAATTGACCTAGGAGCAGAGAAGCAGCCATGCCTAGGGCAATCCACCAGCAAGGCCTCGCCCTCCTGCAAACCAGCGGGCCCTTAGGCAAGTGAGGAGTCTATGTAACACAAGGCCCCACCTCCTAGTGACCCCACCTCCAGCACAAGCCACCAGTGAAGCCTTGAGTCCATTGCTGAGCAGTAGTGAAGCTCACCCCAGGATGGGCCAACAGTGAGGCCCCTCACCCTGGGGTCTCCCAGCTGAGAGACCCTGTTTCCATACAACCCAGCAGCAGGGCCCCAACCCTGGAGCAGCAGCTAAACTCTGCACCCAGGGAGAGCCAACAGGGAGGCCCCATCCCCTAATACAAGTCAGAAGGGAAGCCTACCCTCCAGAGAAAGCAAGTAGCTAAGCCCTGAAGACCAGCGAAAGCTAGCAGTAAGATACAGAACCCCAACACAAAAAGTTGGAACAATGCAAGAGCAGAAACCAACTCTTACATATAAATACCAAGTTGCAAAAAATGGCAGGAAAAAAAAATGGCAACAAACAAACACAAACAAAAAAGAAGTTGACTGTAGAAAGTTACTATGTTGATAGGGAGAATCAAGGCATAAACATAAAAGAGAACAATAGTGTCAAAATGGCTATATGTGAAGCCTCAAAGAAAAATGTAATTTGGTCTCAGGCACAAAATGAATTCCTAGAAGGGCTTAAGAAGGATTTTCAAAAGTAAATTAGAGAAGTAGAAGAAAAATTTGGAAAAGAAATGAGTACTACAAGAGAATCATGAAAAAAGAGTCAATCGTGTGGGAAAAGATAATCAAAAATTAACCAAGGAAAATAATTCCCTGAAAAATAGAATCGGCCAAATGGAAAAGGAAATACAAAAGCTCACTGATGAAAACAATTCCTTAAAACTTAGAATTGAACAAGTGAAAACTAATGAATCTATGAGATATCAAGATACAACAAAACAAAATCAAAAAAGTAAAAAATAGGAGAAAATGTGAAATTTCTCATTGGCAAAAAAAAACTTACCTAGGAAATAGATCCAAGAGAGATAATATAAGAATTAATGGACAACCTGAAAGCCATCAAAAAAAAAAAAACCCTGGACATCTTTCAAGAAATTACCAAAGAAAATTGCCCTGATATATCAGAACCAGAGGGCAAAACAGAAATTGAAAAAATCTGCTGATCATTTCCTGAAAGAGATCCCAAAATGAAAACTTCCAGGAATATCATAGCCAAGTTCCAGAGTTCACAGATCAAGGAGAAAGTATTGCAAGCAGCCACAAGGAAACAATTCAAATATCATGGAACTACAGTCAGGATTACACAGGATTTGGCAGCTTCCACATTAAAGAACCAGAAGGATTGGAATACAAACCATAAGGCAAAGGAGTTAGAATTACAACCAAGAATCAACTATCCAGAAAAACTGAATATAATCTTTCAGAGAGAAAAAATGGGTATTTAATGAAATCAAAGACTTTCAAGTATTTCTAATTAAAAGACCAGAACTGAATAAAAAATTTTACCTCCAAATGCAAGACTTAAGGGAAACATGAAAAGGTAAAACAAGAGACAAGAAAGAGAAAACATAAGAAATTCAATAAAGTTAGACTGTATATTTCTATATGACAAGATAATATTTGCAATTCTTAATTTTATTACTATAAGAGCAATTAGAAGGAGTATATGTAGACAGAAGGTATGGATATAAGATGACTTTGATGAGATAGTACCCAAAAAACAAAATAAAGGGGTGAGAAAGAAAACTGCACTAGAAGGAGAGGGGAGCTTGTTTTGGGGTAAATTATCCCACAAAAAAGAGTCATGAAAGAGCTATTATAATGGAGAAGAAGATGGGCAGGGGTGGCAGGCGAAGTTTAGCCTTACTCTCGTCAAAACTGGCTCAAAGAAGAAATAAGATACACACTCAGTTGGATATGAAAATCTATTTTGCCATATAATGAAGTAAAAAGGGATGGAGATAAGAGAAGGGGGAGATGGGACTGATAAAAGGGAAGGTATATTGGGGCAGGCAGTGATCAGAAGTAAAAGACTTGTCAGGAGGGAAAGGTGGGGAGGTAACAGAGGGGGGAAAGACAAGCAAAAAATAGCATGGAAGGAAATACAGTTAGTTATCTTAACTATAAATTTGAATGGAATGAATTCACCCATAAAAACAGAAGTGGATAGCAGAATGGATTAAAAATCAGAATCCTACAATATGTTGTTTAGAAGAAACATTTTTAAAGCAGAGCGATACACATAGGGTAAAGGCAAAGGGCCAGAGCAGAATCTACTATGCTTCAACTGAAGCAAAGAAAGCAGGGGTAGCAATCATGATCTCAGACAAAACAAAAGCAAAAATAGATCTAATTAAAAGAGGTAAAAAAGGAAACTATAGGGGGGGAGCCAAGATGGCAGAGTGAAAGCAGTGACTTGCTTAAGCTCTCCCCCAAACCCCTCCAAATACTCATAAAAAATGGCTCTAAACAAATTCTGAAGCAGCAGAACCCACAAAAAGACAGAGCGAAACAAATTACCAGCCCAAGACAACTTGGATGATTGATCAGAAAGGTGTATCGCTCCAGGCTGGGAGCGCAGCGTGGTAGCTCAGGCCACAGCGAACCTGGAACAGGCCTCAGAGGAGTGAATCACAAGCAGCTGTGGAGGTTTCCAGACTCCTCAACCCACTAATGCCAAAGACAGCTTAGAAGGTCAGTGGGAAAAGTCTGTTTCTGTCGGTGCTGAGAAAGGAAGGTGGGGTCTCAGCTTCACTCCCCAAGATCGGGGGGGGGCAGTTGCTTCCCGAGCTTCTGGCCCACAGACTGAGGGGGAGTCCAGTGGCTGATCAGAGAGGGATAGCAGGGATCTCTTTGCCAGTGCTGAGGCAGGAATCTCTTGCTTTGCCCATGTTTGGATCTGAGTCACAGTTCTGGGTGGCAGTGCTGGGGTGAAGAGGAACGCTGGAATGGTGGAGCTTGTAGTGGCTGTGGAGAGGAACCCCTCCTCACAGTTACAGGACAGAAAGGAATACTTGTGGTCACAGGCCAGGAAAGGAGTAAACACCTCACCCCTTATCATACCACCTTGGAAGAACTGAAAATTTACAGGTCCCTACAAGTATCTCTGAAAACAGCTACACAAACCCCTGAAGCTTGGGACAGTACATTCTCCACATTGGAAGCAGACTCTTACCTTAACAAAGAGTTTAAAACTCAAGTAATTGGCCGGGATCATGAGCAAGCAGCGCAAAAAGAGTCAGACTATATTATCTTACTTTGGTGACAAAGAAGATCAAAATATACAACCAGAAGAAGACAACAAAGTCAAAGCTCCTACATCCAAAGCCTCCAAGAAAAATATGAATCAGTCCCAGGCCTTGGAAGAGCTCAAAAGGGATTTTGAGAAGCAAGTAAGGGAAGTAGAGGAAAAACTGAGAGTGATGCAAGAAAATCATGAAAAACAAGTCAACAGCTTGCTAAAGGAGACCCAAAAAATACTGAAGAAAATAACACCTTAAAAAATAGCCTAACCCAAATGGCAAAAGAGGTCCAAAAAGCCAATGAGGAGAAAATGCCCTAAAAAGAAAAATTGGCCAAATGGAAAAGGAAGTCCAAAAGATTACTGAAGAAAATACTTCCTTAAAAATTAGAATAGAGCAATTGGAAGATCGTGACTTTATGAGAAATCAAGACACTGTAAAACAAATCCAAAAGAATGAAAAATTAGAAAACAATGTGAAATATCTCATTGGAAAAACAACTGACCTGGAAAATAGATCCAGGAGAGAGAATTTAAAAATTATTGGACTATCTGAAAGCCATGATCAAAAAAAGAGCCTAGACATCATCTTTCAAGAAATTATCAAGGAAAACTGCCCTGATATTAGAACCAGAGGGCAAAATAGAAATTGAAAGAATCCACAGATCTCCTCCTGAAAGAGATCCCCAAAGGAAAACTCCTAGGAATATGATAGCCAAATTCCAGAGTTCCCAGGTCAAGGAGAAAATATTACAAGCTGCCAGAAGGAAACAATTCAAGTACTGTGGAAACACAATCAGGATAACACAAGATTTAGCAGCTTCTACATTAAAGGACCGCAGGGCATGGAATATAATATTCCAGAGGGCAAAGGAGATAGGATTACAACCAAGAATCACCTACCCAGCAAAACTGAGTATAATCCTTCAGGGGAAAAAATGGTCATTCAGTGAAATAGAGGACTTTCAAGCATTCCTGATGAAAAGACCAGAGCTGAATAGAAAATTTGACTTTCAAATACAGGACTCAAGTGGAACATGAAGAGGTAAACAGGAAAGAGAAATCATAAGAGACTTATTAAGATTGAACTGTTTACATTCCTGCATGGAAAGATGATATTTATAACTCATGAGACCTTTGTCAGTATTAGTTGGAGGAAAAAAATTATATGTATGTAGATAGATAGATAGATATAGATAGACAGATAGATAGAGGCACAGGGTGAGTTGAAGATTAAGGGTCATATCTGGAGAATAAAATTAAGGGATGAAGAGGATTATACTGGAGAAGAAGAAAGGGAGAGGTAGAATGGGGTAAATTATCTCACAAAAAAAAACAGAAAAGAAAAGTCTCTTACAGTGGAGGGAAAACGGGGGAAGGTGAGAGGGAATGAATGAATCTTATTCTCATAGGATTTGGCTTAAGGAGGGAATAACATACACATTCAATTGGGTATGGAAATTGTCTTACCCTACAGAAAATAGGGGGAGAAGGGGACAAGAGAGCAGGGGATGATAGAGAGGAGGGCAGATTGGAAAGGGTAATCAGAAGTAAATACTTCTGAGGAGGACAGGGTCAAAAGAAAGAATAGAATAAATGGGAGGGCAGATAGGATTAAGGGAAATAGAGTTTTCACAACATGTCTACTATGGAAGTGTTTTGCATAACTGCACATGTACAACCTATATTGAGTTGCTTGCCTTTTCAATGAGGGTGGGTGGGGAGGGAGGAAGAGAGAAAATTTGAAACCTAAAGTTTTAAAAACATATGTTTAAAAAAAAAGTTTTCACATGCTATCGGGAAATAAGAAATACAGGAAATGTGGTACAGAAGTCTATCCTGCCCTACAGGAAAATAGAAGGGGAAGGGGATAAGAGAAGGGGGGAGAGAAAGAAAAGAGGACAGACTAGGGGAAGGGATATTCAGAATGCATGTCATCTTGGGATTGGGGGAGGGGTGAGATGGGGTGAAAATTTGGAATTCAAAAACTTGTGGAAATAAATGTTGAAAACTACAAATTAATAAATTTATATTAAAAAAAGAAACTATATCCTTCTGAAAGGTACCACAGACAACGAAGTGATATTGATACTAAACATATATGCACCAAATGGTATAGAATCTAAATTTTTGAAGTAGAAGTTAAGTGAGTTACAGGAAGAAATAGTAAAACTGTACTAGTGGGGGACCTCAACTTTCCTTTCTCAGAATTAGATAAATCTAACCAAAAAACAAACAAGAAAAAAGTTTAAGCGAATAAAATTCTGAAATAGTTAGATATGATAGACCTTTCAGCAGTACATGGCACCTACACAAAAATTGACTGCATATTAAGACATTAAAAACTTCACAACCAAATGCAGAAAAGCAGAAATAGTAAACACATCCTTTTCAGGTCATAATGCAATAAAAATTACATTCAATAGTGGACGATGGAAATAGAGACTAAAAATTAATTGGAAATTAAATAATCTAATCTTAAGAAACAAGTGGGTCAAAGGACAAATCATAGAAACAATCAGTAATTTCATTAAGGAAAATGACAACAATGAGACAACATACCAAAATTTATAGGCAGCAGCCAACATGGTACTTAGGGGAAAATTTATATATGTAATTGTTTACATCAATAAAATAGAGCAAAAGCAAATCAATGAATTGGGCATGCAACTAAAAAAACTAGGAAAAGAACAAACTAAAAATCCCCAATTAAACACCAAATTGGAAATACTGGAAATCAAAAAAGAGATTAATAAAATTGACAGTAAGAAAATCATTGAACTAATAAATAAAACTAGAAGCTGGTTTTACAAAATAAAATAAAATAAAATAGCTAAACCATTGGTTGATTTGATTTAAAAAGGAAAGAAGAAAACCAGATTATTAGTATCAAAAATGAAAGGAGTGAATTCACCACTAATGAAGAGGAAATTAAGACAATTGTTAGGAGCTATTTTGCTCAATTATATGCCAATAAATTTGACAATCTAAATGAAATGAATAAATATCTACAAAAATATAAATTAGCCATTTAACAGAAGAAATAAAACACTTAAATAACCCAATCTTAAAATAAAATTGAACAAGTCATCAATGAACTTCCTAAGAAAAACTCCCAGGAACAGATAAATTCACAAGCGAATTCGACCAAACATTTAAAGAACAATTAATCTATTTGGAAAAATTGGTGATACAGTCCTACCAAGTTCCTTTTATGACACAAATGTGGTGCTGATACCCAAACCAGGAAGAGCCAAAACAGAGAACAAAAATTACAGGCTTATTTCCCTAATGAATATTGATGCAACAAAATTTAAATAAGATATTAGCAAAGAGATTAGAGCAATATATCATAAGGATCATACATTATGACCCTGTGGGATTTATACCAGAAATACAGGACTGGTTCAGTATTAGGAAAAACTATCATAATTGACCATATCAGTAACAAAACAAACATAAATCATGATTATCTCAATGGATACAGGAAAAGCCTTTGACAAAATACAGTAACCATTCCTATAAAAAAAAAACAACAATTAGGGAGCATAGGAGCAAATGGAGCTTACCTTAAAATGATAATATTCTAAATTTATATTATATAAATTACATTATATTATTACATAATTTTAATAATTTCTATTAATATTTTAATATTTATCTAAAACCATCAGCAAACATTATCTGTAATGGGAATAAGCTAGAAACCTTCCCAATACAATCAGGGGTGAAGCAATGATGCTCATTATCACTTCTATTACTTAATATTGTATTAGAAATGTAAGCCATAGCAATAAGAGAAGAAAAAAAAATTAAAGAAATTAGAATAGGCAATAGGGAAACAAAACTATCATCTTTTGTAAATGATATGCTATACTTAGAAAATCCTAGAGAATCAACCAAAAAATTATTTGAAATTATTAACCACTTTAGCAAAGTTACAGGATACAAAATAAACACACATAAATCATCAGCATTTCTATGTTATACTAGCAAAGTCCAGCAGCAAGAGACAGAAAGAGAAATTCCATTTAAAACAACTGCAAACAACATCAAATACTCGGGAGTTTACCTGCCAAGATAAATCCAGTAACTGCATGAACACAACAAAACACTCCTCACACAAATAAAGGTAGATCTAAACAATCGGAAAAATATTCATTGCTCATGGGTAGGCTGAAGAAATATAATAAAAATAATTCTATCTAAGTTGATCTATTTATTCAATGTCACATCAATCAAACTATCAAAAATTATTTTATAGAGCTAGAAAAAATAATAACAACTTTCATCCGAAAGAACACAAGCTCAAGCATATCAAGAGAATCAATGAAAAAAAATGCAAAAAAAGATAGTCTAGCCGTACCAGCTCTCACACTGTATTATAAAGCAGTAATTATCAAAACAATCTGGTGCTGGCTAAGAAACAGAGCGGTGGATCAGTGGAATAGATTAGGTACAAATTACGTTATAGTAAATGACCGTAGTAATCTAGCATATGATAAACCCAGAAATCCAAGCTTTTGGAACAAAAACTCATTATTTGACAAAAACTGCTGGGAAAACAGTAAGGAAGAAATGAGATCTATGCTGACATCTCATACCACATACCAAGATAAGGCCAAAATGGGTACATGATTTACACATTAAGGGTGATACCATAAGCCGATTAAGAGAGCATGGAATAGTTTATCTGTCAGATTTATGGATAAGGGAAGAATTTAGGACCAAAGAAGATACAGAGAGCATTACAAAATGTAAAATAGATCATTTTAATTATATAAAATTAAAAGGGTTTTCAAAAACAAAACCAATGCAACCAAAATTTTAAAGAAAGCAGAAAACTGGGAAGGTGGGATTTTTCAACAAGTATCTCTGATAAAGGCCTCATTTCTCAAATATATAGAGAACTGAGTCAAGTTTATAAAAATACAAGTCATTCCCCAATTGATAAATTGGTCAAAGGATAAGAACAGGCAGTTTTCAAAGAAATGAAAGCTATCTATAACCATATGAAAAAAAATGCTCTAAATCACTACTGATCAGAGAAACGTAAGTTAAAACAATTCTGATGCACCACCTCACACATATCAGGGTGGCTAATATGACAAAAAAGGAAAATGTTGGATAGTGGAGGGGATGTGGGAAAACTGGAACATTAATGCACCGTTGGTGGAGTTGGGAACTGATCCAGCCGTTCTGGAGAACAATTTGGAACTGTGAACAAAGGGCTATATAACTGTGCATACCCTTTGATCCGGCAATACTACTGGTAGGTCTATATGACAAAGACATACCAAAAAAGGGAAAACGACCTATTTGTACAAAAGTATTTATAGCAGTTCTATTCGTGGTGGCTAAGAGCTGGAAGTCAAAGGGATGCCCATCAACTGGGGAATAGCTAAACAGGCTGTGGTATATGATTGTAATGGAATATTATTGTGCTATAAAATAAGCAGGATGATTTCAGAAAAACCTGGAAAGGCTTACATGAATTGATACACAGTGAAGTGAGCAGAACCAGGAGAATATACACAGTAACAGCAATATTGTTTGATGAAGAATTGTAAATGACTTACCTCTTCTCAGCAATGCAATGATCCAAGACAATCCCAAAGGACTCATGATGAAACATATTATCCACCTCCAGAGAGAGAACGGATATTGATTGAATACAGACTGAAACAGGCTATTTTTACTTTCTTTCATTTTTTTTCTTTTTATTCAAGTCTTCTTATACAAAATGACTAATAAGGAAATGTTTTACACAATTGCACATGTATAATCTTTATCTGATTGCTTACTGTCTCAGGGAGGGGGGATGGGAAGGGAGGGATAGAATTTGGAACTCAAAATTTTAAATAAAAATGTTTTTTAAAAATTGGGGGGGGAAATGAAGGAACCGAGACCCACAGAGGTTATCTGACTTGCCCAAGTTCATACCCACAGTATGAGAACAAATAAGTAAATACAAGTAGTTACTCCTGGAGATCACAGTCTGGCTCCCACCTATGTTTCCTGACAGTGAGGTACAGTGGAAAGGGCAGTTATGTTAGCTTTAAAGAACCTAGGTTTGAATTCTACCTACCTACCTGTAGGACCTTGGGTAAGGCACTTAATTTGCCCAGGCCTCAGTTTCCCGATCTGTAATAAAAAGGTGCTGGATTAGCTGGCCCCAGAGATGTGATCTAGCACTATATTTGCCATCCTGTGACCCTCTCATCCACTCTAATTGCAGCCAAATTGGGCTACCCACCCACCCCTGCCCTCTTTCTACACCATGCTCCATCCATCTCTCCTCTTCACCTTTGTCTTTTGGAGCTCTGAGCTCCTTTCCAGGCTTAACTCAAAGGCCGCTTCTTCCTTATTTCCCTAGATTTAGAAAAAAATCGCTTTGTATTTATTTTGCATATATCCTGTATTTATTGATGTGGGTACATCACACGCTAACTTCCCCCAGGGGAATGTGAGCTCGTAAAGAACAAAGGCCATCTCCCTTTTGTATTTCCATCTTCAGCGTCCAGCACTGCGGCTGCCATAAGAATGAGTATCTACTCAGTTTGTTGGTGGCTCACCTGACACCCAATAATTTTAGTGGGGAAGGACAAACTAATATCCAGAGGTATCGTTCAAATGTAGTTATGACAGAGACAGCATCTGCAATTTCACTGGTATAGGGAGACCCTAGGGGACAAGACACCAGCAAGCAGTGCAAGTTGGTGCTTCTCTGTCATTTATCGGCTTGGAGATTTGTCTAGAACACTGAGAGGTTAAGTGATTTGCCCAGGGCCACACAACCAGTATGTGTCATAATAGCATGGATTTAGGGCTTGAAGGGAACCTTTGTCCAAGCCACTCATTTTATAGATAAAGAAACTGAGGCATTGAAAAGTTAACTGACTTGCCCAGGATCACATGACTATTAGGTGTCTGGGACAGGATTCAAACCCAGGTCTTTCTGACTCCGAGCCCATCATCTTATTCACTAGATCACACTTAGACATGACCTAAACCCAGGTTTTCCTATTTCCCAGGCCATCTTTCTTTATACTACACCAACATGCTTGTTCTTTGTACTTGAAACAGCTATTGTTATTACTACATGTTACCATATTATTTATATTAATAATTAATGTAATTGAACTAGTTCATTAGCGTGGAACTCTCCCTGTGTCCATGCACTCCTATTCCTTCATGCGTTAAATGTCCCCAGAGATTCCACCTTCCCTCCCCTCCCAGGACAAGTGGAATTTTTAGGCACCAAATCCCCCGGGCCTCATCTAGTATAAAATGATCAACTCCCTTTACCTATACGAGTATTTATCTGTGGAACCCTCTCTCACCTCCAAAGTAAGATCTTTCTTTCCCTCCTTTTTCAATCTTTGTCCTCCCACCCACCCACTCTGCTATAGACTTTTCTCTGTCTGAGGCCACAGGGGTTACCTCATTGCCAACCCTTGATTTGATTCCAGAGCATCACCCATTCCCCTCTATCCCTTTGTTCCCCTCACTTCTTTCATGTATTTTTCCATATTGTAATGTAGTCCCATAAAAGACGCATTCACCTTTAAGCAAAATGTCACCAGGTTTTGTCCATAACATCACCTGTCTGACTCGTCACTGTTACCTCTACCAGATTTCCTCCTTCACTGTCTCCTTGCATAATTTTATAAAGAAATCTCTTACTGGTGTTATCACTCTGTTGCTGTTGGCTGCATTTATCTACTCCTCTTGGAATTTCGTTGTTTGGGGTGTTTGAGAGGCAAATAATCTCTTCAGTTCTAATATTCTAAAAATATTTCAAACTCTACCTTATTATCGAAATCCATCTTTTGTTCTGTATGGTTAAGTTCACATTTTCAGGATGAGTCACCTCGAGCTACATTCTGAGTTCCAGCGCTCTTCAGAACATATTACTCCGTTCTCTCTTCCTTTTTCTAGTGAGTGCACAATGCTCCTGTTATTTCCCTTGTACTTGATAGTTTTTCTCCTGGTGGCTTGAAGAACTTGTTTCTGAATTAAATTATTAAATTTAACTGCTATGTGTCTTGAAGTTTGCATCCTTGGGTTGGTTTTTTTTTTTAGAACTGTGAATCTTTCAATTGGGATTTCATTTTCAATGTTCAGAAGTTCTGGCCAGTTCTATTATTTCTTTCTTTATTGTGTTAAGGTGTTTGGTTTTTTTTTGTCCTGACATGTTCTTCTCAGAGAACTAGCATACTTAGGTTGTCTCTATGCATCATGTCTTCAAGATCCGTATATTTTGTTTGCATATTTTCTTTTAATGTTTCTGCTTTTTGCTTCTAATCTCCTAGATTGGCTTCTACTTCTGTGCATTTGCATTCCCACTCTGCCTCACTTAAATCCAATTCACTTGCAAGTCAAGACATCATCTTCCTGATGTCATCGATCCTCTTCAAGAATGAACAACAACAAAATAAATAAATAAATTTTTTTTAAAAAGAAGAAACAACAACAATTCGCATCCCCAGTCTATTGTTCCCTCTTTGGTGAGGCTTGCCATTACAAATTCAAGTTCTTCTATTTTGTGCATTATTTTTTCCTGTACGGACCATAAGTTCTGCTTTTGTAATTCTCATTTATCTTTTAAACTACTCAGGAACAGCATATTATGGTTCCATGTCCTCCTCAACTTCCACAGATCCTCTGTCTCGTCAAATATCAGATCATTTCCCTTCATTTTTCAGTATTAATAGATGCTAAAACTCATGTATTAGATCTGGAGGCCATATTTCCTTCTGTTACTATTTTTCCTGCCCACTTCTCTGTTTATATTCAAGGTCTTTGAGATTTTTTCTTCCTGAAATCTTTGGTACTTTCAGTCTCCCTGTCCCTTATTTTCCTTATGGTTCACTTTCTGACCCCCTGCCCTCTAACTGTGGTTTCCTTAGGGGCTGAATCGCAGCCTGCTCTCTCACTTGGCAATTCATGCTTCACCAGCTTGAGTCTCTGCCCCAGACGATTTCGGATGGTCAGAACTGGCCCCAGTTGCATGCTGCACTCTTTCCCCCTCACTGGTTTCGTGGAGTGCTCCTCCCATGCATGCTGTCTTGTACTTGGGCAATCCCTTTGTTCCTTAGCCCTCTTGCCTGGCACTGGCAGTTTAGAGCCTGCTGACACTGGTAGTTCAGAGTCTCCTTTCCCCGGCATTGGCAGTTCAGGGTTTTGCAGCACTGGTGTTTCCAGGTTGAAGACCTTGGCAGCTTTTGCTTCTGGAGATCTATAGCCAAGCTGGCTATTGAGATCCAAACTTCTGTAGCCTCGGTCTCCATGGCACTGAAAAGAGGGAGGGAGCAATAGGATGCAGGGGTAGGTTTTGATGTAAGCTCCTATTGTGCCTTTGGGTCTGCTGGTGTGGCTTCGTTGCTAGACATGAAGGAGGGGTGCCAAGTGAGCTCAGGGTCAGTGAGCACCAGTTCCTAGGTTTGGGGTTATTTTTAAACTTCATTTTTTATTCTGGGTGTCTTAGACCATAGAAACAACTAAAGTCGCTTTATTTTTTTTTGTTTGTTTGTTTGCCTTTTTGGTGAGGCAACTGGGGTTAAGTAACTTGCCCAGGGTCACACAGCTGGTAAGTGTCATGTGTCTGAGACTGGATTTGAACTCATGTCCTCCTGACTCCAAGGCCAGAGCTCTATCCACTGTGCCACCTAGCTGCCCCTAAAGTTTCTTTATCTTTAGCACATAATCTCTGTTTTTGAGGGGTCTGAGAGGCGATGGGGACTAGAGAAAAGGTCTAGTCCACCATCTTGTTATTCACCTGACCAGAAAGAAACAGATTCATTATTAACAATATTAATGTTGTTGTTATTATAATTGTGACCTGGAACTCTATACTGAATTTACATGGACTAGGTTTAGCCTTGAAATCAACCCACAAATCACTGTCAAATCACTGAAGTCATGCCCACCCAGAGTTTCTCCAAGGACCATCTGAACATGGTTCTTGTTTGACTCTAGTAATAATGAATGGCAGTTCACCCAGTGATATCACCATTAGGCCTACACCCCAAAGAGATCAAAGAAAGGGGAAAAGGTCCTATATGTACGAAAATATTTACAGCAACTCTTTTTGTGGTGGCAGAGAACTGAAAAGTAAAGGGGAATGGCTGAACACGTTACGGTTTGTGAATATGATGTAAGACTCCTATACTATAGTGAATGGTGAAAGAAATGGTTCCAGTAAATCTTTGCAGTACTTGTATGAATTGAGGTAGAGTGAAAGAGGAAAAAACAGCATCATTTACAGTATAACAATGACATTGTAAAACCAAACAGTTTTGAAAGACTTCAGAATCCTGATCAATGCAATGACCAGCGGTTATTACAGAGGCCTAAATGATGAAGAATGCTGCCCATTCCCTGACAGAGAAGTAATGGATTCAAGATGAAGAATGAGTTACACATTTTTGGACTTAGCCAATGGGAGAATTTGTTTTGCTTGACTAGGCATATTTATTAGAAGGGTTTTCTTCTTCCTTTTTCTTTCTTTTTTTTATATGGATAAGGAAAGAAAAAATTCTTGATAATTATAAAATTAATTTAAACAAATAAAACAAATACAGTTAAGTGAATTTCAAACAAAAAATAGTAAAAGAGCAAGGCCCAAGATAGCTCTCCCATACTGTGGCACTGTCTCATAATGCCCCTACTTGATTCAGGAAATTATCATTGTTTAAGAGGTCTTCCTTTTCTCTTTAGCAGGTTCAGTCCAGGAATTCCTCCACACTGGGTATTTCCCCCTTGCAGAAGCTGCTTTAATGTTCTGACATCAGTATGGAATTCCATTCTTTGGGACCAATTGACACAGGATATGCTGGTACACTACACTGTGCCTATAAGCAAATATAGCCAAGAAATCCCCAAAGACCATGTTCATACTTGCCAGGGAAAATATTTTCTATAAAATTCATTTTTTTAACGATAGATTTAACCTTCCTGAAAGTCCTCCACCACTGTTTTGTTGTGGTGTGCGTGTGACCTAGATTCTTGAAGGCCATACCAACAGAACTCAGATTTTGAGTGGTATTCTGGTACAGATCAATGAGACTGACTCTGGAGGAGGTGGGCCTGGGTTCAAACCCTGCCTCTGCCACTTATTTCCTTAGTGACTTTAGACAAGGCTCCTTTCTGAGCCTGTTTCTTTATCTGTAAAATTAAGGGGGGGGTTGAATTGGAGGGCCTCTGGGGTCATTTCCAACTCTAAATCTATGGTTTTATAAGATGTGATGACTGTCTTTAATTATCTAAAGTTGCCTTGTCAAAGAAGGATTAGTCTTGTTCAGCTTGGCCACTGAAGGCAGAACCTGAAGCAATGGGAGAAAGTTGTAGGGAAGACAGTTATTTGGTTAATAAAAGAAATTTTAAAAAATCTTCTGGGGCAGCTAGATGGCACAGGGAATAGAGAACCAACCCTGGAGCGAGGAGGACCTGAGTTCAAAGCTGGCCTCAGACACTTGACACTTACTAGTTGTGTGACCCTGGGCAAGTCACTTAACCCCAACTGCCTCACAAAAAAAAAAAATCTTCCTAACCATTAGACTTATCAACAAATAGAATGGATTGTTTTAGGAGGTAATGGATCCCTCCTTGTTAGGTATTGATGACCACCTGTCAAAGGTGCTATAAAAGACAAGTCATTCTTGATTCCCTGCCATTCTCAAGGCCATGTAGTAAGTTACAAAGGTATGGCTGTCCACATGGAGGGAAGAATGACCAATCCATGAGGCTATGGATAGATCAATCTATGAGCATGTATTAAGTGACTACTAGGTGCCATGCACAATGCTATGTACTGATGCTGGAATTCCTAACATATAGATGTAAGAAGATAGATGTATGGTAAGTGAATGTATTTATCATACAGTATAACCACACACAGGATACTTTGCTTTGTAATTCTCTAATATTTCTATGTATAATAGTTGTATCACTGTCTGGGCTTTAAGTTTCTTGAGGGGGAGTTTCTATGTCTACTAGCCTTTGTGTTTCCCCCAGGATGTTATAACACAATGCTCTGCACACAGGGGGCATTTAATAAATGTTTGATCCATTAATGAATATAGCTGTCTTCATTATGAGCTTTCCCCCATAATTCCCCAATTAAGGAGGGGAAAATGAGCTAAAGGAAAGTCTGGGCCAACGTACAATGAACATAATTTCTGAACTCCCAATTAGAGATATGGTGGTTTAATAGAGCATTTCTCTTGGTCATATGGTTTATAAAGACAATGGAATGGAATATTTGGAAAATCCAGAATATTTGGTCATAATACTCACACATTATGGGGAGTGGGGGGTGGAGTCTGGATTCCAGATTTCATCACTGAGAAGACCTTGTGTGGAAGTTCCATCCACCAATCCAGATCAGCAACTCTTCTGTAATCCATAGTCTTAGAGAATTGTTTGGAAGGGGAGGGACTCACTGAGCAGTTAAGTGCCTTGTCCATGATGACATAATATATATCAGAGTTAGCATTTGTTTCCAGGTCGTCCTGACCCGAAAGCCACAGTTCTCTCTCCACTGCATCACCATGCAAGTCAAATTCATTTCCCTTCGGCATCATCCTTGTTTCCCAGGCTCATCCTCCATGAAAAATCACCCTTTTAAAGACTTAGGCAACCACATTCAAGTGGCAATAAAAGCAAAGCATTCAAATAAATAATAAAGCGCATGCTTTTTAAAATAAGTAAAAAAAAATGCATGCTTTTGGGTGATACAAATGCCTCATTCATAAAAGTCAATGCATCTCTCTCCAGCAAGCTAGTGACTATATTAAACATGAATTACAAGGATTCTGCTTGTTCCCCACAGTATTTCTCTGTGGATTAGTGTGACTATTTATTTTTCTTTCTTTCTATCTATCTATCTATCTATCTATCTATCTATCTATCTATCTATCTATCTATCTATCTATCATATGTTTATATATGCATACATATATATACACACACATGCACATGTGAATATGTATGTGGATAGATAGATGGATAGATAGATAGATAGATAGATAGATAGATAGATAGATAGATAGATATTTGGCAGCTTGGAGTTGACTTTAATTTTCAGCTAGTAGAACATTTGTGCTCAGCATTTTTCTTAGCAATAATTATACATACTAGAAAACTTTTTTGGGCACCCAAGTTTACGACATAATAAAATGATAGATAAGGTTTCTTCCACTAAATTTTTGCCTTTTGACCCAGAGATCCCAGGGGGATCCAAGGGGGTCATTAACAGAAAGGAAAGTCCATAGCAGCATTCTCTGTGATAATACAAAGCTGGAAATAAAACATGTGTCCATTGGTTGGGGAATGGCCAAACTAAGATGTATACAAGTAAGTAATGAACAACAGGAAGAAATCAAAGAAATAGGGGAAAGCATGTATGAAGGGATAAAAAATGAAGAAGAGAGAGTCTCACAATACACATACATACATAATAAAGTCAAGATGGAGAGGAAATAAAGAGTTAATGTTAATACTGTACTGTCAAAGTTAAAGAATATATCCCTGCTTTCTGTTAGTAATAATAACAATCATAAGCATTTATGTTGCAATTTAATGTTTGAAAAGAACTCTGCATATATTCTCTCATTTGATCCTTACAACAACTTTGTGAGGTTGATGCTATTGTTATCTCCATTTTACAGATGGAGAAACTGAGGCTGAGAGCTATTAGGTAACTTCTCTAGGGTGACATAACTGGTAAGCATCTGAGGCAGGACTTGAACTCAGATCTTCCTGTCTCCAAATCCAACATTTTACCCAGTGTACCACCTAGCTGCCTCCATAACAACAAGCTGATTTATATATATATATCTATATATATCTATATATCTATATATCTATATATCTATATATCTATCTATCTATATCTATATCTATATCTATATCTATATCTATATCTATATCTATATCTATATCTATATCTATATATATATTCATTGTAACCTTATTGCTAGGACTGACTGTTGGGAAGATCCTGTTTACCAAGCAACAGCATTTATTAAACACTTACCTATTCAGAGCAAGACACAGTACTTGGTGATGTGGATACAAGGCATACATAGATCAGTAGTTACAAAGTATATATCAAATAATAACAGGAAGGAAACAGCTCTAAAATCCTGGGGGTTGGAGGGATCAGAAAAGACCTCACAAAGGAGATGTCACTTGAGCTGTGTATTGAGGGAAGATGGATACATACAGAATTTTTGGTTTGGATTCATAATTTCATTGGCACAGGGAAATTCTCAGTATGGAATGAATGAAGAATGAATGTATGAAAAAAATCATGTATTAAGCACCGACTCATATTGGTTTGGTGGCCTTGAAGGTGCTGTTTTAATTTGGGGAGTCACAGTGGTGATGAGTGGAATCATAGCGAGTTGATCAAATGTCTCCTCTAGTAGCAACGGCTATATTGATTCAATTTCTGTTCTACAGCTGGAAAACAGCAGGGGGAAGGGGGGGAGGAGGGAGGATACACTGGCAGCAGGGAAGATGACAACAGGATGTCCAGGTTGGGGCTACCTAGGTATCTAGGTCTAGGGGGTCATTTGATGCAGTCACCAAATAGGACAGTAATGGACCCCAGACCAGGATTATTATGAGGATAAAATGAGATTATTTGTGTGAAGCACTTTGCAAACTTGAAAGCATCATGTAAATGCTAGCTCTTACTTGGGGAAAGGTATTTCAGTTTTTACTTTGTATTACCCCTGGAATTTCCTTCAATACTCAACTTAATCACTACTTCCTAAAGCAGAAGTTTTAAATGTGCAGTCCATGAAGTTTTTTTAAGTGATAGCTGTATTTTGGTATAATTGGCTTCCTTTGTGGTTTTGTATATTTTATTTTATGCATTTAACAAAATTATTGTTGAGAGGGGGTCTCAAGGCTTCACCAGATGGCCAAAGCGGTGTATGACACAGAAAGATTAATATTTTTGTTTCAAAGGGAAGCCTTTTCTCACTCCCAGCTTCCAGTGCCTTCCCTCAAATTATTTTGTATTCTTTCTGCATCTAGCTTGCGTATACCTACTTACCTATCTACCTACCTATATAGATACATACATGCACACATAGGTACATATGTACAGCATCCTAGTTGCAGTTCTCTGGACATACTTCAGCTCATCAAAATCCTTCTTAAACCTTTGTGTCCAGAATAGAGCACAAAATTCCAGAAGTATTTGTTTTGTGTCAGCCATTTCACAAAGAGTCAGTTTCTCACACTAAAAGAAGAGGTGATAGCAGGATAGTGAAGGCAGAGGACTGAGTAATTCTGAGAGACCTGTCTCTCAGAGACAGACTCAACTCAGAAGTTGAATGGCAAGATAGAACAGAGAGAAGCTTCAACAGAAGAATGCATTACTAATGAGCCCACTTTTTCCTCTGAGTCTTAGCATTCTCATCTATAAAATGGGTATAATAATGCTTGCATTGTACACCTCACAGAGCTTTTGTGAAGAATGTACTTGGCAAACTGTAAAGATCTATAGACATGTGAGTTACTCCTATGAGGACAGATGAGTCCTGATCTTTGTTTTCTTTCTTTAAACCATTAAAAAATATAAGATTGATAATAAGCTTCTTGAGGTCAAGGGCTAGATCTGATTTATCTGTGTATCTCTACCCCCCCCCCACAGGAACACAATAAATGTTTGTTCCCAATATCTGTAGATCTTTAAGATTTACAAATCACCCTGTGATAGAGGTATGCAGAGTGGAAATAAAATACTCCAGTTGGGTTCTGCCAGTAATGGAAGCTCCTTGAGGGCAGAGGATATTTTTTAAATTTTTTTTTAAATCATTCAGTTCAATTCAGTTAATATTTGGTAGGTGCCAGCTGTGTGAAATGTTCTTCCCAACAACTCTGTTTTCTGTAGGAACAAGGTCCCAGTTTGTTTTTACACCTTCCCTTCCTGTAGATACCTTGTGAAAGTCACAATTGTGTCACCTTCAGCACAGATCTCTTCTGTGTGTGCTTGATTCAGTCTGACTGCTTTTCCTGTCTTTGTTCTCTGGAATGCCATTCCTACCTTCTTCATAAGCACATCCAGGACTATGATGTTAGAACCAAAGTGTGGGGGCTCTGTTGTCTTCCACGGTTGACAACAAAACAAAACAGTAAAAATGTTTTACATCAACTTTAACAACAACCTCTTTTCCCATTTATACACATCTTTATGAGACCCATCTACATGTGCATCAAGATTATATGGTTTTTTTGTATTCATTTTTTTTGGGGTGAGGCAATGGGGTGAGGTGACTTGCCCAGGATCGCACAGCTAGTAAGTGTCAAGGATCTGAGGCCAGATTTGAACTCAGGTCTTCCTGAATCCAGTGCTCTATCCACTGCTCCATCTAGCTGCCCCCAGGTTATATGCTTTAATGCTTTCCCCCTCTTCAAAATCATGAAACAAACACAATGGAATCTTATAGTCTTGACATCTTCCAGCCAATTGCATGGAGGTAAAATGGGATCTACTGTAGAATATCACTGTGAACCTGGCATTCATACCATCATTGAAGATGTCTTTGATGAGTCTCACAAAGATTTTGTATAGATGGGAAGGCAGGCACATAGTTTTGGAGTTGTCAATCTGAAGGAAGTTAACAAACAAGTGTTAGCCACTGGGATGAAGAAGGTCCAGGGGCAAGTCCAACTTGCAGAGGGATTCTCTATGGATGGGGAGGTCTTCCAAATGCTCCTGTTTACAGATAACATTGTTCTGCTTGAATCAAGACCTGGAACATTGTGGAACCTCACGGAGGAGATCTGTAAGCACTCAAAAGAATTTGACCTTTGTCAAATCTATAAGAGTAAGAGTCACTCCTCAATTGATAAATGGTCAAAGGATATGAAGAGGCAGTTTTCCAATGAAGAAATCAAAACAATTTATAGTCATATAAAAATGCTCTGAATCATTATTGATTACAGAAATGCAAATTAAAACAACCTTCAAAGATCATTTTATACCTATCAGATTGGCTAAAATGATAGAAGGGGAAAGTGACAAATGTTGGAGGGGATATGGAAAAATTGGGACCTTAATTCACTGTAGGTCGATCTGTGAGTTGATCCAACCATTTTGGAGAGCAATCTGAATGAATAAATAATATTGATTGCCCATCTAGGCAACAGAGTGACATAAAAATTTGTGTAGATCTTTTGTATTTTTCTTCTGTTTATGGTCCTAGTTTTGTCCTTATGTGCCCCTAGGTATGCAGTTGTGTTATTTACCTACAGAGTATTACCATTGTTATAGCTATCTAGGACAATGATTTGGGTCCAGAATTAAAAAGGAAGGAGAGAGTGGGCTACACTATCTGCAGGAAAATACAAATGACCTCAAGTTTCTCCTGGGAAATAAAAGCCCATCTTTTGAACACCTGTATTTTACTAGTGTTGTGTAATTGAGACATGGAGTACAAGTCTCCAAAGAATTTTAAAAAAAAATTATATAGAAGGTGATAGCAGACCCATGGTGGGGACAGCTCATAACCAATGAGAGACTTCAAAGAACAGGAGTAAAAGTTGTCATCGTGGAAATGTATGATGGGAAGGGAAAATGAGCTAGCCAAGTCATAAGGATAACGGATGCCAGGTGTACCACTCCAATGCTGGACTTCAATCCTAATGATGTCAAGAGAAAGCCAGGAAGCCCTTCAAGGTGGACCCGATATGGTGAATTTTCACAAGATCATACATGTAGAGCTGGTAGGAACTTTGGAGACAAAGGCCTCATTTGACAGTTGGGGAAACTGAGGGACAGGGGCTAAGTAATGCCCTAGTTTACATAGCTACTAAATATATAAGGTAGGATTTGAACCGAAGTGTTTCTGATTTGAGGCCAGTGACCTATCTAGTAACTAAACCAAGCTTTCAGTAAAACAGGACAAGAGTCGCTCTGACATGTAAAAGCATGAGTTCACTTCCATTTGAGTATTTGAATTTACCGCCTAAGATCCAAAAAAAGTTAAGAGTCCCTGCCTTCAAGGGGTACGTATTTTACTGAAGGGGCAGATACACCCTATACACAGGTAAGTCAACACTAAGTAAACTAAAAGTTATACAAAGTAATTTCAAGGAGCAGAGAGCTAACAACTGGGTTAGGATGGAGGCAGGGATCAGGAAACACCTGACGTTGGACAAGGCACCTGAGTCATTCTGGGGAGGAAGCAGCACGAGAGCTATGTAAAGTGGAGCTATCCTCATCATTCCAGACATCGGGAAGACTTGGGCAAGGGGCGGGGGTGGTGGATTGCTTGCATCCAGCTCCTAGCCTAGTATACGACCTAGCAGATGGTCCACGCGCATTCAGTTTGAATCCGGGACTCCTCTCACTGAAAGTGTCCAGGGGAGGCTTCAGAGCAGCCTGGGGTGTGTGTAGGGTTGGTTGCTTTGGGGTTTTTTTTTGGGGGGGTTACCTGGAGGGAGGTGGGACAGGGAGAGGGAACGGTACAGAGTGAATATGAAGGGAACGTTGGAGGGAAAGAAGAAAGAAGGGAGAGCAAGGGGAAGAGCGGAGAGGGCGAGAGGTGGCTGAGAGGGCCAGGAGACCGGAGAGAAGAGGAACAAAGGAAGAGGGAACAGTCTCAGGGCGCCATTGGGAAAGAGAGGGAGCCGAGCAGGAAGGGCAGCAGCTACAGAATCCAGACAAGGGTGCGATGCTTCCCAGCTCTCCTGCTCTCTCCATGGCTCCCCACGCCCCCCTCCTTCCTCTGAGCCCCTCGGGGGGTGGGGAGCGGGAGGAGGTGCAGCCCCCAGCACCTCCAAGGCTCCCGCTAAACTTTGCGGGGCGGGGCTGGGGAGCAGAGGGGAAGGCGGGGCCCGGAGGGGGGCTGCGCGGTGGGCGGGGGCCTGGAGGGGCGG
The DNA here is from genome assembly GCF_003287225.1 of Phascolarctos cinereus. Taxonomy (NCBI): domain Eukaryota; kingdom Metazoa; phylum Chordata; class Mammalia; order Diprotodontia; family Phascolarctidae; genus Phascolarctos; species Phascolarctos cinereus. Next base: position 233,494,865 of record NW_027556402.1, read on the forward strand.
GGCCGAGAGGGGGAGGGGCGGGGGAGGAGGCGGCCGGGCCGGGCCGGGCCAGGGACTCAGCAGGCCGGCGGGCAGGCGGCGGCGGCCGGGGAGCAGCGGGAGCCGCGGCGGCCGCGCCATGTGGCTGCTGGGGCCGCTGTGCCTGCTGCTGAGCAGCGCCGGGGGTAAGTGAGTCTGGGGGCGGCCGCGGGAGGGACCCGAGGCAAACTTGCTTGGCCTGCGCGGGCTGGGGCCGGCCGGGCTGGGGCTGGGATCGCCGGCCGGCCAGCCTGTCCTCGTCCTCCCTCCCTCCTGCCCTCTCTCCTCCCGGGCTGCGCTTTCGGGGCTGCTGCGTGCAGGGCGGACCCAGCTCCCCCGGCCCGGGCGCACGCACGCATGCATGCACGCGTGTGTGCACGCGGGAGTGAGTGTGCGGCCGTGGCGTGGGCACGGGGGCCGAGGGGCTGCAGCTGGGCGGGGGTCATTGTGCCTCTGGAGCAGGCGCCGGGAAGTAGCCGGAGCGACCGAGAGGCTCCCTGCGCAGGCGGGGCGGAGCTCACGCCCCGTCCTGTGTGTGTTCATGCGTGTGTGTGCTCTCCTGTGCCCTCCAGCCCGGAGATGGCCGGGGACTGGGGGGCTGAGCCGTAGAAAAGTCTTTCCTGCTCTGTTCCGCTCCTGGGAGACCTTCCATTGCTGCCCAACCCCGTGAGCTTAATGCTGCTGTAGCTTTTGTGTGGCTTTCACACTTCCTGAGCCTCAGTTTCCCCACTAGGACCGTGGGACTGATGGAAATTCTGGTAGGTCCTCCCCTTCCCCAAGTGTGTTGGATGTTTGCAGATTGGAAATCGGTACTAACGGTACCAAGTAGTGATTTCCTAATTCACAAAAGAAATTGAGGACCTCGGTCCCTTTAAACTCTGAGGCAGGCAGTGGAGGGGTGCTGAAGGTAGAGCGTCCGGGAGAGTTTGAGTGATTAACTTGACTGCTTGCTTGTTTTCTTTTCGAGGGGCGTAGTGGGGGCTGGACGAAGTAGAAGCCTGGCGAGCCGGGGTCACCAGAGACTTCTGAGGACCAGCTTTCCTAATCTGTTGTATAGGGGGCTGGAGAAATTGGACAAATATTCCACTCATCTCCAAGGATGTCATCTCTGCAAGGCATCTCA